>NC_080672.1:12228380-12842500 GCF_030247195.1 Topomyia yanbarensis
TTCAAAGGATAAGGAACCAACAATTAAACATTAAACTTTATGGAGAATTTAACATAGTATAGCATTTTGAAAATATTGGGAAATGTAATTGTCCTGTTTGTTATTTTTAGTAGCTAATTAGGATATTTTTGATTATTTTCCCTCCTGCTTTAGAAATTTCGTTACTAGTCAAGGAAAGTAGCGAATTTTCTTCCTCCTTTAGAAATGACAGGACGCCACTCAAATAATACGAAACGTGGTCGTTAGCGATTCAAATAAGCAGTAAGTACTTCTGTAATAATTTAATATAGCCTGAATTTTTTTCGATTGTTGGTATTTTTAGGATATACTCGACATGCCTTTTTAAATGTGTTTTTAATTTTCAAATATGTATTTACTGGCAATAGTTTAGTACTATTGGTATTCTTGTTTTTAGCACCACAACGCCATTTGAGACATTTCTGCAACCCTACAGGGTTATCCAGAATCTTCTACGAATTCATCATCAAAAAACGTGTGCTATAAACTCCGTTTTGTGCTACAGAAAGCCTTTTTATACACTAAGTATTACTATCACTAGAAATTTTGTTAGTTAATTAGTTGTTAGTTGCGAGTATTTCTATCCAATGAATATATAGGAAATATGAGACAAAATTTCAGAATATTTTCACTTAATTATCATATATTGAGATTTATTTTTGAGTACAAGTAACGAATGGTCTAGATAGGAAATTTTAGGCATTGCAATTTTTTAATGCAAGATGGTTTAAGCATCAACAATTTTGATAACATTTAACATAATAGTATAAGACAATAGATACAAAAACTGTGATCATAGAGGTTCGAAAGAACTAACCATGAACAGACAATATCTAATTCTGCAGCTATATTTTTCACAACGTGTTAAAGTAGGGGAGGAAATCCAGGATAGTAATGAAAACCTGTACAATTTTAGTGTATGTAGCGTGATAGAAATTGACAGAAAAGGTCTTCGGCAGCGCGGTTTTAGCAGCCCAAAAGTGATAAGTTATCACTGATAACTAGTATTTCAAAATATTCACCAAGCTGCTATATGTATTACAATGTTCAAACATGAATCAGAACAGGATTTTGGAAAGAATGAAATTGAACATGCATTTTTTAAATGAATTCAAAAAATAAAATATCTGATATCAAGAAAACAGTGTTTTAATAATATCGAAAAACAAAGCTACCTGCCCTTAAATTCAAACAGTACATAAGTTGAAACCAACGCGAAAAATATTATTTTTAACAGAATTTTTTCTTAAAATCAACCAAAATTAAGCTGAATGCAAGAAGCAACACAGTTGAAATTAAAACCCTACAATGGTTGAAAACAACAGAGATAAAACTGAATTTAACCAGAATTATGGTTGAAAAGATGGGGTGTGTGTCTACACTAAAGTGACAGCATATCTTTTTTAGCAAAATGAACTAGAAAAAACAGTAATTTTGACCAATGTTTTAGACGTATTTAGGGGGAGCGAAAACAGGAAATTGAAATCAGCAAATTGAGAATTTTGTTAGTTGTCCTAAATTTTAACTAATAAAATTCAGAAATTCAACTAAGGTTTTCGATTTTGAGCTGAATTTTGGTTCTCCGTGTATATTCATTCCTTGATCAATCGTTATATTTACTTCCGATGGCTGGAAAATTGCCACAAACGCTGGAAAATTTGAGCTGTAGATTTGTGATGGTGATGTGGTGATTGTAGGCAACGGATTGTCATCCAGTCATACATTGAGAAAAGTTTGGTAACATTTTTGCTCTACTACACATGACTCGTCTTTCAATGTCTCATATCTCGTAATTTCTACCGCTTCCTTTGAGCTCTGAAAGTTGGTCGGGCTCTGGCCCCATACATAAATGAACTCTCCTGAAAAAGACCTAAGTGATGATATAATGTATGCCGCACAAAAATCGTCATCGAAGACTCCGACTACCTATTGAAAATCACACACATTGAACTCAGCCGAACCTTATCTGAACTTCTTTCAGATCGAATATAATTCGCTAGATATTATAAAAGATTTCGCAGATAAGCTTATTATAGTAATATCCAATCTAAAGTAAGATATTACTGACGACAAGTATTATATAAAAAACTAGCGCGTCTACATCCCGCCCATAAAGTTGAGATCGACGCCGTCGTCCCCTATTCGAGTTTTTGTTGCGTAGATCAATTGACGCGAGGGTTTGCTGTTTCAAGGACCACTTGGTTCAATGAGCGAAGATTTTGAACGGCAAAGGACCGGTGTGGCAATGGTGCAGAGAATCATTTGCATTAGGTGGCGTGCTTATTATGAGGAGAGTCCACCTGAAGTATTATCCTGCTCTATGTACAAACGGCACCCGAAGAATTCTAAGCTTTTCCTTTAAAAGACGCTCTAAGCACTCTTTTGTAGAACATAAGAAAAGAGCTACACCATTCACCGCTACAAAATATTATGCTTTCTTGGCTCAGAAAGAGTGCGATTCTAACATCTTCTTGTTGGGACTGCACCTAAAAACTATAGGCAGATTAGTTTCCTTGAAAAGCTAAAATTTTTCTCTTAAAGGTCTACCAAATATAAAAGCTCGAGGAATCGCTGCAACAAAGCCTAACCAAACAGCCTAAGATCATAGAAATTCGTTATCAAACGAGAAGTTTCCGTTCCATTTGGCATCTGCGCTTACTTTGAAATGTGTCACACATTGGAGGAGGGGGACTTTTTACCAATGCCCTAATATATATATATATACAGGGTGTTTGGTTCATGGTTAAGAATCTCCCGTGGGGTGATAGACTGTCATATTTGGAGAAAAAAATTGTTCTACACATACCATCAAATCTCAACCGTTACAGAGTTATTGAACTTTTTGTGTAAAAAACTTATTTGTCTTAAAATACCTCTAACTTTAAAAGTGTACTTTGTATTTTAAATGTTTTAGTTCCATTCGAAAGGTGAGAAAATTTCGCATTGAGTGATGCCCTCACATGTTTCAGCTAATGAGTTTAAATAGCCTTTTCAAAGTAATTTATTGAAAATTAAACAATTTCAAACGATTTTTCGTTCATTTCTTGAAAATCCTAATAGTTAACCTCATCATTTAAATAATTCAGAGTGTTAGTCTTGATGAGCTGCTTAATTTGTTCTTTGACATGATACACTTACCTTTCCTTATTTTCATGATTTTGGGTTATTCAACTTGGATATTTTTATCTCATTTTCACTAGTACCAGCTCTAACTGAAAAATTACGGCATCTATTGTACTTTTTTTTCTTTTTATTCAAAAGCCAGGAAAATTTTACAGTGAAAAATGTATTAATACCTTTCAGTTAAGTGAATTTAGTATTCTTTTAAAAGTAAATTAGTTTAAAGTTAGTGCTATTATTGGCATTTTCGTTAATTTTCTTAAAATAGTAAATAATAAACATCACCATTATTATCATGGAAATAATGCATCTCAGCAAGTTCTACAGTTCTTTCTTTGACTCCATTCAATTATCTCTTTTGGTTTCGACGCAAAATCGTTTTTATCACATCGTTTCATATGCAAAAATAATGATTTCGAACCCACTACATTTGTAGGGAGCTCATGCTGTGTTAACTATTAAATAGCAGCAACATGAAAAGAGATATAGACAAAGTGTCTAATAAAAAGTTATAGAGAACATTAAGGGGCATCAAATGAACAATAGTTACGATAAATTTTGCTGATTAATAATTAGAATAATTAAAAAACTCTCCAAAAAACACAAATTTTGAGTTATTTCGTTAGTAAAAAATCATTTAGCACACTTAACTAAAAGATATTTGTACATACACTGATAGGACATTTTCTCAGCTTTCCAAAGAAATCTTGCTAATAACAATATAAAGCATATTTTTTAGATTAGAGTCTTTTAAGCACTTGCAAGTCGGTTACAGGAAAAGTATAGTAATGAAATTACAAAGAAATGAGAAGAGATAGAAATATGACGTCCAAGAACAAATCATGCATCGTCCCAAAACCCAACTTTTGGATAATGGATATTGCTATAATCATACTTCATTATTTCGAGAAAATTAGCAAAAACCTCCTCAAAAACACTAACTTTTAACTACTTTACAGTTAAAAGGTAATTAAAACTAATTAGTTAAAAGATATGAGAACACCATTCAATAGGAAATTTTCTCACCTTTCGAATGGAACTGAAACATTTAAAATACAAAGTATACTTTTTAAGCTAGAGGTATTTTAAGACAAATAAGTTTTTTACACAAAAAGTTCAATAACTCTGTAACGGCTGAGATTTGATGGTATGTGTAGAACAATTTTTTTCTCCAAATATGGCAGTCTATCACCCCCCGAGAGATTCTTAACCATGAACCAAACACCCTGTATATATATATATATATATATATATATATATATATATATATATATATATATATATATATATATATATATATATATATATATATATATATATATATATATATATATATATATATATATATATATATATATATATATATATATATATATATATATATATATATATATATATATATATATATATATATATATATATATATATATATATATATATATATATATATATATATATATATATATATATATATATATATATATATATATATATATATATATATATATATATATATCGTGCAAATATATAGATATAGTACCGTTAATAAAGTTGACACACATTAACTATTACACAAGGCTGTGAAAGAAAAATATTTTGATATTGTTGAATAACATTTCTAAAAACAGAAACTAGAAAAGTGAATGATTGCAAAATATTGCAAAATTTATTAAAATAAATGCAACATTACTTAGATTTGTCAGTCTAGATCAATAATGACTATCTAAAGTCACTTTGACCACATTGGCCACCTACGAGAGTTGTTGAGAACTGAAAAATGGAAAATTAAAAAATCGAATTTGTAATTTGAGGCCAAATGTCTTCAAAATGCATGAAATGTCGCGTTTTGATGCTATCTCGAAAAAAATGAACGAAGGTTAACTTTTTGAGTTTAATTGATTTGGCATATTATTGCACGTCATATGTGTGGCCATCACTCTCACCAAGAAAATCGTCAACCTAATTCAGGCAATCCACGCAAAAATTTCCCTGGATTTTATCAGGTGTGCTTGGCGGTGGGTTACTGCTCCCACATTTCCCACAATCGCTATGAGCGGTGGCACAGTGGCACAGTTCAACGCGCACAAATTTACGCTGAATGCATTCGATGTGTTGAATACTGTTCTGGTAGAAAGGAGCCTAAACGACTGCACCACAGCCAAGTGTAGAACGAACAAACGAGCAGTGCAATGTTTTTAAACACTGTCCGTTGGTGAGTGCTTAGTAACCCTAAAACCTGTTTTAATCCACCTAGGGGTGCAATTGTGTCTTTCTCATTTGTCCAAACTACGATTCTATGGCTCATTATGGTTAATACAATGGTAGAAAAGTATATTACAGATCCGGGGGGTCCGGACCCCGCCGAAAATTTTAAACTTGTTAAGAAATTTTAAACTGGTTATAATTTTATAGTAGCAACACTCACTGCATACTCCTACCGTCGGGATTAGGTTGACGATTTTTAGAGTGATTGTATAACCTTTCTATATGAGAAAGGCAAAAATGTGCCAAAGTCCAAAAAGTTAATTTTCGCCAAAAATTTTATTTTCGAGATTATCTCCATGCATTTTAAAGTCATTTGACATCAAAAATACAAATTCGATTTTGACTCCTCCCTTTGAGAATTTTTCATTTCAGTTTATATGGAAATTTGCTGTGTGGTCGCACTCTTCAACCCGTATCTCCGGAACCAAAAGTCCTATCAATAAAAAAATTCAATAGCGATGGGAATGTTGTACCTTTCATTTGAGACTAAGTTTGTGCAAATCGGTCGAGCCATCTCTGAGAAACAGGTGACATTTTTTCACATACACACATACAAACACAGAAATTTTTCGATCTCGACGAACTGAGTCGAATGAAATATGACGCTCGGCCCTCCGGGCCGGGATTAGTTTAACGATTTTTAGATTGATTGCATAACCTTTCTGTATGAGAAAGGTAAAAATAAAGACTAATGCTGATTTCGTTTTTAAATCAGAGCTGCTCCAGGTTCGCTCGGAGCTGTCACTTTTGTATAGAAACTGTAAACATTAGAGCGAACCTAGGGCAACTTGATTCTAAAACCGAAAACAGCATAAGTTTCGTTCATGATGAAATAAAAGTAAATAAAAAGATTTACTTTGATCAAAGTAAGCTGGAATTTCGAACAAAGCATTTACTCTGTCAAACAACCATATGCCATCGGTTAGTTGTGTAACTTGTTTATACATTTCTTTAGATTTTCTTCCCTTACGAATTTTGTGCTTATCCGATTCCAGTAATGTTATACGAGGAGGAATATTTAAACAGCGATGCTGATGGTAAGTGCCATATTTTTCTTGGATTATCTGATTGAAATGTACGGTATTTGTGTATTTTTGGTAGATTACGATGAAAACGTTGAGCCGAATACCATCCCCGCTGAACCAAAAAAAAAACGCAAGCGTGGAAATAAAAGTGATGATGACCTTCATTTCGTTTCAGTGCTGGAACAGTTGGGAATAATTATATTTGAGAAATCTCAGTCGCTTGCAGTGAAGAACCAAAAAGCTACTGCAATATAAAATATGTGCAGCGAAATGATGATCAGATACGGCATTTCGAGGAACTGTAAACGTGATATTTATTTGCACCACCTAAATTATTTTCAGTTAACTGAGTCGAAAGAAAACGCTTATCGGCTTACATTCGCTATATCGAAGTAATGGAATTGTTCATATGAGTTTCTCGCACATGTTTCAATTTTTTAACGCATTCTTTTTCTATGAAATAGTGCAACTACCAATGTTTTTGTATCTTCTTCATGCATATTATTTTATAGGGGGAAGCTGTGAAACGTAAACCAAATCTTAAACAATTGCAAAGAATGGTTCTTTAGGAACAACTCAAACTTATTCAATTACAGGATCAGTTCATTAAAGAACAACAAAACCAAACGCTTCACATGCAGAGGGAGAGGCATAGGGAAGAAATGCAAGTGATTGCAATTAAAAAGGAGATTGCAGAATTTAAGCTTCAAATATTGAGAAAAGATTCTAAAATTTTGATCTCGAATATTTTTTTCAGTAATTTTACTATGATCCAGATTCTTTTTTTTCCTTAACTGGAAACACGTAGGACGATTTCCAAACGGTAACAAACTCTCCGGAGCTCAATGATATGTTAAAAACAAAGCGCTGACGAGCATTTTTTGATGATTAACCTTCCGGCAGTCGCGCTTGTGCACTGAGCATAGTTGGAACCTGTGTACATTTTTCGCGACATGTCAAGCCACCCGTACATTCACGCTCTGCTGAAAATGTCTCATGTCTCAAACAGGTTAGCTTCCAAGCCTCAATGGTTGGTCTCGTGACATGTCATGGAATTTAAATGCGTCATCGGTCTTGAGACTGGTCATGAGGATAATTTACCTGTCGCGCGTAAGGCGATACCAGTCACACAGTTTACGAACCTGTACAAAGATGAACATTTTGTTATGGTTTGCTTGTTTGACCTGTATCTTATTCTTGATCGTTTAAGTACCGTGCAGTGGCAGATAAACGGAATGGTAGACGCTATATAAATTGAATTATTTTGAACTTTTTCAACTTTTTGATAGCAAATGTAGCGAGTTACGAGGAGTTAAAAATCAATAGTTTTAGACATTTTAAACGCACACTGGGAAGTAAATGCGTCAAAATAAATTTTTTTTCATCTTTTCACAGATAAATATTGTTCGTTATTGCAAGCTACGAGGTGTTGAAAATCAATAGTTTTAGACATTTTAAACGCACACTGGGAAGTAAATGCGTCAAAATCGAAAAATTTTCAACTTTTCACAGATAAACATTGTTTGTTATTGCGAGTTAAGAGGTGTTGGAAATCAATAGTTTTAGACATTTTAAACGCACACTGGGAAGTAAATGCGTCAAAATTTGAAAATTTTCATCTCTTCACAGATAAACATTGTTTGTTATTGCGAGTTAAGAGGTGTTGAAAATCAATAGTTTTAGACATTTTAAACGCACACTGGGAAGTAAATGCGTCAAAATCGAAAATTTTTCAACTTTTCACAGATAAACATTGCTTGTTATTGCGAGTTAAGAGGTGTTGAAAATCAATAGTTTTAGACATTTTAAACGCACACTGGGAAGTAAATGCGTCAAAATTTGAAAATTTTCATCTCTTCACAGATAAATATTGTTTGTTATTGCGAGTTAAGAGGTGTTGAAAATCAATCTTTTTAGACATTTTAAACGCACAAGGGGAAGTAAATGCGTCAATATTGAAAAGTTTTCATCTTTTCACAGATAAATATTGTTCGTTATTGCAAGCTACGAGGAGTTGAAAATCAATTGTTTTAGACATTTTAAACGCACACTGGGAAGTAAATCCATCAAAATCGAAAATTTTTCAACTTTTCACAGGTCAATATTTTTTGTTATTGCGAGTTACGAGGTTTTGAAAATCAATAGTTTCAGACATTTTAAACGCACACTGGGAAGTAAATGCGTCCAAATCGAAAAAAATTCAACTTTTCACAGATAAACATGGTTTGTTATTGCGAGTTAAGAGCTGTTGAAAATCAATAGTTTTAGACATTTTAAACGCACACTGGGAAGTAAATGCGTCAAAATCGAAAAATATTCAAGTTTTCACAGACAAATATTTTTCGTTATTGCGAGTTATTAGAAGTTGAAAATCAATCGTTTTAAACATTTTAAACGCACACTGGGAAGTAAATGAGTTAAAATTTGAAAATTTTCATCTCTTCACAGATAAATATTGTTTGTTATTGCGAGTTACGAGGATTTGAAAATCAATAGTTTTAGACATTTTAAACGCACACTTGAAAGTAAATGCGTCATAATGGAAAAAAATCTACTTTCACACAAATTTTTTTTTTGCTATTGCTAGTTACGTGAAGTTGAATAACGATAGTTTTGGACTTTTTAGACACACATTAGTAAGTAAATGCGTCAAAATGGAAATTTTTTCAACTTTTCGCTATTTTTTTTTTGTTTTTCGAGTTACAGTAAGATTCCGTTTTGGCACGTTCCGTTTTTGGCATGCTCCCATTTTGGCACACTCCGATTTTGGCAACAAATGGGTTCCGTTTTTGTCAACATTCTTGTTGTACATAATAAATCTTTTAAAAATGTACAATAGATATTTTTGTATCAATTGACATTACATTTGACTTTGTTTCCAAACATGGGAGTCATATTAATCCTCAAAAGCCCAAATCATTTTTTTTAATTTTGTTAAAATTGTCTTACAGTTTCAATACTTTACTGTGATAATTTTCGCAATGTTGTTTTAAAAAAGCGTTATGCATTTAAAGGTTAAGGTGAAGATATGCGGAAGCCAGCCGGATGGTTAGGCAGGGGAGAGGGGTGTGTGTGGCGCAGCAGCTATGTTGTGGCTCGCATGTATAATGTCCTTAACTATGTTTTACACTATATGTGTCGTATTTAATGATAACAATAAGTATAGAAATGTATTGTTTATGTATAATACAAGTGGTAGCAGTGTAACTAGTGTTAGACGGAATCAATTTTTATAGTCGAATGCAGATGAATGCGCTACACCGCATAATACAACGTCACTACAAAACTTGGCACTAAATTTGCAATACATATCGAAAGCCCGTATTTAGGAATACAAAACTGATAGCTCCCAAATAGTTTACGATGTCTTTTTGAAAATGCATTTTCAGATATAGTGCACTTTATATTCGTAAATGTTGATTTTGCAAACCTCCCTAGGTGGTAAAATTTTCGGGTAAAAAGAAATAATAAATTAACACCAAACATGAATTCAGCGACGTAAAATTACCCCAATGTGAAGTTTTTATCAAATTCGGATCCCTTTTGAGGTTTTGACCGACTTTTTTATGGAAGGTGATCACTGTGCGAAGACTGAATTTGATAAACATATGAATAAAATTGAATTTTCTTATTTTTTCCTTTCATCATGGTAAAAATCCTTGAAACATTTTTGAAGTCGTAAATTGAAAATCCAAACTTTAAAAATAAGGTTCAATTTTTGGCACGGTTCCGGTTTTGGCAACAGCAAAAAATAAAATTGTTGCTAAAAACGGAATCCTACTGTACTAGAATATGAAAATCACTAGTTTTGAACATTTTAAACGCACATGGGGAAGTAAATGCGTCAAAATCGCAAAATTCACTTTTTACAGATGAATGTTGCTTGTTTTTCCGAGTTATTAGGACTTGAAAATCAAAAGTTTTCAACATTTGAAATGCATAACGGGAAGTAATTTCGACAAAACGGAAATTTAAAAATGCGTTTAAAATTAGAGGTGTGCCCAGCGCCGCCGCGCCGACGGTTGCAGGTAAAAATAGTAAACAACTCGTAATAACAAACAATGTTTATCTGCGAAAAGTTGAAAATTTTTCGATTTCGATGCATTTACTTCCCAATGTGCGTTTAAAATGTCTAAAACTATTGATTTTCAACACCTCGTAACTCGCAATAACAAACAATGTTTATCTGTGTAAAGTTGAAAATTTTTCGATTTTGACGCATTTACCTCCCAGTGTGCGTTTAAAATGTCTAAAATTATTGATTTTCAACACCTCGTAACTCGCAATAACAAACAATGTTTATCTGCGAAAAGTTGATTTTTTTTCGATTTGGACGCATTTACTTCCCAGTGTGCGTTTAAAATGTCTAAAACTATTGATTTTCAACACCTCTAAACCGCAATAACAAACAATATTTATTTGTGAAATGTTGAAGGAAATACAATTATCTCATTTTCTATATTTCCAATTATCCGCCAAAGTACGGTATCCAATATTTTACCCATTTTCAATACCGGTTCATTGTCGACATGTCACATAACAAGCAAACCTGTTTTTCTATTGTCGCGACCGTTCGCAAACGAACATACATGTCACAGTTCAGTAAATGTACAGCCGCTTGACAAACCAGTTTTGTTTCGAAACATGTACAAATTTTATGACATGTCACGGGGAAAATGTATCGTGTCATAGTACACGCGCTTGTGTCACATGTCGCAAGAATCCGCAACTTGTACATGTCACGAGCAAACATGCGACCAGTCACCAGATGACTGGTCATAACCATGACATTTTCCAGCTATGGCACTGAGTGCACGCTGCTCTGAAAAGCTAGTGAAACTGTATTAGCACAGCAGCGGCTAATAATTCTATGGGCCATTTGCACGACTTCCGGAGGGTTGAGGGGACCTGTTCCTGGATTCCGCCGAAAATCAAAGCAATATTTGAGATTTTTTTGCGGAAAAATGGAAAGATATACGAATTTCTGCTTTTGATAATTTATTCGTTAATTATCGATGACACGAAAATGATTTTTTTTTTTTGAAAATTTAAAATGGCGATTTGAAAATGGCGTTTTTTCTCGAAACCATGTTTCTGATAACGTCAAGAAATGATCTTGTTCTATTGATTAGATCTCCTTTATTCAAAAAATGTTTGGAAGTATATATTTTTTTTGTCTAACTTTTATCTAACATTGGCATGAAAAATCATTTATAATTTTTAAACGAGGTTACAGTAAAAAATAGAGACAAATTTTATGTTTTTTCTTTAACGTCTATACAATTGTTTTACATTTCTTACAAAAGAAATGTATAGGATTCGCTCATAATTTGAAAACTTTTTCCGAGGCCCGGAGGGCCGATTCTCATATACCAATCGACTCAGCTCGACAAATTGTGACAATTTCTGTATGTGTGTATGTATGTATGTACAAAATGTCATGTAATTATCTCAGCAATGGCTGAACCGATCTTAATAAAACTACATTCAAATGAAAGGCCTAACGTTGCCATTTGACAATATTATTTTTGTTTTTCGATATGTTGTTTACTCTCTGATATGTGGGTCATTTTGTCAAAACTTCGCAGGTTTTTAGTAAATAACTTTCGAACAAAGCAACGTTGTCCCACAACCTGCGCATAGTTAGAAAGCTTGTATAAATAGCTATCAAGCTATATATTGTCAAAATCCGTTCACGAGCGACGGAGATAATAAACATTTTGTATTTCCATTCCTCGCTTACCAATTTTCACTAATTAAAAAGGAGACCGTTTCATTTCTTGCTTTGCTGGTGTTTTAGGGGTAAAACTAAACCGATTTCGAATATCGGGGTATGAAACACAACTACGTGATTCAATTTTGAAAATATTTTGTGAATTACCAATATAATAATTGAACTATTTCCCAAAAATCAATATGTAAGTTCACTTCAAAAACAAAATAATGTGTTCATGGTGAATTTTTTTTCTAGAGTTCATGTATTTATCCCTTGGATTGGGCGTTGCGTTCAATCGTGAAGTAAATGTTGGATGGTATATAACTATACAGATCATCGAGTAATTCATCTAGTAGTGAGATAAAAGACTTCTCATACAATTATACTCGTGGCATCACCGAAAGAAACTATATTTTTGAAACTCTAGCAAAAATTTAGCTCTTTGCAAGATTTAGATTATATTGATTATGGCGCAAAAATTACTACTTACATTATTTATAATAATGATGTATCGCATAATATAACTATAAAAATAAGGTCTCGGCATAAACCATCACTTGCCATTCCTCACATGCCCCCCATCTCTATCTCACTCTCGCTCTCTCTCTCTCTCACCCTTCGTGTTCATGCCAACTGTCACGACTCACATATATCTTGTTATTTCTGTATCCATTTCTAAGTTGTGTGATAAGATCCTCTGCTAATCTTTATTATTATTCAAGCTAATTTCATGTGTGCGATGTAATTGTGAAGGTTTGAGAAAACAAAACTATTTTTTGTTACCCTATTATTTTCTTTGCTGTTACCCTATTATTTTTTGCATTTAAGTGTAGAAGAGACTCGCGGAAACAAGTTTAATAGTATATCTTACATGTCAAATAAAATATTTGTAATGCCGAGAAAATTTGCAAAATATTTGTCTTATGGGAAAACTATGACTATTTTCAAGGTGAAATAGGTATTTCGAAACGTTGCACTATGTGTAGACAGGTGACCATCGAAAACTACATTACCTCAAATTTAATTAATTTCTATTCAAAGCTATTATGTACACTATAATAAAGAAAATTCATGGCTATCTCAGCAAAATATGTGGCTTAACTGGGTGGTGGGACATTCCACGTGCGATATTTCAACTCTTCGTATCTCTATTGAATTTTGAATAAAACATATGCTCAAATATGTCATAAGAAAACTAAGAACACCTTTCTGCGATGATATTATTGAAAATGCACATACGTTTTATTGGTATGAACTTTCATGAAAAATAACGGATCAAAGCCCAAAAATATCCATGAATTAGATCCGGGAAAGTCCCCACTCTCAATGGGGGATTTAAATACAATGTGTCTTCTAACTTATCGTCGTCCATATCTGCTCTATACTGAGTACACTTCAATTGAAGTTTCAATGACAGTTACAATTAGTAGTGAGGCATTGGATAATTCAGCACAAGTTTCGTTCAAGTAAATTGTACAAGTAAATTAGCGAGGATTACAATCAGAGTTTACACATTGGACAGATAGTTGATCTGACTACATTTTTGCCATCCTGATAGTTTGAACCATTTCTTTTTCACAGCATTGGATTGAACAGGGCTTATTTATCCATATTTCCTGAACGAGAATTCCGAACGAAACAATATGCAAGCTATAAGGATGACTGGAAAGAGACTGTATTATAATCAACTGAATGCACGCCTTTGATGCTATCGACATAGCCTGGACAATGCACACTATTTATTTTAATGCAAATGAATACTTTGAAATATCTACTTGTCTCTTTCACGAATCGCATTCTGCATCTTTCGCTCAAAGGGCTTTCGTGAAATTTTGTCTACTTTCCGAATCTGTAATAAGTTTTGCTGTAGGCGCTCATTTGATAAAGTTATGACATATTTGTCGAAAGAAGATTCGTCAAATCGTTGTAAACGTCACGAGAGTATGTGTCATGTGACCTTGTCTCACCTTTCTATATTCAATTGCGCGTCAAATTACTGGACCAGCAAATTCTATTCTGCACAATTTTTTCGGGAATATGTGACCAAAAAGTACACTTTGAATTCCAAAGCAAATTGAACGTTCCAGGTTCCGGATAACTAATTAAGGTTCATCAATAATGTAGAAACACCAGATAATCTTAAAACGACGCCGTCAAGTAAAGAAGCGTGAAAACGAAAAGACTAAAACAAAAAAAAAATGGATGGAGGCCCTAGAAATCCCATTGTATATTAATTAGTATTTTCTCAGACGATAAAATTTTCAGACATTTCATAACTTTCTGATGCAATGGTTCTCAAATTCGTACAATCTGGATTATCTATTTTCTTATTTCATTCAAAAATGTTTTTTAACTTTAACTTTAAATGATCATTGCATTTTGATTAATTATTTCATTCAGCATCTTTTTATTTATTTTGTTCATCTGAGTTCATTCTATCTACTTTATTCGTTTCATCATTTGGATTGACTCTGATCAGTTTATTCATTTCGTGCATTTTACTCATATCATTCATTTCACTTATTTTATTCACTGTTTTCATTCAAAGCATTCTATTCATAACTCTCCGAGCTCTCGATCGAAGCAGTTCGTTTTCTGGTGCTGTGCATAAAGTGAACAAGAATAAATTGTCAGTGAAGGTCAACCATTGTTCGAGGCAGTCTTTGTTCGCCGGTGCCCAGGCTGGTGAAGTGAATACCAGAATAGCCGGAATCGCCGCTATATAAGCTAAGTATTTTTTTTTCTTTCATTTCCCTTTCCCCGATCGGTCTCTACTTCTGCCCTTTCCCCTGAATATAAGTTTCATCTCTCGTTTACACCACGTGTTATCCTCGTGCCTAAATGGCCGAGGGCGAAGTAACATTGGATGGGAATGATATTCCCATGGATATACCGGATAAACCCGAAATTACTCCCTCCCCTGATTCCCCCAGTCCTCCCCGTATTAAAACATACCCAGCCAGTTCGACTGGACCCTGGGTGGTGTATTTCCGGCCCAACACGAAATCGCCCAATATTCTAGAAATCTCACGGGAGCTGACTGCCAACTACCCGTCCGTGGCTCAGATAACACGTGTTCGAGCTAATAAGATACGCGTTATAGTAAATGACCTCGACCAGGCAAACCAGATTGCTCGCAGCGAGCGTTTTACGAAGCAATTCAAAGTATATGTGCCTTGTAGAGTTGTGGAGATCGATGGGGTCGTCGCCGAACCGGGTCTAAAGTGCGAAGACCTGTTGAAGTACGGGGTTGGCTGCTTTAAGGACCCTTCACTTCAAAAGGTGAAAATTCTGGAATGCAAGCAATTGTATTCCGCAAAAACTGAAGATGATAAGATAACTTATTCTCCGTCAGACTCGATTCGGGTGACTTTCTCCGGATCTGCTCTTCCCAACTATGTCCTCCTGGATAAGGTTCGCCTACCTGTTCGCCTATTTGTACCGCGGGTAATGAACTGCAGCAATTGCAAGCAACTGGGCCACACAGCCACTTATTGTGGCAATAAAAAACGGTGCGGCAAATGCGAGGGAGAGCATGAGGATGACGCTTGCGGTGGAGAAACTGAGAAGTGTATTTACTGCGGGGGCCCTCCGCATGCTCTTAAGTCATGCCCGGCGTACAAGCAGCGCGGGGATAAAATTAAGCGCTCCCTTAAGGATCACTCGAGGCACTCTTATGCAGAAATGCTAAAGAATGCTTCGCCATCTGTCCCTTCCGAAAATTCCTTTGCTCTTTTGGCTGGCGTTGAGCAAGAATCTGACGACCCACAAGAGGGATCATCATTGGTTAACCCAGGGGAATCCAGGAAGAGGAGAAATCTAGCCTCCCCTACATTGCCTCGTAAGGGTGCCAAGGTGTCGTCCACTCAGAGTGCGCCAACCGCAATCAATAAATCCAACGGAAGTGATGCACAAAAGCCGAAGCAATTTGCTCCAGGACTTGGAAATATTAATTCTAACAAGGAGTACCCACCACTTCCAGGGACACCAAAAACCCCAAGTGTCCCCTTTTTTCAAACAGATACTCAGTCCAGTAGCGGACTAATGAAATTTTCTGACATAGTGGACTTAATTTTCACAGCTTTCAATGTTACTGATCCTCTTAAAAGCCTTCTGATACGTTTTCTCCCTATAGTGCAAACATTTTTGAAGCAGTTGACTACTAAATGGCCCCTCCTTGCAGCGATCGTATCCTTCGATGGCTAAGTCATCCAACGAGGTCACCGATTCGATCACTGTTCTACAGTGGAACAGCAGAAGTATCTTCCCGAAAATCGATTCCTTTAAATTTTTACTAAATAGTTTAAAATGTGATGCTTTCGCATTATGTGAAACTTGGTTAACTTTCGATATAAATCTCAACTTCCACGACTTTAATATAATTCGTCTGAATCGAGAAAACCCCTATGGAGGAGTACTTTTGGGGATCAAAAAAGTGCTATTCTTTCAACCGAATTAACCTCCCTTCGACACCAGGCATTGAAATTATCGCTTGTCAAGTTTTAATCAAAGGTAAAGACCTTTGCATTGCTTCCATCTACATTCCTCCTAGAGCCTCGGTAGGGCACCGAACGCTTTGTAATATCACGGAATCCTTACCGGCACCGCGGCTAGTTCTGGGAGACTTTAACTCGCACGGTACGGTATGGGGCTGTCTTCATGATGATAATAGATCAACACTAATCCAAGATCTTTGCGATAATTTCAACATGACCATCTTAAACACGGGAGAAATGACGCGGATTCCTACACCACCAGCACGCGCAAGCGCGTTGGATTTATCGCTATGCTCGACATCGCTACAGTTAGATTGCAGGTGGAAGGTGATCCCTGATCCCCACGGTAGCGACCATTTGCCTATCGTGATTTCAATTGCTAACGGTTCAAGACCATCGGAAACAATCAATGTATCGTATGACCTCACACGGAACATTGATTGGAAGAGTTACGCGACCGCGATATCCGTTAAAATCGAATCTACTCAAGAACTTCCTCCGGAGGAAGAGTACAGGTTTTTGGCTGGCTTGATTCTCGACAGTGCGAATCAAGCTCAGACTAAACCAGTACCCAGCGCGAATACCCATGGACGGTCTCCCACCCTGTGGTGGGATAACGAGTGCTCAGAGCTGTACGCGGAAAAGTCCACTGCATATAAGGCCTTCCGGGAAGACGGGTTACCCGCTAGCTATCAACAGTACGCGTCGTTAGAAAAGCGAATGAAGAGTCTAATGAAAGCCAAAAAACGCAGTTATTGGCGCCGGTTCGTCGACGGGTTAACGAGAGAAACAGCGATGAGCACTCTTTGGGGTACGGCTCGACGTATGCGTAACCGTAATAGTACCAACGAGAGCGTGGAATATTCAAACCGTTGGATATTCGCTTTCGCCAAGAAGATCTGTCCGGACTCTGTCCCGGTACAGAAAACGTGCCGCGCCGCGTCTCCTCCCGATACCGCGAACGAAACACCGTTTTCGATGGTGGAGTTCTCACTTGCTCTCTTATCGTGCAACAATAACGCCTCAGGGTTAGACAGAATCAAATTCAACTTGCTGAAGAATCTGCCTGACACTGCAAAAAGGCGCTTGTTGAATTTATTTAACAAGTTTCTTGAGGGTAACATTGTCCCTTATGAATGGAGGCAAGTGAAGGTCATCGCCATCCAAAAACCAGGAAAACCAGCCTCCGACCACAACTCGTATCGGCCGATTGCAATGCTGTCCTCTATTAGGAAGTTGTTCGAGAAAATGATCTTGTTTCGCCTCGACAATTGGGTTGAAGCAAATGGCTTACTGTCAGATACACAATTTGGCTTCCGCAAAGGCAAAGGGACGAACGATTGCCTTGCGTTGCTTTCTACAGAAATCCAAATGGCCTATGCTAACAAAGAGCAGATGGCATCAGTCTTCTTGGATATTAAGGGGGCTTTTGACTCAGTTTCTATCAACATTCTGTCAGAGAAGCTGCACCAGCATGGTCTTTCGCCAATTTTAAATAACTTTTTGCTAAACCTGTTGTCTGAAAAGCACATGCAATTTTCGCATGGCGATTTAACAACAACGCGATTTAGCTACATGGGTCTTCCCCAGGGCTCATGTCTAAGTCCCCTGCTCTACAATTTCTACGTGAATGACATTGACGATTGTCTTGCCAATTCATGCACACTAAGGCAACTTGCAGACGACGGGGTGGTCTCTGTTACAGGGCCCAAAGCTGCCGACTTGCAAGGACCATTACAAAATACCTTGGACAATTTGTCTGCTTGGGCTCTTCAGCTGGGTATTGAGTTCTCCACGGAGAAAACTGAGTTGGTTGTTTTTTCTAGGAAGCGTGAGCCGGCGCAACTCCAGCTTCTATTAATGGGTGTAACGATCAATCAGGTTTTCACATTTAAATATCTCGGGGTATGGTTCGACTCTAAAGGTACCTGGGGATGTCACATTAGGTATCTGAAACAGAAATGCCAACAAAGGATCAATTTTCTCCGAACAATAACTGGAACATGGTGGGGTGCTCACCCAGGAGACCTGATCAGGTTATACCAAACAACGATATTGTCGGTGATGGAGTACGGGTGTTTCTGTTTCCGCTCCGCTGCGAACATACACTTCATCAAACTGGAGAGAATCCAGTATCGTTGCTTGCGCATTGCCTTGGGTTGCATGCACTCGACCCATACGATGAGTCTCGAAGTGCTGGCGGGCGTTCTTCCGCTAAAAAATCGATTTTGGGAACTCTCATATCGATTGCTCATCCGATGCGACATTCTGAACCCGTTGGTGATTGAAAATTTCGAGAGGCTCGTCGAGCTTAATTCTCAAACCCGATTTATGGCCTTGTACTTCGACTACATGGCACAGAGCATTAATCCTTCTACGTATACTCCCAACCGTGTTCGTTTCCTAGATACTTCTGATTCTACTGTATTCTTCGACACATCCATGAAGGAAGAGATTCGTGGAATCCCGGACCATATACGCCCTCAAGTGATCCCCAATATATTTTATAATAAATTCCGAGAAGTCGACTGTGACAAAATGTTCTACACTGACGGATCAAATCTCGATGGGTCCACTGGCTTCGGTATCTTCAACAATACTATCACCGCTTCATTCAAGCTCAATGATCCCGCTTCAGTTTACGTCGCAGAGTTAGCTGCAATTCAGTACACCCTTGGGATCATCGACACTCTGCCCACAGATCACTACTTCATCATTTCGGACAGCCTCAGCTCTATCGAGGCTCTTCGTGCGGTGAAGCCTAAAAAGCAATTCCCGTATTTTCTGGGGAAGATACAGGAGTCCTTGTGTACGTTATCTGAAAAATCTTATCAGATTACCTTTGTTTGGGTCCCCTCTCATTGTTCTATCCCGGGCAATGAAAAGGCCGACTCATTAGCAAAGGTGGGCGCATTAAATGGTGACATATACGAAAGACCAATCTGCTTCAACGAATTTTTTAGTATTTGTCGTCAGAGGACACTCAACAGTTGGCAAACCTCGTGGAGCAATGGTGAACTTGGACGATGGCTACATTCCATTATCCCAAAGGTATCAACGAAGCCTTGGTTCAGGGGGATGGATGTGGGTCGGGATTTTATTCGTGTAATGTCCCGACTTATGTCCAACCACTACACCTTGGATGCGCATCTGCGGCGTATTGGGCTTGCGGAGAGTAGTCTGTGCGCTTGTGACGAGGGCTATCACGACATCGAGCACGTTGTCTGGGTATGCGCCGGGTACTTGGACGCCAGGTCTCAGCTAAAGGATTCCCTTCGGGCCCGAGGTAGACCACCCAATGTCCCAGTCCGAGATATACTGGCAAATCGTGATTTCCCCTATATGTCCCTTATTTATACTTTCATAAAAACGACAAATATCCCAATTTAGCCCCTCTCTTCTTATTTCTCGTTTTAGAAGCTTTCTCTTGCCTTGTGGGACCGATCAGCTCCAGACTGCAACTATGTAACCGCCGTCGCACTTACCACTACGGAAACTGAAGCGAGAGCGACTCAAGGTCCGATGACTTTTGAAGGATTCCCCGCGGGTCCGAAGAATACCATCCGCCAATCCGACCTACTAGACTGAGGCGGTAATCTTTCGCTGATCTCCCGTTTGAGCGAAAGTTGCAAGTTTTGCTCTTCTCTCCCGGTCACCATCTACGCTTTCTCTCCCCTGTCCTTGATGCAACTGCTTCTACAGCCCCCCTCTGAATATCTTGACCAAGCATAAGTCTCCGCTAAAAAAGTTCAAATTTGTATTCTGTATTCCTAGTTCTAAGATAGTTGTAATTTTACCTCTTTGTTAAAACTATTGTCCCCCATCTTGTAAATAGAATTGTATCCCTAGTCTTAAAACACCTGCGAATTTTCTCATAAATATTTGTTCCTCCTTTTGTGTACCAAACTATATTGTTAGTTTTAAGATAACTGTAAATATTTCCTAAAAATTATTACTATTGAATTCCTTGTTTTAAAATTTTTTCATAAAAAAAATCTTTCGCCCCCTCTCTTGTATATAGAATCTTATTTCTAGTCTTAAGATAGCTGTAAAATTTTTCTTTTTTAAAAAAATATTTCAACATTGTAACCTCCTAGTTTTAAAATATACAAAATGTAAAAACAAAAGAATTTGGCACCGCCAAGCTTACGCATTTGTGCCTATCAAATAAACGAAATGAATAAAAAAAAAAGCATTCTATTCATTTTTTCCAGTTCATACATTTTGTTTAGTTTCTTCATTTTATTAACCTGACTATTTTTTCAGTTTTATTCATTTCATCCAAATAATTCATTTGACACAATTTATTTTTTCTATTAATTTATAACCTTACAACATCGATTAATTTATCATTTCAATCAATGCATTTTCTTCTATTTTATTCATATTGTCAATTCACTGCATTTTGTTTATTTGGTTCGTTTGTTTTATTTATTCATTTAATTTATTTTTTATTCATTTTCTTTTCTTTGTTCATTCTATTCATTTTATTCATTTGAACCATTAAATTAAATTGATTCATTTAATTCATTCGTTTTGTTTGATTCATTTAATTTATTTTGTTCGTATCTTTAATTTTATTCATTTCAGGTTCCGTCATTCCATTTTTTTTTATTTCATTCATTTTGTTAGTTTGAGTCAATTTATTCTATTAATCTTATACTTATTTCTAAATATAGTCTAAATTTTCATTAATTAAGCTAATATAATTTGATTCGTGTATTTTATAATTTAAATTTACTACCTCGCATGAGTTCTGCAAACTAATGAATGATTCAACAGTGATATGTGTAAGAAATGTCTCATCTCACTGCTAGGTGTATTAAATCGGTTTTTTTCATCAAAATTTATTGTATTTAGGCATAGGAAATTTTATCTATTTTAATAGGTCTTATTAAAAGTAGGGTAGTAGTAGGGCGATAAGTAGGGCGATGTTTCGCGCGCAGAGGCCGAAGAGATCCGCCATTTTGAAACCATCATTTTGAATTTTCGAAAAAAAAAAAAATCATTTTCCAATTAATAAAAGATCAAAAGCAGTAGTTCGTATTTCTTTTCGTTTTTCCACAAAAAAATTCCCAAATATTGCTTGATTTTCCGCTGAATCCAGGAGAAGTTCCCCTTAAAGTTTATCCCCAGGCCAGTAAAATCTCTGGACCAAAGTGTTGCCAAATAGTGCCCTCACGTCAATCTACATTCGAGTACGGGACGCTCGCATCGAATAAAAACAACAGCTATTTTGGTTTCTTTTAGTTTATCAAAGCTAATCGATCGCTAGTTGACTAGTGTTGGAAAGTGGTGATAGTGAAAACTCTATCAAAATCGGCGAATTAGAGCCGAAAAACGCTTTTAATCCACCTAACAGTGTGATGAGACATTTCTTATAACTCTTATCACTGTCTTCGGATATTATATCGTTTGAGAACATTTAGAACTTGATGCTTCGCGATGTTTTTGATAACACATACTACATGGGATAGTGGCAGGACTCAGAGAATCACTCAAATCAGCATAGGACAACATCAGTGCTAGAAATCTCAAACCAAATCAATAAGAAGGCGAAAAAATGGCCCATAAAATAGACATACAAACGAATTATTGCTAATGCTCTGTTAATAAAATATCTAAATTCCTCAATCAATGCATTGTGGTGGGAAAACTGATTTTTCTAAAGGGGTTATGTATATTGTACTGAGCCAAAAAAAAATCGGTTTTTTTTTAATCGATTTGAAGTTTATACTTTACTCAAATTTCCAACGCGACTGAGAATTAAGAAATCAACGCTTTTTCTTTAAAAAACCCACCATTCCACTATGGGTCACAAGGGCGGTTCTTCGGTACAAAAATCAATAACTTCCAAACCGTTCATTTTAGAGAAATTATGTTTGAGAGAATATTTTTGGAAATTAAATTTTCTTACTTTTAAAGCAAAATGTAGCTAGGGTGGTCCTCTCAAACATTATTTTCGAAAAATTATGTTTAGAACTAAATGGTATAGCAAGGTACTTACTTCAGCAAAGTTGTAGAAAAATGTTTTTCAAGTAACATTTTCAAATGCATCAAAGTTATAGCATTACAGCATTATCGGTTTTCATGTTATAATTATTTTTCTTCTTTATCTTAGGGTGTCATTTTAGTGTTTCTGAAAAAGTCAGTTTTTTAACTATAACTTTTTAAATAGTCTATCTTCATGCTCTCTATGAAGCAATTTTAGTACTTTTCATTGCGCATATTTCTGCTGAAGAATGTGAATCGATATCATTTTTCGTTATCGAATTACGATCATTTTTTTAAATAAAAATGATAGTTTTCAATGACCTCTAACTCAGAAGGTTGCAAAAACTAGCAGCTAAATTTGTACTCTTTCGAAGGTGCATCAAAAATACTGTAAAATATCTCAAAATCAACTTTTGCTTTTTTGTCATTCAGCGAAAAATGTTGACATCAACATTATGATTAAATGACATCAGCATACGGCTGTTTTTAAGGGTCTGGTCATTGCCATTTAGAACCTGCTTTACTAGATCAAAAAGTCGAGTTGTTAAATGATTTTTTGAGCTTGTCAAATATATGTACACAAATATTGAAAACGTTAGGCTCAGACAGATATTTATTTTGCTATTCTACGTAACTACTTTATTATCATCGTCATCCTCATAATTATTATAATCACAATCATCAACATCATCAGCATCGTCGTCGTTATAGTTATCTGAATCGTGTCTCTTTTCTCAAAGTGCTAACTCATTTAATATTGAACTTATTTCAGTGCGTTTACTGTATCGGGATCTTCTAACTGCAAGAACCGGATTAGACGAGTCCATTGCTCTAAAGAAAACATCTTCCATATTCGCGACTCTTGAACAATTTCTACCGTGACTCAATCGATCGTTCCGAGCCTCAGCTCCTTGTTCGCTCATGAAACTTGTTGGTAATGGAAGTGTTGACATAATATAAAATATAGCGCATTTTGCCTTAAAAAGCAAATGAATTAAGGATTACCCTTCATTCTGTTCTAAGTAAGCGACGAATTTCTGTGAATGCTGGTTTGGGAGGAAGTGCAGTTTGAATCTTTTGTAGGAACTGTTAACGGCTTCTCAAAATATTTCGAATTTTTATCGAGCACTTTCGTCACAATTCGATTACTGTCTTTCCAAAATTGATCAAACCTTTTACATGTTTTAATTGTTACAGCTTTTGCATTCTGAGTGAACTTATTTTTTTCATTTTGTCCCACATCAAATTATCTCATTATTTCCTCAAACACAACTTTTATTTTATTTTTATTTTCACCTTTGGCCACTTTCCAGAGATCGAACAACTTTATTTTATCCATTTTAACAGCACTAATAATACAAAGCACTACACGCGTTGATCAAAGCAGTCGTCGGCTACTGCGATTCGATTCATGAATGAGATTGATACCAATTAAACTGTCACGACTCGTGGTGTTGTTGTTTATATTTGACATCGAAGGGCAAAAATGCTGACTTTGATTTTGAAATATTTTATAGTATTTTTGATGCACTTTCAAAAGAGTACAAATTTAGCTGCTAGTTTTTGCAACCTTCTGAGTTAGAGGACATTGAAAACTATCATTGTTATTTAAAAAAAAATGATCGTAACTCGATAACGAAAAATTATATCGATTCACATTCTTCAGCAGAAATATGCGCAATGAAAAGTACTAAAATTGCTTCATAGAGAGTATGAAGATAGACTAACTATTTAAAAAGTTATAGTTAAAAAACTGACTTTTTCAGAAACACCCTAAGTTAAAGAATAAAAATAATTATAACATAAAAACCGATAGTGCTATAACTTTAATTCATTTGAAAATGTTAACTGAAAAACATTTTTCTACAACTTTGCTGAAGTAAGTACCTTGCTATACCATTTTGTTCGAAAAATAATTTTTCGAAAAGAATGTTTGAGAGGACCACCCTAGCTACATTTTACTTTAAAAGAAAGCGAATTTAATCCCCAAAAATATTCTCTCAGACATAATTTCTCTAAAATGAACGGTTTGGGAGTTATTGATTTTTGTCCCGAAAAATCGCCCTTGTGACTCATAGTGCATTCAAAGAAAATCAACAGTGCATATTTCCAGACTTGGTTTTATTTCCAATTTAGAACTATTGTGTTTTTTACATCCTAGATTGCATGATTCAGTGATCGAAACCCAAAACTTCATGAAGTATTTGAAATTATTAAATTAAAATTTGTGTTTGCTATTGAAATTGACAAAATGGTTGTATATATAGTATATAGTCCCTTTGGCGATTGTTTACTTTTTCGGTCCCACCTATCAGCATTGAAGTATCGCCCTTACGTTTTTTTACAATACCAATTTTACAATTGGTGGGGGTTTGGTGAAAATCGATCTTAATGTCTAAACGGCATAATTCCGAAACCGTAATTTTTGAAGTTTTAAAATTATGCAGAATTAATTTTTCAGAAAATAGTAACAGAGCAAATAAGTACCAAAGTCCAAAAAAATCAATTTTTGTCAAACGTTATTTTTCGAGTTTACATCAAATCTCAATGTTTCATGCATTATAATGTCATTTGGCATCAAAAATACAAATTTGATTTTGAAAAAAATTCATTTCAGTTTATATGGGAATTTGTTGTGTGATTGCACTCTTCATCTCGTAACTCCGGATCCGGAAGTCCAATCAATAAAAAAAAATCAATTACAGCCGATGGGAAGATTGTACCTTTAATTTGAGACTAACTTTGTGCAAATCGATCCAGCCATCTCTGATTAACAGAGGTCACATTTTTTCCACATACACAGATACACACACATACATACAGACATACATACACACAGACATTTCCCGATCTCGACGAACTGATTCGATTAGCATATGACACTCGGTCCTCCCGGTCGGGATTAGATCGACGAATTTTAGAGTGAATGAGAAAGGCAAAAACATTTTAAGCAATTGTTGAAATTTATGCATTTTTTGTTGAGCAGTTCTATGTTTCATAGAATTAAATCAATTTTAACTTCGCTTCCTATTAAATAAAGACCCTTATTACAGTACATCTCTACAAAAACGAGATCAATTTGAAAATAAATCTGAGGATTATGACTGATTACAGAACTCTGGAATTTTCTATTGGAATGTTTTCAGACAGGAATTTGATATTAATGCTATTAGACAACTGTGAAATCAAGACCAAGAGATCAGTTACAAATCAGGACCCCATTCCGACAATTTATCAAAAGTCCTCATGATGTTTACAACAACAGGTTATCAATCTACGGATCAGATAATTGTTATTGTAATATTGAATTAAATCAGTCTGCATCAATAAATTTTCAACTTCAATCCAATATTTTTTTTGGGTGTTGTGGGGGGGGGGGGGGGGTTGTATGGTGTTAAACCCCAAAACCTTCTCTTGGCTTCGCCGTTGCTTGGAGTTATTTATTTCGCTTCTCATTTTCCGATATGTTTCAGATCGATCCGATGGTTATAAGTTAGCAAAATTGCAGTCAGAAAGTTCGCACAAATGAACATTTTTGTACTGATAAGTTATCAAGTTCCTTCCAGATAACTTGGAAGTGTTCGGTGATTATTTCTAGCGGTTGTAGATAGAAAAATGAAATACAAAATTCGTTTTATCGAAATAATGTTTGGCTTATTTCAATGGATTATTACTATATTGAACAATAAATATGCGACAAAGAGTAATCAACAAACAACAAGCCATAACTTTTAAAGTATTCAAAATAGATATTTGAAGTCTTCAGTAACGTTATTCGCTAAAGTAAGAGCTACAAATTTGCTGAAGGCATCATTTCGATATAATCACTTCCAAAAAAATTTGTGAAAATATCTCACTCATAGGGGGATTAATCAGCAAAAGCACAATACCAAAAGAAAGGGCATATTGCCTCCATTAAATTCTCCGAAGATACTATTGACCTAAAATAAGCCGTTTTGGCGTTAATAATAGATTACATGTTTTTTGGCATATTTCTGGCTATGGAAAATGATAAAAATCTTTCGTCCGCATTTAATGTTAAATATCTCTTTTGATAATAGTATATAATAGTAATCTATAGCTTGTTCGAAAGGTATTCGTTAAAGCTGTATAAAAACATATAAATTGTTAATCTACATTGTCAATTTCGGCAGATAATTTAAAAAAACTGCAAAAAACGCCATTTTTGCGCATTCAAACATTCATATCTTGGAAACTAAACATCAGAATCAAAAACAAATTAATAGCGTTCATACTGTTTTTTAGTTCTTTCATTTAAAATCGGTTTGGATAAGATCGGTTCAGCCATTGCTGAGAAACACGAATGAGAATTTGTCCGTTACATACACACACACACACAGACACACACACACACACACAAACATTGTCCCAAATCGTCGAGCTGAGTCGATTGGTATATAAGACTCGGCCCTCCGGGCTTAGGAAAAAATCTTGAAAGTTTGAGCGAATTCTATACATTTCTTTTATAAGAAATGTAAAAAGGATGAAGAACAACCTCTATACCGTGCTTTACAAGCCGCATGGAAAGCAGTCGATAAGTGGAGAAAAGTGTTGGCTTCAAAATTTCAGCAGAAAAATCCCGCATTTTCTACGGCAGCCCCAATGCCCGTAGAGATTCCAGTAACACTATCCGTATTGACCAGGTAGCAATACCAAAAACGAGACTGCTGAAGATCGTTGGTGTCACCCTTGAACGTACGCTGACATTCAAGCAACATTTAGATCTCCCATTTGCGCAAAGAGCTTCTATTCGACTTATGGAAATCTAGAGAAAATTTTCAATAGAACGTAAGTAACAATGATAGATTCTCTTTGGAAAGAGAAAGACTCTGTTCATTACTCGGCCATTTCAACATTTACTACTAAACTCTTTGCATAATATTTTAGTAAAAACCGTCGCCTTTCGATGTGTACTGGAAAATTAGTGCAAAGTGTTGTAATGACGTCGTAATAAACGAAAGAGAAAGTAAAAAAAGAGGGGCTCTCAATATTACTTACGTCCTATTGAAATTTTTTTTCTAGAAATGACTGGAATGCAACTCTCAATCATCGCTGTGCGGGCACGTCTCGGTAATCGTATGTGGCATGCACCCAAGCCACGAGTTGTGTGAAATGTTAAACGGCAGGTCAGATCAGGAGATCCCCCGGCAGTAGTATAACCTATCGTACAGGAGCTATTGGCCAATCGGTTCCATCAAGCCACAACAATACGGTTGGAGCAGGAGTATTCAGCAAAAATCATCAGCTATCGATAGGGCTCCCGCAACCCTCAAACGAATTGATCATACTGTCTTTCGAAAACGAGCAAAATGGGCAAAAATCAAAAACGAAACAAGCAGTTTTTTTCCCACACTGTGTGTTAGATCTTCATAAAAACCAATCAGCAGTACTGTAACAACATTCTACATAAGCTGATTGATTTGTATGAAGATCTAACAAACTATGTGGAAAAAACTGCTTTTTTCGATTTTGATTTTTTCCCATTCTCTGTGCAACCTTAAGAAGCATCCGTTTCTTCTCAAATGCACGTACCATCTGCATCTCATCCTCCTTCAACAACATCCTCTCTTCGAGCTCCTGCTCAAGACATCTTCACTTCTCCTGCCAAACATTTCGTCTCTGTTGTAGAGAGAGAAAGAGAGAGAGAGAGAGAGAGAGAGAGAGAGAGAGAGAGAGAGAGAGAGAGCGAGTACGTCGGACTTCGAAACAAAAGCTCCCGATGACTCCGATGCCTTCTTCGGTCGAGGCTTCTTGCTCTAGACACGTATTTGCAGTGGCGTAGTAAGAAAATTTTTCGGGGGGGGGGATATGATTTGTTTTTATATATTTGAAAAAATGTTCAAAAATATTCTGAGCAGGAGAAAAAAATGTTCAAAAACCAACAACTCAGGAAACGGGTTTGGGTAGTCAAGGTAGGAAAGCTAGCTGTTGGTATAGAATAAATGCTCTTCCTCTACGAGGACAATCTGGGCGGCAAACTTCAGACTGTCTAATTTACTGAGCCCTTCAGTTCCCTTGTGCCATTCAGTACCACTTCCTCGTTGAGCTTCCGACTGGTTCGCGAACTACTCGGTCTAGTTTCCGACGCTAGATCTAGCCTAATCCGACGAAAAGTTCCCCGGCGAGATAAGTTCGAGCCAACCAGCCAGGTGCTGCGGTCAGTTCGACGATTCCGGTAGAGTAGGGCATCCGGTTTGCTGGATCCCCGGCGCGACTGGTGGTGTATCGTCGCGGTCTCGTTCCCGGCGGTGAATCTGACTGTAAGCTGACGGAGGGGTCCCAGACGAAAGAAGTTCTTCTGATACCGATTCTTATTTGGTTTCAGTACCACAACTTCTTGATACCTTTGACTCCGTAACCGGTGCCATTTAGCACCGCAACTCCTTTAAGCCATTTAGTTCTCTTCTTGGGCCATTTAGCACTACTTCCTTGATGGTCCATTCAGTCCTCGACTTGTTCGCGAACAACTCGGTCTAGTCCCCGACGATGGACCTGACCTACTCCGACAGAGAATTCCCCGGCGAGAGAAGTTCTCCCGAGATCGAGCTAATCAGCTAGATGCCGAGGTCAGTTCGGCGATTCTGGTGAAGCAGGGTATCCGATGCACTGGTGCGCCGATGACTCGCGACTAGTGGTGTCTCGTCGCTGTCTACTCAGTCTAGTCCCCAGCGGTGAATCTAGCTTACGCTAACGGAGAGTTCCCTGGCGAAAAAAGTTTTCCCAATATCGATTCTTCTTTGGTTTTCGCTATTTTTCTATCAGAACAACCGGTGGGGTGCCGTGGTCGGTCGGACGAATCCGCATGGAGCGTGACGTCCGGTTCGCTGGCGTTTCGACGACTCATACTCGCTGCTCTGTTGCAGTCTATTCGACTAGTCCTCGGCGGTGGATCTAGCTTATACCTGCGGAGAGTTCCCTGGCGGTGATTACTCTCCCGAAACCGTTGTTCGATGTCCATTCCGCTGTAAGACGGTGTCGATCTACATCAGCGGTTCTCAACCTTTTTCGTACCACGGACCCCTTAGATATCACACTGGGTTGCTGTGGACCCCCACAGATAAACATAAATTTTGTATGCTATCAATATGTTATTTTCAATTTGTTGGGAAACAAGATTTGAAATTCAATATGCACTCGGAAAATATATTTCTCTTCGCGGACTCCCAGCAATGACTTCGCGGCCCCCTAGGGGCCCGCGGACCCCAGGTTGAGAATCACTGATCTACATCATATCTCTGTTTACTGCGTTCCACGTCCCTACGTCGCTTGTAATTCTGTAGGCTACATTATCCGGGTTGATGTCCGGTCCTCCCGTTTTAAGTAGCTCCCTGCACGTCCCTTCAAACCTCGGACATTCAAAGACTCTGCTCGGACATTCAAAGACTTCAAACCTCGGTCATTCAAAGACGCTCCGGTGTCTCCTCGACGTTCTCACACTCCCGGCACAGTGTTGACGTTGCGTACCCACACCGATGAAGATACTCCTTAAGCATCTGTGGCTCGGTAGGAGCTGTTTTAGGTGGAAGGTTATCTCTCCGTGCTTTCTATTGACCCACGTCGACAGGATTGGATGAGCCGGTTGGTCCACTTTCCTTTCTCCGTATTATCCCATTCCTGCTGCTACGTCACCATCGAATCGATTCTCATCATCTTCCGGACGTTTCTAACGTTTCATCGATTGTAGCACTTGATATCCTCCGTCAGGGTAATGCAGATGGGAATCATCTCGGCGTCAAGGCATACTGCCTCCGGTACGCAATCGCAACTCGTACGACCAGTAGTCGAAGAGTCCTGTTCAGCTTTTCGCGGTTTCACTTGGTTTTCAGCGCCGCACCCCAAGCAGGAGCCCCATATCGCAGTATCGATTACGAAACACTAGATAAAGACCCGACATTTCGAATGTGTATTCAACGTGGTTGTAGCTCAATCAGTCGTCGATTATCACTTCCAATTGCTTCAGTGCACGCTTCGATGCATTCACTTGCCCTTCGATGGTGATCTGTATCCGCTGAGCCGCTTTGCAGTTGCTGTCCAACAACAAATCCGTCTTATAGTGAGCTGTTTGCAGCTTCACCCGTTCATCCAGCTCTATTGTCTCCGTCACCGACACCTCCATTTCTTCAAGTGTCTCACCGTTATTGACACATCGTCCACGAAACCAACGATTTTCACTTTCCTGGGCAGCCGCAGTGTTAAGACCCCACACTAATAGAATATATTCGTAAATCGCTAGGAATTAATTTCGTACAAACAACTTTCATAAAATATACGAATGATGAACCGTTCGTAGTTCCATCGAAACTCTTTTATTTTGTATTACGAGTTTTTCGTGAAAACTACGAAATGACTTTCGTTGGCTTATTATGAAACAGCTTCATTCAGCAAACGAGTCGTTCGCTGTTATATACGAATATCTTTATAATATTTACGAGCACCATTCATCAAACAGTCCACGTCAAAAGAACAATATGGAGCCATTGTTGATATTCGTCAGATAATTGTTGTTGTCTGACTATTTGGTAGTCGTATCCGTGTCCGCCGGTTGCAGGAAGATTCCTTGAACCTCTTTCGCTTCCAGTTGATTCAGAATCTGGAGCAGTACAGAATCGATTGAGCCGTCGCGAACTGCTCGTTGATTTTGTATGAACAATTTTGAGTTTTTCTCTGCCGGAGCAATATCGGTGCTGTCAAACATCGATCCTAAAAGATCGAATGCGACCAACGAAATCGTTTGTAATATACATAAACGTTTATTAAAATAAACGAAACATTTCGTTTCTTTCACGAAAAATAATGTCGATAACTTTCGTGCAATGTAAACTAAATAAGTAAAATTTACGAAAACTTTCGTTCATCAAGCGGCCATTTCTTCGTACCACAATAAAATCGATTTGGCAACATCGATTTTTTTAAATAAAAAAACGATTTTGTCAAACATCGATCCCAAAAGAACAATAAGAGGCTAATAAATACGAAAACTTCTAAGATAAACGAAAAAATTTCGTGCGACCAACGAAATCGTTCGTAATATACACAAACGTTTATTAAAATAAAAAAAAAATTTCATTCACGAAAAATAATGTCGTTATCAACGATAGCATTCGTGCAGTGTACATACATTAAATGTGTAAAATTTACGAAAGCTTTCGTTCACCATACGGCCATTCTTATTCATAAAATGAACGAAACTTACTATTTACAGGGCACGAAAATACTTCGTTGCAGAAAACGACGCATGAATTCGTGCATTACATGATTCATTATACTCACTAATTTATATTATCAGTGCATCCCATTCCAAAGTGTTGGACAGAGAATGGAGCCCTGAGTAACGCCCGCTGCGACTCGCATCGCCTTCTGCCCTTTTGTTCGTCTGGTATAGCAGTGCTCTACTCTGGAAGTAGCTCTTCAGGATGCCACATTCTTTTATGCCACGCTGCGCATTGGTCTATTCGAGGCTGAATGGCCCGGTGACTTCCGCCATGGTTGGCATTCCATCCGGACCGGGGGTTTTCTTTGATTTTAGTCACATCGACGTGTCTTTGAGCTCGTCGTTAGTCACTTGCCACTCGACTGTTACCTCCTTCTTCTTCGCCGTACGGTGTCGGTGACCAGGTATTTGTATCGTGATTCGGGAAGAGACCCTCAACGATTATCTTTAGCTTACCCGGGCATGTTTCAACTGGTGTCGACGAACCCTCGTCTTCGTCATGACGACTCAGTACGCGTCCCCCAGGGATTGACGTTTATTTCTCAGCACAGATACTTATGGCAATTGACTTGCTAAGCTTGATCTCCCGTTTTGAAGAGTCCCTACCTTCTAGATGCGCTCCTATCTCAGTCTCCGATCTTGCGCTCTGAGCCCGCCTTCTGGCTCTAAGACAAGCAGCGTGTAGCGTACTGAGTTACTCATTTAACCAGTAAGCTGCACGCCGTCTACTGCATGGCCCTAGTTTTCGTGACATTGTAACGTCACAAGCCGTCGCAATCCTTCTTGTTAGCCGTCAGCCGTATCAACGTACTTGATTCCGTTGTTTTCCGAAGTAACTCAACAAAGAGGTTTTCGTTAAAGGCGTTCGTCTTCCACTTTAGCTTGCCGCCCGTCTTTCTTCGTGCTGCAGCAGGGTTCCATTGGCCGATGCGGTAGCGAATCGCCTGGGGGTCTCTATGGGGATACTTCTCTCACACTCTCCAGTCCATGTTCGCCGTCAGTCAAGGACTACAGAATGTGGCGAAATTTCTCTCGGTACCGATATCCGTTTCGTGAACCATTAAGCTCCTAGATCCTCGCTTCGCCGCGATCTACTCGTTATAGTCCTCGGCGGTTGAGCTAGCCTCCACAACGTGCCGAAAGGAAGGTATCGAGTCCGCAGCCAATTTTCACTACAAGGAAATATTTTCACAAGATAACTTTTGCAAATGAAACTTTGAGAATTTCATTTAAAATATTAGGCATTTTTTTGTTCAACATATTCAATTTTCTCAAATTTCTCCAAAATATTTCGGGGGGGGGGGGGGGGGGGGGGGGGGTTTCGTCCCCAACCCCCCCCCCCCCCAGCTACTACGCCACTGCGTATTTGGCAAGCATCATCAGTCCTTTACATTCTTTTCTCCTTTTCCACCGTTAAGATCACTCCGGGGTATCAGGAATCAATGCACAGTGGTCCAGATCGCTAATTTAGGAGGAATTTTTACTTTCTGACAAACCTGTATAATTTAGCCGTATCATGTCTTAGGATGAATTTGTGTACTTTAGAAGATGCTTCTTTTTATTGGAATAGTTATTAGGGTGGTTCTAATTTATATAAAATACGAAAATAAACTTTTTACTGATGAAAGATAGAGCTCCACAGTCTTCCACAAAGTTGTAAAGTAACTTATTTTGAATAAATTTGTTGAACATATTAAAGCTCTATCTCTTTTAGTTTTTGTTATACAAGAAATTTAAAAAAAAAGATTAGGGTGTTCCTGAAAAAAACGTTTTTTTTAGTATAACTTTCGTATCTTTTACTTTTTGTTAACACAACCTATGAACAGCTTATTGAAAACTTCAAGCCGAGTATTTTTCTCCAAGACACCGAAGGTCTAACTTTTTTCTTTAAAAAGTTATGGACACTTTTCGTTAAAAAAATAGCCTATTTCAAGGCTCAATATCGCTGATGCGGGCACCTAAAATTGAATTCTGTTTCCACCACATGAAAGACCATACTTATTAGTATATTTGAGCAAAAATTGGCGAATACGATATTTTTTTAAAATTTGCAATTTAGATTTAAAGTTTGTAGTTTTGCAGGTTCAACGCATTAAAGCATTTACACACATATCGTTGTATTATGAAAAAAGCCACTTTCAAATATCATTCTCTCATCGCAGCAAGCTTTGCATAAGTGAAACGACTGTCAAAAAAGGTTTCTGATTTTATTCGTTTTAAATAAAACTAGTAAATATGGATATTAGTCGAAGAGAGTTGGCGAATTTGCTTATTGCTGGTAAAAAGACAGATGAACTGCTTAAGTTCATTACAAGTAGTAATCCAAATGTAAAATTGAGACTTGTTAGTGCTCGGAAGAAAATAAAAATCTTCATGTTGGAATTTAGAAGGTTGTGGATTCGGAGTAAGCGCACGCAAATTCGGTTTGAGCTGGAAAATTTTGTGTGGCTTGAAGGAAAGCTAAGATTCGAAGTCGAAGGTAAAGGTAAAGGCCGAAAGAGGAAACCATTTTCCGAAATATGTCGCAGAGCCAAAATAAAAAGATTAGGAAAGTTGCGCGATAAGTATTCCACGGAAGAACTTGGTTTAGCGTCAGCCGTCAACGCTAATTCTACTGGTTTCCGTTTAGTTGGCAGACAAATCGAACGATTGTCGAAAAGTCCCGTCAGATCTACCGTAGAGAATTTAGGATCTATGGCTGTCCCGATTGCAGAAGCGTTTACTGCGGAGGAGGCACTTAGATTTATTTGTGAAAATGATTTTTCTAAGGCGCAGTACCAAAACATACGCAGCTCAGTTATGCAGAAGGGTTTGGACATTTATCCCGCGTATAATAAAATAGTAGAAGAAAAGAAACTATGCTATCCGATCGGTATGTACTATTCTCAAAGATTCGTCCCTGAATCAACAATTTTTTTCAGGAATTTCTGTTCAGCCTTCTTGTGCGTATGTTCCCCTTCAAGCTCTTGTTAACCATACCGTGGAACGACTCATCTCGTTTCTGAATATTGGAGTTCTACCACTGCATCCTGAGGATAATACGTTTGTTATCTTTAAGTGGGGCTGCGATGGAAGCAGCAACCATTCCCGGTAGGCAACATTATTTTTCTTCTAAACTTTGACTGACAGTCTCTTTTCCACTTGAACATAGATACAAGCAAATGTGCGTTGACGAAGATGAAAATGGAGAACTATTCGAGTATAACGATTCGCATATATTTGCTCTATCTATAGTACCTTTACGTGTAGTTAGTCGCCGGAAAGATGAGTCAAGAGATTGCATTCTTTGGAATAATGATTTTCCATCTTCAGTATCCCTGTGCCGACCAGTAAAATTAATTCAAGAAGGAAAATCCTGAACTAACAAAGGATGAAGTTGCCGCGATGAACAAGCAAATCGATGAATTAGTCCCGACTATAGTAAATGTTAATATGCGCAAGATTCCGATTAGTTCAAGCTTCATATTTTCCATGGTTGATACGAAGGTAGTGAATGACGTAACAGGCACACCGTCTCAAGCGTGTTATATATGCAAACGCTCCGGAAAGCGATTGAATGATCCTTTACTGGAAGCCAGCGATCCACCGGATAGTTTATATGTTTTTTCACCTTTACATGCATTAATACGAGCAATGGAGTTACTATTGAATATTGCTTACCGTTTAGCTCTAGCAAAACCGCGTTGGCGCGTAGGCAAAAATACCAGCGAGCTTAAGGAACGACAAATAAAAATTCGACAAGCGTTACGTGACCGTTTAGGTCTTCGTATTAGCGAACCTTTGCCAGGTGGCGGAAATTCTAACGATGGTAACACAGCTCGAAAATTTTTCAGAAACCGAGATGTCGTTGCAGAAGAAACCGGGTTGGACGAAATGTTGCTAGAACGTATGTATGTGCTATTAACAATCATCAACAGCAAATTGGGAATTAACGCGGATGCTTACCGGAGTTACGCCGAAGATACACGATTGCTTTATGTACGCCTGTATGGTTGGTACGCTCTCTCACCAACCGTGCATAAACTCCTGGTCCATGGAGGAAGCATTATTCAACATAACATGCTGCCAGTAGGTATGTGCAGTGAAGAAGTTCAAGAAACCAGGAATAAAAGTATTCGCAGATTCCGAGAATTCCACGCACGCAAATTCGATCGACTCGTCAATCTTGATGACGTTTTCAAGAGACTTCTTGTTTCATCAGATCCTATAATTTCTCTTAAATGTAAACGTCGAATTCAACGAGCACCGCTGGATATACCTGAAAATGCAATGCATCTACTTTTGAATTAATTGGCATTGAATAAATTCTCCTTATATAAATCATAAATTGTTGTCATAGCCAAATTATTTTTAATGAACACATTCTGTATTGTTGATATGTAAGCAAAACAGAAAAGGAAATACAAAGGCTTTAGGCAATTTCTTTTATGTCGCTATGCGATAAAATTTAAAACTTTGGTTAGTAAATTTAAAATTACATGCTTAAAAAAAATAATATTTTCCAATTTTTGCTCAAATATACTTAAAAGTATGTTCTTTTCTATGGTTCAATCCGAACTTACTTTTATTTGCCCCAATCAGAGATAATGACATTTGAAAAAGGGCTATTTATGAGCGAAAAGTTTCCATAACTTTTGAAAGTATAAAGTTAGACTTTCAGAGTTATGAAAAAACGTGGATTGAAGTTTTCTAAAAGCTGTTCAAAGGTTGTTTTAACAAAATATAAAATTTGTTTCGAACATTAACAAGTCTCAATTTTACATTTGGATTACTACTTGTAATGAACTTAAGCAGTTCATCTGTCTTTTTACCAGCAATAAGCAAATTCGCCAACTCTCTTCGACTAATATCCATATTTACTAGTTTTATTTAAAACGAATAAAATCAGAAACCTTTTTTGACAGTCGTTTCACTTATGCAAAGCTTGCTGCGATGAGAGAATGATATTTGAAAGTGGCTTTTTTCATAATACAACGATATGTGTGTAAATGCTTTAATGCGTTGAACCTGCAAAACTACAAACTTTAAATCTAAATTGCAAATTTTAAAAAAATATCGTATTCGCCAATTTTTGCTCAAATATACTAATAAGTATGGTCTTTCATGTGGTGGAAACAGAATTCAATTTTAGGTGCCCGCATCAGCGATATTGAGCCTTGAAATAGGCTATTTTTTTTAACGAAAAGTGTCCATAACTTTTTAAAGAAAAAAGTTAGACCTTCGGTGTCTTGGAGAAAAATACTCGGCTTGAAGTTTTCAATAAGCTGTTCAAAGGTTGTGTTAACAAAAAGTAAAAGATACGAAAGTTATACTAAAAAAACGTTTTTTTCAGGAACACCCTAATCTTTTTTTTTTAATTTCTTGTATAACAAAAACTAAAAGAGATAGAGCTTTAATATGTTCAACAAATTTATTCAAAATAAGTTACTTTACAACTTTGTGGAAGACTGTGGAGCTCTATCTTTCATCAGTAAAAAGTTTATTTTCGTATTTTATATAAATTAGAACCACCCTAATAACTATTCCAATAAAAAGAAGCATCTTCTAAAGTACACAAATTCATCCTAAGACATGATACGGCTAAATTATACAGGTTTGTCAGAAAGTAAAAATTCCTCCTAAATTAGCGATCTGGACCACTGTGCAATGGTTGTAACCGTCACAGCCTAATTTAATTTTTTGGTGGAAATTTGACCACAGACAGCGTACAAAGTCAATGTCAAAATAACCCGAAATGCCGGTAAATGAGGTGGGGACCGTCATCTTCCAAAATTTTGAGATTGTTCAGAGAGAACTAGAACCCGTATTGTGGCAGCTTCTCCGGCCAACCGGAATGAATCCAAAAGCACCAGCCATACTCGCTATGGAGGAACAAATGACCAAGCATTGCTAAGTTCTTTGATAGCCGTGATAATCGAAATAGTACAGGAAGAAATAGTAATAATAACAGTAATCCCAAATCCAAATAAATAGTCACTAATATCGACAAAATTTACGATGTTGTTTTTTGGAATTTGTATTAAAAAGGTAGTAAATTTACGGAACATATTGGAAGGTTTTGTATTGATTTGAAATTTCGTGAATCAGTATTACTTATCTAGTTTACCTCTAAACACGTCTGGAGTCGAAAGAGTGAAGGATCAGATAATTGGAAAAGTTAGAGCTGCGGTCTTGAACCTGTTGGAACCTCTGTCCTGACTGATTCTTTCCACTTATCTGTTAGCAATGCTCGCTCGGTTTATCATCCAGAGCGAGAGTGGCTGCTGCTTTTGGATTCTATGTGGCTGGCCAGGGAAGCGAAATCCTACACAAACAAAGTTTAAAGATCGGCACAGAACAACATGTCACTCTACGGTGAATGTGGAAAAAGTTTAATAATTTTCCACCCATACGTGTTATTCCATTGTCTTGAAAAGGTATCATTTTTGAAGGATATTTTTAAAGCAACTGCTTTCGGCCAATTTTACGTAAAACATAACTTTATCTTTGTTAAACAAAACATAATCACTTTACACTGAACGAATATGGAAACTGAAAACTTGAAAAAGTGTCCTATTAACTGTACACCCACCAGGCTCGCAAAGCCATATCGACTCTCATCGCCACCCTATAATCTACCGGCAAACTATTCCGTCTCAACCGTCGAGCACATGGTGCAGTCTGTCTCTGACCCAACAATGCACATCGATGCTACCAGGGCAACCGCAGCTCCAGCCAGTTGGTTCGATATCACATCAGTGAGAAAATTTGCGTTTCATCTGCATGGCACGCTTTGACTCGGTCCCGTTTTGAAAAACTGTTATGTAAATCTGTGAAAAAGTGATCCCATCCGATCTGGCAGCATGGGAAATACCGAAAGTAATGTCACCAGTGGTGTAAAAAAGCAGGCCGGGGTTTCCACACAAGAGCTGTACAAATTTGTAAACCTAAAAGGTGGTGGCCTACTGGTAGACATGATGAAAAGAGCGATCCAAAATAAACAGTATGCTGAGATAGATCATGCACTTAAAACCAAGGTGGAACCGTTCCTATACAATAAAGGAAAGGGAAAGTATATTCCGGTAGCGCAGTTGGTCCTGTTGCGAAATCGCGAGAGACCCAGACATAAGCAATTACCGGAGATTCGAGCGTTGGAAAATCCAGAGGAAGACTACGACATTGATGTAGAATGTCCGAATGTGACCGAGGGCGAGTACCAGCGGAACCCATCAGGGTACAGGGAGGTGTGCTGGAATATCAAGGTGAGTTGATGGTGAGAAGGACGCAAGCGCGCCAAAAATGTGATTAGCGAAGAGATTTCATTGCTCACATAAAGTGAATCATCTGTTGCTTGCATCTCATATTCACTGGGGTTGCTTTGATTTGTTTTGAAATAAATCGTTCACTTTTGTAGGAACGAGGCGCTGTCGGTGAGACGATACTTCACCTTTGTTTGCTCAACGCTACCTCTTTGCATGCAGATCTTGCCAAACGCCTGCTTCGATTTTACCCGAAGCTAATTAATGATGTGTACATGTGCGACGAATACTACGGGGAAAATGTTTTGCATGTAGCGATCGTCAATGAGGATCCGGCTATGGTTAAGTTCCTGCTGGATAGTGGATCCAATGTGAACGAACGTTGCTGTGGGACATTCATGAGTCCCGAGGATCAAAAGGGAAGTCGGTTTGATACGATCGACACGGAGATTGTTGGTGTAACGCCAATGACTAACTATGACGGGTACGTTTACTGGGGAGAATATCCGTTGAGTTTTGCCGCTTGTTTGGGTCAGGAAGAGTGTTACCGATTGGTACTAGCCCGGGGAGCTGATCCGGATAGTCAGGACTCGAACGGAAATACTGTGCTCCATATGTTGGTGATTTACGAGAAGGTTTCGACCTTTGATATGGGTTACGAAGTTGGATCATCATTGGACATTAGAAACTTACTGAATTTGACGCCGCTAACGTTGGCAGCACATCTCGGGCGAGTGGAGATGTTCTTTCACATTATGAACATCGAGCGGGAGATTTATTGGCAGTTGGGTAGTATTACGTGTGCCGCCTATCCGCTGGCTTTGATCGACACGATTGATATCGAGACCGGTAATATTAACAAGGATTCGGCGCTGAATTTAGTAGTATTCGGTGACAAGGACGAGCACTTGGATCTGCTGGAGGGGGTGCTGATAGATCTATTGAAGACCAAATGGAACACTTTCGTCAAAGACAAATTCTACCGCCAGTTTTTTGTGTTCTTTTGTTATTTCTGCGTTTCTTTAGTAAGCTTCACTTTACGCAATGGACCAACGAAACTCGAGGACGCGGATGCGAATCGAACAGTTACGCATCCGAAAAATGATAGCCTCACTGATTATAGCAACGCAACACTGGCCACCCTGATTGGTATCGCTGCTAGCGGAAAGCTGATCGGTTCCAATTCTACGGATACACATTTTGATCCTTCCAGTCTAGGAAATAATATATTTTTCAACTCAAAGTGTCCAACCATGGCGTACGATGGCATCAAAGGAAAGCTCCGTCTTGTTTCCGAAATAATAATTCTAATCGGATCGTTTCTATATCTGGTTGCTGCTTTTAGAGAGTCTCGCTTTTTGGGAAGGAAAATGTTCATTGAAAATTTGGTAAGTGATGAGACTTTGGTAGTAAAATATGTACTTATTACCGTATGTTAAATATTTTTTAGATGACTGCTCCTTCCAGAGTGATGTTTCTGTTTTCTTGTTGCATCATGATGATAGTGCCATTCTTGAAAGTTCTTTGCTTCACGGAACAGGAGGATCACGTCGCAGTGGCGATCATGCTGACTACGGCTCCGTACTTCCTGTTCTTCTGTCGGTAGGATATTTTTACTGAATAAATAAACTTGTAATTAATTTTGTCAACATCCTGCAGAGGCTTCAAAACCGTTGGACCGTTCGTGGTGATGATCTATCGCATGGTGATCGGAGATTTGTTACGATTTGTCGTTATTTACCTCGTGTTTGTGATGGGTTTTTCACAAGCCTACTACATCGTGTTTCTGTCGTACAAGAGTGACGAGGAAGGAGACGAAAATCCAATGCCTTCTCCGATGGAGTCGATTGTGGCGATGTTTCTGATGTCGTTGACCAATTTTGGTGATTACTATGGTGCGCTTGAGAATACAATTCATGAGGGGTGTGCAAAGGTAAGATCCCGTGGTCAAATTAAACTAATAATATCGTATTAGTAATGGCTTAGTAGTTGTTTAGCTTTGTAGAACCACTTGTACTATTAATTTGGCTAATTTTTGCGCAGATTTTATAAGTTTTACACTTAGCAGTGCGCTTTCGAAACTATGCCCTCTACATTAATTTAGACAGTTTCGCATTATGATTAATAATATTTAATATAAGTTAAAAATAATGTGTGATGCAACAAAGGGAAAGGGATAACAATTCCAGACTTTAGACAGTATGGCATTTGAAGTTAAGAACTGATCCTCTAAGTTCAGTGACAACAAAAAAGAAACCATGGCTGGGAGTGGGCGTAGCGTATTGGTAAATCGATTGCCTTGTACGCAGCGCACCTGGGTTCGAGTCCCGACCCCGCACATAGGGTTAGAAATTTTTCCTAAGAGATTTTTCTAACCCGAAGAGGCGAATGACCCTAAGGTTAAAACCTCTATAATTGAAATAAAAAAAAAAAAAAAAAAAAAAAAACCATGGCTGTCATCTTTTTGACTCTATATCAAAATTCTATATCATCTAGCACCAATCTGGCACTGAGTCCGTACCAGATTTTGATGATACAAATAGGGGCCCCGGGGCAGTGGATTGCACTAGTGTTGCATTTTCTAGCAGATGAGCAGGCCACTGGACGTGTTTCATTCCCACTTCTGCTGGAAAGTGCAAAACCAGTGCAATCCACTGCCCCGGTGTTTTGACGTAGGACTATGTCTTTGTTTTCGATATGGGGGTGCACTTTGCAAATTCTACAAAAATGGTATACAGCGAAAAGTGGTCCAATTTAAAACGCATATAATTCTGCTATCCCACGATAAATTTTCAATTTTTTTGCGCATATCGCCCCGAAATACTTCCAAGAATAGATTCCAATAGATAAACCTAAAGATTTTTGATATCATGGCATTGAAAATTTAAATAATGTACAACCTAGTCAAAATATCGCGCATTTACACACAGAATATAGCGCTTCCCAAGTCCGGCACGACAGATTTGTGTACCTAGCGCGCTACGCTTCTATGAACGACGACCGACGTCATCATCGACTATTTAAAGAACGGATTTGGCCGGACAAGCTCAGTTGCCTGTTGAACGATAGGCGGAGCAGATCACTGCGCTGTGTGTTTTCACAGCCAGTGTAGCTGAGTTAGAAGTACGTTACACTGGCTATGGAGGTACGCTACCCAGTGCCGTCCAACACGCAACTGAGCTTGTCCGTTCAAACACTATGCTTTCTTTTGTCTTGTGCCTGTTTTCCAGCACACTTTTTTGTACAATCTCGAACACAATTATTCGTACACAAAATCGCTTTACATTCGGGCTCCATTTGCAAACACGGTTAACATAGTGTCGTGGTACTAGTAGGTACTAGACTCATTTTGCTTTGTGCGCTTGGGTTCAACGTTTGAGGCGATGTTGCGATATTAAAATACACCGATACTTAGATCGATACTGATACGATTCGATTCCACACTTTTGCAGTAGCTTAATTTCCTAAAAAATAAGATAATTTACAAACCGTTTGCTTGGCAATTCAGCCATGGGTTTTGTCAGCAAATGTTTTGCTTTGTTCCTGCGAACAGAAAAAAACGGTCCGTCAAACAAATTTATTTCGTCCTATTCGTTTGATGTTGAATCCAGTCGACGATTAAATAGTTACTCAGAAAATCTTATGGATTGCCTAATAATGGGCAATTTTTGCAATTGATTGTTCATTAATCATCTACTCGATTTTTCCATCAAATGCGATAGGTGCTCCAAATTTTTCGCAACTCAAATGCAATAACCGATTCTGCAACGGTTGAATCTGAATCGGTAATTGCATTTGAAATGGAAATCATTCCACAGTCGTTCAAAATTCCGAACCAAATTCTTCCACCTACTCGTTGCTTCGATTCTGTTCGACGCGTGAATATTGTATCGATATCAGGAAAGTATCGTGCTTGAAGTATCGATATTAAAATATCGAAAACAGAAGTATCGATTCCGTACTAGTATCGAAAGTAGCGTAACGTCCCTAGGTAGGTATATCTAAGTTGTTAGCGGTTGTATGCGTAACCTGTATGATAGCAATCTGTGCTTTCGTTGCGCAAAGATGAAAACTTTCTTAGCAACAAATTCACGCGGATCGATGGAAATCACAACGAAAGTTTATTATTTACGTTCAATCAATTCATTGATTCATTTCCACTTCAGGTGATTCATTTCCACTCAGCCTATCCTATTTTGATTCTGCTAATAGGTACATACTACGGGTGCGTGACGTTTGGCATACATACGTTAGGCATAAGTATATTAGGCATAATTCACAAAAATGTAAAAGTGAAAAAATACCATGCGACATATTTATCCCTTGCCACTGTAGGTTTTTTTTCTATTTTTTTTCCGTGGCCGAGATGAAGAAAGTATCCCTTGATTTAAGTCAACAGTTTGGTACAAGCACATTTCAAGCCTATTATTTGTATAACCAATACAGTTGAATCCAAATATTTAAAAAATCCAAACAATGAACAAACATTAAGTGTTGGAGCCTATGGAAACTTGCACTGTTTTGTGCAGCAGCAGCCTAAGGCTACATATTGTGACGATACCATTTTCGTTTCGGTACCTCGTCACGGTACACAAATAAACTCTCTCTCGTATCAGACAGTTTTCGTAGTTCTATTTTGATGGCCTCAAGAATATAATCATTGAACTTAACAATATAGGAGATAATCAATATTGAAGCAGCAATATTCTTATATTCGTTGAATAAATAATAAAATGCATCATTCTTTCTTTCATGAGCTGTTCTTCAAGAGCACATATTTTCTTCTTGGACAATTGCACCATACATGTATGTAAGAGCTAATCTAAGTTGATGTGAGTTATTCATACCTTAAGGGGTTATATACAAAGTTGTGGCGATAAAATGAGCTAAGTTCGTGATTTTTTTTATTTGAAAAAGCGAAAGACAGTTCGTTCGGAGTACAGCAAGATTCTGTTTTAGGCATGCTTCATTTTTGGCAACAAAAAAGTTTCGTTTTTGGCAACATTATTTTTGTTCATAATAAATCTTTTAAAAAATGCTCAATGCACATTTTGTTATAATAGTGGATATCACTTTTGACTTTATTTCCAAACATAGGAGTCATATTTAGTATATTTTATGGGGGCGGGCGTAGCGTAAAAAATTAAATTAGCTGATTTTTTCACATATTCTAATATAATTAATGTTCTTGTAACGTTTGTTATGTCACAAATTGAAAATATAAGCTTTTAAGGTAAGGTTCCATTTTCGGCATGGTTCCAGTTTTGGCAACTGAAAAAAAAATATTGCTGCCAAAAACGGAATTCTACTGTACTATCAAAAAATAGAACACAAGTTGAATTACATTTATTTTTACCAAAATTCAAAACTTTTTGAGCAACTTGGCGGAATGTCACAATTAATCTTCTTAAGACAGATGCCTTCCGTTTAATTTCACTATATTTATAATAATGAAAAACAATTGTTTTTCACCATCAATCAGATACTAGTATTTCAACTATTACTTGTAGTCTTCTTCAGTGTTCATATCAGTCTAAAGAAAATTGCTATTTTAGTTATTTGAAATTTATAGGTTGTACATAGATAAATTAACGCAAGCTGAGTTTCTGCATACCACGCATTTGGTCTTCTTCTTTCATTTGAGTTCAGATTTATTCAAGTATATATGAAAGAATAAAATGTTGCTCGAGTTTGATAAGCTTCCAGAGTAATTCTACCACATCTAAAAAGTTCAAACATTTACGCTTTATCATTCTAGGCCATCACCGCCAAAAATTTACTTTCTCGATAATTTATGCCTATCGTCCATTATGCCAATCGTCCATTATGCCTAACGCCCATTATGCGTAACGTACAGATGCCAAACGTCCTTATGCCTAACGTATTTATGCCTAATGGGGTACACCCACATACTACAAAGCTTACTTATAAATGAATACACTGATACCCGAAAACCCGTTGCAAAAACGCATCTAAGTCCATATATAAAATTGTTTAGACTCTTATATATTTATAGTTTCGATACACGATTAAGATCACTGCATTCGCTACATTTGTATGCGTACTTTAGAAAGTTACAATAATGGCAAAATATAACTACAAAGCTTGGTCTATACATGAAATGTGATTATATTGTCTAAAATTTGATTTTTCTTCGCCGGTCCGGGCTTTTACCACACACACAATTGAAAAGTTTTTACAATTTTTAAAAGATTTAGTTCCAGATATTAGTTCGGTCACGGTTTTCTGCCTTCTTTCTTCAGATCTTCACAAATCAGTGTGACTGAACGTTTAACAAGGCTCTACGGTAGAAGCGACACTATTGCTGGCATCGCAGGGTCGGCTAGCTACCGGGTAATCAAGGGCTACGCGGATCAAGAACAAAGATCTAAGAACATTCATTTTTCTTATCACAGTTTTATTGCGGTGTATTTGTAGTGTGTGGGTGTGGTGTGTTATTTATAATTTGTGTTCTAATTGTGTACACTACTCTATCACTCAGCGATGATAGTTCACAATGTAGCTTTCGTCCTGTGTACCGGGAAAAATTCCAGTCATCAGCGAATTTGTCTGCTGAAGTCACAGTAGAGTCTAGATGGAGCGGCATAATAGAGCGATCAAACTCGTTTCTCTGGAGGAATGTAAACTGCTCCAATAAAGTAGTTCTTCGTTTCCGTGATAATCTTCGTCTAAATTCACAGGAGGCAAGTGCGAAAGAATTTGCACGATAAACCGCGTAAGAATCCCCGAAGATCTGCATCGATGTAATACGACCATCAAGCAAAGTTTGTGTCAGAGCGAAAACATCCTAGTCACCGTCAACAGCAGCCAAATACACGTCCTCGATTTTCGTCCTTAGCCCTCTGACGTTTTGATAGTACACTCGCAAACCGTCAGCACCACGTGTTAAGTGTCCTGACGTATTTCAAGGACGTGATTACATAATAAAAACTAGAAGGTTTTCAGGACGCGGATCGTCATTCAAAGCAAAATACTCACCTGACTCACGCCTGCGAGGGGAGTTCGAAAGACTACCTCACGACCTCCGAACTCAGGGCCAGAAAGACTAAGCTGGTCGCTGACTGGAGGCAAGGCTGCGTCGGAGCGCTCAGGTGCTTCCGCAGTACGGTATAACAGGCGTTTAGGAGATGGCGGCGTGGATTTTTTGGAGCAGTCTCGGCGATTTTATCATTGTTAGCAACGGTTGCATGTTGTGTAAGAAAGAAATTCGGAAGTCGGCGCTGTGACCTACTCAATGATTCCGAACTCTCAGTAAGGTTCCGTCGTTTTTTTCCGGTTCCACGATTGGGTTTTATTGGCATGTCGATGAATTCCTGAAACAACAGGCCCTCGGATCAAGTAGATGCGCAGTAAGTGCTATAAATGCTTCAGTGCTGGATCAACGCCAATCTTGAACAGGGCCGGCAGAACATTTTTTTCCCGAGTGGGTAGTAAGATTCAAAATGATTTCTACCCGTACCCGTGAAAATGAAAATTCCCTGATAATAGCTGATGGCCTTTTGAAAACACCATTTGTTAAGGGGCCGTATGACCGACGGCTCAGCGAAAACGTGTTTGTTGATTACTGATACTACATGGATCATTTGTACAGCAGAGTCCCAACTACTCCTTGCTTTCAAATTGCGTTGCATTAATTTTCAATTCCCTGTATTAGATATCTATGGTGGGTACTGAAGCCCGCATGACAGTGTGGACTAATGCGAAAGTAGCCCCCCACGATCCACATCCTTTCAGGCTTAATGGGCTTTGAATTCCAAAGGCAAAAATAAACCTTTTCAATACAAACCATATTCATTAAATACAACCGGCTCCTGGATGGTCTATTTCCGCACTAAAAATAAGCCATTTAGCATCGATATATCGCGTGATCTCACTAAAAAACACTCGGGCGTGTACGAAGAAGTATACTGTCTACGTACCCGCCCGGGAAGTGGAGATTGATGGTGTAGTCTCCAACAAGGGCCCTTATTACGAAATATGGTGGTGGCTCCGTCCAGAAGCCTTTGCTTTAGTCAGTGAAAATTCTGGTATGCAAGCGATTGCGTTCAGTCTTTCGTCAGATCTGTTCTTCCAAACTTTGTTTTTTTACCGGGGCTGGTCTACCTGTTCGCCTTTTTGTGCCGCGGATCATGAACTACTGGCGTTGCAAACAATGTAAGTGTGTAGTCCTATTATTTTTCTAGGTTTTATGCATTATGTAAAACTTTGTAAAGTGCCGACGTAGATCTTCCACAATTATAACATTATTCGCCAAGGCCCAGAAAACTTATGGTTTTATATTAACCTATCAGCGACCAAAACCTCAGTAACGGTAGTACCGGTAAAATACCGGTACTGGAATATTTTTGTTACAAAACTTAATAACACCAGAGTGCAATAAAATGTTAAAAAATATACATTTATTAGTAAGCTATGCTTTTGTCTACCTTCTGATCTCGCCCAGAGTAGAAGCAGAAAAATACTCTGTTGCTGCTATCAATCAAGCATGTCTACAAATAACGAAACATATTCTTTTCTACCTAACTTTGGGTGCAAATCGCATATAATCAAACAACGCTGATCATAAAGAAAATATCCCTATGTGTCTTATTCGGATCGAGGTAAGGTATTAAGTTAGCCTTCGCTTTTATTTAACAGTGCAATGCGTACAGGCGTGACTTAGGCCACAACCTTATTATGTCGGCATACATCAAATAATGCGAACCAATCCGAATGTCGTTTATGAAAGATTCTAATAACAATTGTGTTTTTATTCATACTAGTTCTAAATACAAAAATTTAATGAAATATCATTTTAAATAGTTGTAAATAGTTAAAATATCCAATTAGTTATATTCGTTAATCTTCTTATGCCACATTGCCAGCCGATGTTTTGAAACAGGCCACTATATGTGCCAAATTGTTAAGTTAATTATATTCGTCATCAAAGGCTTTGTATAGTACCGAAAATACCGGTATTTATATTTATTCAGTACCGGTATTTCAGAAACAACAATGGGTCGGTATTCCTGGGATGAATCCTATGCGAAAGCCAATTGCAAACAAAGCGTGGAGCTCAAATTCTACAAGGCTCCTGTTCGCGGTGATATTCCTAGCAGATTCTAATTTTTTTTTCGCAAAAAAAATAATGATTTGGCAAGCGATCTGTTCCTGTCATAAGAAAAGCAGTTTTTTGACGGCAAAACTATGATTTTAATAATTTAAATTCCGTTATTTTCAAGCAAAGTATATACATTTCATAATAGAAATGCAAGGAAATCTGATCTCATTTCTAGTATGTCTTTTGTTAACATCCCAACCACTGGCCGACAATTAATAGTAAAAAATAACTGTTCAAAATGATGGTTCTTGGTTCACACCGAGAGAATAGCACGCCAACCTTTCGTAGCTTTTACTGACATCAAATCACAATCATAGCAACCCTCACCTGATAATAAAATTCCCGATTTTTATTCCACTTCCCAACAGGTCCTATTCGTCATCTACATGGTGATCGTAGCTGTGCTGCTGGTCAACTTGTTGATCGCTATGATGGGTAACACGTACACGAAGATAGCGGAAACGAAAAACGAATGGCAGCGGCAGTGGGCCCGGATCGTGCTGGTGGTCGAGCGAGGCGTTCCGCCTGCCGAGAGGCTGAAGAATCTCATGGGATACAGTGAACCGATGTCGGACGGGCGGCGGGCCCTGGTGCTCCGATTGAGCATGACCGTAATGATAACGATTAAAAATTCATGGCAACCTTGATGGTTGCCTGTTGGTTTTGGTTACTTAATTTAAATTGGTTTTTTCTTGTTTGCCTGATCTTTGATACAGGACGAGGACAAGGAGGAGATGAAGGAAATCCTTGAAATGAAGAGGGTACATGAACGGATGAAGAAAAAGCGAATGGTTGAAAGAGAAGCACGAGCCGAGCAGCGCCGTTTAACTATGGAAAAGTACGCAAACGTACCCTAGCTTAAGTTTAATCATGGTTTACTAGACAAAACAATATTTGTTATTTTTTAGCAGAATTGTTTAATCGTTAGCAATAAAGTCCATTTTCCATTGTTAGGTAAAATATCTCTATCTACCAAGCGTTTCCATCGAAAGCCGATTTAATGGACATCCGGGGTGGTTTTTAGTTTTTTATACCATTTCCCTCAAGGTCTCATCGCAAAAAGGAAAGTTTCAATTAAGAACAACTGAAAAGCCTACCTTTACATACGTCATCATCCTTGAAAAGTACTCTTTTCATCATTATGGAGATACATTAACGCTTCAACAGCGAAAGTGAAATGAATGGATTCCATTACCACTACCTACAACGATGATGCACATTTCGGTACGGTTAACGCTATTCGAATGCAACAGCATCAACAGTTTCCATCGTATCCCCTTCAGTAAACAGTAAACTCAACTGGGGATGCTTTTCATGTGGCCTTCATTGAACGATAGAAAAATGGGGGGAGAATGCGGTCAGCAACAGTAGCGATGAATGAAAAGGTTCGCCGTTACTTTCTACGCCTACTAGGATGATTTGCTTGCATTTTTACCCCTGAAACGTGACGATAGGGTGTATTTCCCGGATGGTTTCGATGCCGTGACCCGATAACGGAAAACAACTTGATGTAGGTATGTGGTGCAGTTTCGTGGTTCTCTTTGTTTGGTGAAATATTGTTTCTGTGAAAATATAATTATTTTTTAAATTATATTCAACAAGGTTCCCACGCTTAATTTCATAATTTTTGGGTACCTTTCGTGACTTGGTCCGTAACATAATATTACGCCCTTTGCGTGACAACAATGTTCCACTGGAACGATTTCAGGCTTCCATGTTTTCACATCACCTGTTTCAGGTGAGTACAGCCATCGAGGGGACTCTTCTACAAACGAGAACAAACGTCGCTTTGTCGTTGCTAGCCCGCGGGAGAATGAAACCACGGATAATGATCCTTAATTATTTGTGCGATGTGCAGGGTGATAGTTTCTACACGACAATGGTACTCGTTCTCGTGTGCTGAAACGGTGATGGAAGGAGCGGGTTTTCTGCGATTTAATACCGACGGGTGACAACCGTCATTTAGCATAGATTGGCATTTAATTAATAACGTTGACCGGCAGGACAAATGTAATTACGGAATGGGGTCGTAACCCAGATTTCTAAAAATTAATAAGCAGAAAGCAAGTTGGCAGTTGGGGTCAAATTTTTTTGAGTGGATAAAGTAATTTCAAGTTGAAATTTGGCTGAAATTCAATTTTGATGCACTTTAGATTGGAGTTAATAAATGATGGAATATTGAAGAAACTCGGCTGAGATATACGGTTTTATGAAACGTATGCCTCTAAACGCAACGCGTGATTTGAAATTTAGTATGGACGGTCATCGATTTTTTTCGGTGAAAATTAAAACAAACTGCATTTTACCGAACGTTTCGACCTACTAACATGTTCAGTCATCCTCAGCGGCTTACTATAATATAATATTTGTTAAAATCTAACACTAAACACAAATTCAAACAACATCACTTACATGCTAACAACATCTACACAATGAACAATCACATTATCAACTGCTGTCTTGTCTTGTACACTCAATCTCCGTTGGTACTTTCTTCGGACGCACGGTGCTCTTCAGCTTCTCTATTAAGCCGTTGTATGCAGACCTAAACTTAATAGAATCCCGCTGTAGATTGAACGTGTTCGACTCTCCTTTTATTTTTATTTGGAACATTTCCACTATCAACCGGGTATCGGTCCTAGGCACCTCGTCCGATACCCGGTTGATAGTGGAAATGTTCCAAATAAAAATAAAAGGAGAGTCGAACACGTTCAATCTACAGCGGGATTCTATTAAGTTTAGGTCTGCATACAACGGCTTAATAGAGAAGCTGAAGAGCACCGTGCGTCCGAAGAAAGTACCAACGGAGATTGAGTGTACAAGACAAGACAGCAGTTGATAATGTGATTGTTCATTGTGTAGATGTTGTTAGCATGTAAGTGATGTTGTTTGAATTTGTGTCTAGTGTTAGATTTTAACAAATATTATATTATAGTAAACCGCTGAGGATGACTGAACATGTTAGTAGGTCGAAACGTCCGGTAAAATGCAGTTTGTTTTAATTTTCACCGAAAAAAATCGATGACCGTTCATACCAAATTTGCTAGCGGTGATGAAAACAAAGCAACAGATTTGAAATTTAGCGGTTCCATCAGACGGGAAAATAGTTTTCCCTCCAATTATTTCCCATATAACACTGTTCAACTCTAGATCGGGGAGTAGAAAAACGGGGCTGTTCAATGGGGAAGGTACCAATGAGCGGCCATCTTTTTTATCCCACCAAACCATGTAGAAAATTTTTATTACCTCGAAAAAGCAATTAAAGCAATTTTTCAGTTTATTCCAACAACATTAAGAGGTCGTTCGAAATGCAAAATTTTTTTGATGACTGAAAGAAAACAAGGGGGACAAATTTATGGTCGTCAACTATTGATTGCTTTTGAGAAGAGATAAATACAAGACAAATAATAAAGATCGCGGCTTGCGATTACGAACTAAGACTTTGGGTGGTATTCCTCGGGCCCGAATGGTATCCATTAGCTGAGACCTGTTGGAACTATACTCGGTGCACGCCCAGACAATGTGTTCGATGTCATGATAGCCGTCGCCATAAGCGCAGACACCACTATCCACGAGCCCAATACATCGAAGATGTCCATCTCGCGTGTAATGGTTTGCCATGAGGCACGACCCACATCCTGCCCCCAAGGTTTCGTCGATAGCTTCGGGACTATCGAATGTAGCCACCTTCCTAGTTCAGCATTGCTCCATTAAGTTTGAATATTCCACGCGCTCGTTAGTACTGTTCTGGTTTAATAAGTGCAGGGCCATGCCCCAAAGAGTGCTCATCGATGCTTCTCTCGTTAGCCCGTCAACGAACCGGCGCCAGTGGCTACGTTTCTTTGCTTTCAACGAACTCTTCTTTCGCGTTCCTAACATCGCGTACTGTCGATAACCAGCGGATACTCCGTCGTCCCGGAAGGTCTTATACGCGACGGCCTTCTCCTCGTACACGTCTGAGCACTCTTTGCTCCACCATGGGATGGGAGGACGTCCGCGAGCATTCGCGAGAGCTTGAATCGCGGTATTGAAAATCAAGCCAGTCAGGAACCCATACTCTTCCTTCGGAGGAAGCTCTTGTGTGAATTCGATTTTTCCGGATATCGCAAACGCGTAGCTCTTCCAATCAATATTTCGTGTGAGGTCAAACGAATCATTGATTGTATTCGGTGGCCTTGAACCGTTAGCAATAGTAATTACGATTGGCAGATGGTCGCTACCGCGGGGATCAGGGATTACCTTCCACATGCAATCTAACCGCAGCGATGTCGAGCAGAGGGACAAGTCTAAGGTGCTCGGACGCGCTGCGGGAGCAGGAATCCGTGTCATTTCACCCGTGTTCAAAATGGTCATATTGAAGTTGTCGCTACACTTACGGATTGAGATAGGTCGATTATCGTCATGAAGGAGTTGAAATCGTCTAAAACTAGCCTTGGTGCGGGGAGTTGTTCCGCAATATCGCAAAGCTGTCGGTGGTTAACTCGGGCTCTAGGAGGGATGTAGGTGGAAGCAATGCAAATTTCTTTGCATTTAATTCTGGTTTGGCAAGCGACACCTTCAATACCTGGTGTCGAGGGGAGGTCGAATCGATTGAAATAATAGCACTTTTTGATCCATATGAGTCTTCTCGATCCAAGTGAATAATATTGAAATCGTGGAAATGTAGGTCTATTTCTGAAGTAAGCCATGTTCCGCATAATGCAAATGCAACGCATTTTAAATTATTTATTAACATTTTTAAAGAATCGATTTTCGGGATAATGCTTCTGCAATTCCACTGTACAATAATGATAAAGGAGGGGCCATTTCGCAGCGAACTGCATCACAATTGTTTTTTTTTGCGGGGAGGAAGCTTATCAAAACGCTTTTAGGAGGGTCAGACATATTTAAAGCTGTAAAAATACGGTGCACAATGTCAATGTTATTAAGCCAGCACTAGTTTCTTTCTCTGGATGAGATAAAGGGATACTTGGGGTTTTTGGTGTCCCTGTAAGTGCTGGAAACTCCTTTTCTGAGCTCAGGTTTCTGAGAGGTATCTTTAGTATTTCAGCAAAAGATCACTTATAGCATCCCTGAAGGGAACGCTTAAGATTCTCCTCGCGCTGTTTGTACGTGGGACATGCCGGAAGGTCATGTGGGTTTCCCCTACAGTAGAGACACTTTTCGACATGCCTTCCACAGGAATCATCCTCATGATTCCCACCGCATTTCCCATAACGATGCTACAATGTGTCCCAATTGTTTGCAATTATTACAGTTTATTACCCGCTGCACCAAAAGGGCGAACAGGTAGACGAACCTTATCAAAGAGGAGGTTGTTAGGTAGGGCAGACCCGGCGAAGGTTTCCCGATAGGAGTCTGATTTGACACATGTCCTCTTTCTGTCGGCTGCGACCGATGCTTTACTAATTGAAGCAAGGGGTCTTTAAAACAGCCAGTCCCATGTTCAGCAGGTCCTCGCAACTCAGATTCGATTCGGAAACGACCCCACAGACTTCAACCCTATCAGCTGGAATATACACTCTGTACTCCTTCGTAAAAGGCCCGTAGCCAGCAATATCATTTGCCAGAGTCAAACTGTTAACAGCTTATCAGGACAATTTCTCGATATCTCTGTCACGGCCGAATACCGATCCGTCAGAACCCGAGAAATCTGCAACAGATTCAAACACTTTTTTTTCTTTGGTCCGGAAGAAGATCACGAGCTTGGATATACTTTGAGCCGGAAAACCGATTTGTTTCGACATCCATCCTACCTTGAGCTCAACCACCGTTAGTCGAAATCATTTTTGCACGGGCTCACGTTAGTATGAAAACTAATTGGCCGGATAGCGGTACTCAGAAACAGAAACGCAAACGAAGGGGAAAAAACTGAAACCTCGACGAGGCGGAGAATGCGCAAGATAACATTGAACGCGGATTTGCACTATTCTTTATCGCTAATTCGCTATACACTGCACGGACTGGAAACAAAACATTTGTGTCCGGACCGAGCGCTCGAAAACGAATGCTGTTTAGACTATATTGCATAAGTTCGAATGAAATGAAATATGCCGAATATAATCTGCAAGAGAAGGTGCGTAACGAATAAACCCACGGCATTATGATAGCATTATTTTTTTTATTCAAATCGTTTATTTGATAAGGCACGTTGCGTTAGCTTAAAGGTGCCAATTTTGTTTTGTTTTACATTTTAAATTGCTTAAAACTAGGGGATTACATATTGATTTTTTTTAAAATGAAACTAATGCGATTTTATAGCTATCTTATATATCTACACAAGGGGATAATATTGTTTTCGTAAGATTAGGGGGGTCATTTAGTTTTTGTGGAAATATGGTTTGACATTTTTATCAGTGAGATTATTGGAGCAATAATGTTTAATTAAGGGGGACAATTTTTTACGACTAACTTAAAACTAGGAATAACTAGAGGGCATGATTGAATTTTGTAAAGATGCGTAATTATAGTTATTTTTGTGGGTAGTAGAGTTGGGCAATTTCAACGAGATTATATAATATAATAGTTAAAACTAGAAGAGACAAGAAGAGCTAAATGCTTCGTGATGATATTGGGGGGGGGGGGGGGTAGGGGTGTTACTTCTGGGTATAAGAGTCAGGGGAGGGAGGGTAGACAAAGATGGCAGGGAGAGAAAATTATTTCAGTTTCAGGCATCGTGAGATCAACGGATGGATTACAAACTCGGGTGGCCTTCATCAGGGGAATCATGTACTGGGACGCCGGGTGGTCCTCCTCAAGATGGCAGGGGTTTTTCAAGACGATTTCGTAGTACGGCTCAGATGTGGATCGGCTACATTTCGAGTTAAGCGTGTTATGTTCGTGCCGTAGGTCCCGTGTTTGTTGGCTCATTCGATACAGATGGTTTGATACAGGTGGAAGAGCGTTCTGAGAATGATAAGGAGATAACAAGGGGCAGTTAGACTTGTATATTGATGGTTTTCACAAAGGTGTATATAAGGGACATATAGAGAACATCGCGGCTTGCCAGCACATCTCGAACCGGGACGTTGGTTGGTCTTCGTTGGGCCCGCAGGGTATCCATTAGCCGAGACCTAGCGGAACTGTACTCGGTGCACGCCCAGACAATGTGCTCGATGTCGTGATAGCCGTCGCCACAAGCGCAGATACCACTATCCACGAGCCCAATACGCCGGAGATGTGCATCCAGCGTGTAATGGTTTGCCATGAGTCGGGACATCACACGAATGAAGTCACGACCCACATCCATCCCCTTGAACCAAGGTTTCGTCGATACCTTAGGGATTATCGAATGTAGCCACCTTCCCAGCTCTCCACTGCTCCACGAAGTTTGCCAACTTTCGAGGGTTCTCTGATGAGTAATATTGAAAAATTCGCTGAAGCAAATTGGTCTTTCGTAAACCCCCCCCCCCCCCCCCTTAGCTAAGGAGTCTGCCTTCTTATTGCCCGGAATGGAGCAATGAGAAGGGACCCATACCAAGGTAATCTGGAAAGAGTTGTCAGATAAAGCACTCAGTAGCTCCCGTATTTTCCCCAAAAAATACGAGGAGTGCTTTCCATGTTTCCGCTTAAATGAAAACCGCGTAAATTTCAAAATCCGCGTAAAAAAACCGCGTAAAAAAATACCGCGCAAAAAAAACCGCGTGAAAAAAACTTGAGTGTATTAATCATAGCAATCCTGTTCAGGTGGACTTCAATTATTTAAATACAAATACAAGAGAATGTCAAAATTCGCTACAAATCTTCTGATCAGGCAGGCGATTTGTAGATGCGGAGAAAGGGTTCAACTACTTTTTAACTCAAATTTATAATATTTTCAATTTAAATAATAATACATCAAAGTCAATTTTCGACAATATTATCAGACAAGTGAAAACAACTAATTATTTAGGGGGAACTGGGCTTATTCGGACCTAGCAAGAGTTCTTTAGCTACAGAATGGAACCTTGTCAACCGATTCACAAAAAGATTTTTTTTCTGAAAACCTGACCGATTCCCCCAATTTTTTCTCAGATGACTTTTAGCTACCTTTTATCAGAAAGTACTCTTGATCAAAAGATTGCAAAAGGTCCTAATTACCACAACCCTGGTCAAATTCGGACCCCCCATGGTTCAATTCGGACCGCACTTTTATTTCACAATAGAAGTAATGAAAAATCATTTCAGTAGGTTTCAAAATCCTTTAAGTAGTTTTTAAGAAAATTTCGATTCAAACTATACTTAATAAATCAATCAGAATTCTAACTAATTCGCTCTACAATATCCATCCATATTTCAGTTTGACAATCATTGTGATTATCTGGTGGAAAGGAGGGTCCGAGTTGAACCATGACAAAAGGTCCGAATTGTGCCAACGTCTTTTTTACTCATCTCTCATCGACTAAGCGAACACAGCAAAAAGCTCTACCAAAACAAAATATCAGATGAAACATATTATCGAACAGTTTCAGAAACACAATAGTTTCTTTGAGTCAATTTAATATTGACGCAAATAATATATTAGCTACATAGCCGATAAACGTTACGTTAGAGCACTCCAAACCAACATGTTCCTCTGGTTCATAATGGCTGATGGTTGATAAACTATTTGTATTATTAGACAGGCTGATTTTTCTAGGCCATTCTTCTGCTAGATCCTTGAAACTATGACAAAAGCCAGACCAGTAATTTTGCTTGTTAACATGAAACGTGTGTACAAAAAAAAACTACTGATTTATCTACAAAGCATAATAAAGAACTTTAACTTTATTGACTTACAATCTTGCAAAACCATTGGGCTCGATAAGATTACCTAGATCAGGCAAATATTATAGTTGAGCACACGAAGATTATAGGATTTATTTCGGAATTCATGGATTTTTTGACAATACAAAAGATATATTTCAATGAATTAATCTACCGAACTAACCGGAATTTTGTCTATTAAAGGACTGTTCATTAATCGAAAGGAAATCCCTTAGTACTGATTACTGTTATCTTCTAATTTACGTAATTTTTGATAAAAGTAACATTGATGACACCACTAAAATATCTAGAAACTATAAATATGGGCAAGCTCTTTAATTTTAGCATCACACTTTCTTCCGAAAAATCAAAGAGAACATATCGCAATGGCTTCTCCTGTTCCGATTTTTTTTTTTGTAAAATTTTTGTCATCGGCTGTGTGCATGACCTATTGTCTAGTTCCTTCTGGCAGTTGGATTTGCTATGATGGAAGAGATGTATGACTTTTGGAAGGAAGCTGTAATGCTTTTTGATTACAGGTTTGTTTTACAAAAAATTGCAAAATTGTTGAAGCTAACGTTAAACGTTGTGCGGGCAACGAAAACATAAGATGCTTTCGGAATTGCCGTTTTATTCAAACCGAATTGAGAGGATCAGAGTACATTCCGAAAGCACTCGTTCTGAGTGCATAGATGCTCTTGATGCGACTTATATTAGCTGATTCTTTTTTTTTCCTCCGTGATATCTGATCATCTCTCACATTTTATTCTAAAACGAACAAAAAACAGACCAAGAGACTGCCATATACTGAAGACATGAAATCAAAAATATTGGACTTATAGATTCAACTAGTCACAACACTTTAGTCGCAATAGTGTTTTAATACGGAACGAATTCCTCGCATGAAAATAAAATTAAGTGCCAATGAAAATGATATTGCGTTAAAATGACTCGAAACAAGAACTTTCGTCCAGGCTATATCGTTCTCAGTAAATTGAAAAATTTGTTTGCTTAGAACGCTTAAATGTAATGCCTAGTATTTATACTAAGAGTACAGAGTGCAAGCCCGGATACAGAAATGCCAATATCGAGTATTACATCTGAGTTTTATTAAACGTGACAATTACTTACGATGAAGTGTTCACTTTTGGAGAAGTTTAGTGCTCAGTCTTCAAAACTTCTACTTTTTTTAAATAATTTGTTTAGTGGACTATGTTCAATGCTTTAGCAAATTGGAGCAGTGGTTCTTTTATCTATTTCCAATAATAAAAATAATAAAACGAGCTTTAATGGTTGTCCAGCAGATCTCGCACAAGCTCTTTACCATTTCACGTGGATACCCCCCCCCCCCCCCCCCCCCCCTTCTGGCTACGTGCCTGACAAGCGCACATAGTGGAGACTCCTATCACGACAAAGCAAACCGCCGAAAGCATTCTAACAATCTGCTAACTGGTCAAACATCATTCGTGCATACTGTTCTCGATTTTAACAAAGATTTGGGAGGATTTTATTTAACAGGGTAACATTGTCCTTCGTGACTGGAGGCAAGTGAATGTCATTGCCATAGGCGTGCGCAGCCTTTTCCATTAGGGGGGGCTAACAGCTTAAACATTTTCAGTTATGGTAAGCCTTCATTATCAGTTTGATTTCTGGTAGAGGTTGTAAGACAGTTATTTTATTTTGTTATTGAAATTTACGTTGTTTCATTTATTTCGTAAATATAGAAACTGGTTTTCAAAAAAATTCAACCAAAGTATTTTTGTGTCTTATTATCATCCCATTTTAATAAAGCTTTAAAATTAACATTAAACATTTTCAACATCCTCGATTTTTTTTGTGGTTTTTAGCGCAAAAGAATCCTCACGTTTTTTGCAAAATGATTTTTTTTGATGTTTATAACATTGTTCAATCCCAGATAACTCGTAAACTTGTAATTTTTTTTCGAATGCAGTTTCGACCCATTTTCATAAACATTCGATGTTATGCACCCCCTTTTTGTACCCGATTTTATCAATCTCCCGTCACATTCTTATTATAGTGGCTTTTCGCCAAATCTGGCAAAAAGTTGAGAGAAACCCGGTGATACCTAATTAACCACTGGACGCTTTTCAGGCAATTGATGATGTATAACTCGGTTCATATTGTTGGTTGTGATGACAATCGGAGTCTTACGGCCATAACTGCACATTTATTGCCTGATCATAGACTTTTTTCCTGCAAACTTGTCTGCAACAATAATTTTATACTTTTTGGGATCATCTCTGCGATCTTTGGTAACATAAAGCTTCTGTCCCGGAAGCTGTTCAAAGTCAAATTTGACACACGAATTATTGAATTTGTTCAGATCCAGATCATACATCTTTCAGATTCGCGATTTTGGCCGTAATGTTTTGCTTTACGTTCCAGTTTGATTGCTTGATTGCCCTATACTTGAAGAAAACTTCCCATGCCCGAAACCCTTGGATTAGCTTTGAAAGCCTTCATGAAGTCCTGACGTAGTTTCCGGTACTGCTTCGACACCACATTACTTGAAATCTGTTTGTACTGCTCATATAGAGCTTTGGCCATTGTGATCATCATTCTCGGGTTTTCATTTCTTTTGTGCAGAATTAATTCTCTCTTTTTCCATCGCGTGACAATTAATGAAAACATTACCTTTTTAAAAATGTTTGCTCGAGATCCTAAGAGAAAGACATTGTAAGAAAATTGCATTCAAAAGCTTCCAGAATCGAGAACTGTACCAAATAAGAGGAAGCATAACGATACATTCGCAGAACTTCAAATGTTTCTTACTTGGACTTTTTGTAAATTTTTAGAATAATGTTGGGAAAATTTGGTTTAAAAATCAGAGTGGATTTCAACATACGAACTATTTTAATTATAACAGGCCGCCTGCCTGTTACCTAGCTTCAGTTAATATAAGACCAATTAAGTTTTTCTTGAAACTTCAAAACTCAAGAATGTTTCAATGAAAAGAAATAAAATCAATAAAAAATACTATGAACTGAAATCGAAGGGTCGAAAAATTCATAAAAAAATCATTGTGAAATATAAAAAAACAAAAATAAGTTTTTCTTCTGAATTTGCATAATCAGATCAAAATAATTTAAAAAAATGTTTTATTTCTCTTTCTATAAATATTATAATATAAATATTTGTGATATATGATCTACACCAAAAAATTATTTTTTCTATTTATATAAAAAATCTCTATCCATAGTATTGGGAGAATCTCTAATGGATTTATAAGAAAAACGAAGACAAACAAAAACTTCTGAAAAACCTGTAAGCAACTGTGAGAAAAATCAGAAAATTTTGTAGGAAAAAATAATAATAAAACCTAAGCATGCGTGTATAATCCGTACAGCTCGTTGTTCGTGCTTCAAGACCATTTTCCATTATCTTTTCTTCATCTTAGTATTTAGTAGCAAATATTTAGTAGTAGTTTGAATTTATATATCGTCATCTTCGACTGATCTGTGTTCGACGCTAATTTCGAATTCTTTCATGAAGCCAAGAAGCATATGATTATGGTTTCGTTTTTTCGTACGCTGTATAGTATTGTATTTTCGAGTGCATCTCCATACTTCAATTTGTCTTTTAATCTGATTACGCAAGTAGTATTGTTTTTTTTTCTTCTAATATATTTGACAACGCGTTTTTTGTTCTAATATATTATTCTAATATATTTGAAAATGCATTAGCACAACTGAGCAGTGGATTTTTCGTGTTTTTACAAGATCTAAAAATAAAAAAAATAACGTTACAGCTTGTCCGTCGGGTCTTGTTGACGCAGCTTGCTGCTGCGTGTTGAGATCCTCTTCTTATTTATTGTTTGTGCTTACGGGTCGCTGTTGTGAATCCTTCTTCATCGGTATTTGATTCCTTATTGGTGGTGTTGGTTGTTGGTTTGGAAACATTTGGTGTAATCGTTGTTACTTCGATGTTTGTAATGACAAATGTTTAGCGGTACTGGGCCCGATCTTTGTTGAGCTGGTGTTTGTTACTGCCCGGTCCGCAGTCGTTGGTTTACCAACCGGTTGTGGTTTAGCATACGACAACTGTATACCGGCTTTGGTCGTAGCAGGTGGAATTTCCTTAGCAGTCTCTGCGCAAGGTTTTCCATGGTGTAGCAGCTGATCACAATATTGGCATGTAGGAATTTACCCTGGGTACGTGACTAGTGTACGTTGAGAATATTCAACCCCGTGAGGTGATTTGCATGTGAAGGTCATGTAGGAGGGAATAGGTTTTGTCGGACGCATTCTAACCACACGAACGCCGTTGCGCAGTCCTGGGAAGAAGTTCCTCCAAGTGTCTTCCTTAACACTATTCACCTCTCCGTATTAGTTGTTTGATAGCAGAGGAACTAGTACTTGGTGCCAGGTCATGTAGCTTTATTTCAATACTGTCAACATCTATATACTGTATAAAATGTCATTACATTCGACGACATATTTCAAATTGTTCTGAGAAGTGAATGATTCTGCTTGACTAATGTTTTTAACGTAATCAGTACGGCATGACGCAAATGGTGGAATTGAACCGCATTAACTTCTGCTACGTTGAGCTTCGTGTTCACCTTCAACATTTGCTTCACTTCAACAATTGATGGTCTTATCGGACATTTCGTGTAGTCAACAGCATCATAGTTTGCCCGCAACGGGATACAAACTAGGTTTGCATTGTTGCTCATTGTTTGTTCACGTTTCACACACTAGGTAGGTAGCAAGTTTTTCTTTAACAAAAAGACCAGGCGGTGCGCGTAAATTCTATTACTTGCCCTGCTATATCAGTGGAGCGATTTCTAGCTTATGAACTGAGCGAGATGAGAAACCGAACTGTCAAGTAGTATTGTCATAAGGCAATGTTCTGTCGTTTGTTTTCTCGTAGCACGCTGTGGTAATCACTGACAAAATATTCTGTCAATGGGCGTTGTTTGCTAAACAGAACACGGAAGACTAGCTTATAAGAGCTATATTGAGGCGCGTCTTGATAATTATCACAGTCAATCATGTAAATAAGCCATATGAGTCCATCCAACTATTCGTGCCGTTTTTCAACTCGTGAATATCATTTTACACCGACTCTGACAGGCTACTCCGTAATTCTCAAGCCTTATACACCCCTGTCATGATTTCAGCGGCTTTAGTTTCACTACATTGTTCCAACATATAGCCAGTGCGAGCAATAAGTTCCTAGTCTGATTTATCTCATCTGTTGCTCGTTGGCATTCCACATCGAACCAGTTATCCGTGTGTTATCCGATGTTATACTTTTGCACTGATCACCTTATGAAGTTGCTGCTACGTTGTGATCAGGCAATCTCTTGTTGGTCGTTGCTCGAAACTTTTTATCCTAAAGGCGGAATATTATATCTCATGCTTTCAATGAAATAAAAATTTATGCATATATTTTTTGGTATTCAATATTATACTATGTTCAATGATATATTTTTTCAGTTTCCTAAAGTATTCACCGGAATCTATTCAGATGTTTCAGAATTTTTTCTGTAAAACCGTTTTTTTCAAAAATACGCCCCGAAAACCTATTTTCATGTTTCTCATTCGTATAATGAAGAGATCTTGCTCATTTTCCTTTTCCTTTTAACGACATTAAATTAGGTAGAGATTACTTAGTAGGGAAAGTTATGAAAATTTAGAGCCATAGTACTAAAGTGAGAGCGAGGATTTGAAATATATAGATCGGAAAACTAGAAGTGATAGGGTCATTAGGAACAGGCTTAAAATATTCCGGACTAATCTTTTATCTTCTGCTGGTATGAGTCGAACTAGGCAGAGTTACTACGAATTGCTCAAATATACCAACATGTTTTACGGCAACAGCAGAGTCTTCCCTTTTTACCATGAGAACCGACAGCTGTCCTATCTGAATATTCCAACTCCTTTCATGGCTAAATATAACTTTTCTTACTTAGTAATCTGTAGCTAATTTAATGTCATTAAAAGGAGAAAAGATAGAACTAGAATAAATTGGTATCCTATCAAATAACATCTATATAATTTCAAAAGTGTTTCTAAGATTATATTACTCTTAAATTGTAGAAGAAAGTTGAAAGATTCTCTTGTTATCGCTTTTCATGTAATACTTCCAGGAATCGCCATATATGTGTTTAACGACTGCATTAATCATTTACAATAAAAAGTTTATAAATTTTAGTCAAGGCAAAAAATGAAATTGATCACCAGCACACTTGTATTTTTAAGTCGGTAATCTAATCTTTGCTGCAGTTACCGCTTCCTCTCAGCAACCTTATCTTGTTATCGATAGAGATTCCTGATTTCAACGAACTTGCGCCAAATTTTGCTTTTGTGGAGGCGTTCTAAGATTACATGGCTTGCTTAAAGAAAATGAGATATGCAGCAAGTTTCACATATTTCTCGTATTTCTTCAATATTATAATTATACTTATTAATTTTGTTTTAAAAAATCACGAAGCATTAGGGGGCTGAAGCCCCCCCTAGCCGCCCCTTGCGCACGCCAATGGTCATTGCCATCTAAAAATCAGCCTCCGACCACAACTCATATCGACCGATTGTAATGCTGTCCTGTATCCGAAAGTTATACGTGAAAATGATCGTACTCTTCCTCGGTATTTGGGTAGAAGCAAATGGTTTCACAATTTGGCTTCCGCAAAGGCAAAGGGACGAACTTCAAATTGACTGTGCTAGCAAGGAGGAAATGGTATCAATTTTCTTGGTTATTAAGGGGGCTTTTGATTCAGTTTCTGTCAACATTCTCTCTGAGAAGCTGCACCAGCATGGTGTTTCACTGATTTTAAACAACTTTTTGCTAATGTTGTTGTCTGAAAAACATGCATTTTTCGCATGATGATTTATCGACATCACGAATTAACTGTATGGCCCTTCCCCAGGGCTCATGTCCAAGCCCCCAATTTTGATGTGAATGACATTGACGTCATGTCATGTAAATTCCTGCACACTAAGACAGCCTGCAGATACCGGTGTGGTCCCTATTACAGGTCCCAAAGCTGTCGATTTGCAAGAACCATTGTAAGATACCTTGAACAGTTTGTCTGCTTGGGCCCTTTAGCTGGGTGTCGTATTTTCAAGGAAGCGCAAACCAGCGTAACTACAATTATTGGGTCAAAATATTGCTCAACTTTCAAATATCTCGGGGTAAGGTTCGACTGTAAAGGTACCTGTAACAAAATGTCTTAAAATGTTTTAATTTTTTAGTCAGTGTAAACACTCAATTTGAAGTAAAACGATGTAAACGTAAATTCTAATTTTCCGAGCTAAAAAATGCACACGTTCATGAATCACCCATTCCCAGGCATCCATAGAAAAATTCAAATGGAGTCAGGAAGAAAAAAAATACAAGCGCATCCGTTTGTAATACGGGTTTGCGGCAATTTGCACCAGGATAAACGAACCATTGAGAAAGAACATGTCAACGTAATATGAAAAAAAACAGTTCCACTGTCGTCGTCAAAAGGTGCTACATGCCACTTACCCAAAGATAGGTAATCTGGTACGGCTTGAAATATTTAATTCAATTTCTCAGCTGTAATGAATATCGTAACGTAAAAATCTCACAATGAGAGCAAACTATCCTATCTCGTTTCCTGCTGGGGAAGCTATTTTGTTCCATCAGCGTCCCCAAGCAGGAAAAACGAAAGCCGGCCTATTTAGCAGGACTGACTAGGAAGAATCTCTCTTTCTCTCTCTCTCTCGTAGCTCGCTCGTCATTTCCGCTCACAGTTTTTTTCTCTCTCTCGCCGCTTTCCCAGCAATCGACCGTGCCGTGGCATCGCATACCTGCACGTCATCAGCAGCAGGACTCGACGATCCACCGATTCTCGCGTATGTACATCGCAGGAGGCCTCGACCCGAGCTTCCGAAGGCGACTCCCGTTCAGTCTTCTCTGTTCCATTCTCACTGACTGACGCACTGACTGAGCTAACAAGCTTGGAACACACTCACTATGTAGAGCTAGCATACAGCCAACCCATTACAACACAGGAACGCACCATAATCAACTAAAATATGAGCAGAACCCTGACTGAAAGGAAAACCTGAACTTTCCCAGCACCTCTGTTGCTCGCTTTTGTGTGTATTGTTTTCAAACTTTCCTAATTCAGTTTAGTGCGTGTTTATTGTTTTTGCAAAGTAACCCTCAACAGTCAATCAGTTGTGATATGAAGAAAATACCTGACACCCTTTGGGGCTTGTCCAGCAGTGCAAAAATTTTCCTGTAACAAAAAAGAAACTGTGGAGGCATATCGTTACGAATGATAGAATGTGATTTCACTGAGTGATATTCCTGTTTAAAAATAGTGCTCGATAATAATTGTTGTAAAAATAAAACAAAACGACTTTCGTGACCGACAACTCTACTGGAAATCACAGTTTCAGTTACGTTTAGTATTGTGATCCTACCTCCGGTAGGAATAAAGCTGGGACCCGATAACACTAGTTCCAGTTGTTTGGTATTGAACAGTACCAGTAAGCGGAATCGATTCTTGAATCGGCAGTGGGCGGAATGGATAGGTTGGGCTGCCCGAGGGTAGCGGAAAACTAAACAAAGGGCCTGGGAAAGTGAACAGTGCTTGCCCGTCGCTGATCGCAGAGCAAAAGTGTGATTATATAACCCATCAGCGTTGGGTAGCACATCACACTACCGAAAACGAAACCGAAGAGCCGCCACCATCGTCACCGGACGTGGGAAGAAGTAACCCGCAGCGTTCCCAGGGGCGATCCCAGGAAACGTGTAGTAGTTTAGCGTGAGAAAAAAAAACAGCAAGAAAAGCGGCTGTCGTAAAACTGTTAGGGATGAAGTCAGATTTGTGAACGCAGAAGGCGGTGATTATCATATTTCTACTACTGCTGTTGGTGTTTGGATTTGGATGTGCATTGGAATAGACACACCCGGTGTTAGCTCGGTAAGCAAACAGTATGATATTGGATACACGACTGGATGCTGATTTATATGGGCTGACCGATGATTTATTTCGTTTGCGTCAGTTGGTGGTCAGTGTTGTCAAATAGCACCGTTAGCGCTGGGAGTTTTGTATATTTCATGTATTCATTTCATATTTATTTTAGGTCACCGTGCGGTTTAGTGAGTAGTTATGCATGAATGGGGACGCATGGTAATAAATAATTTACTTATGGAGAAGTAATTATTTATTCTTTTCGGAGATATGTTAATAATTAAACTAGTCATGCATAAATACAGTCTCCAGAAAATAATTTTACGATGATCTGTGTATATCATTCTCAGTTATTAAAGACACTTTAAATCAATACTAAGTGGTCGGCAAGACTTGTACATGTGAACAAAATTGTTTAATCATCCTTGATGTTTTGAAGCATTTGCTCTTTAAGGAATATTGTTTTGTCAAATTTGATTTCACTACTCAGACAATTTCCTTCAAACTTTATCATGATTATTGTTCAAAGACACTTACGCTTCCACATATTCATCGGACACGGTAGAGCAAGGAAGTCTAGTCCGCAGCTTTAAACTGCTTGCCGAGCATGCTATTTTATTATTGGCACGTAACTTGGAGGACTTTTCGACTTTGCGCCGATTTGATATTGTTTTCACGATACAGATCCCAAGTGACACGGGTGAAATGGCGACAAGCCAAATCCAAATCGGGCTGTAATGAAAGTTTGACCTCCGTGTTTTCAAATCAGCGCTAGAATACGTTTTTGAAGATATCCATTAAATTTTCATAGATTTCCATTCAAAATGAATGTCCAATGTGTAGTTTCCTGCCGAACTTGATGGATGAAGGGTAGCTTAAAATATACCAGTCGCGCACAGAGCATTTTGGGTTGTGCCCTTACTGCGTTACACGAATCTCTAACACAGTGAACCGTTACATGCGTTTACATCCCAACTTGCTTTGTGTCCTCTAGTTGCTGTGCAATATATGTTGGAAATGAAATGTACAGTTTTCTAATCAACAATGGTTAGAATAGCACAAATCAATCTCCAACATAAACGTACAGCAATTATGAACCTATCTCGACTTATACAGGAAGGTAAAGCTTCCATAGCATTGGATCAAGAACCGCACTTCCAGAGTGAAAACTTAAATATTGGAAAGTTACTTAAACTGCCTTCATTGTTTACAATAAGACAGGCATGACTAACCCACGTAAAATGTCTCGTGCATGCATTCTTGCAAATAAGGCTATTGATACGTGTCTCATCTAGCGATATCTATGCAGTCATAGTTACTCTAACTGTCGGTAACATTGACAAAAATTATACCTATTGTTCAGCAGATCTGCCGCATAACGAGTCTTACTTATGATGATTTCAAAAGCGTTGTAACATATTGTAGCAAAAATGAGCCTCCACTCATTATCGGTAGTGATGCAAATGCTCATCACATCATTTGGGGCAGCTCAGACATTAATTTGACAGGCTCTGAACTGATGATGTTCATTAGTATTACAAATCTCCATATACTGAATATGAGAAACCGAACAACTTTTGCGAGGTCTGGGAGGGAAGAGGTGTTAGACATAACGCATTGTTCTGATAGTTTCGCTTAAGCTGGGAAACTGACAGGTTCCAAATGAAACTGTATCCATCCTATCATAAATATAATTATTTTTCGATCGTCCTGATGTCACCCCAAATGTGGTAACATATCGTTATCCCAAATCTTCAATCTGGGACCTCTTTATAGAAAATTTGGCGACCAAATTTGATGGATATTTTCTAAAAATTCGTCAGCTAAACAACTTGGATGACGTCGTGGCTACGACTTCTTCATAGTAGCGTCCTACGAAGAAGCTTGTCCACTTCGTATTGTTAATCGACTAGAGGAACCCTGTGGTGGAGGGCTGAACTTGAAGGAAATGAAGAAGGAAATGAGAAGAGCTTGGAACCGATTTTGAGGTCAGCTCGTAGTGCATATAAAAAATGTCTTAGATCTGCAGAGCGGGCTGGCTGGCAAAACCTGTGCACTAATGTCTCTAGTCTGAACGAGGCTAGCAGGTTAAATAAAATTTTCTCGATATCGAAAGATTTTCAGATGACCTTAAAAACCAGAGATGGTTTTTATGTGACGGATGAAAACGATGTTCTTAATTGTCTTTTCGACACACATTTTCTAGGTTGTATCGATCCGGAGCTGAACAATGTTCATAGATCCCATTTTGGTAATTCAGATTCGTGGGAGTACATTGATTACTACTGAATCGACCAAGTGAGCAGTTGACAAATTTGCTCCATACAAATCGCCTCGAAAAGATGGTATCTCTCCCGTGCTGCAGCGAAAGAGAATTGATATTTTCAAACATGTCTTGAAGATTATGCTTGTTATTCTTGCTATCGGGTATATCCTGAGAGCATGACGAGAACTAACAGTTAGATTTATTCTCAAAGTGGGCGCTTAAGTTATGAAGAGGTCAAGAGTTTTAGGTCTATCAGCTTAAGTACTTTTCCTCTAAAAGCTTTGGATTCTGTTATCACATCAGGAACGTAAATTTAGTTGAATATCCACTGCACAAAATGCAACATGCAAATCAGTGTGGGAAATCCACGATCACTCTGCTTCACAATGCTTTATATAACTTTGAAAAGGCCTTTTTACCCAGGTTGCTTGGGTGTATTCCTAGATAAGGAGGGTGCTTTTGACAATGTGCCATTGCAGTCTATTCTGGCGGCGACGCGCTGTCATGAAATATCTCCATATGTCTCGGGTTGGATAAACGCAATGCTTAGTAACCGCATCCTTTGCTCGTCATTGAGATAAGGAGTGTTTGCGGCTGTGCTCAAAGTGTCGTTCAGTCACCTTTGTTATATCTACCTCCTTTTACGATATAGATAAATATGCAAATAAAAAAATATGAGTGGGTAATGTTTGAGACATAACCGGAATGAAGTAGAATACAATGGAAATAACGAAATATCGGTACACGTACATCGAAACCTAAAATATTCCAACATATTTATCCTCATATGGTAACCCTGAAAAGAGCATTTAATGAGAGTGAAACAATTCATTTGGTAACAGTAGAGAATCGTACATACGTGTACCGTTATTTCGCTATTTCCATTAGAAATTCCGAAATAACTTATTTTAATAAAAACTTTCGGAAATTAGTAAAAATTGCAGTATTCGTATTAACAACTTAAAATGTTTGCTATTTCATTTCGGTAATGTCGTTGACATTACCTACCCATCTTTCTAGTCTATAACAGAATAATTGTTTTGAAAACCTGAAAATTGCATAACCCAAAACGATTTTAAGCTACTCTTTTGTGAAATCACGACAAAAAACATTATTACGTGTTAGTCCAACGAGCTATCTGTCCCGTTGTTGTTGTGAAAAATTTGGAACATTTTTCAAAGCGATATGATTGCATTACAGGGGGAAATGTTGTTTGAATGATATTTATTAAATTCTCTCAATTAATGTCCTATTGCTAAACTATGATCATATTTCCTTAGGAGGCGCGTTTTACCCCATGTTTTCATAAATAATAATATGCTCGAGCCTCAACCAAGCAGGTATCTTAGAGTGGAGTTTTCACAATAATGGAGCTTTTCACTTTTGTAGCCGCGATATTCGCAAACAAAATAAGTAAAATGCGCATGGCGTCATCTAGCCGCACATAAAATAAGCCGAGCTTAATGTGGATACAATTAATCTGTTTTACGAACCGTTATTTAACTATGTTTATAGCATGATGATACGTAAAACTTTTTCTCAGTTTGCTCCGAGGACCGAGTATTTTAAGTTTCCCCTGGTAGTGTAAAAATGCTCTATAAACTCGTAAATAAACTTTCCGAAGTAACTCGTATCAAATCATCAACAGAAAATCATAATATCAGCATCCAATAAGCCAACACCATCTCCTTTACACAACGAAACAACCAGTACGCACTACAGCTTGCCAGAGGAAATACACAGATAAATTCACCACGGCGCACTCTGGAACGCGCGCCGTGATGAATTTATCTGTACACGCATCTGACGCCACATATAATTTAAAAAACAAGAGAGCGCGGCTCTCGACCACCCCATCGCCAATCCATTTATTCAACTCTGTAAAAAGAGCTTTCTGCTTTTTCTGTGGTGTGTCATCATTGTATCTTCCGTGTATGCTTGAAACTGGCACGTCATTTCATGATTAGAATGAAATGCTATCAGCGCCTGGCGGCAGTCATGGTATCTATTACCTACCATCAAAGAATGTGAGCAGACATGAAACGCAGCAGCTGCTACGCTTACAGCGTCAGAACACAAACTAACGAATTTTTCTTGTGTTCCCTTTTTATACGCGTCGCAGTTTATTCGATGAAAAAGAGGCGACCAGCGACGCTTGCTTTTTGAGTGAATATTACCGACCAATCATGGATCAAATAATTACTACTTTCATAAAATCCATTTTTTCCGCTATTTTCAGTAATTGTACGTACTACCGAATTGGATACAAAATTGTTGTACATATTTCCAATCAGATAGCGTAATAATCTTATACTCAGTTGCGTTTCGGCTTCGCCTCATCAGAAGTGAGAAATTTTGTTTTTTACCAAATTTTCCTCCTTAGGGTTAAATATAGCATAGTAATAATCGTATTTTTCCATTCAGTACAACGGCAGATATTCACGTTTAAAATATCGGGTAAAATTCCGGCAGCAAATTTTGAAACGGGACCCCTATATTGAAACGTTAGAAGTATTCTACTTCAAAAATGTACAAAAACCAACAACTCAGGAAACGGGTTTGGGTATAGTCACCCGACCCGCTAGTACAACAAATCTTGCACGGAACCTGATTCCTCTCCGGCATTACCTTACGGCATTACTTCGACAAGAGAATTTTTGAAGTAGAATACCTCTAACGTTTCAATATGGGGGTCCCTTTTGAAAAATTTCTGCTGAGATATTTTCCCAGTCTTCAAATGCGATTAACATCCGTTGTACTAATCGAAATCGCTATATTTTTGCATTATCTGAACGGAAATATGTGCACGTATATTGTACTTGATCCCGTAAAATGTACGTCTATGATAGATAACGAAAATAATGTAATTTGTAAAGGTGGTAATTATCTGCGCTGATTGGTCCGTACAATTCGACCAAGCAACGAGCGTTGTTAGGACTGCCTCTTTTTTATCAAATGAACCATTCGCCAGGTATAAAAACGACACATAAGAGAAAATTCGTCAGCTTGCTTTCTGACCTCGTAGTAGCTGCTGCGTTTTGTGTCAGCTCAAACACTTCGGTTGGAATATATTCAATGACTGCCGCCAGGCATCATTTCTTTTTTCGGAGTTCAATATGCGGATTGCAAGTGTGCGCATGCGAAGGGGTGGTTGAGTGCGAAAGACCCCGATCTCTTGCTCTTTAAATTATGCGTGGCGGGCTCAGATAAATTCATCATTTGGTTAATTTTCTTTTGGCAAGCGGTAGTATGATTGACGATGACGATTTTAATAGCATTGGTTGTTGTGTTGTGTGAAGGAGATGATGTTGGCTTATTGGATACTGATATAATATGTTTCTGCCGTTGATTTGATACTCGGAGCAAACTGGGATAGCTTTTTACATATCATCTATGTATATGTTGTTATAAACACAGTTTAATTGTATAACCAGCAGCGGGGGCTGACTGCGGGTGTGGTAGGACGAGGTAGTGGGCCCTATACGTTCTAGGCCTAAATACCACATGCCCTAAAGCAGCCCTGACAAGGCGAGCCAGCGCCGCCTTTAAATAAGCGCTTAGCCCAAATCCCTCTCGTCCCGTTATCCTTCCTTCCTTCCTTCCTTCTGCGGCTGTTCGCCCATCTAAATATGGAAGCTGTTCTTCAATGTCAGCTTCTTTCACCGAACAGCCTAGATAAGCCGTGTAGTGTCGGTAGTGGTTGTTTCAACCGGCTAAGAATTACACTACGGACTACCTGTTTCAGTGGTAAAAATCTACCAAACAGGGAACCCCAATTCCATAGTGTCATGCGACCCGTACTATGGGTAAAATTGTTGAGGGGGTTTAAAACATTCTCAATGGCGAACGGAGCCTGGGAAAAGTTGGGCGAACTCCCCAGTATGCTGCATTACGCAGCGGAACGTTCACTCTACACACCGAAGTTTTTTTTTACCGATGATCTGCCTAATTTTGCCGAATTTTGTTGGCTGGGGGTTTGCTGAGACTCTCGGCTGATGGTAGTTCGGTGAAGTTTTGTTGAGTTTCGATTATCAAATTTCGATGTGTACAGATGAACCTGCCCAGAGGCCGTGTGGTATCCGGCCTAGAATTGAGCCACTGGAGTCCTGCTCCCATGTCGTAGGAGGCGACTGAAAGTAGGAGACCCTAAGTCATGGTGTAGTGCCGTGCCGAGGACTTAATGACTGGAGGGTCTAAAATATGCCAGTCGCGCACGGAGCATTTTGGGTTTTGCCCTTACTGTGTTATGCGAATCTCTGACACAGTGGACCATTATTTTCTTCGCAAATCGTGGGAATCAAATGATCATGTCCCATTTAAACCTGATATGGCTCGCTAAATGCGTTAACATCCCAACTCGCTTGGTGTCCTCTAGTTGTTGTGCAATTTGTGTTGGAGATGAAATGTACAGTTCTCTAATCAACAATGGTTAGAATAGCACAAGTCAATCTCCAACATAAACGTACAGCAACTATGAATTTATCTCGACTCATGCAGGAAGGTAAAGCTTCCATAGCATTGGTTCAAGAACCGTATTTCCATAAAGGAAACTTCTATTTTGGAAAGTTACTTAACACTGCCTTCATTGCTTACAACAAGACAGGCATGACTAACCCACGTGAAATGCCTCGTGCTTGCATTCTTGCAAATAAGGCTATTGACGCATGTCTCATATCGGAGCTCACAACTCGCGATATCTGTGTTGTCACAGTTACATTGACTGTCGGAAACGTAGAAAAAAATATATATATTGTTCAGCATATCTACCGCATAACGAATCATCTCCTTCTGATGATTTCAAAAGCGTTGTATCATATTGTAGCAGAAATGGGCTTCCGCTCATTATCGGCAGTGATGCGAATGCTCATCACATCATTTGGGGCAGCTCGGACATCGATCTGAGAGGCTCTGAACTGATGGAGTACATAAGTAGTACAAATCTTCATATTCTGAATGTGGGAAACCGACCAACTTTTGCGAAGTCTGGGAGGGAGGAGGTGTTAGACATAACACTTTGCTCTGATAGAATTTTGCATGAACTGGGAAATTGGCAGGTTCCAAATGAAACTGAACTGTCTCTATCCGATCATAACTATATTTTTCGATCATTTTGATGTCACCTTCAATGTGGTGACATATCGTAATCCTAAGTCTACAAACTGGGACCTCTTTTTGGAAAACTTGGCGACTAAATTTCATGGATATTTTCCAACAATTAGTCAACTACACGACTTAGATGACGTCGTGGATACGACAAACTCATTCATACTAGCATCCTACGAAGAAGCTTGTCCACTTCGTACTGTTAAATCGACTAGGGGAACCCCTTGGTGGAGGGCTGAGCTTGAAAGAATGAAGAAAGTTATGAGAAGAGCTTGGAACCGGCGTCAGCGTGATGACTCCAGGGCTTTCAGGTCAGCTCGTAGTGCATATAAGAAATGTCTTAGATCTGCAGAACGGGCTGGCTGGCAAAGCCAATGCACTAATGTCTGTAGTCTGAACGAGGCTAGCAGATTAAATAAAATTCTCTCCAAATCGAATGATTTTCAGATGAAATCCTTAAAAACCAGAGATGGTGTTTATGTGACGGACGAAAAAGATGTTGTTTATTGTCTCTTCGACACACACCCTATTCAGGTTGTATCGATCCGGAGTTGAACAATGTTCACAGATCTCATTCTGGTGATTCGGACTCGTGGGCGTTAGCACGCACATTGGTCTCCACTGAATCGGTCAAGTGGGCAGTTGACAGCTTTGCTCCATACAAATCACCCGGAAAAGATGGAATACTTCCCGTGCTACTGCAAAAGGGATTTGGTATTCTTAAACATGTCTTGAAAAAGATTTTGCTTTCCAGTCTTGCTACCGGGTATATCCCGAAAGCATGGCGAGAAATAACTGTTAGATTTATTCCCAAAGGGGGGGCGCTCAAGCTATGAAGAAGCCAAGAGTTTTAGGCCTATCAGCTTAAGTTCTTTTCTTCTGAAAGCTTTGGAACGGATAATCGATCATCACATCAGGAACGTTAGTTTAGTTGAATATCCACTGCACAAAATGCAACAAGCATATCAGTGTGGGAAATCCACGATCACTCTGCTTCACGATGTTGTTTACAACATTGAGAAAGCCTTCTCGCTCAAGCAATCTAGCTTGGGTGTATTCCTAGATATTGAGGGTGCTTTTGACAATGTGTCCTTCCAGTCTATTCTGGAAGCGACGCGCGGTCATGGGATACCTGCATGTATCTCAGGTTGGATAAACGCAATGCTTAGTAACCGCATACTTTGCTCGTCACTGCGACAGGCTGAGATACGGAAGTTGAGTATTTGCGGTTGTCCTCAGGGCGGCGTTCTGTCACCTTTGTTATGGAACTTAGTAGCTGACGGCTTGTTGAAGAAACTCAATGAGCTTGGATTTCCAACCTACGGGTTTGCTGACGATTACCAAATACTAATTACTGGATTTTGCATCGGAACAATCTTTGACTGAATGCAACAGGCATTAAGAGCCGTTTCACGAAGAAGCGAATAACAACCGGGGTTCGTCCCTTGCAGTTCTTTGATTCTGAGCTGCTGTGTGCAGATCAAGTCAAATACGTTGGAGTCATATTGGATTCCAAACTGAATTGGTCTGCTCACATTGAGTTCAGAGTCAAGAAAGCGTGCATGGCCTTCGGGCAGTGCAGACGAACTTTTGGAAAGACCTGGGGTCTCAAACCTAAATACATCTATTGGATTTACACGACAATTGTACGTCCAATACTGTCATACGGATGCCTTGTGTGGTGGCAGAGGGGAGAGGTGGTGACAGTCCAGTCAAAGCTAAACCATCTGCAAAGAATGGCGCTCATGGCGTTGACTGGTGCTTTCACCACGACTCCGACTGCTGCTCTTGAGGCACTTCTAAATATCAAACCATTACACATACACTTAAAACAAGAAGCACTATCATGTGCATACAGACTGCAGGTTACTGGGCTTTGGAACAGTAATCATGTTGATCTTGCTACCAGTCATACACGATTGTGGTCACAAATGGTTACATGGGGTGAAGATATTCTTGCTCCCAGCGATATTACACTCACTTGTAGTTTTCCTTACAGGACATTTCATGTGAAGATTCCCTCTCGAGAGGAGTGGTTGTCTGGCTTTATGGAAAGACAACAACAAACGCAAGTGGCTTGTTACACTGACGGTTCTCTGATGGAGGCACGTGCTGGTGCTGGTGTCTACTGTCGTGAAATGAGATTGGAACAATCTCACTCACTAGGTAGATACTGTACTGTATTCCAAGCAGAAATCTTTGCGATTATGTGCGGGGTGCAATCGGCCCTTCAACTGAGTTTGTCCGGCAGAGTTATAAACTTCTGCTCCGATAGTCAGGCTGCAATCAAGGCCCTTAGCTCAGACAAATCCCGGTCCAAGCTAGTGATCGCGTGCCGAACCCAAATCGAAGAACTAAGCATTGTCAATACTATCTACCTTGTCTGGGTGCCCGGACATTGCGGTATTACTGGAAATGAATGGGCTGACGAACTGGCCAGGGCAGGTTCAGCGATTGACTTCGTTGTTCCTGAGCCCGCGCTGCCAATTTCGACAAGTTGGATAAGGGAAAAAATACGGTCCTGGGCTTCGTCCGAGCACCGCAATTATTGGAGAAATCTACAAACGTGTCGCCAAACAAAGGCGTTTCTAGAACAACCATGCCCAGTGGTTTCGAAAAATCTCTTACATTTTTCGAAGCTCCACTGCGGCATGCTGACCAGGGCTTTAACCGGCCACTGCAAACTCAATTATCACATGGCAACTATTCAGCGCGCTGAGTCTTTTTCATGTGATCTTTGTGAATCCGACTACGGAACCTCATATCATCTGATATGCAACTGTCCAGCGGTAGCGCAATTGCGATTTCGAGTCTTCAGCCGTCCTTATATAGACGAAACCATGTTTGGTCGACTGAAACTCAGAGACATACTAAAGCTTCTTATCCAATGTGGTAAAGAGCTTTAGGCTTATTCGCAGGCAAGTTGAACTACTTGTGAGTTTAACTTACCTGTTGTTTATTTTTGTTTTGTGCTGTTATTTTTCCCTCCCTTCCAATTCTACTTCCCCACACCTCCTTGTCCTTTCCTTCCGCTCAGGAAATGATGAAAACACACGGCAAGGCACAAATCCCCGACTACGTCCGGGGAACGTGCCATTTGAGCCAATATATTCTGATTCTGATACATATCATCTATGTATATGTTGTTATAAACACAGTTTAATTGTATAACTGCTGCCTGTATGACGGGATTTACAGACTCTTGATAGCCTCCTACAGACGTAGCAAGAAATCTATAAAGAGTAAAAAAGTAATAGTATTTAGCAAAATTGTACTAGAATAACTGTATTCGACTACGAGTGATTCCTTCATTAATAGTATTCTCATTTCAATCTCAATCTATTTGTTAATTAATATTCTAGTGTAACTAGGATTTACACAACCATCTAGAGACATTTACAGACATTTTAATTATTCTTCTGCAGACATTTCATAAAAAAAACCTATTTTAATCCACCTAGCGGTGCAATTGTGCCTTTCTCAATCATGAATCACGAGAATGTGTGCGTTGTTTATATTCATTAAAAACTTTTAAATGCATATATTACATTTTATTATTATACATCACATGACAACTATATACAGGAAAATAAATCATTATTCGAGTTCTAAAATTTTGAAAAAGAAAAAACAGCCACGGTAATATTGAACTGAAAAAAGGTGCGAAATCGGCAGTCTCAAAAAATCGATTTTTATAAAAAAAAAAAATTTCGAGATAACATAAAATCTCGACGTTTCATGCATTTTAAAGATGTTTGGCATCAAAAATACGAATTCGATTTCTGAAATTTCATTGGGTCCCCCCTTTGGAAAAAAAAATTGAGTTTCGGCTTATATGGGAATTTCATATGTGACCGGACGATTTAGTCTATATTTCCGGACCCATTTGGGATTTGGGACTAAGTTTGTGAAAATCGGCCCTACCATTTCCGGGAAACTGATGTGAGTTCGTAAATTTTGAAAGATGGCCGCTTTTCCCAGGCACTTCCGGAACCGTCTATGGTGGTCAATGTAGTGAACGAAAGTTTGGTTGGCCGTCGGTGACCTAGAACAGCAAATTTAAGTTGTTTGAGAGACATTTTAGCGAAATTTTTACCTTTTTTGCTTTCATCGGAGTATCGGTTTGAATCACAATTTGCTATGTGATCGCACGCCACAACCTGTAACTCCGGAACCGGAAGTCGGATCGGGATGAAATTAAATAGCCATTTACGGGGACGCAATACCTTTCATTTGAGGCCAAGTTTAGTCGAATCGGTCTAGCCATCTCCGAGAAACCGATGTGACTGTTATTCTGAATTTAGATACTTCCGCCGGGGCTTCCGGAACCGAGGATGGTGGCCAATGTGGCCAAATAGACTTTGAATGGATGTTAGTGACCTAATGCTACAAATCGAAGCAGTTGTGGTCATATTTTGGATAAATTTTCACCTTTATACATTCATTGCAGAATTTATTAAAATCGACATTTTCTGCGTGTTCGTACTTGTCACCCTGTAATTCCGGAACCGGTAGTCGGATCCATTAGAAATTCAATAGCAGCCTATGGGAACGTTGCACCTTTCATTTGAGACTAAGTTTGTCAAAATCGGTTCAGCCATCTCTGAGAAAAATGAGTGACATTTTTGGTCACATACACACACACATACACACACATACATACATACACACATACATACACACACAGACATTTGCCGAACTCGACGAACTGAATCGAATGGTATATGTCACTCGGCCCTCCGGGCCTCCGTTAAAAAGTCGGTTTTCAGAGCAATTTCAATACCTTTCTATTGAGAAAGGCAAAACATGTGGTATCGCAGCCTGGCACTACATTTGTTGTGGGTTATTCTCATACGTGGCAATTGCAGGGTTATTGCGAAAACGCCACGCTAAGAAACCTGTTTGGTGAAGGTTTGAACATATTATGTATAGGGTATTCGTCTTAACTCTCTAATGCTGACATTCCACGCGCAAATACCCTTCTGCTGGCTCTTAACTGTAAAGTAAGTACAATTTACAGTAAGTCCATAAAATTTGTTATCCGATTTGGCCCTTAATTTACTTTATTTGTACATGCCATACTTTAAAGTGGCCTATTTCTAAAAATATTCAGTAAGCGAATGCATTTTGATTCCACTATACATATGTGTAATGAAATATTCAATAATCGGGGCCGGTGGGTAATACGAGTAGTAAAGGTAGTACTATCCAAGGTGCTTAGAGTTATAAGGTGATACGTCTTTGGCAGTAACTGGGTGAGGAATGAGGTAAGCATGCAGCAAGCTGCGGAGTAGAAAACTGACGGCGAACAACTTTGTTTACATACTGAAATCCAAGCAAACATGCATGGGGATGTAGTAAACAATGTTGTTAGCTGTCGTTTCTAGACCCAACATGGCTGATCGGCGATTTCGAGGATCGAGGATCGTAAGGTGATAGTACCAAGGATCGTAATAAAAGCTCCTTGGTACTATCCACTTGAAAATAATCGGGTTGGTAATTACCCACTTGAAACTTTGGAACAAACCTAACATTTGAATTTTGCAACGCATGTGTCATGGGTGCACGTTTGAAATTTTCAAGGTATGATCAAAATTCCATTTGCACAAACGCGTCGCAAGTGATTTATGTGAATGTAATACAAGCGTATGTAGAGGTATATGGGATAAAATACACCCCTAAGAAAATATAATCATAACTTAGCTAAAGACCATCAATTGAGAGAATTTAATTAATGATATCATTTAGCCAATATGTTACTCTGAAATCACAATCGCTTTGCAATATATTCAGCAACATGAAAGCTATTCAATTTTCCAAAATCATAAATTGCTCTTTGAAAAATGGGCAGGCCAAAACACACCTGTGCAGGGGTAAAATGTACCACAACAACGGGGCACAATACATCATAACAAATATCGAAATTGCTGATTTTAATGCAGAAGGTAGCAAAAATTGCAGCATTCGAATTAACAGCCTATGTGTATTCTACTTCACTTCGGTTATGTCTCTGACATTACCTACCCATCTTTTTTGTGCACAGCACACACTCCTATCCAACTAGTTCTTTCAGTAGGGTTACAGCACCCATCCTCGACACACTACCAGTTTTCGACCATCCACATAACGTGGCAATTTCTGTATGGTGGTAGGAAAGCTAGCTGTGGGTCTAGAATAAGTGCTCTTCCCCTACGAGGACAAACTGGACGGCAAACTGCAGACTGTCTAATTTACTGAGCTCTTCAGTTCCCTTGTGCCATTTAGTACTACTTCCTCGTTGAGCTTCCCACTACTCGGTCTAATCCCCGACGATGGATCTAGCCTACTCCGACGAAGAGTTCCCCGGCGAGAAGTTCGAAAGCGAGCCAACCAGCCAGGTGCCGAGGTCAGTTCGGCGATTCCGGTAGAGTAGGGCGTCCGGCGCGACTTTTGGTGTCTCGTCGCGGTCTACGCAATCTTGTTCCCGGTGGCGAATCTGACTGTACGCTGGCGGAGAGTTTCCCGGCGAAAGAAGTTCTCCCGATACCGATTCTTATTTGGTTTCAGTACCACAACTTCTTGAGCCCTTTGGCTCCGTGACCGGTTCCATTTAGCGCCGCAACTCCTTTAAGCCCTTTATCTCTCTTCTTGGGCCATTTACCACTACTTCCTTGATGAGCCATTCATCTCCTCGACTTGTTCGCGAAATCCTCGGTTTAGTCCCCGACGATGGACCTGACCTGCTCCTACAGCATCTGTTTTTCTATTCTGTGTCGCTATCAGCACGATGACTCCTACAAAAATATCCGATAATACAGAACCCCTCCGAGTATTCACATATTTCTTACTTTGAATCTTTGTTATTGCGTCCATATCACGTACGCTGTCACGGTCAAGCATATCCCCTGATGTTGCGCCCCTAGGCAAAGGGATGTACCTTTGCATTTCTACCCCACTAAAAGCTCAAATGGCGTAACACCAAGCCTAACGTGTGGTTTTAGTGAATTATGCTCATGTACATGTTCTATCAATGCATTCTTCCTGTTTCCATTGTCAATTTTTGCCGCCGCCAGTGTTTACGATTCTACAGTTCTACAGCACCGGTCGTCTGGTCGATGCTCGCTGTGCGCCCTGTCTTCTTGTTCCTGTAGGGTTGCCCTCAAGAACCATCTTCATCGGGTCGTCATCCGACATTCTTACGACGTGTCCAGCCTACCGCAAACGTCCTATTTTTGCGGCATGCCCGATGGATAGTTCTTCCAGCAGCTGATGCAACTCATGGTTCATTCGTCTGCGCCACGTTCCGTCTTCCATCTGCACGCCACCATAGATGGTACGCAACACCTTTCGTTCGAAAACTCTAATGGCGCGTTGGGCCTCCACGAGCGTAGTTCAGGTCTCGTGGCCGTAGAGGACACCCGGTCTAATCAGCGTCTTGTAGATAATGAACTTCGTGCGGCGGCGAATTTTGTTCGACCGAAGCGTTCTCCGGAGTCCAAAGTAGGCACGATTTCCCGCCAAGATCCGTCTCTAAATTTCTCTGCTGCTACCATTGTCGGCGGTTACCAGTAAGCCCAATACACGAATTCGTCACCGTCAGTCCGAACTCGGGATTGTCGTCTCTAGAACCTCTTCCTCTCATGTATTTTGTCTTCGGAACGTTGATGGCAAGTCCAATCCTGCTGGCTTCAGCTTTCAGTCTGATGTACGTATCCGACATCGCCTCAAAGTTCCGTGCCATTATGTCAATGTCGTCGACGAAGCCAAGAAGCTGGACGGACTTCCTGAAGATCATGACAGTCGTGTTTAACCCCGCTCTCATTATTACACCTTCTATCGCACCGTTGAACAGCAGGCACGATAGACCATTCCCTTGCCGTAACCCTCTTCGAGATTCAAAGGGACTCGAGAGTGTCCCTGATACTGGAACAAAGCACATCACCCGATCCATCGTCGCTTTAACTAATCGTGTTAGCTTATCCGGAAGCCTAGCATGCTAAATGGGTATATTCATAAACCACACCATTACGTGGATTTTGATTTAATAGGGTTACTAGCTACAAAAACAATTGTGTAGATATTTTGAACAAAACAAACAAGACCTCGTATTATTTACTCATCTACTAGCTTTTGATGAAATGCTGACATTTAGCGTGGTTAGCAATTGAACATAATTATAAAACACATGATTTTCGTGCATGGTCCTGTTTTCGTATCGTGAAAAAGTTGATTGTTTAAGAATTCGTGGTACTTTATTCACGATTTTGGGAATAAATTATTTTCCGCGTGTAAACGTGTAGGTTTGACGGTTTTGCAAACATCAGGCATGTTTCGTACATAAGTGCTAAAGAACCTCTAACAGACAATTGCTTTAAGATGGTTATTGCATTATGCCTCGATAGTGGTGCATCGAGAAGATCGAGAGGGATTATGGGTTTTCTTATGTTTTGTGTTTTTTATGCTCTGCACCAGTCCAAACTAACGGTCAACCATTAATGAAATGTAAAAGTAGAAGCCTATTAGTGTTTAGTGTATTAAAAATTGTAGATTTCAGTACTAGTGTACAATTGTATGTGCTAGTCGTATATCTATCTGTGTATGCGTTTGTCTGATAATTAGTGACGGCTGGGTTAAGGCAATGATGTAGAACTGGCGTATATGATAGAGTAGTGAGTAATTTCTTCTTCCTAGGATTCGTTAGGCACTTCACTTCTGGAGTTTAATTCGAGCATTCGATTCGATTCATTCGGGAAGATCGGATTGGATAAATTAAGGTATAATCCGACATTCTCACATTCAATCGCTCTCTTGTTGAAAATGTTTTCCCCACGAAGTGGAAAGAATCTTTGATAACTCCAATCCATAAAACAGGCAATGTACATTATGTCACCAATTATAGATAAATTTCAATCTTAAGCTGCCTCCCTAAAATCTTCGAAAGTATGTTGTTAGATGTTATCTACCCCGCGTTAAAACACATCATCACTTTGGACCAGCATGATTTTGTAAATTGATAGTATCGAACGGGTACAGAAGAACTTTATCAGGTTTGCACTTCGTCGGTTACCCTGGCAAAACCGTTTCCAGCTTCCTCCATATGAAGATCGTTGTATCCCCATCAATCTCCCTTCGCTGCAAAACAGACGAAACTTTTCATTTTCGACCTTCTGACGGACAACATAGACTCTCCTGCGCTTCTAGCAAAACTCGACCTCAACGTTCCGGGAAGATCTTTCCGGAGAATTGATTTTTTCTGACGCTCAACACATCGCACGCAGTACGACCAGAATAATCCTTTGGATGTTTGCTGTTGGGGTAGGATTTCTGTTTGGGACGGGATTACCTTCTTATTTTTGCAGATCTCGTTTTCGGAAACAGCGAATCATCGGCGGGACGGGAGCACTCAACTTTCTTCTGCATTTAGCAGCCTATTTATTTCAGCAACAGCGGATCATCGACAGTGGCAATCACTGAGTAAGTAACCTTTCTTCTTTCAGGAACAGCGGTCAATGACGGGACGGGAGTAACCAATTTTCTTCGTTTAGCAGCGCTTCTTTTCAGGAAGAACGGATCATCAACGGGAGCAGCAAACGGGTAAGTAAAATTACGGTCTTCCAGAGCGGAGCACTGGCACGGGTAGGTAAGCGGTATGGGGCGATAAATATCACTATAAATTTATCTTTAGGGATTTTTGCACTTATTTCGATTCGGTACGTTTACTGTCACTTGACTGAATGTCTCAAAATTAGTTTATTACGTACGGGTTTGAAACTAAACTTGCAAGAATCGGTACAAAACGTTGTGATGTTCGTCTAGCGGGTTTATTAAATTTGAACTTTAAAGTGTACTGTACTGGGATTCTTCTTCCCATTACTATTTATGCACTTAATACTTGGAAACAGTCGAAATATAATAATTTTACTTAGCAAGAAAGCGAACTGTTTCCGTAATGTAAACAAAGCAGCATAAATCATGCTGCCCAAGATTTATATACTGCAGGCGACACTGGTGGGAAATAAAATATATATGGCTGCCATGCTGTCTAAAAATTACACCAGGGCAGACACTGTGCTGTTTCTACACTGAACCAAACATTTGCTGTCAACTCTTCAATAGTGTCTATCAGTTGTTTGATTTAAATATTAGGATTAGGATTAAGTTAGTGTTTAGTCTAAGTCTGTGCGATGTAACTTTTTTAAATCAAAGACAATACAATACAATAATCAAAACAATGTCGCTGAGATCCACTAGACAACACTTCCATGGCGACATGACCGTGTACTCTAGTGATATGGGGAAATTCTTGTCTAGTATATCAAAAATTGAAAACGTGTCTGCCCTGGTGGAACAGAGATATAGAGCTGGTCTTTCAAGAGCTATGAACTCGGAAAGCTTCCCATACTGATCATGAAGGAACCAACGTACGTTGAGTATATTCTATTGTTTAGTTGCGGAGATGAATGGCCAGAATGCAGCAGTGTAAGAGAGCCCCATACTGCGGCGATCTGTACTGATATTCTGATTTTTGGGACAGGAAGTCTTCGTAACGAATACATATTTTGATTCATAAATATTTCTTGTTTATAAATATTTCTTTCCTTTTATTTTTGGTAGGGTTACTGCTCCCTAATTCATCTGACCCATTTGAATACATTAGTTAGAACAGTGTCTGCTATCTCTATTCAACGCATTAGTTCCAATGGTAGGATGAATAAGGGTACGCTGTACTCCATTTTTCGGTTCGTTCAAACAAAGGCAAAAATTTGAACTGTACTGCTTCTTAAGAACGACGCAAAGATGATGCTACCTATTTAAGCGCAATGCAGACACTCTAAGTCGAGTCATCAACGAAATAGTGTGACATGCTGACTAATGAGATGAATAAGGGCTCGTCTATCCTATCAATGTAAAATGGAGTCAAATCCTATTGCCAACGTATAGGAAAACGTGAAAGAATACGGCTGCGCTATTAGCACAGACTACATTGAAATGGTCCGTTAAGCAGCACAACTTTGCATATACTTCATGTAGGAAATTACCCAACATTTGCACGATCTGGTAGGGAAAAGCTGTTAGATGTTACTCTCTGCTCTGGCAGTATTACGCATGAGCTGGCAATCTGACTCGTACACAACGAGCTCGTACCGGTCATTATATGATCATAAGTACATCATCTTTGCTCATTTGAACGCCTAGATGTAGCAATCTCTTGCGGTTTTACTGTGTGACAATTCGATTTTGAATATTAAAATTGGATTTATTTGTGTGGACTTAGCTAGACTGTAATTTTCCATTCTTTTTGATTAAATCGTTGATGCGTTTAGATCCTTTTCGGATTTTCGGGGCATGCCGCAATCGATGGCGGATGATACGAAGCTAAAATATATTTTTTTCATCTCGGAATGTCATTAAATAATCATTTGCGACAGGTATAGGTTCTTAATGAGGTATATACACAAGCTAACGGACCTAACTCATATAGGATTGTGAGTCTATTTATCTATATATTTGAACGGGCGATATGTATCTAAGTATTAGTTACTTCGGTTTATTCTTTAAAGTTTCAGGCACTAATTTCCGTAAACGCATTGATTTGTAGTGATGTTAATATTTGGATAAAAACGAAAATTCAAAGAATTGATGCTTTTTCAAAATGAATCTTTAGAGAACAAACCTAAGTTATATAAATTCATTGTTGGGAGAATCCTTCCCATCGGAAAAATGATAAAAAAGGAAATCATGGCAAGGCACAAATCTCCGATCAACATGAGGACCGTGCCATTTGAGCCAATACTACTGATTGATCTGTTCATTCACAGGGCTCGAAACTGTGTTCAGCCCATCTCTAGTGGGATGCGTACTTGGCATGAGCTCTGCAAACTAATGAATGAGGAAACAACGACATGTACAAGAAATGTCTTATCTCACTGCTGGTAAAATTGTTTCAATTGCTTCATCAGCATCGACACGTAGCTAATCAATTGCTGTTGCTCACGAACCTCATGAAGTCATAGATTGCATAAATGAGAAAGGCACAATTGCACCACTAGGTAGATTAAACAGGTTCTTTGCTCGCTTTTGACACCAGTGTTACGGATTTCTCCGAAGTCGCTTGCACCTTTGAGTTTTCGGTCCCTCCTGTATCAGCCTAATCATTTCGCTGTGTTATTTTTCCTGGGCACGGTAGTCACGTTTGTGTTCCCATTTTTAATCAGATTTTTCACATCACGAAACAATAAAAAACAATCAGACTCATGCCGCAAACGTTTCTCCCATTAAAATCGTGTTTTTAGATTTGAATGAAAAAATAATAAAAAGAAAGTTTCAGTGGTTTCTTTCAGCATTCTACTATTTGCTGCCGTTCAATATGATGGTCGAAGCTCGAAATCCAAGTGGACGATTTATTTCGTATGTGTGTGTTTCAATCACTAGCCAGCCTGCTAGATATAATGTTTGGGAATATTTAGAGTGAATCGATAGAAACGAACACTGAACTTAACACTTATTAATTTGAACTCTACAGAGGGGTAAAACAGTTATATCTGTTGTCAATAAAACAATTTTCCATTCGGTTCCAAGGAATTTTACACGAAGTTGGATTTCTTAGCCAAATATTCATGGAAGAAGGTTAATTTTGGTATGCATCTTTCATACTAAGATATCATTGAATTATTGTAAAAATGGGGGGGATGCGGGATAGAATAAAATCAGTCATATTTTCGCTCACAGAGGTATTCGATCAACAAATCGTTCTTCAAATGGAATGTTATATCTCGTGAAATGTTATATAAAATTAGCTTAATATTAGTAGACGACGGAATATAGAAGACGTAAGACAAATTCAGAATTTAATTTAGAATTAAGTTAAGTTGAATAACTACAAATACGTAGAAATAGCATAATTTTCATATTTCCAATTGTAAAAATGAATGGCTCACTGTGAACTGGAAAAAACTTCAATTTGCCATTATTGGATTGACATTGATTCGGTTGTGATAAGTTTCCGAAAGGAAACAAAAATAAACTTCATTCTTTATTATTCTCTCGCGCTTACTACTGCTAGTTTGAGACAACGAGCATAACGAATGGCGACATCCTGACAACACTGATCCAATCGCTAAGAATTGATGAAAATAATATCATTCCATATATCTTGTTTTTCTGCTCTTCTCTCCCCTATCCATCTTTGCTGACTGCTAAATTTAGACGCACCGAAGGTTCAGAATCAGACACGTTGGCACCAAAGTTTCCCAGCAGCTCACATGGTTCCGGAGGCACACCACTTCCAGGTTCGGCTGATCACAACCGAAGTGCGGCAAAAAAGGTTTTCAATCAATTGAAAACGTGATAGAGCTGAAGCCCCCCTACCTAGCGCGTAGCACCAATTGTTACCACAGCAGTTATCCTCGGTGAAGGAGGAGGGAGAGAGAGAGAAACGTTTTATAAATGACCAGCTCCGTTGTTGTTCGTTTCGTGCCTGCTGATGCTGGGTCGTTGGGAAGCAGTACCACCGGGTGGATCATCCGGCAGGATCCAGAACCACTCCAGCTGCTGATGATGCAAGGGTGGCGTAGAAAGTATGTTTGCCATCCCGTGGCTTATCCCACCCGGGTACAATAATAGTCCTCGTCGTTGTTATTGTTATTGATGTTTGTTTTTCGTGCTATATTTGTGGGGAGCTTTGGAAGCATATATACAAAAATCAAAGAGATACATAGGCAGAGGGAGCACCGGAAGCTTTTCTCCATTCGGTGGTAGCACAGCGAAGAGAACAACGCGCCATGGGTAATGGAATGAATAAGGTAATGATCTCTTTATTGCACGTCAGGGTCTACTTTTTTGAAGGCTGGGAGTTATATTTTTAGATAATGCTTTTGTTTGTATTTCAATGTGATAAAGCAATGATAGTATAATACAATGAAGGGGATATTAAGAAGTTCAACTAAATGTATTTTTTATGGATTTCGTTCACCTCCTTTTGAAACTTTTAGGTGATGCCGGGTTTGTACATCGGTAATTATCGGGACTCAAAAGACTATCAACAATTGGATCGTTTCCAAATCACGCACATTGTCTCAATACATGATAGTCCACGGCGTTTCCATCCGGTAAGTGTCTTTTTGCTTCGATGGAGACGCTAGGTCGCTAATAACTTGTACATATCTGTTAACAAATTGTTTTTGGCTTACTTGGATGGTTGAAGTGTTCATTTTTTTCAATTTTTCCTTCTCTACAGGACAAACACTACCTCTGTGTGATGGCCGCCGATACACCGGATCAGAACTTGTCGCAGTACTTTTCCGTGTGCAATGACTTTATCCACGCCGCCCGCCTCAAAGACGGAAACGTGCTGATCCACTGTCTGGCCGGGATGTCACGCTCGGTCACGGTCGCCGTTGCCTACATCATGACCGTCACGCCGCTGAGCTGGAAGGAAGCGCTGAAGGTGGTGCGCGCTGGCCGCGCCATTGCCAATCCGAACCTCGGCTTTCAGAATCAGCTGCAGGAGTTTGAAACTAGCAAGTTGTTGGAAGTAAGATCGTCGCTTTTCTATCGTGTAATGATATCGTAACAGTTGTATGTTTGTAGGAACGAATTCGCCTCAAAGAACGCTTCCCGAGCCTAGCTTTGGAAGATAATGATAAAGAGCAATGTTTTGTAGCTTTAGACAATTTTGAAGTTTTGTTAGAAAATAAAGGAGTTTGCGAGGGCCAGTGCAAGTTCGGCAAAGATTGTCCAACAGGTGAGCGTATCTACCAGCAACCGCCTACTGTAGTCGATGTGAATACAACATTTCACTGATAGCAAGCTTATGCCTAACATTATATGTGTAAATATTCCATCGTAGCTACCGTTGCTAGGGAATTGTTGTTTGGCTTGTCGCTCATCACTTCATTGGTTTTTCTTTTACCTTTTCACTTTACAGCTACGCTCATAATCAATTCATACAAACGCCACCATCTCTCCAATAAACAAGACACTTTCACCCCCAAAAGGCAATTGCTTGATCACACACAGTCGAACGCGAGGAAATCATTCATGTAAACACGTAGCACCATCTTAGCTCTCTCATTCACTGTTTGAAACATAAATGTAGCCGCAAAGTGGGACGCATTTTGAATCAGTTAGTTGTACGACTATGTACAGGAATCTGCCGCTCGGAATCGCGTGGTCTCCGCCGGAAGGCAACCCCACCGTCACCGAGAAAGCAATACAACCTATCCTCGTCACCGTCGACCTCATCGCAGCTGTCGGTGCGAAGTGCTGCCTCAGCGACAGCCCAATCCTGCCCGTCGTCGCCCCGGAATTCGAAAGCCATCGGAACCGGGAGCGGTAGTGCCGCCGGTCAACGGAACAATCCACGGGCAGCCGGTGACTATGCTGCTGAGATTGATGTGGGTGAGCTAAGTGAACTGCGACGCAGTTCCAGCATCGTCAGTTCCTACCGACCGCGGAGCGTTCCTGCCGGGCTGTACTCGTACACGGGTGAGTTGAAGAATTTGAAATTGAAATAAATTTTTCGTGAATTTTTTGTCCCTTGAAACAAAATAAATTACTTACACCTCCATCCATCCCGCAGGTTCGGCCCCTCCTTCCATCCACGGTTCACGGGTCGATCTGGCGAGTAGTGTTAAGAACACCGGTTCCGCCATCTATCTCGGCACCGGTAGTCCCTCCGGAGCTGCATCGCCCGCAGTTAACCGTCGCGTTAGTTTAAGGTCAACACCAAAATCCACACCAAGGTCCACACCGGACTCATCGCCGAAGCCTTCGCCAAAGAAAACCGCACAGCCGAAGGCGACCAAGTCGCAAAGCAACGCCACACTCACTATAACAAAAACAACTGCTACTGTAACGACAACAACAACAACAACAACCAGTACTACTACTACTACTACCAATACAACTACTACAAGTAGTAAAAGTAACAATGCATCACCAGCCAAGATACCTGTCAGCTCTAAATCTACAGCCTCTAAATCAGACGCCTCTTCCACCGCAAGTTCTTCTAAAGGCACAAATGTCATCATCAGCACCACCAGCAGCAGCACCAAATCATTCGCTAAGGCGTCTCCATCAAAGCAATCCTTGAATATGGTAGATAAAGGTAGCAGCGGAAGTAGTAACAAAAACAAAATGACGACCAGTAGTAAATCTTGAATTGGGAACTAATGCTTGTTGAAAACAGATCATATTATAGAAAAAAGAATCACGCACTATCACACGCTCACACACACAGACACAGATTCACTTTTAAAGTGGAAAATATCAAATAAGCAAAAAAATCAAATGTCGATATTTTGTCGGAATAAGGAAAGATAATATTGTACCTATACATATATTTACCACATCGCATATGAACCATAAAAGTAGCGGATAGGACATTTGGAAGATTGCAACGCAACGCAAAGCGAACGTGCAAAGTTAGCAGAACAATAAAAAAAACAAACAAACAAGTTGAGATATCAGCAGGTGGTCTATAGTTTGATAGCTAATAGTCGAGGCGGGCGAAGTATTCCACAACTATATTAAGCAATTTTGTGAAGTGTTTATTTTATATGAAAAACAAAAGTGCAAAAAGAGAAATAAAATTATTATGGCTTCTACCGAGTGAACGGGAAAATAAATTCGTTTTTTATTTTAGTGAGTGGGTTGCACTTGTACTGATAAGTTTTATTATTGGAACCATTAAGGGCGCGACACCCCTGAGAATAAAAAGGGCCAAACAGTTCAAAGTTTTGTGAAGCCCATAGTAAGAACGACTTCCAGAGATAATACGCCTTCTGATCTCCCGGCTGGTGTTATTGTTCGCAGTCACAAATGAACCTAGATAGATGAACTCGTCAACCACCTCGAACTCGTCGTTGTCGATTGTAATACTACTGCCCACCCGAGCAAACGAAAAGCCCATAATACCCCCATGCTCATGGGGTTTGTCATGGGTGTTTGAAATGGGTTCAACCCATGAAAACACCATCACCATGGTCCGGTAGATCCCATATAAAATACCATATGTTGGTGTATTTATGGGTTATTGAGACCATTTTATGGTGTCTTGATGGTTGTGAATTTTGGCACGAACCATGTTTAAGGTCTTTTCAAGGGACTATGTGGTGTTTGAACCCATGAGTATTTGCTCGGGCAAGCGTTCCCTATCGCGATCGGTTCCGCCAGCCAGCATGTACTTCGTCTTAGACACATTTATCTTCAGTTCTACTCGTGCTGCTTCGCGCTTCAGTCGAACTGTCCGGACCTCGTGAAAATCATGCCCCGCATGTTGAACCCCGCTCTTCGCATTACACCTTCCAGCGCTATATTGAACAGCAGGCAGGACAAACCATCGCCTTGTCTTAGTTTCCTGCGTGTTTCAAACGGACCCGAGAGGCCGCCCAAAATTTTGACACAACACCCTACACCATCCATCGTAGCCTTAATCAGTCTTGTCAGCTTCCCAGGGACGCCGTTCTCGTCCATCATTTTCCATAGCTGTACACGGTCCACCGTGTCATATGCGGCTTTAAAGTCGATGAACAGGTGATGTGTCGGGACCTGGTATTCACGGCATTTTTGGAAAGTAAAAGAAGTAAAGATTTGGTCGTTTGTTGATCTGCCGTTGATGAAACCGGCCTGATAACTCCCGACAAATCCATTTACCAGTGGTGATAGGCGCCGGAACAGAATCAGGGATAGCACTTTGTAAGCGGCATTTGTCACTGTGACCGCTCTGTAGTTTTCACAGTCCAATTTGTCGCCTTTCTTGTATATCAGGGTGATGACCCCTTCCTTCCACTCCTCCGGTAGCTGTTCTCTGTCCCAGATTCTTTCGATTGTTCGGTGCATGCTTCCTGTCAGTTTCTCCGGACCTACCTTGAAGAGTTCCGCTCCTAGACCATCCTTACCAACTGCCTTGTTGTTCTTGAGCTGTTAAATAGCCTCGTTAACCCCATTCATAGTGGGCGCCGGTACATCCCCGTCGGCTACGACACTGACATAATCGTCTTCCTCAAACGCCCGATTGTCCACCTTCGCACCATTCAGATGTTCATTGTAGTACTGCCTCCACCTTTCGACCACCTCACGTTCGTCCGTCAAGATACCACCTTCCTTGTCTCTACACATTTCGGCCCGCGGAACAAAACCGTTGCGAGAGTCATTCAGCTTCCTGAAGAACGGTCGCGTTTCTTGCGAGGGATACAGCAGCTCCATCTCCTCTCTCTCTCAGACTCTTCCAGGCGGGCCTTTTTGTTCTGAAAAAGACGAGTTTGCTGTTTTCGCTTCCGTCGACTTTCTGACGAGTGACGAGTTCGTCCAATATCTCTTGGCACTCGCCATCGAACCAATCGTTCCGTCGACTCCTCTGTACGTATCCCAGGACGCTCTCCGCCGTGCTGCTTATGGCCGTTTTAGTCCTGGTCCAGCAGTCCTCAAAGGGAACATCGATGAGCTCCTCCTCCGGTGGCAGCGCTGCTTCAAGATGCTGCGCGTACGTTGTCGCGACGTTGGTTTCCCTCAGTCGGTCCAGGTTATACCGCGGCGGGCGCCGGTATCTTACACTGTTCGCTACGGATAGTTTTGGACGCAGTTTAACCATCACCAGATAGTGGTCCGAGTCGATTTAGCGCTCCGATAGGTCCGATAATGTCCGAGAAGTGCCGTCCATCATTCAGAACATGATTAATTTGCGTCTCTGTTTGTTGTGGTGATCTCCAGGTGTATCGGTGCAGGAGGCGGTGCTGGAAGAAGGTGCTCATCATGGTCATGTTCTTGGAGGTGGCGAAATCGATTAGTCTTAGGCCGTTCTCGTTCATCTGCTGGTGGGTACTGAACCTTCCAATTACCGGTCTCTATTCCACCTCATGGCCAACCTGAGCATTAAGGTCGCCGATTGCGATCTTGACATCATGTCTTTTTGCTGATGTTGAAGAACCAGTCCTTGATCCTTAACATGTATATTCTGTCGCTGACCGGCTACCATCCGATCACACGCTTTTGCATCTCCCCCACCACCATAAAAGCTGTTCCCAGCTCGTGTGTATTGCCGCAGCTCTGGTAGATGGTGTGGTTCCCGCGAAAGACCCGCACCGTACACCCCTTCCAACACACCTCCTTCGGCGCCACAATGTCGAACTTGCGGTCTTTCACTATATCGGCAAGTATGCGAGTGCTTCCGTTTCCAGTTTCCAGTCTCTTGTCCGTTTCCGTTGCGTACGTCTGTGTCAATTTTGTCCATCCGAAATTTCTTGTTGAAATTCTTGAGCATACTATTTTTATGGGCGGTTAGCTAGGCCTGCGCCAACCTTGCAGTAACGCTGAAGGATCACGGGAGGAGGGAGAATTGGGCTAAGCGCTTATTTAAAGGCGGCGCTGGCTCGCCTTGTCAGGGCTGCTTTAGGGCATGTGGTATTTAAGCCTAGAACGTGTAGGGCCCACTACCTCGTCCTACCACACCCGCAGTCAACCCCCGCTACTGGTTCGCGTCGCGAATCACAACTAGTTGCTATCGCGACTAAGCGTTATCCACCACCTATGACCCGCCCGGTTGCTTGCAGCTCAGCTTCCCACATAGCGTTCCTCCACCAACACGGGGCCCCATACTATTACCATTTTTACCGATTTAAAATTAACTCAACTTTGCATGGAATAAAATTATTTCACGTGGTGCACTTGGTCACAAAATTGGAAATGGATCTTATTTTGGGGAGATAGAGAAATTTGTATCAATTTGTCACAGGGGGGATGGGGAGTCAATTTTGGGCAATTTTTGCGTCACGTAATTTATGAATTGTCCCAATTTATGAGAAATCCCTTACTGGTTTTACTCCTTGTTTCACGTGTCGTCAACGGACAAATCTACAAGGACGAATGCCTCCAAATGTGATTGAGGTCTCACAAACCGATTCAGTTTGTCGAGATCGGATGTGCGTATGTCATTTAAACTCGCATTTACGCAAACTTAGTTTCAAATGGAAGGTATAACGCTCTTTCCGACTTTCGATTGCGGAAGTACGGGTTGCAGAGTTCCCATATAAACTGGTACCACCATGATGGCCAACAGATGCAATACGTCTGAAAATGTCTTGATGCCCCGGGAAATTTGCCGAATTCCTAAGCTAATGTCCCATCTATTTCTCAGCGAATTCTTTACCGATTGTCACAAACTTGATTTCAAACAAAACGGTATCACACTCCCGTTAACTGGTATTCTACTTTATTCAGATCTGACTTTTGGTTCCGGAGTTATAGGTTGGTTAATACGGTCGCGCAGGAATTGCCCATATAAACCGTAATACCTCAAAGGTTAAAAATTTACTGAAGAGGACATCAAATTACTTCGATTTGCAAATCACCAATCAAAGATTCATTGAAGTTATTATCCACTATCGACAATTCCGGAAATCCCGGGCTCCGGGCATATACCAGAATTAAAGTCACTTCGGTTATTCGTTGATGACTGAACTGATTTGTTGCACCTCTCATCAACTTTCCTCCCCCTCCCCACATTGACCACCATAAAAGGTTCCGGCAGTCACGGGAAAAATGGGTAATTACGTAGTTCATGAAGTTCGTGGATGGTGAGCCATTGTATATAGATGATCTATGAATGTAATAGACATTTCCGCAATTATATTGAACATAACCAGTAGAGTGGCTAGAATATGACATTTTTCAGCACAGCACTTTTTGAGTTCTTCTTGTGGTCACAAATGCCTGTGCAAAGTTTGGGAACGGTCGGTTGCTTCCCGGGTTTGCGCATTGGGTTCAAAGTTTGCATGGGATTTTATATGGGGAAATCAATTATTTTGCTTTTACGTCAATAAAGATCGCTATTTCATACAATATGAAAAACCAGCTTAATAAAACTGTAGTTCAAACCTTGGTTAACAACTTTGTCGAAGACGGTAACTAGCTACGAGTTTTCAAAAAATAGTTATAACGATTTTAAAACTTATAGTTAAATCCAAATGCAGAAATTCATTATTTCTTTCAACACTGTCAGTAAACAACGACACCGATACTTTGAATGAAATGTTCAGAATGAATCGCTAAATAACATAGACGTAGTCAGAAAATGAAAAGAAGAGGGGGTGTGGCTTGTGTACTCCCCAGTCCCTTTTTAGATTGTTTTGTATAAGACAATGAATCATTACGTCCTCGTAAATGTCAACGACTGAACTTTCTTAATATTTTGATAGACCCAAATATAAATCATACTACAATAGCTAGTTTCCCCATATAAAATCCCATGCAAACTTTGAACGCAATGCGCAAACCCGGGAAGCACCCAATCGCTACCAAATTTTGCACAGGCATTTGGGACCACAAAAGGAACTCAAAAAGTGCTATGCCCGCTAGTTTAAATCATTTTGAAGTTTTCCCATACAACCGCGAGCCACTCTAATAACCAGTCATGGAATCATATTTTGGAGAAAGGGTAAAAGTACAATTGTACCATTAGGTGGATAAAAACAGGTATTTCATTACGAAATCTGTTCCTGAACACTCTCAACTAGCATCTCAATTCTTGACATTTTGAAACAGTATGTGAAGTAGAGATGGGCGAAACAGTTCACTTCGAAGAACCATTCCCGACTGAACAGTTCTGTAAAAAGAACTAGTTCAGATGAACCGTTCTTCCGTTCAGCTGATATTTTACTTGTATCTAGCGAATGTCTCTCAAAACATTCGATTCTTGGAGAGGAACCAAACAGATGGTGCCCAAACTATTATACCCCTGTATGCTTAACAAGTTCATCAAGGGTAGCGATTTCTTCATGATGTATAACTAGAGAAATAGAGAATGTGATGAGTCGTTCTTCGCCGCTTCCATTCAGGGAGAGGACAGAGAGCGGTTTGTGGGACGGCAAGTCGGTTCATTTTCATTCGTTCGCCTAAAAATCGGTCCGAGAAATTCGCCAAACGGCTTTGGGTCAGGTTCAGTTCATTCGCTTTGAAGAGAATTGAGAACTACCGTTCTTTTAAAAAGAACTTCCGTTCGCTCATTCTCTTCGAAGAACCAGTTCACTTGAACCGTTCGCGAACGAATGGCCCATCTCTAATGTGAAGACAAATGATCAGTGTTAAGTCAGGCTGGACAAAGCCGCAAAATCTTAAAAAATGAGATATTGATAGCACTTCAGCCTACATTCTACTTTTCCAAGATTTAAAATGTTATATTAAACAAGAATTATGGCAAAAATTAATTTCAAATTACGTAGCGTAGAGTGCTGCAGTCTTAACCCGGTCCGACTTAACACCGACCAAATGTCTAACGGGAATATCAGAATAATAAGTTAGAATGTACCACGCATAATTGACCCCTTTCACAAGTCTAATTAACCCCTGGGAATGAATTCATATATGTGGTCTTGGCAACACCGTTTGTAGATGGCACATTTTACTGTGACGTTTTGAAAGACGGGCTTGTAGTTGTGATATATTTCATGTGCTGTATTGCAACCGAGAGTGTAGATATGAGGTTTGGCATTGGAAAAAGTTGCTAACTACAGTCGACTTGGAAAAACATCACAACGCAAAACATTACATCTACAAAATATTAGAATAACTTTGGTATATTATATGTGACATTTTGACTTAAGATTAAATTAACATGTAAAGAGTTTTTATTTTTGTTATTGCCCCCATTTTGTCAACCAAAGATACACCAAAGGGGCTGATAAAAACGAGTTCTCGGTGTTTTAATATTATTATTATTGTTTATTAGGGCTTTAATTCATAGATCATTCGCTCGTGAAATAAAGATAAGTTTCCATTAATAGATGTTACATTTCATTTTGTTCGAGCTTTGTGGTGATTTTCACTTGGCGGTGGGGTCAGCTGATGTCTGGGTTGTTTTGGGCCGCGGGAAACCTCTCCAGAGCCCCATCATTGTAGGAGGAAGAGTTCCTTCTCTGGAAACGGGTCGTTGGATAGGACGTCTAGTGTTGGTCCCGTCAGTTCGTACTGACGCCGCAGGTCCTCCAGTTCTCGGCAGTTGCACATCAGGTGTAGGCCGGGTGTTGCAGGAGGACATTCTTGAGTTTGAGGTTAGAAAGCAAAGACGCAGAGTTTTGCTTGCACTCAAATGGCATTTTATTTCCAAAAGGAACACATTTCGCATAGTCTTGAGAAAAAGGATCAACAGCAATTTTCATAATTTCCTTTAAGAAGAAATTACGGAGTCATTACCCGCTGCATGCGGTAAACGAACAAGAAAATATTTCGCTGAACTGTTCATTCAGTAAATTCTCCAAGTAATTTTAGTCTGTATATTGAAGATTCCTGTCATAATATGGGATAAGAACAAAGACCACACATCAAGAAGACAGAGTTGCCAGTTCAGTTCAGAATCTGAAGAAAGTAACAGAAATACCTATTTCGGATTGAGGTGGTACTTTCTATATCTATTATTATAGTGAGCGCCCTATCTTCGTACAATAGACAAAACTTTAATTTCTTATTTACTATTTTGATTTCTGTTTAGCGTTCCGGAATTTCTTCTCAAAGAGATTTATGACCGTAGACTTTGCTACCTTTTTCCTAAGTTATGTGAAATTTGCTTCTTTTGAAAATAAAGTATGATGTGAGAACAAGAAAAACCTTGCAGCTATCTCGTTCGATGAACAGAAGGCTTCGAATTTATCCAAAACGTTAACAAACTTGAACCTAAATATCAAAGAAATATTTTTCTATCCATCATCTGTAAAAGAAAGACTCTGAAAGACTCTGACTGGTTCAATTTTTGACTTTTAGCTCCACCAGGCTCTACTGATTTCTTTATGGCCCTTAGTAATTGTGCAAATTTTGTTACCGATCGGATGTGCCTACGGACCCTCCAAAAATATCAAAGTTTATATAGAAATTAGTATGGAAAATCTGTTGAAATTGTAAATAAATTCTTAAAAAATCACCTCATCAATCAATTCATGAGAACACTATATATTTCTAAAGGTATTCTTCTACTGAATACATTCGTGGAACATTGTAGGTTTGTAAAAGTTCGCTGAGAAAAGTTATTAACTAAAGATGCAGCATAACTTCAAAACAAGTGAATTTTATTATTAATCATAGCAACCCTCCTTGAATTGCTGCATCTGCCATAGACGAGCATAGTGGCAAGCCTAGTTTACACTTGTATAACGATGGAGCTATTCAAACAGGGTTGCTATGGCACAAATCAGTTTTTCAACTTTTGTGAAAATTGTCTCATAGTTTCAATACATTACTGTGATAATTTTGAGATGTTTTTCGTAATGTAGTTTTGAAACAGCATTATGCATTAAAGGGTTAACTATATTTTACACTATACATGTTGTATTTAATTATTGCAATAAGTATAGGAATGTATTATTTATGTATAAGATAACTGGAAACAGTGTAACTAGTGTCTGACAGAATCAATTTTTATAGTAAGATCCACAGTCTGTGCATTTTAAGAGTCAATTACAGAGGAATGCGCTACACTGCATAAGAAGACTAGTTCTGGAGAAAATTTTCAAAATAACCTTAGTAACCTTGCGAGCCTTATGTCTTTGGCATATTTGTTAGTTTCTATTCTTCTAAACATCTGTGAAACGAGATATTTCGAACAATACGCCGAGCAAAAATGGGCCGAACCACTATAGGTATCTTCACTGTTTGGCGTTATTAAATGCCTTGTAACAACAACATTGGCTCAACAAATAACGCTACAGTAGCATCAATCATTCGGTGTGTACAAACAAAATATCGCGTCCCCATCGCAATATGTGCGTTCCAATGTCTTCAAAATAACATCCGCATCAATTATGAGGTACCGACTCATTTAAACATCCAACGACGCATTGACAAGCCCCATTGTGTCGGCACCCTTTCTGTCAGTCGTCGTCGTCTTCGAAAGTATGAATCATCCTTTTCCGTTGCTCTGGATAGCAAATTCGACACTGCACACCCTTCACATAAATCATCGTCCTGTCCATGCTGACAACATTCGCCACTATTCACCAACACACATGTACGATCATGATGATGATGATGATGAGGTGCTCACGCATTACGAGGATGACTGTAAAGTGCATGCGCCGTAACATGACAGCTCTTGAATGAATCGAGGGTTCTCACTCTCGCAGTTTCGCGCGCGTGTCACAACAGCTCTTAGCAGGCGGGTGAATATTTTATGCTCACACTAATACTGTAATGTTTGGATTCTCCTATAGGCTATTTATGTATAAACATTGACATTATGGTGGAGGCACCTCATTCCAGTTGGTATGAGAATTCTTACACTGAATCATAAAACATCGCTGGAATCCAATGGTTGGAGCAACTTCCTCGTTTAATTTAGATTGGTACATCATTGAATGGGATGATTATATTATTCAATTCTAACGACCTATATAAATAACTCAATTTACCAGTGCATTGCTTGCGCTTTGGAAGCATGTCGCTTTGTCTGCCCAAAATTCCTGAGGTGGTTCCGACGAGACACGAATCGCTATCTACAAGATCCTCGTTCTTCTTTTTTTAACCTAAAGATTTATTTGAAACGGCTCCATGCGTTAGCACAACTGAGCCGTGGGTCTTTCAATTTTTTACAATAAGTAAAAATAAAAATATTAAAATGCTAAGAATGTCGGTCTTCCAGATCTTGTTGACGCAGCTTGCTGCTGCGCGTTGAGATTCTTTTCCTTGGCGGTGAAGCCGCTTGGGGGGTCATTCAGTCTGCCTTCTTTCGCGTTCTCGTTCTCGTCCATGTCATCATCGGTACTGCTTTGTTGCTGTTCACGATCAGAGGTTCTTATTTGTTTCTTGTTCTTACGGGACGCTGTTGTAAATCCGTCTTCACCGGTATTTGCTTCTTTATTGGCGATGCTAGTCGTTGGTTTGGGAGCGGTTGTCGTGGTCGTTGTACCTGCATTATTGGTTAATTGGATCGTTGTTTTTGGTTTATCTGAAGGTGTCGGTGGCTGTTTGTTAAATTTGGCTGTAGTAGATGAGTTTTGACTAGTTGCTTCGGCGCATGTTTTTCCGTAGTGGGCTGTATGGTTACAGAATTGGCATGTTGGTGTCTGCCCGGGATATGTGATTAGCGTTGTTTGCTGAGATTTGTGAGTTTTGCATTCGATAGTCATGTAAGAAGGTATTGGTTTAGTCACTCGCATCCTCACAATACGAACACCGTTGGGAATGTAAAAAATTTCTCCAGGTGTCATTCGTAATAGATTCTACTTCTCCATATTGCGACATGATGATGTAATGTAATCTTCCTTAGTGCGCGGGGCCAAATCATGGATAAGCACGTCCACCATGTCGTTTTCCATATGCACCGGGATCTTGATGCTGGTGTTATTAAACTCGACCTCGTGTTGCATGTTGTTCTTTTCAATGAAGTTTTCTGCCTGTGCTAAACTTCTAAACGTGATAAAAACACAGTTTTTAACGTGATGTAGCTGAATGTACGTAACTTCAGCGAGATTTCATTTGGCAAACTCATTTCACTCCGCAGCCGGAGGAAACAATACATTGTTTGTGCACTGATATGATATGGACTGCTCGTGCAATTGTGCGGGACGATTTTTAGCTTCTGCTCAGGGTGAGATGTGAAGACAAACCAAGATCCTTGTACATTCAATTATTTTTATTTTGTAGCACCGTGTTATTTGTCCCCACCTATCTCACGGAGCAAGCAATCTAAAACGGCTTTCACTGGTGCAACCCTTACAAAAAGCCACTGTCACGATTGATCAAAGTGAAATCGATCGACTGATGTGCTTCGTCGGAGTATCACGGGCTTTGTCGAGTCATTTTGAATCTCAGGTAAGATTAAGGCGCGATGCGCTTTCTTGTCGATTGTTGCTTTGGAAGCTGTGTTAAATAAATAAATAAATAAATATTGAAAATAAAATGAAAATTCAACTAACACAGGCAGAAAACGCTGTCCCAAAATTTTCACTGGAGTTGGGTATCAATCTTCTTCTCTTATCTTTGATCGCGTTGATATTGTGGAACGAAACTTTTAGACTGAAGGTTTAAGCACAATGAATTGGTATATAGTCCTTGTTTTGACGTGAGTCTTTGTTTTTTCCTTTTTCAAGGATTTTAGGAAACGTGTCCACTGGAAAACAGACAGAGAAAGAATGATCGGCACACTGAGAATGAAGAAACGGTGAAAATCTATCTTTTTATTGGAAGCACTGAGAAAAAGTATGTCCTCAAGCAGGAATCGAACCTGCGATCTCCCATGGGTGCGTTAAGTATTCCACCATCGAGGAACTGTGATGATGGTATCACATATTCCCGACAGCAGATCGTTCCCTCTCCCACTTTTTTTTCTTTTCTCAGTGCTTTAAAAAAAGGTGAATTTTCACCGTTTCTTTATTTGCACCGTCCCGGTCATTCTTTCTCTGTCTGTTTTCCAGTGGATACGTTTCTAAAAATGAATAGGGCTGATAAAAATGCGTCAAAAAGAAAGTACATGAGAGCAAGGAATTCGAAGGTAAAAACATAACACGCCTCACCAAGAATGTATATTAATAGAAATGATATCGAGGTTGTCGATGAGTTCGTATACTTGGGATCACTGGTGACCACCGATGATCACACCAGCAGGGAAATTCAGAGATGTATTCTAGCAGGTACTTTGGGCTCGGTTTTCTGCCGACCAAAGTACGCTACGGTACGAGGGAAACCAGCTACAAAATGTTCATTGGACCTGTTGGCTTGTGGAGATGGCGTATCGTTCACACTGTATAATATACGCAGCTGCGATGAGTTGGCACGTCGTCAAAATGGCGGACGACAACCCGGTAAAAATGGTTCCCAAAACTAGTCTGACTGGCACAAGTAGGCACAGCGAGCAAGGTGGGTCCATCAAGATGAATGGATTCTGTGGAGTCTTTTTGTTCTGTGAAAACTGATTGGTACAGTAAGTAACAAGAGAGTTGTGCCAAGGTCTCGGCGTTGTACAAAAACCCACTTCAACAAAATAACAACAATCTAATGGCGTTTTCGTTTTTTCTTGGTGCTACACCGGTGTAGTGCAAAGAAAGAGATAGACTGATTACACCCAAGTTTGAATGAGTGTAGCACCGACTACACCGGTGTAGTGCACTGTCAAAAACGAATATGCCATAATATTTACTTCAGGGCCAACTTAGGTACTACGTCAATATAGTTATTCAGGAACAAATTGAAAGTCGGATTTTTGTGAAATAACAAATTTTTTGCCTTTCTCATATAGAAAGGTTATGCAATCACTCTGAAAAACGTCAACCTAATCCCGGCCCGGAGGGCCGAGTGTCATATCCCATTCGACTCAGTTCGTCGAGATCGGAAAAAGTCTGTATGTGTGTGTGTATGTATGTATGTGTGTGTGTGTATGTGTGTGTGTATGTATGTGCGTATGTGTCAAATAATGTCACTCATTTTTCTCAGAGATGGCTGGACCGATTTGCCCAAACTTAGTCTCAAATGAAAGGTGCAACCTTCCCATGGGCTGCTATTGAATTTTGGATCGATCGGAATTCTGGTTCCGGAATTACGGGTTTCAGAGTGCGGCCACACAGAAATTTCTCATATAAACTATAGGAAAAATTAAAAATAGAATTTTTATTTTTGATGTTAAATGTGTTCAAGGTGCATGAAACGTCGAGATTTGATGCAAACTCGAAAAAAAATTTGACGACGATTCACTTTTTTGGATTTTGGCACATTTTTGCCTTTCTCATATAGAAAGGTTATGCAATCACTCTGAAAAACGTCAACCTAATCCTAATTTTTTTTTCGACTCTCATAAGGTTTCTGGATTTTAACAGGGGCGTAGTTGATTGTTTACGGAGAGGGGTTACACCCCCCCCCCCTCTACTGTTCACTTCCCTCCTTTAAAAATCTCCTTAAATCACCCCTCAGACCACCACCCCATCCACCCCTCATACCCCTCCCTTTCAACCCCATCATCTTTAAACCACCACTATATCACAAAGCATGCCAATTTAAGCTCGGGAGTCGTTCGTTCATGGGACTTTCGCCCTCCTCACATACCCAGCCCCGCATGACAAAATGAGTTAGCAAGCAGATAACATTGATCTAATGCTGATTAGGCTAATGGAGTATTATATTTTTTGATTTCAAGTGTTTCACCGTCAACACGTAGCTCATCAAGTTCGTGGCTGGCATACCATTGTGTATAAGTGCAAAGTGTATTAAGAATGTAATGGACATTTCCACAATTATGTTGAACATAAAGAGCCTCCGTGCCATAGTTTAGAGAAATGAGAAAGGCACAATTGCACAGCTAGGTGGATTAAAACAGGTTTTTTGTTTATTTGTGGCTTTAACCTTTTTAGGTCGCCAGGTAAAAAAATTAATTACATTTCATTTCAAGTTACTGGAATTTGGGTTGGATTTATATTTGGTATGACTCTTCTTAGTGGCGGGAGCCAGCTGATCTGGATGGGCCGCGGTAGTCCCTCCCATCACCCGGTCCGGGAGTGGCGAGGGGCCCGCGGTTGTGGATGGGTAGTCTGTTGGTTGCATTCCGCTGTTGAAGGTGTTGTCGGTGGTTGATGGCTTTTACGTGGGGGGCCACGGGGAACCCTCCCATCACCCAGTTCGAGTGTGACGAGTGGCCCGCTGTCTTCTTATTATACTTCCTGGAACAAGTCGGCGTCCTTTAGGAAGGACAGTAGGACCTCCTCCTTTACTGGGTCGTTGCAGAGAATGTCCCTCAGGGATGGTGGAAGGTCGTGCTGTCTCCGGAGATCAGCAAGCTCGAGGCAGTTTACCAGTAGATGTTCCACTGTCTTTCTGGTGTTGCATGTCTCGCATGTTGGTGGGTCTGCTCTGGAGATGGTGTCAGGGTCAGGCTTGCGAACTGCTAACATTTATTTTGGCTGGCACCTAAGACAACACAGTCACAGCCAGCGGCGAGCCCAGCTGCCGAGCGCTGCTATAGCCGTTCAGTGTCTGAATGAGTGCTGTGTGTTACCGTGAGAGGTATGACACACGCAAACGAATTAGGGTACAGTCATTTCGTAGCACTCATGTACAGAAGCCGAAGGTTTGGTTGTTTCTGAGTGGCGATGTACAGTAATGTGCTCAGAGGGTAAAGTTAGGTGCTTCGGGAATGTTACGAGTTCGATATGTTGTGACAGCAGCATATCTGAACTGTTTTGCTATCCATAACCGTGATGTCATAACATTTTTCTCCCGACAGCTGGGAGGGAATGTATTGGGCAATATAGAAAGAGGAAGTGTGCCAAAATAGAGTGGGAGAATGGTCAGCTATTATTTATTTTTTGTTGGCGATGCACAATTTGATTGTTTAAGAAGATTGAAAATAATCTAAGATTATTTTCTTAACCGATATGTGTCCAACAAAAAACTCCTTCAACAGGCCGACGAGGGTACCCGGGTACCCACAAATTGAAATGCTCATAACTATGGCTTTCTTTAACCGATTTGGACACTTTTACATGTTTTGGATTGAGGAACTCGTCCACTTTTTTATTCAGTAAAATTTAACCGGATGAATGAACCTGGTTCTTGGTAATCCGGATTTTCCGGAGTAATGTTCTAGTGCTAGAGTATGATTTGTAAATTTTGATAATGTCCTAGCAATAGGAGTATCAAAACTCTTCAAATTGTCTCGGAAGTCTGTTATTTATTGTTAGAGGACCATATAGCAATTTGACCTCAGAATCGCCACACACTGCTCCACGGGAACCTGCTCCGGAATGTCCGTTCCACGGTCAAATCACCAAATGGTTCCAAATCCACGGGATACAGCATACAGAAGCAATTCCATGAATTTTGATACCCATATTGCCAGCATTCCATTGAAATTCACAAATAGTATCCCAGAACTGGAACATGCTTCCGGGGGGAGAGAGGGGGCGTCCATTTTGGGCAATTTTTGCCTTTTGTAATTTATGAATCGTCTCCAAGTCGTGTGAATTTGAGGAATGATTTAAATTTTCATCTACTTTGTTCACAGCTGAGCAATGTTGCTGTAATCTTTTCGCACTATTTTGTATAAATTACAGTTAAGGGTTTCTATTTATTTTTCTATCGTATGATTGCTCTGTTTCTTATATTGAGATGAGAGTTAAATCAGTTATACACATGGAGTGGTGAACCCATTCTCAGTATATTCTCATCTAAACTTTACCCATTTGAAACCGTTGCTTATCATCTTTGTTTCACTTATTATCTCAAATGGGGTGCGCGTTCAAGTTACCATTTCGCTTAAACACATCTATTCGATAATTAACAAGCCACTTTTGTTACTTATATCTTTCTTATGAAATAAGTAAAGGGATGAATACCAATCTATATGAATTCCTGATCGTTAATTGATACGAAAATTGTTTCGTGTAAGTTGACTAGATTGGCTAGCATTATGTTACGTGCTATGTTATTTCTATTCAATTTCCACAAACATTGCCATTGTATGTTGGGGTAAGGGGTTCAGCATGAAGAAAAAATACTTTTTGCAAAAGTTTTTTAGCACTTTTCGTGAAGCGAATTGATCAAAACTTTTGTAATATCGACAAACGACGCGGTGATGAAGCTTTTTGTAGAACGTCTCTGGAAAAAACATGATTTGCGTTTTTACTTTCCATTCAAAAACTACTTAAGCGATTTCTTTCAAACACATTCTAGGTAAAAAATACCTAAACCCTACGTTGAGTTTTTAAGCTATTTTTTGATTAAGGGGGTGTTTAATCATAAAAAGGCGGAATTTTTCGTCAAAAATAGAAATTTTTATTTAAAACTAGCTAATACCCATCGCGCGTTGCTGCAACTTTCAACGAAATAGGAGGAAAACACAATTTGTTCCGAAGCGTCATCTGGCGCGCAGACAATCCCCATTCAATAGCACACAAACACACTCCACAACAAATGCCTATGTATGATTTTTTATGGCGCTTGTTATTGCTATTGAAATGATACATAATAATGTACAAAAGTTTTGATCAATTCGCTTCACGCAAAGTTCTAAAAAAATCGCAAAAAGTGTTTTTTCACGCTGAAACCCTTACCCCTTTATCATAATTAACTCCAGGCTTTTTTATCGTTAGGTGAAATCAATTTCTTTAATTGTAGCAGTCCAGTTACGGTACCCCAATTGTTGTTTATAGCTGTGATCTTCCACTTCTTCAGCTCCATTTTGAGGGCACTCGATGAGAATCCACAGAATTGTTCTGGTCCGATAAAATTAGTGGAAGACCCTCAATTTCCTGGAATCCAGTATAGATTGACATGATTTTTCTCCGCCAGTTGTCGGAGTGCAAGGATGGACTCCCATATTAGTTTTGAGCGACATGTAGGAGCCCTTAGGGCATTTAGTGCTGCTTGACTATCTGAGAAATTGCAGATATTTGAATACTGGTATCTTCTCTTGGAAATTTGGGTACCATTACCACAAAGATAAAAAATCATTGACAAAAGACGTTGATCCCATCTTTAGAGATACAAAAATATTATTGCGTTGAGACCAGCAGTGAAAAACGTGTTTCTAATAGATAAAATCTCCCAATTTCATGCATATCGATATCTGGAGAAGACTGAAATTCATTTCAGTACTAGAATATTATTTTTTTATTATTCAAAACATGATAAAATCATGAGAGATCACGGAGTGTTCATTTTAAACGCAAGATGTTTTTAGTAATCCAATAAGGATGTAACCTTTTTTACGATGAAAAAGTGAGAAAAATTTGAATTCCAAAGGTGATAAAGATTGATAAAGCAATGATTTTATTATATCTAAGGTATAGTTTTTTGATAGTACATTTTTCGTAGTAAAAAAACAAAGGAAGGTTTATAAAACTTATTGGTAATTGGTAGAGCCACAGATAACAGACGCTTAGGCTAGAATAAAATTTCTTCAAAAACCTGTGTAAAGATACGCTAAAGTACGAGAATAACTAATTACGAACAATTGTGGAAAAATGAAGATCGGTTACCTAATTTTATGGCAATCGTAATCATGTAAAAAATATTTAGGAGAAAAAACATTTCGAGAAAATCCAGTTTAATGTTTCAAGTAATCGCTGCTCATGGTAAGCGAAATGCGAAAATCTTTTGTCGGACCTCCATGAAATTTTTAAAAAATATTCTCGGTGTACTTTCAAATTGATTTTTTTTTCAATTCAATCAATATAAAAAAGATATGTAACATAGTTCCGAACTCTTTCACCACTGGGTTAGTTTATTTATATAATGTCGTGCAAGTTACAAGTCGAAACTAACTACCGTGTGATGTAACAGTCCTTGCTGATGTTTAAAAGTTATTTTGAAAATTTTACTGATTGAACATTTTCGGAAAAATTCGTGGTGAAATTTAACGTTACTTTCGGCATTTTAATCCATTCGAAGATAATTGAAAGATCCCATCTCACTATTAGATACAATAAAGCGGTTCTTGGTAGGTGCACTTGCAAATAAATCGTAAAGTTTTAAAATCAAATTTTCTCTCCCTCCCCCTTTTAATATATCAGTAATCACATGATTGAACACCCATAAACATTCGGTAATCTGGTCTTAGCAACATCCAAAGTAACACTGATAAGCCAAGTGAACAGGTTACTAAAGTACTGTTTTGCTTACATGAGCTCCAGAGACAGAAAGCGAAAATAAAAGAAACGAAAATTTCCGCAGCACAGCGAAGCGATGATGTAGCATGTGTGTGTTATTATTTGGTGAGCGCCGATAGGCAAAACTAATCCCAAAGCATAGCGTAAACTAAACTGTCGGGCTCATTGGTGACAGCATGGGAAAAGAGTAGCTGTTTACCACAACGGGTCTATCTCGGACTCGGGAGAAAAAGACAGCTTACAGAACAGAACGAACATAACATTCCCGAATGGAAATGTTATGAGATCCATGACATTTCCAGTCACTGCTGTTGCAGTACTGGGCAGTCGGCAGCTGCCGCCAGTTGCGTTGTATGATTGTCTGCTCATTCGTGTCGTTCTCCGGTACATTTCGCAAGCCTGGTCAGGGTTCACATTTCACAGATTTTTCTGTAATGTTACAGATTTTTTTACAATTTTTGATCACAGATTCTTTTTTACAGATCACAGATTTTTGGTATTTTGATAAAAATTTCACAGATTTTCACAGATTTTTGGAAATATTGTAATTTTTCACAGATTTTTTGGAAATTTATCACAGATTTTTTTGCTATTTTATTCATCACAGATGGTAAAAAGATTTTTTTGATCGAAACACAGATTTCAATGTGGCATCCCTGGATGGTGTGCGTGTGGGTTGTTTTGGTGTGACCGACTCTTAGGCGTGATAGTATTATTTGTTCAGTTCTGGAGCTCCGGTCAGTCCACTCGGTGGTGTCGCCCTTGATTTTTTGGGTGTGACCCCAAGAAGATCTCCAGTGCCTGGTGAAGTGGGTGGCTACTTGGTTGGTGAAAGACTTTGTTATGTCAGCAGCTGGTGTTTCTGGGTGTTGCATTAGCGCGCTGGATCGTCCCAGTGCTGCCAGACGGTTTGCTGTTTCGTTTCCTTGGATGCCACAGTGGGCGGGTACCCAGCAGATGGTGACTCCCGCGTCGCAGTGGTTTTCTATTGCCTGGATGAAAGGGTGGCGGCAGTTGCCGGATTGGAGGGCGGTGATGACTGCAAGTGAGTTGAGAAAACCACCGTCGGTTGGTTGGACGGGTTGGTGATTAGGCTCCACGCGATCGCTGCTGCTTCGGCAGAGAAAATGGAGCAGGTGGCTGGTAACTGTAGCGATGTATTTGTTGCTGGTTCTGGACCTGATATACCGATGCCAACTCCAGTGGCTGTCTTGGAGCCGTCGGTGTAGAGATGGTAGTGGTTTTTGTACTTGCTGTTGGTGTTATCGTGGAACCTGGCTCTGGCAGCGACGGGTGGGAGGTCTGCCAGTTGAAGGCTGGTATCAATTGCTGGTATGTTGGTGTTATACCACGGCTTATTTCTCGCAGAGTGGAGCCGGGCCAGCTGGGGAAGTTCTTTGCCGGTGTAGAGTTGGTGGAGTTCTTTAGCTAGGTCAAGAAGCATGCAGTCTTGGCCGGATGTTTTCTCTAGATAACCAAGGGCTCGACGAAAGATGACAATGGCGGTTTGTCAGCGGAAGGGAAGCTGACCGGCTTCCACACATGCCGCGTTGGCAGGGGTGCTGGGCAGGTGGTTGGATGCTATCCTTATGGAGCGGTTATATGTTGGGGCCAGGGTGGTGATGAGGTTGTTACGGCGGAGTGCGCTGGCTTCGATACCGTAATATATTCTGCTCCATATTAGTGCTTTGCTGACGTTAATCGCTGTAGATCTATTCCACTTGGGGTGGCCGTTGCTGATCGTTCGTATCAGTCTTAACCGACTTTCGCAGTCACTTTTTACATTGCGAAAGTGGGGGAGGAACGTTAGTTTGTTGTCGAACGTGACGCCAAGGATCCTGGGTTCCTTCGCGTAGGGTATGATGGTGCCGGAAAGAAATACGGGGGTCCCGGTTGGTCGGTGGGAGCCATTGCAGCAGTGCGTAATAGAGCATTTGGTGGGTGAGAGAGTGAATCCAACGGAGGTAGCCCATTTTTTCGATGGCGTTGGCCGCTGCTTGTGCTTTTCGTCGAGTAAGTAAGATACTTCTGCCGGCGACGACGATGACTATGACATCTGCGAACACGTAGATGTAGATGTTTTTGGGAAGTTTTTGGAAGACTGAGTTCATGCTTATGAGGAAAAGCGTCACTGCAAGGACAGAGCCCTGGGGGACCCCGTTGGCTTCTGTGAAGATGTTTGATGTTGTGCCACCGATGCAGACACGGAAAGTCCGGTCCTGCAGGTAATTTTGTAGAAATGCCCCCATATTTCCGGTGATCCCCTAGTCGGCCAGTTGCCTCAGAACGCCGCCCCTCCAGACGGTGTTGAATGCCTTGGCGATGTCAATGGTGAGTATGTCGACGTGCAGTCCGTCTTTAACCGCTCGATGGATGGTTTCCGTGAGCGCCGTCAGGTGGGATCCAGTGCCTGTACCCTGTCTAAAGGCAAATTGTCGGTGATCTAACAGGCTATTTTCCTCTAGGAGGGTAGTCAATCTACGGTTAGCGAGTCGTTCGAACGTTTTTCCGATGCAGGACAGGATGCTGGTTGGCCGGAAGTCAGTGGCTGCTCGATGGCTGGTGCTCTGCTTCGGGATGGGTACTATCAGGGCCTCCTTCCACTCCTGTGGCAAGGTGCCGTTGTTCCACAGGCGGTTGAAGATGTTGAGGAGGCATCTCTTGCCGATAGGCGGGAGGAACCGCAGGAGCGTATAGCTGATGCCGTTGGGTCCGGGGGATTTACCTTTGCCAGCGGCAATGGCAGCGGAGAGTTCCTGTTCCGGTTGTTTCCGGTGGGAAATTGGACCGGCGGGGTTTGGAGCTTTGTCCTTTTGCTGAGGAAGGAGGGCGGAGTCGGCTGATAAAGATGAAAAATATTGACCGAGATTATCGGCTATTGCTCGGGGGTCAGATATTGGTGCTCCGTCAACTTCGAGTGTGAGGCCGCGCTGCCTCCTCTTGCCATTTAAGGCGTTCACCTTTCTTCACAGTTCGGTGGTGCTGCTGTCCGGGGATATCTCATCCAGGATTGTTTGCCAGCTGGTGGTTTTTGCTTTGACGATGGCGATTCTAGCGGCGTTTCTTTTTTGCCGGAACAGATTGGCTTTGGCTTCTCTACTTGGGTCGTGAGGTGTGATTTTTTGAAGAGAGCGGAGGGCCTTTCTTCGCTCCTTTATGGCTGTGGCGACATCGGTGCACCACCAGTGGACAGCTCTGCCCGGTGGGGACCCGCTGGTTCTCGGAATGCTGGATTCGGCTGCAGCGTTGATGATATCGGTGAGCTCGCTGGGGGTGTAGGATGTTTGGGGGTCTATATGGTCTGTGATGAGTTCCTCAAAACTGTGCCCAATCAGCCTCTTTGTAAATCCATTGACGTCTGCGGGTGGTGGTGGGCGGGCCTGCCCTGTGGGTGACTAGTATTGGGTGGTGATCACTGCTGCAGACGTCTGGTAGACCTGACCAGAGGCAGTCTGGGGCCAGTGTGTTGGAACATATAGTCAAATCGATTGGGGATGATGTGGTGCCCCTCGTGAAGGATGGACTGCCGTCGTTTAGTAGGTTGGCTCCGTGGGATTCGATGATCTTCAGTACTTCGTTGCCTCGGCAGTTGGGGCGGCGTGAGCCCCAGGCGGGGTGCTGGGCGTTAAAATCTCCCAGGATGATGTATGGTGTTGGGAGTTGGCGGATGAGCTCGTCAAGGTGTTTGCCGGGATCTTGTACGTCCTGCGGTATGTAGATGGACACAAGGAGGGGGGACCTTGATCCGTTTAGCGATCGCCAGTAGAGGTGTGTTGAGTGTGATGTTCTCTTCTGGGATGTCTGACCGGATGGCCAGTCCGATGGTCTGGTAGATGTTTCCGCTAGTTCGGAGTTTCCAGGAATATTGGCCCCCGAACCATGGGGCGATGTCGGTGCCGTCGGCGATGTACGTCTCTTGGATGGCAAGAGCGATGGGGTTGTGGCGCGCGATTAGTACGTGAATGTTGCCAAGGTTCTGTCGCAGCCCGTTGGTGTTCCACTGTAGGGCCAGCGAGCTACGATTGCGGGAGTTGAATTCTTTGGAGCCTGGTTCATGCTCCGTAGGTGTGCTGGGTCGGGAGTCACTGTGGTTGTCGCTGTCGTTATTCCTCGGATCCGTTTCGCCGTGCTGGGTTGGCGGTTCGGCGAGGTGGGGTGGGCCATTGTGGTGGTATCTGGTGTTGTCGTTGGTCGGACTACCATCCTGCCCTTCCAGTGACCACGGAGGGTATGGCAAGGGGTCCGCTGGTGGGGTTTGGTTTGAAGTGACCAGTGTTTCCCAGTCTGAGTAGTCCGGGGTATTAAGGGGGACTCGAAGGGTTTCCTAGGAAAGGGTCTGAGCGGTATATTTGCGGATACTGGCAATAGGGGAAGCCGGTCCCCCTGCATCTGTTGCCGTCCGGGATTCATCTAAAGTGGTTACTGTTTCAACGGACGGGGCTAGTGCATGGGGAAGGCTTTTTCCCTAATTGCAGCAGTATTGATTTGCTCGGGGTAATCCGTTCTTGTACATTGGTGTACTGCTGGGTGCCAGGAACAGCTGGCTGTTGGACGGGGTGGGCGGGATGGTGAGTTGTAGTTGGCTGGCAGGGGGTACCACTGACCTCCTGTGCCGAAGGTGGGCAGTTCAGCGAGTTCTTTGGTTTGAGGTTTACGTTCAGATATATATTGTTTTGTTCCGTCACATCCGTCGTTCTGATCACGAACACTCTTTATCTTCTACAGGCACCAAAGCAATGTGAATTCAAATGTTTCACATGCTCTTAACGTTTATCGCGAATAATGAAACTTGATAATCACTAATAAATTATTAAAATATGTTGAATAGCATATGCCGCCTCCAAATATTGCCGCTCCCTGCCCCCTTCGCCCCCCCGTTGCGCCGCCACTGAGCACCAATCCTTAATCATTTTAGACTTCAAACTGTAAATTTCGTTTATTTCAGGGTAATTAATACCCTGATCACACGTAGTAAATAGGCGATCTGAATTACTGAATTAAGACACATCTAGCAGAATTATTCCGGAAGAAAAAAAGAATACGATCTAATGTTAACCTCTTCAAAATATATGAAACTAGTTAATACCCATCGCGCGTTGCTGCGACTTTCAACGAAATAGGAGGAAAACACACACACACACACACACACAGAAAAACACAGAATTACTTAAATTGTTCCTGAAAGTAGAAAAAATGGGTAAATTTTTGATTACCAAATCCAGATCATTTAGAAGTAGCCTGCGAATATTGCAGTAAAATCATGTGAAAACAAAGTAGTAGTACTAACAAAACAAGCTGAAATCAGTGAAAACAAATGTGTTCGTCAGACAGAAGCACTCTCATAAAATAACGATAGTCTTCCGTAAGACGCATGCTTCCCACTCAAGAGGATGTAAATATTTGCACTTGCCGCCTACTGTGCAATCACTCACACTTGCCCTGACTTCATCCGAGAAACCGCCTTAAACCGCGAGTAACTCACTCTCCGGTTGTAGTTTACAAAACTCTCCCTCTCTCTCTGTTAACAAACATAGAACAGGGGATGGGTGAATATTTTTACATCGCACGCACACCAACCAACAACCTTCGCATCCTTGCTGGTGGGTGGCAGGGTGGTTCGTTCGCTGTGAGAGAGCGGTAATACACAAACATGAAACATGGAAGGAAAGTCCTCTCCCCGAAGTCACTTTCGTGAGGATTGTTTTTTTTTAACATGGAAAATGTCACTACTGGCTACTCTGTTTCTGCTTACGGTATGTGTGTGTGTGTGAGTGTGGAAATCGCCATTGAAACGATTCTGTCTGCGCTAATCCTTCGCGAGGATCCCATCGTGGTAGTCGTCGTCGGGCTTTGTCGAACTCGGTCGAACGGAAAAAATTCGAGCTACTTTGATTGGATAGGGTTGAAAAGTGTGCTTCTGAAAGTGGTGAAATTTGGCATTTTAGTGCATGTTCTGGATAAAACCACCGAAGCGAATAAGGGCAGAAAGTGCACGAAATAGGAAACACAAGGAAAGTTCTGCCCTTTGCCGAATTCACTGCTGGGCTGCTCGGGTTCGGCTCTCGGCGCTCCGACATTGCTCCTCGCGTATACATAGAAATATTGATTTTTCAAGTAAGGTGGAGAATTCAAGGCATTGAATTCGTCTGTTTCTGATGGTTTTAAAGTGGAAAACAAGCTGAAACATGATTTATTTTCTGCACGAGGCTGTAAACTCCAGGCTCCCGGTGTGATTGGTCATGAAGAAAAAAGTGGCATTGTGATATCTCGTCAGTTTTGATACCTTTCTTTACCCAGGAAGTACTAATTGTACTGATTGTGTGTGGTTTCTTAATCATCGTAAAAAAGTGGTGTCTCTTATTGGTGGTTTTGTGCAAAAAAAAAATCCTTCATCGAAGCTTCGCCTAAATATTATTAAAAGGCCGTCGCCAGATCTCCAAACCTCGTCCAAAAATGAGCAGAGAAGTGCAGAAGGAAAACAGCACCCCATCAACCGAGGCCCATCAGTACGTGGGGCCTTACCGTCTAGAGCGAACACTGGGGAAAGGTCAAACCGGTAAGAGGATCGTGCTTCAATAGTCCTCTCGAATCTACATTGAACACAAAGCAGTGGTTGCACCGAAGGTCAACATCTCACATCGTGATTATTTCTTCCATTTGCAGGCCTTGTGAAACTGGGAGTGCATTGTGTCACCGCGAAAAAGGTGGCAATTAAAATTATCAATCGAGAAAAGCTTAGTGAATCAGTGCTGATGAAAGTAATTATCCGAATCACTTCAGAAAACGAAATGAAACATCGTCAATCTAATTTACTTATTATCCTTTCTGTCTTTTTTTTCTCATCCTTTTCTATCTTCTCATGTAACACCCTTGCGCTAATGCGGGAATTCCCATATAATAACAACAACATCTATTGCTATACATCACCATAAATCCAACGTCAACGACTGACATACAAAACGAAACGGAAAAAAAACTCGTTCACCAACTGCCAGGTGGAAAGGGAAATAGCTATAATGAAACTAATTGACCACCCACACGTCCTTGGCCTGACGGATGTTTATGAAAATCGGAAATATTTGTAAGTTTCAACTTCCTTAACATGCCGGCCTACTAAGCATGGTTTATTAGCTCATTTTTTTCGGTTTCCATTTGCTGTCGAACTTGTGTGAGCGGGAGAGAAAGTGATGTGTTTTGCCTAAGCCTACCTCGATCGGTCCTAGTATGCACAGTGAAGGCAAATGTGAAAGGCTAGCGAAAGCACGAGAAATTAAATATTGAAAACTAATCAATAATGCAGCACAAAACAAGTGTCCCTTTCTCCGTGCACCCTTCTCCCCGATGGTTTGTCGCTAAATTTCCTACTTTTGTCCGCTTGTGTAACATGCATATAACATAACCGACCATGAGGAGTGGATAAACAAAGTTCGGTGTTTGTGAACAGCTAAGCTAGGAAGAGTGTGTCGTGTTTTTGTGTGTGAATGAATCAACTAAGAATAGCTCATTCCCGCAGATATCTGGTGCTGGAGCACGTTTCCGGTGGGGAGCTGTTCGACTATCTGGTGAAAAAAGGGCGTCTCACCCCAAAGGAGGCTCGCAAGTTTTTTCGGCAAATCATCTCCGCGCTGGATTTCTGTCATTCGCATTCAATTTGGTGAGTAGCGGCCGTTGAGCGGGGAAGGGAAGTGTTTGTTGGTACATATATTGATGGCTTATTTCAGCACCTATAATTTGTAAACATTCTTATTCATGGATTTATTCCAACGCTTGAAACGATACGGTAACATAAAAGCTTAAGATTATTATGTATATGAGACGGAGCTTAAGTGAAACTCTAGAAATAAGGTGGAATCATAGACGGCTACAGGAAGGGGTACGGGGGACTGAGACCCTCCCGCTTATCCAATAAGACGGCACCAAGTAAAAATAGTATTCGTATGTCAGCCCAATCATGTATTCATGGTTTCTTAAGTGCTACGCAGAGCGAAATTTGCCTCCCAAAATTTATTTATATTTTGTCCAGTCTGTTTTCATCTGCTGACTGAATAAAAGCCACTAGCGTACAAAGTGAACAACAACTAACAATCGCTCGATCTAGTGAGCATTGTTTCAAGAACATAAAGATCTCTTTACTCTTTATGCCGACCGGCAGAGCTCCTGCCAAAGCATGGCTTGCTTTCTGTTGCAAGTGAGGCTACGATGTCACTTTGAATCATTTCAAATTGGGTCTGACGCTAGGTCAGTGACGGAGCATTTTCTTTGATCCCTTATTCTTACCACGCTAAGTGAATTTGACGAAAAAGCTGTGGCCCGATGTAAAAAAGTATTGTTTTCCATACTAATGTATATACACACATACGCAATCACTCCTAAAATTTATAATCGTTTAGGACCACAGAAGAGCTCAAAACGTGCTGTGCTGGAAAATTGTATAGGACGAGCCAGTCTAATGTACATGTGAATCGAAACGCGATACCCGAAACAAACATTCTTAACATTTAGATAACAAAACATACACAAAAAGTATTTTTAATGAAAATCGTGCTCCATCAAAAGTATAATCTTCTATAATTCAGATAATTGTTCATAAATTGTCAAGAAAAATGATTATTTCGTGAAATCTCTTTAGATCGTGACCAAATTCTTGAAATCATGAATAACGATCCTCATATTCATGACATCATTTCTTTTTGTATTAGTATTGGCATCATGATTATCAATGTATCACCTACCATCCATCAACCATCTCAACGTATTATGATGAGGCGAATGCACGATTTAAGTAATGTTGCTTGCAGTAACATGTCTTTTATGAACATGATTCCAGGTCTTAGTCATAATTCAATTCTCTATTCTATTCTAACCCTTACACAGCCAGTATTGAAAAGCATCCTGGAAAACACTGCAGTTATTCTGTAGTATTTTTCTTGTCAAATTTAATATTTTTCATATGTCGCAAATATTAAAACGAACAGGCCTACTGTGCAGAGTTGGGTTTGAAGATGTTTCAAAATTAGACGGCAATTAAATTATTCATTTAATGAATAATTTAATTAACGAATTGTTTTGAATCTTAAAGCAGGAAGAAACGAGGACAACCGTACCGACCGTTTCAATTTAAAAGGGATATAATAAAGTAATCTTTGGGAGTGACTTGGCTAAGAAGGTTAATGTCACTCCTTTGGTCCTTTGGGGTGGGGGATGGGGAAAAGGTATTTAAACCTTACCGTGGCTAATAAGCCTAGGTTAAAGCGCCTTTACTCGCTACAAGCCTTTTTACCATTACACGTTCAATACCTTTGTTAATACTTTCTAGTATTGACGAAAATATTGAACGTCGCTAAAGATCACTCTGCAAATAGGAAGGCAGACATTGAAGTGTCAAGCTGGTCAACTTCAAAACGAATGCCGATGGCAAAGTCGAGGGTTCTGTTGGTAGAGCAAAGCCGCAGTGGCTCAATGTAAGTGGGTGGTTTGTTGGAAGTGTTAAATAGGCACACATTGAAATGGACTCAAAGAAGCTATTTCAGTGGATGAAAGAATTCTCCTGCACTTGACGGAAGTTGTAATTATTTAAATTTGTGAACACTATTTCAATGAAACGAAATAGTTTTGATGGAAGTACCCTGGAAATATATTAGAAGTTTAAGGATAGGTGAGAAAAATGTCTGTTCGATCAAATATTAATGTTGCACTGACATCACAGTAGAGCACTCACTAATTTCACAACTAAGAATTAGTTAGTTGTGAAATTAGTGAGTGCTCTACTGTGATGTCAGTGCAACATTAATATTTGATCGAACAGACATTTTTCTCATACAACAGTATACGGGTAATTCATTGCAATACTAGTGGGAATGTTAGTTGTAAACCCGCTCAAAAATATACGGGAAACCCATGAGATCCTCACTGGTATTATAGATATTAGATCCTTTACATAGGTAATGAATGTAGGTTAAGTATCTGAGTTGATTAACGCAACATTAACTCTCCGGAAGTCGCGCGAATGGCACAGCGAACGAGCAGCCGCTGGTGCGCAAAGATGATTTCGCTAGATTTTCAGAGCAGTGTGTACTCAGTGCACTAGCGCGACTTCCGGAAGGTTAAACAAACAAAACACACAGTCCTCGCCTATGCGGCTTTTTAAACAAAATGAAAACAACAAAGCATAATAATAATAAATTGAGCCGATCTCACCAAATTTCGCTGGATAGGGGAACATGGGGAGACTTGACCAGGTTTTCAGCTAAAACTGCATAAATCTCTAAAAAAGCCTTCAACCCCCCAAAAATCATTTAGATATAATGCGTAAAGTTATTGCGCGTCTTCATGATTTTTTGCAGAATTTTTAATTTAATTTTTGAAAAGTTACAAAAGTTTTTCTGTGATCGTTTTTTCTGGTCAAGTCTCCCCATTGCGGGGAGACTTGACCAAGGCGTGGGGAGACTTGACCAAGAGAATAACAAAAAATAATGACTTAAAACATACTGTAATTATTTTTTCCCCTATTGTCGAGATCCTTAGGTAGCAGTAAAAAATATAAAAGAGTTGCATTTGATAAATTTTGATTTTTTTAAATGCATTTTTTTAAGGATTAACTGTACTGCTTGCATTGCATGTTCACACGTCACGAAATCAGTCCTACTATTGCCAGCTTTGCTTACAAATTTTAAAATATAAAGACTAACATTAACAGTAGATACCAAAGCATAATAAATATTAGGAATTTTGTATCTTTCTTCAGCTGATCGCCACTTGGTCAAGTCTCCCCATAAAATCTTGGTCAAGTCTCCCCAACATAAATTATTGCGTTCAATTTCATGCGAATTCTAGTAATAACTATTCCAATGTTCCAGTTTATGTAAAATCATTTCACTGCTTCAAGGATTAAGGTGGTATATTAGTCCTTTAATAGTAATTAGTAGTCGAGTAGATATGTCCATACAAAGTTTGATAAAAAATTACATCATTTAATGCAAATTTATTAATCACGTAATATTTTCTGCAAGGAAAGGATTTTTTACTCCAAACTTTCAAAATTACCTTAAGGGATCGAAACAAGTATAAAAATATTTTTGAAAAAAAATTAAGAATCGAATAGAAGACGCCATAGCCGAAAATAGAATTTTGCGCTTGGTCAAGTCTCCCCATGTTCCCCTACTCCACAGCAGGCACTAGTAGGACCAGTGACGATTTCCTCCGTGTATTCTACTATAAGAGTCAACCAGAAATGCAGTTCAAATGCAGGGTCCGCGTAACTGAATGCACCGAGACTTTCCACCTTCACACTGCGGCTTTCCCAATGTCATTAACAGGTGTAACTCCTTCGTTGAGTTGGCTCTTCTTTGTGATGGACTCGTTGTTTTCAAGCACTTCCCGATTGACGAGCACGTTAATATTTTCTAGATTTTTTCACATGTACAGGAATATCTTTGTTAATGTCAACAAATCTTCGATAATTAGCTTTGGTTCATATTTGACACTTGACATCCTTGCCAACCACATCAGAAGTTCATTAGTTCACCGTTCGCTAATTGGGTCCTTATCCAGGAACTTTAGTTTTCCTTTTGCACTGGCGACAGAATCAACGGCTGCGATTTTCCGTTTTACAACTGCACCGATTCTTCACCGTGTACACTAACTTTAAACAATAAACACTTGTTCTAGGGCACAAAATGAAGGCTGAATGGAAATGTAATTTCGCACACCGAAATTTAACGCGAGAAAAAATTTCCGTCCGCACTCAGCCATAGCCTGCTTAGATCTTCCTGCTTGCCTAGGTCTTAGTCATAATTGTAGTAGTTTTTTGTTGCGTTATCGTGTTATTATATTCTTGAGTATAGATTTTCACACAGTGTTGCCACGTTACAAGTGAAGTGAATCCTTAAAGTGTAGCTGATCGGTACTTTTGTTAAAAATTTGCAAGCATGAAGGTGGCACGTGGTTCATATACTATTGATCAGGAACCAGCTTACGGTACAAATTAGGAATAATAAAATTAGTTTATGTGAAAATCATGGGCAGAGCTAGATGAACTATGATCCAGATTGAGGTTGTGAAAATGATTGGAGATATCTTCTAAACTCGCGAATCAAGAATCAGTTCACGAAACAATAATGGATGTTAAATAGTTCACGAGAAAATCTGGAGAAAATTTAGGAGAGGATACAAAAAATATTAAGAGCCTCTCCTTGTTTACTTTCTCTTTCGATTATTACGATGTCACTATACCATCATTCAATTAACTTTCCAGTACATATCGGAAGCCAATGAATTTTACTAGAATTTTAAGCTAAAAGTAGAGTATTAAATGTTGAAACGACCGAGAAATGAATGAGAATTTTTCATTGTTACTTACGTCCTATTCTAAATTTTCTCTAGAAATATTTGGATCACGCACATAATTGCATACTCTACGAACTATACAATGAAGATGGAAACATATTTTATGATTTTGTGACTGGGAATGCCTCCATGAATAATAATCCAAATTTTGTGAAACTGTTCACGGGCAATTATCAACCTCCTTTCATGCATTTGTGAACTATTTCACCACCATAGAAGCCAGATGATAAATAAAGTTGAATTAATTTTGAATAAAGAAAAATAATCACTCAAGCTTCCTTTTTAGCAAATGCGAATTGCCGGGTCTTTCGTTTGACTCCTTCCATCAAGTTTTGAACAGCCTCCTTGGTCACTTTCCTCGCCGTAGAACGCAAGCTGGCCTTGAACTGCATCTCTCTGACAACTGTCCTTTGCGTCTTCTTGAGGTTCCGCTTGACGATTGCCCAATGTTTTACTATTGGGCGGATCTCTGACGTGTTGGGAGGGTTCACTCCATAACTTTTTTTTCCGTAATAGCAAGATGCTAAATACGGCCCAACAGAACGGTACAATTGTGTTGCTGAAGGCAAGTCAACAGACATTTTTGCAGGCCCTCCTGCACATCAATTTCGTACCTGATGATGCCGGTTGTGATGTAAATGTCGACCTTCCATCCACAACAACAGATGGCTTGCCACACGAGATATTACTTTATAAACTTCGATAGCTTAATCTGTTTGAATCTCTGCCACCTTTCCTCTTCCAGTCGGTATAGAATATTCCTGTCCATGAAGCTGTCTAAGCTTTGACGTAGGTTTCGTCATCCTGTACCACGCAATCAAATTTCGTCAGAATGTACAGTTTTGTCCATCGTCATCGTTACCTTTTTAATAAATCGACAGTCAGGCTCAGGGTTTTTGGCTTTTTAGTTCGATGTAGGGTTATAGACACTCTCAGCATCTTTGCGACATCGCAGAAGCAGATGTTCCGCCACTCTTTTCGTCGTTTTGCGACTCCGGCTTTCAATTTCCACCCGATCCAGTCTTTCTGGATGTCGAACGTTTTCCGAATACTTGTATTATTTCAGTGACAGTTGATTTGGCCACATTCAACAATTCCGCCAACTTGACGTGTAAGTAGTTTGTATTTTCGGGATGCGCTAGCAAAATTGGCATATTTATAACTGAAGAGTAAATGTCAAAATCCAACAGAAGGCATGTTTTAGGTGTTTAAAATGTGTGTGTGTGTGTGTGGGGGGGGGGGGGGAGGGGGGGCTGCAGGTTTTCCAATGCAGAATGAAAAAAATGCGTCAAGTTGAAATTGATTTTTGATTGTAACACTCTTTATTTAACCCTTTATTCTTGCCATCATGAATTCCCAAGTAACATTTTCAAAGCCTCTAAATCTTATTTGAGTTTTATAGAAGTCTTATAACAGCAGCACATGTACCACATGGCTTTATTAGGGTGCTGAATATACCCGATAAGATTAAGTTTACCGGGTGTTTTGAAGCAGTTTTCAGTACTTTCTTCAGCCTAAAAATAAAGCTGATATTTTATCTGTGCTGCAAGGTTCTAAAAAAACTTTAAGAGAGCCTTTGAGATCATAGTAAAACCTCAATACAAGACAGCAATAAGAAGGTATTTTTTAAGCATTACCAGTAGTGTACGATATAATCATTTTGTGTTAGAAAAAACTGCATAGTTTCATGCAAAACTTTTAGTGCTTTTAAATTGCTACATTGAGACGTTAATAAATCTGGTGGTTTTAAAAGGATGGTTAAAACGAACCTGATCAAAATTCCTAACATTGAATTTTTTCCGCCGTCCGCTGCCAAATGAAAAAATCGAGAGTATGTACCGACCCATTCCATTTCTAAAGCCAATCCGAAATCTACACAGAATCTCGTGCAAATAATGCACATCAAATTTCTACCAAAACTGAAAATGAAAGTGTCCGATAAATTGATTTTTCAGAGGGAGATTACTCTCTGGAAAAAGTATACAACGCGCTTAAAATATATAGTTTATTACTGATCTTTAACCGTAGGCAGTTTCACTTAATGTATAGCAAATTGTTAGGGATATTAAACAGTCTTTTATCAAACTACAACCGTAAGATTCTAGGTGAAAAATCAATATACCTTGCTAGAGAGTAGTGTTTTTGTTAAAGTTTGTTAAGATCTGTCAAACTATCGTTCACACAAAATGGCTGTTACTCTGAGACAGTGCTGTCATAAAACTAGTTACCTATCAGTCAGAGTAATAGATTTTCTATTGAGCCTAATGGACTGTGGGTATGTTTTTAACGGGTACTATTAAAGTAATATCATCTTTAGAAAGCACTTAAGCGGAGTTAAAGGTTTTAAATGCTTCATGTGTTCCATAATGCAATGAAATCGTATAGACCATGTTTGAATTGCATTTTCTTTCACAATTCGAATGCAGAAATTCCTTAGATTATTTTACAAAACATTGCTAGAAAAAATGTTTTAAGATGCTCAGAGCATTTTTTAACTGATCCATGTGTTTTGGGGTTCGGGGTGATATATAATGCTAACCTACATTATTTATATATTTTATTTATATTATAATTTTCATTTATTTCAACGGCGCGTTATATTTTTTCGATCTATCCACTTGATATTTACCATAAATATTGATCCGCATGTTAACAGGAGCATTGAATCCATCATTTTTCATTTTCGTGTTAGTTTTCCACTCGATAAATATTTATAACATTGGTACGTATTGAGTTTTGTCAAGTTATTTTATATAGCAAACCGGCAATTTTGCAGAGGAAAAAGAATAAATATATAACTTATTTAACACACTAGATATTCACATAAAACTGTTTTATGGCGGGTACAACACATTTCAGATTGCTCCAGGGTTTTAAAAATGGTTTTATCGAGATCTCTAGGACATCGTACGGTATTGTGCATTAAAACCAATAGGCATTCATGAAAATAGACTGAAACGCGTTTATAGAATGGGCCCACCTGCACTAGTAATGGTTTTAACAGACTCCTGAAGAGGTATTCTGAACATTCTAGTCTTGTTAATGGCTTTATTGTTAAAGCTTTAATAACTGCGTTAAGTTTATAATAAAACTAAATTTGTTACTTGGGTTACTTTAACGAAAAACGAAATTTTTAGGAATTCGACTTAGTATTCGCGAGGTGAAAAATTGCCAAAGGTTTGAAATGGAATAGGCTTACTGAAGTCACCGTTTCCAGTTCTTATCACTTATTTTTATTGGGTGATCCATTAAAAGTACTATCTTTGAAAATGAGCCACGTAGGCTGCGAAACTATATCTTTCCGTTCTTATTTTATTGGAAATTATCAGTAGTCTTTATTTAATTATTCTCAAAATTGTACATATTTCGTCATATGTGAACTTAAATGTTCGTTGATTTGATAGCATTGTAAGGGAATTTGTATCCGCCGGGTCATGCGAATTGAGCTGACATTTCTTTGGACTGACAAACTAATTTCTATGTTTGTTCAGTGTTTATTTGACCAACTAGGAAACTAATCCACAGGGTATTAAATGTGCACGAGGAAAACGCATGATCTTGGCTGAGTGTGGTGATGACTTCAATCGTGTATGAGGATTGAACATTGACAATTCGCGAGAAGGATCGAAAACCAGTTACCAACTTCCGTCAGCCATATCAGATCGAAGAACGAATCCTTTATTGTTACGTTCACTGGTTTACTTTTAGTTCATTAAATCATGTTTATTATATATAATTTTCTTATTGTATTGAGGTGTTTCATATGCTTTTGAGTAGTACAAGCAGTGCTGCGAAATTTAAAAATCAGTTACTTATTTCTGCTTGTATTTACCGAAAGCAACATTCAGATTCACCGCCTCCCTCATTCAGTAACTTTCCAACTAACTGAACTTTCTTGTAGAATCAAATGCTTGAGTGCAGAGGAAATATAAATTCCTTCATCAACCAAAGCATTCATTTGTTATTATGTGAACAGCTTGCGGGCAGAAGTTGGCATTTTGTACATTTTCCAGCATAAGTGAACTGCGCTAGCATAGAAACAAAATTCAGTTTGCTTCTGAAACCGAACATGTCCGAACTTGAATGCGCTGTACTGGGAGAACGAATGACGAGGGAAACGAACCAAACATTTCATTCATCGCCGCGAATGGCATGAATTGAATTTCGTTTCTCTTCAAGTTCACGCAGGGATGTCATTTTTTAAGCTTTGAGTACAAGCACTATATTATTAACTGCCATGTCAACTATATTTCATTATGAGTACAATAATATTGAAGCTTGATTTTTGTGTTAAAATGCGACAAAACCTAGTTTCTTCTTTATTTTTGTGTCCTTTGCATTTTATGCTTTTGGGACATTATTGTTTTAATTAGTTTCCCGCTTCAATGTCGTAAGAAGCGACAAAAACCGAACTCTTAATATTTCATTTTCTGCATCTTTTAGACTACCTAATTTTTTGTACAAAATTAATTCTTCCTATCAATTAGTGATAAACCCACTTGTTTCTCTTTCGTTTAGTTAAAATTAATGCTTATTTTGCATCCTCATCTATTTGAAGCTCCTAATGAGTCTCCTGGTGGCCAGGCGCCCAGAGACACTTAAATTTTTGAATTTCGCGCGAATTCTAGTAAAATTTCGAATCCCTATCTTTAACAATTTCCCTTATTCCATGAAACTTATCGAGTGCGCAGTAGTATATATGGCCTCTAGCAAAAGCAAGTGTTGGACTAACATACTTTCTGTTTCCTGCTACGATCTGCGCTTGGGCATGGCCGGTGCCGGCGTCGATCAGTGGAGTGGGATTCAAATGATGGTCATGTCCCTAATACCCATTTCGAGGTTTACTATATCCTTTGGTATCCTCTAGCTGCTGTGCAATAAGTGCTGATGATGAAATGTGTAGGGTTGCGATCGAGTATGGCTAGAGGAGCACAAATTAATATTCAGTATGAACGTACAGCAATTTATGTAGAAAGGAACAGCTTCCACAGCATTGATTCAAGAACCGTATACAAATAAAGGCAACTTCTATGTTGTAAAGCCACTTAACCCGTCTTAGTAGCTTTCAACAAATGTTGACAAAGCCACGTAAAAAATACCACGTGCATGTATACTAGAGTGACAGGAAAAAAATGACCCCTATCGGCCCACCTCCGAGTCGATTCCTAGTCCCACCAGGAGTACTTGCACCAAATTTGAAGCAAATTGGACAAGTCTAACTACCGGACCAACGTGCCTGAAGTTTGTATGGGATTTTTCAACAATTTACATGGAGAATACCCACTAGCGCGCATTTTCGCCGCTAGGTGGCACTGTATGCATCGTATTATCACTGTAAGTGAAAATAAGAAAGATAATTTAATTGTCTACAACTTTGTCGAAGACTGCTAGTAAATCCGGCTTTGCTAAAAGAAGTTATTAAACTTTTAACGAAGTGATGTCTGAGTCAGTTTTGCATGGAGCCTAACAGTGCATGGTTGTGTATCAGTACTCGATTCACACGACTTAAACATTTTTGTAAATGTTCGGAAGAATTATAGTAAATAATACGGGTCATGCTTTGATTGGAAAATTTTAGTTCCACATGTTATCGCATAGACGGCGCCAACACTAACTTTTCAACGAAGAGAGATAGAAACTTGGTATCTTCTACAAAGTTGTAGAACAGGCATTTTTGAGTATTTCTTCCGAACATCTTGATACTCTATCTCTCTTCTATGAAAAGTTAGTGGTGGCGCCTTCTATGCGGTCACAGATGGAACTAAAATTTTCTAATAAAACATAACTCGTATTATTTACTACAATTCTTGTAAGCATACTATTCAGCTAAATCTAACCCTTATTTCACAAAAATGTATAGTTCGCGGGACTCGAGTACTGATACACAACCATGCACTGTTAGGCCCCATGCAAAACTGACTCAGACATCACTTCGTTAAAAGTTTAATAACTTCTTTTAACAAAGCCAGATTTACTAGCAGTCTTCGATAAAGTCGTGGACCATTAAATTATCTTTCTTATTTTTACTTACAGTGATAATGCGATGCATACAGTGCCACCTAGCGACGAAAATACGAACTGGTGAGTTTTCTCCATGTAAATTGTTGAAAAATCCCATACAAACTTCAGGCACGTTGGTCCGGTAGTTAGACTTGTCCGATTTGCTTCAAATTTGGTGCAAGTACTCCTGGTGGGACTAGGAATCGACTCAGGGGTGGGCCGATTGAGTTTTCAAAAATTCATCATTTTTCTGGGCAGTCTAATGTATACTTGCGAAGAGATCTCCCAGTTAACAAGGTATCTCAAAGAGGAGCAACTGGGGTCAAATCCTGGCCAAAATGTACCCTTTTGCCTTTCTTATATAAATAAAGGCTATGCATTGACATTTTCAGATCTCGACGAACTGAATCGAATGGTATATGATACTCGACCCCCGGGCTTCGGTTAAAAAGTCGATTTTAACAGTGATTGCATAGTAGACTGGTTCAATTTTTGACTTTTAGTTCCACCAGGCTCTACTGATTTCTTTTATGGCCCTTAGTAATTGTGCAAATTTTGGTACCGATGGGTTGTGTCTACGGACCCTCCAAAAATTTGAAAGTTTGTATGGAAATTAGTATGGAAAATCGGTTAAAATTTAAAATAAATTCTTAAAAAATCATCTTATCAATCAATTAATGAGTACACTATATATTTCTAAAGGTATCCTTCTACTGAACACATTCGTGCAACATTGTAAGTTTGTGAAAATTTGCTGGGAAAAGTTATGAACTAAAGAAGAGGCATGACTTCAAAACAAATGGATTTTATTATTAATCATAGCAGCCCTGTTTGATACACACAATAAATATGAACTTTATCATTGACACAATTTAACAAACCGCAATCCACGATATGACGAAATATTGTTCCGAAAATGAAATAAATGTTCCGTTCGATTTTATATGAAAAATGTAATTTCTATGAGTGACATTGAATTACTCTAATAATTCAATTTTTTTTTTGGTCTTTTGACTTAAGTGCCAATACCTTATTTAGGACTGGTGGTATCCAACAGGGAAAAACGATCGGAAATAGTGAGTGAAGCTAAGCAATCATGTGAAAAAAATTCCACCAGGCAGGGTACGATCACTGTCGCCAGTGGGATAACCATATGTTATTTCTGGGATGTCACCATACCCAGGGATAGCATAAGGGTTAGTGCATTGTGCCGGAGTCTCAAAGGTTGCGAGTTCGAGTCTCGCCTCTGGGGGGAATTTTTTTTCACATGATTGCTTAGCTTCACTCTCCATTTCCGATTGTTTTTCCCCGTTGGATACCACCAGTCATAAAATTACTGTTCTAACCATTTAGAACCGTTACCATATCTGGTGTAAAGGTCCGTGATTTATGAAATTTAACGTCATGTAAAATTTAAAAAAAAAAACTATGTTATTTTCGATGCTCGTATATGATATGGTCAGAAGACGTAAATTAACTCGACTTTTTTGGGTATGTATTGCCTAAAACCTTTGTATTTCCTTTTCTATTTTGCTATCATATCAACAATACTTTGCGGAAGTACAGAATGTGATTAATAAAAATAATTAAGCCATAAAAACTATTTTTGATTTTTATAAGGAGAATTAATTCAACCAACCGTGGAATACTTCTCGCACAAATTTCCTAATCGCTTTATTTTGGCTCTGCGACATATTTCGGAGAATGATTTCCTCATTCGTCCTTATCTTAGCTTTCTTTCAAGCCACACAAAATTCTCCGGCTCAAACCGAATTTGTGTGCGCTTGCTCCGAATCCACAACCTTCTAAATTCCAATATGAAGATTTTTATTTTCTTCCGAACACTAACAAGTCTCAATTTTACATTTGGATTACTACTTGTAATGAACTTAAGCAGTTCCTCTGTCTTTTTACCAGCGATAAGCAAATTTGCCAACTCACTTCGACTAATATCCCTTTTGACAACAGTTTTATTTTAAACGAATAAAATCAGAAAACATTTTTTGACAGTCGTTCCACTTATGCAAAGCTTGCTGCGATCAGGTGGCGTTTTTTCATAATACAACGATATGTGTGTAAATGCGTTAATGCGTTGAACCTGCAAAACAACAAAATTTAAATCTAAATAGCAAAATTTAAAAAAAATATCGTGCTCGCCAATTTTCGCTCAAATATACTAAAAGGAATGATCTTTCATGTGGTTAAAACAGTATTCAACTTTCAGTGCCGACATTAGCGATAATGAGCCTTGAAATAGGCTATTTTTTAGACGAAAAGTGTCCATAACTTTTGAAAGAAAAAAGTTAGACCTTCGGTGTTCAAGAAAACAAAATACTCGGCTTGAAGTTTTCTATAAGCTATTCAAAGGTTGTTTTAACAAAAAGTAAAAGATATGATAGTTATACTAAAGAAACGTTTTTTTCAGGAACACCTTAATACATTGTTTTAAATTTCTTATATAACAAAAACTAAAAGCGATAGATTCAACAAATTTCTTCAAAATAAGTTTCTTTACAACATTGTGGAAGACAGTGGAGCTCTATCTTTCATCAGTAAAAAATTTATTTTCGTGTTTTAGAAAAATTAGAACCACCCTAATAACTATCCCAACAAAAAGAAGCATCTTCTGATGTACACAAATTCATCCTAAGACATGATACGGCTAAATTATACAGGTTTGTCAGAAAGTTAAAATTCCTCCTAAATTGGCGATCTGGACCACTGTGCAATGTGTGGCACAATCAGGCACACTTCTGACAACTAAAAAACTGCCAACAAAGTGTGGTTGAACAATCATAGCAACCATTGCTTTTGTTTTACTGAACACCATGGCACATTGCGGCACAAGCTACCACGCTGTTTGTTTGTGAGCACAATTAGATTTGTGCTAAGCGACTCACCCCTTGGCCAAAGTCGTAAAGTTCTTTTCACACATTTGCGGAAACTGTTTGGCATCAAATTTCGTTGTAAATCGTCGAGGTCAGTACCTAAACCACTATGTATCATTCCGTGGACGCATCATTATTTTACTCTCACAACAAAATGGGGAAGCGATTCGGTTGTCATAATTTTACGAGAAAATGCCCATGAATCAGCACTACCTGCAAACCTACTCAGGGGCTGTCGTCAGTGACGACATTTTCCATTCGTTGTCAATTTTATGTGAATATCTCTTTACTGGCGTATTGGCTAGCGTTTTCAAGCAAAACTACTCTGAACATACTTCTTAATGTTAGTGTATGCTTGAAAACGCAAAACATGTCAATATTCACCCTAAACTGGCCTCTGTAGAGTAGATGACAGTTTTGGTTGGGGAATGAAAAAGCACCAATTTAAAATGAAGACGTACGGTTTGGTTATAAAAATCCCACCAACTTGAACTTTGAAAGTGAATGATTGGGGAGACCTTGAATTTGAATCATGGTTGGGATGGATTGAGCAGAAAGTTTGCATTTAACGGACCACTTCAAAATAAACTGTGAATATTTACTTACTGCATATAACGATTTTTTTCACCGTATATACGGCGCTGACGGCATTCAAATCACTTCAATACCTAAAATAGAGCATAGAAAATATTTTAGAATGAATACAAAATTAATTATTTCATTATTAGCAAAGGTATCCTGTCCAGAAAACTAAAGGCCTAGTATAGATTGCAATGCCATAGTATTACCTGACGCCGCAATTTTCTGGGCAGTTTATCTAAGCCCCTACCAAATAAATAGTACTCAACTCACCTTGATCCCTTTGTGACACCCAAAGAAAGCTCTTCAAGTCAGCAGAATCCATCAAAAAGGCCCTTGAATCGGAATTTCCTGTCCGAAAGTTCTATGAAAGTAACCTTTTGTTTACATTCATATCGGCAACACTATGGAATTTGTCAAAGTTAGCGCGCACTGTGTGCATTTTGTTGTAATGTGGTCAGAATTCAATATTGAATCCTTTGAGACATAAATTTCGAAACATTATTAACTTTATACATGGACCAATGCATCGACAGTACATTTTGTCATGAAAAAACAATTTTGAAGCGTATTTTTTTCGATTTACGTTCAACTAATGAATGAAACATGCTGACATATTTGACCATTCATGGTTGTTCGTTTGTTACAGTGTGGAAACACGTTTCATAAAAATTATATCCCATGGCCATCTACCCATAGTTTCACTTATTTGTTGACACACTTTCATCGCTGTCAAACGGTTTATCTAGTGAGCTAATTGAAAAGGGATTATATCAAATTTATGGAACTGATGCGGCAAAACATGAACAAATGCATTTGCCGGTATTTCTGGTTCTAGTAAAACTCTATATTCAATGGTGAATAAAGATACCAAAAGTAGTATATAATTGAAACATGAGACATGAGGCAGACATCATTTGTCTCTAAAGAACATTTGCAATGTAGCCAATCGTTTTTTGGAGTGCCTAAATTTGTAATAGAATATTTTTTTACATTCAGTCTAATAACTGATTGCAACCGTCGTAAGGTAATAATGATCGCATCCGGCGATGGTTTGTGAAAAATATATTACAGTCTTCGGTAGAAGTGTGATGAAGAGTTAAGTTACTTATTGAAGAGAAAAAGCAAGTTATTCAACTACCAACGTATATACGCCAACGAACGACAAACCCGATGATATGAAAGGGAGTTCAACAAACGTGTAGACATGACGTACAAAGAGTACATAAAACATGGCGTGAAGCTAATCGGCGGGGTGGAAAATGCAAAGGTCGGTAGGGAAGAATTTTTTCGCCTAGTTATTGGTGATGAGAGTCTCCCCAGAACTACCGACGACAGCGTAAACGTCAATATTGCAGCAGTCAGAAAAATGGCTATGTGTAATACTTAGTACAACAAAATATTCGGAAACGCATTTGTAGACATCCAAATGGTTATTTCGTTGATGTCGTCGATGTTAGTATCTTCCAAAAATTGTCGATTCTGACCATGATGTGCTGGGAGAGAACTATTTACATGCTTGGTCAAACAATGACTGTTGAATCAGGATGCTTCTAAAGAATATGTTGAAAAGTTCAACGAACGAATAATTGAGCTACTAATAAGAGATAAACTAAACACAGCAAGGTATCAGGTTCACGAGGCGGTCTACTACAGTCACAAAGTGTTAAAAATACAAAAGGGCATCTGTGGAACGGCTGGATCAACGTTGAATGACCAATAGCGACAAACGAGAAAATCCAGACTGTGAGTCGAATGCTTGCAGCGGCTACACAGGCAACTTATACATTCAAGTGAGAGCCGGTGTAAAATTTTATCGATGTAAGAAGGGGTACTTCGAGAAAAAATTTCGAAGTACGAGGTAAGCTTTTGCTGGAAAGATTTGCAAAAATTTTACGGGACTATTTTCAGCACAAAAAAGAAAAGTTCTGTGGGATCAGATAGGATCAGGATGAGAAATCTGTTATCAAATTAAACAAAGACAACTGCCAGCGGTTGTCATAGAATGGGCAATCAAATAGAGAATGAAAACACAGAAAAAGGATTGTTGATGAAAAACAGTTTATGAATCTACCCTCGCTAGAAGAAGTTGAAAATATTGCGATAACATGTTTGACAATAAAATGATATCAGTTTATAAGGTGTCAAATGAGTAGAACGTAGAGATAAGCATTGCGTTACAAAAGAAACGAAATCACATCTGATCATAAGCCAATTTTTAACTAGATTGCTAGCTTGATTAGGGTCGTTATTATAGTTTTACAAATATCTTTTATAACAATAAATGGTTACAATTTTTTTTAAATTACTAGATATATGACGGTGAAAAAACGTTTATAAAAATTAGGTAGCCAAATGATAATTTGAATACAACAGAGGCTGTATAAAACTTACCTCCTCTCTACAGCAAAGAGTGTTTCATCAGAATATTTTTTTACTGTACACTCGATGGCGAATTCTACAAAAAAATCCTTATCGACGCACTAAAATCACCAGACCTTTTATTTTTTAGATATTTCCTCTTCTTCAAAAAAAACTTTGCTGTCGGTTGTAATATTCTAGTCAAAGCACTGACTGGACATTGTAAACTCAAATATCACAAGTTTCCTACTCAGCGTGCTGAGTATTATTTGTGTGACAGTGAATTCGATTGCGGAACTTCAAATCTTTTGATATGTAATTGCTCTACAGTAACGCAATTACTAGTAAGGATATGCTAGGAAGCTAGTAAGGATATGCTATAGTTCCTAACCCAGTGTGGCAAAGAGCTATAGGCTTTGTCAGTAGGGTTAATTATTCCTCCGGGAATGAAGAATTCATGCTGTTTACTGTTTTGTGTTGATTGTATTGTGTTGTCATTTTCCATTCCCCTTCCTTTTGTCTCCTTTCACTTCTTATTAGGAATCTTATAAGGGGACAAGGCTGGGCACAAATCTTCGAATAACATGGGGTGCGTACCAATCGAGTCAATACATACTGATTCCAATTTTACGATCAGTAATAAAATAAAGATTGTCTCATCCAAAAGGGCAGAGTCCTGCTGTTTCTTTGCGTGTACCTGTCGAACCATCTATTCTGTGTACCGTTACCTTGCCTTGTATAAATCCGAAAAATCTAATATAAAACTAATAGCACTATCATAATAAAGAAGCCACAAGATGCTTTGACCAGTTCCAGTTACGCAGTACTCAAATTATAGGATATAATCTTATTTTTGCACACCGAGTTTGTTGTTCAGCATGTTGTGAACGTTAGTGAAAAACGACTTTTTCAAAAGAAACGCTAGATTTTTGTTTGGCTTGTATTGTCAACGCAATCAAAGTAACCAACAGTGTTCCTGGAATATTTTCACTTTCAACACATTATTTTCCATTGAAGTGGTCCCTTAAAAATGAAAATTCGTATGACTGTTCCTGATTCCTGAAATAGTATTTATAAACCGAAAAGAAAAAAAAAACCGATAACAACCACAAGTGCTAGATTTCTTCGGTCAATATTCTATGTTTATCCTTCATTACCTTTCATCTACTGCATAATTTGTCTGGACTGGTAGAAAGACTTTTTACGGCATCAGATAAAATATTTCCTCTCGACACATATTCCAGTGGAGTTCAATGCTGCCGGTACCTGACTGTGGCCATGATAAGAAACAAGCAAAAAGTTATCCAATTTCAGCATGAAACTGAAACTGAGTTTTTGCCTACCTGACCGGCGGAGGTGTGTATTTAAATAGTAGGCCAAGCAGGCAGAATATCCTTTAAAAGAGAGAGTGACATTTTTGGGGTTGGTTTATGTCATGAGCTCTTTCTGTAATGTAGTGAGAAGATGTTCGATCCTTTCTTGAAACGCTTGAGTGACCGAATCGTTTCTGACAGTACCGAATTCTTATTACATTAAAAGGGGAAGGGGTATTTTCATGACCAGTTTCGTGTTTTTCGTCGCCCTTTCTGGCCGTCGGTTTTCTTGTGAGTTAAATTTTCGTGCGTGTGTCGATTCAAACATACATACATACACGCAGCTTGCTCGTGTAGTCTCTGCGGAGCCTTTCATGGTAAAAGCATATTCAGGCGGTCGAAGGACGGGCACCACGATTAACAGTGGACTAGGACTGTGTTCAAACCCAATTCGTGACGAGAGGTCATTATACGATGCAGGCGCATTTTGAGTTGGATCATGGAGATGATGAGAGTAATCACTTAAAAATGTTATACTAATTTTAAAATAGCGCTGCATTATACATATATGTATGAATGTCGCAAACCGAGTCGTTCCATTGTGGGAAAACGATTGCTAATAAGGGAATAGCTAAATGTCTTCATAAGAAAACTATTCAAACGAAAAGTGCAAAGCCATAGTTCAAAAACTTCATGTGCACAAAGAGATGGTATTGAGGTTTGTTTTCGAGGCAAAACTTTTGCGAAGCATCGTGAATTAGCATCTATGTAGTTTATTTTAATTGGAGACAAGAAAACATTGAATTTGCGCGATAAGTATCACTCGCATGAAAAGCGGCTTGACTGTATAAGAAATGGTATCTGCCGCTGAAAACATACAAACAGCAGAGTCTAACAGTGTTCGCTATATATTCCTTTCCAGGCCACAAGACTACACGCAAAGGCTGTAGTAAAACTTATGTTGATTGGCCCACCGAAAAAGTTCTGTATGTTTGTGGCTATTAATTTTCACATCTGCCTGGCAGTAACGCACTCCCTCGTGGCCTAGCATTGAAACTTTATAGAAGATATAAGTTTCAAGTACTGGCATATCCAAATATATAGAACAATTTTTTAGAAGCATGTGAACGAATCTCTGAAAGATGTGTTTGAAGTTGACTAGATTATAAACCTTAATACTATAGACCAGGCATTGTATTTATCGCTCATATGAGTAAATGCGCCCGGATAGTTTGCTACAGCGACAATAAAAACTCACATTTTCACACGAAAAGTTATTGGCACTCACACAACTTCTCCGGATAAATACAACGTGTTATTTCTCCGGATAAATAAAACAGCCGGAGAATGAGTGCATGAGTTGATCATGGTATCCTTCTTGCGTTCGCTGCTTCGTTGTCGTTATTCCAAAACACGAAAAAACAAGTCTATCATACTTCTTTGCCGCTTTTCTTTGCAATTAAGTGTATTTTTCGAAGTTTTAATTGATTTCCACGAAATTAAAATTTTATCACCTTCTCCGATGAGAAGGAAAAAGTCAAATAAATTTTATCCGGAAAATCATTCTCACGCTATTTGTGGAGACGGAGAATTTTGCGACTCATCTTATCTCGGAAAAGTTGGGCATCGGATAAGCTACTTCTCGCGTGAGTGAGAGAGAATTACAATGCCTGCTATAGACTATTAATATGAAATTTAACAGCTACAATCGCAAATATTTTGCTCAATGTATTGCGGTAACTTAACGGAGCCGTGGGTCTATTAAATAATTAAAAATAAAAATCAATAAAAAATATTATCGAGTGTCCTTCGGGCCTCGTCCACGTCTATTGCGCGGGGAGACCTTCTTTCACGGTGGGGAAACATTTGTCTGCTCGCCTAGTGCATCTTGTGGGTATATTGCTGTCAATGTGATCCTCTTGTGTCTTGATGTTCACGATTAGATGCCACTCCTGTTTTCTACAACCCTTATGGGTCACGAGCGTACAGCCGTTGTCATTGGTATTAGCTTCCTCGACGATGGTGCTAGCAGTTGATCCTGAAGCAGTGGATGCTGATTTTACAGTTGTCATTATGACCTGAACAGCTGCCACAAAATTGGCAACGGTTTGTGGTTCTGGTGATGGAATTGAAGACTATCTTTTGTATTGGTTTGCACACAGCCTCCCATTGTAGCAATAAAGTTCATTGTGGGAAATGCGGTGGTTGTATATGATTCCTCTGGCAGGGTAAATAAGAAATTTTCAAACTTAAGTTATCTTTCGCTGTAATACTAAGAAAATCATTCCAAAGATTATATTTAAAAAAATAGTCGCTCTCAATTATTTATAACTTTTAGCGTGTGGGTAAGAATAGATCGGTAGCAGCTCGGCAACGCACATTGTACCGTATCCCATCTAATCAAAATGCTTAAAGAGTATCAGAACGACGGGAAACTAAGCACTGCATGGTTATTAAACCGATTTAAATGTCAATCCAACATTTCGATGCGTGTAGTCACATTCACAAGGGCATTTTTAAAATTCTTTCTTGGGATTTTACAAATCTTTGTCCTCATGGCAGATTAACAATTTTCGACAGGGCGGAGTGTAGAGCAAAAACAACATTATTGGTTCTGTACCAGTCTAACCGGGCAGAGTGAAACATGCCAAATCTGGCCAAAAAGTGTTGAGCTTTCCTTTCGAGACCTCATGAAGTCACTTTTGATTTTCTGGTTGGTTGGCGGTGTAACTCCACACTTTATAGCAAACGATTCATTGTTGTTGTTAATAATAAATTGAAACTTAAAGATTTGGCATGTTTCACTCTGCCCGGTTAGACTGGTACAGAACCAATAATGTTGTTTTTGCTCTACACTCCGCCCTGTCGAAAATTGTTAATCTGCCATGAGGACAAAGATTTGTAAAATCCCAAGAAAGAATTTTAAAAATGCCCTTGTGAATGTGACTACACGCATCAACCCCAGCTTTACCTTAGATTTGATTAAATGAGTTTCTGCAGAGGCCCGGAGGGCCGAGTGTCATACACCATTCGATTCAGTTCGTCGAGATCGGCAAATGTCTGTGTGTGTATGTATGTGTATGTGTGTGTCATTTAAACTCACACAATTTTCTCAGAGATGGCCGAACCGATTTTCACAAACTTAATTTCAAATGAAAGGTATAATGCTCCGATAAGCTGCTATTGAATTTTTAGTTGATCCGACTTCCGGTTCCGGAGTTATGGGTTGAAGAGTGCGGTCACACAGCAAATTCCCATATAAACTGGTACCACTATGATGTTCAAATGATGTAAAACATATTAAAATTGATGTAACATACTCTAGTTTGCGGGTCTGGATCACTAATGATCAATAGGGTGGGACAAAAAATAGATTCCAGCTCCGAGCAACTTTTTGGGTACCATTTGGGTCCTAGAACATCTGTGCAAATTCTTAGCTTGGTCCCTGAAACTATATTTTTGCGCCCACTGTTTAAAGTTTACATGGGATTTTATATTGGAAAATTAACTTTCACAAAATAATTCCTCCAGGGGTCGCCCATTGCTTCCTAAAAATATACCGTTATATGGCTTTTGTTGGAAATTTAACACAGAAACAAAGTCTCGAAAACTACGAAACGATCTGACGCCTGAGAAAAAAGTTATTAAGTTGAAACCAATTGATGCTCTAACGATTGATAAAATATTCATTTTTTCTAGCACCACTGTTGTTGATTGTTCAATTATATGCAATTTTGTTTTGATCTTCTCTTAATGTGTTTAAATCATTTTTCTATACTGTTTGGCCACTTTGCAAGAGATTTGAGGGATAAATTGAGTTTTCTTTTGTACATAATAAGAGAAAATTAAAGATTTTGTATATAATTCGACCGTCAGCAGCAGTGATGCTATGAAAAGTAAAATTTTCATTAATCTTCAGGGCATCAATCGGTTTTTGCTTAATAACTTTTTCCACAAGCATCAGATCGTTTTGTGGTCTTCTAGACTTTGTTTCCTTGACAAATTTTCTATAAAAATTAGACATCTATTGTTTTTTTAGGAGGTAACGGGTGACTCTTGGAAGAATTAATTTGCAAAAGACGTTTTCCCCATACGAAATCCCATGTAAACTCTCAAACCAAGTCTCAAATGGAAGGCAAAATATGCAGTTGAGTATTGCGTCGCCGCCCCTACCCCCCCCCCCCGCCTTGCCCTTACACCACCTTCCTTCATCACTCCCCCCCCCCCCGCCAGCATTTCCTTCATCCACCCCGTATACCGAAATAACTCTACTAACTAACTCTACTAACCCCCCATTCCCTACACGTTCAAACCCATTCCACCAACCTTTCCAAATTATAATCACATGAAGATAACATTGAACTCATGCTGATTAAGCTAATTAAATATTATTCTTTTGCCTTTCTCATATAGAAAGGTTATGCAATTGCTCCAAAAACCGACTTTCTAATCGAGACCCGGAGGGCCCAGTCTTATATAACATTCGACTCAGTTCGCCGAGATCGCAAAATATCTGTGTGTATGTATGTGTGTATGTATGTATGTATGTATGTATGTGTGTATGTAGGTATGTATGTATGCATGCATGTTTTTTTTTGGAGAGCAGTAAAAAAAATTCAGGAAAATCTTGAGTGAGGAAAAATGTACAAAAACCCCAATGTCTCAGGGAACGGGTTTGGGCTGCCATCACCCGACCCGCAAAAAACCACTGCTCTTGCCCAAAACCTGATTCCTCCCCGGCACTACCTTACGGCATTACTTCGGAGAGGGGTTTTTATGTGTATAGCACACACTCTAATTCAACTACATACTAGTTCGTTTCTTTCGAAGGGTTACAGCCCCACTCCTCTACACACCACCAATTCTCTACCATCCACAGAGACTAGCAAGTTCTGCATGGCAGTCGGAAAGCTGGCTGTGAGTCGAGGCTTAGTACTCCTCCCCTACGGGTACAGTCTGAGCGGCAAACTTCTGACTGTCTAATTCACCGAGCCCTTCGGCTCGCTTGTGCCGGTTAGCACCGCAACTCCCTTCTCGCACCATTCAACGCCGTTTACTCTTTGAGCACCAGACTTGTTCGCGAACTACTCGGTCTAGTCTCCGATGATGGACCTAGCCTACTCCGACGGAGAATTCCCCGGCGAGAGAAGTTCTCCCGAAACCGAGCCAACCAACCAGATGTCGAGGTCAATTCGGCGATTCCGGTTGAGCAGAGCGTCTGGTTCGCTGATGCCCCGACGTTCTGCGATTGGTGGTATTTCGTCGCGGTCTACTCAGTCTAGTCCCCGGCGGTGGATCTAGCTTACGCCGACGGAGAGTTCCCCGGAGAAGGAGGCTCCCCCGGTACCGATTCTTCTTTTGTTTTAGCACCACAATTTCATGAGCCCTTTGGCTTCCTCTCGTTCCGTTTCGCTCTACTTTCCCGATGAGCCGTTCAGCTCCCGCCCTCACTTATTCGCGAGCTACTCAGTCTAGTCCCCAACAATGGATCTAGCCTATTCTCCTGCAACCGAGCGGTAGATTTCTCCTGATTCCGATGTTCGTTTTTGTGAGCCATTTAGCTCTCCGCTTCGTCCCGATCTACTCGATCTAGTCCCCGGCGGTGGATCTAGCCTACTCAACGGGCCATACAGTAGGTGCTGAGGTCTATCCGGCGATTCCGGTTGGGGCATTGCTTCCGGTTCACCAGCGCCCCAACGACCCACTGCTAGCTCTGCGACGCGGTCTACTCGGTCTAATCCCCGGCGGTGGATCTAGCCTACTCACGAGCTACCCGGTAGGATGTCGAGGTCGGTTCAGCGATTCCGGTGAAGCTTGACGTCCGGTTCCCAGGCGCCCCGACGACCCAACTCGGTGCTACGTCACGTACTACTTAACTAGTCCCCGGCGGTGGACCTAGTCTACACAGTTGGAGGGTTCCCGAGCGGCGGAATTTCTCTCGAGACCCGATTTGCGGCTTCTTGCTGGTCTCTTCGCCACTTCCTCTGCAGCTCGGAGAGTATGCTCGAGACCACTCTGTTGACAGCGTCCCAGGTATGTTCGTCACGGCACATCTCTTCGACGATATTGTCCACTGTCATACCAGGTATACATCTACGAACTTCTAGGGCATTCGAAAACCACGTCTTCCGGTGTCTCCTGCACAGTCGCACACTCCGGGCAAAGGGGTGACGAAGCATGTCCAAACCGATGCAAGTACTTCCGGAAGCATCCGTGTCCGGACAAAAACTGCGTCAAATGGAAGTTCACCTCTCCATGCTTCCTATGTACCCAGGCCGATACATTAGGGATGAGTCTGTAGGTCCACTTACCTTTCTCCGCGTTGTCCCACTCCTGTTGCCATTTAGCCAACGAGTCCGCTCGAACCAGTCTCCTAGCGTTACGTGCATTTCTCCGCTGATAGCATTCCACGTCCTCCGCCAGGGTAATGCAGATGGGGATCATCCCGGCGATAACGCATACTGCCTCCGACGATATTGTTCTGTAGGCACTCGCGACTCGTACGGCTATCAGTCGGAATGTCCTGTTTAGCTTTTCACGGTTCCGCTTGGTTTTCAGCGCAGCACTCCAGGCAGGAACCACCAGTAAGCTGGACGCCGTTTGCTGCGTGGTTCCAGTTTTCGCGGCATTGTGGCGTCACAAGCCGCCACAATCCTTCTTGTTAAGTCAGCCGCATCCACGTTCTCGGTCCCGCCGTTCGGCCGAAGTGCCTCAACAAAGAGGTCTTTGTTGAAGGCTTTCGTCTTCCACTTTCGTTCGCCGGTCACCCTTCTCTGTACTGTCGCGGGGTTCCGTTGACCGATACGGTAGCGAACATCCTGGTGGTCACTATACGTATACGTTTCGCACACTCTCCAATTCATGTTCGCCGTCAATGAAGGACTACAGAATGTGACGTCGATGATAGACTTCCTCCCGTCTCTCCGAAATGTGCTAACAGAGCCTTCATTGCACAATCGTATGTCTAACTTCGCTAGAGCTTCCTGCAGGATACACCCTCTTGTGTTGGTTACTCTACTGCCGTGTATGTATGTATGTGTCGTATTTTTTGGCCTCCATTTTGTTTTTTTTTTATTCGCACCGCAAGACCATACGTGTTAACGGTTCAAAGATCGAATACTGAATGCCTGTGCAAACACGCTCGCGATTGCGTCAGCCCAAATGGCGAGGGGAACTCTCTCACTTTCTCTTTACCAGAATTGCTCTCATTCACTCTTCGTTGCTCTCGCAGTCTATACCCAGTAAACGAAATGGCGGACAGCCAGGTTAAACTAGATGCTGGCGATCGGTAGACTATTGAAACGTTGTGCTAGGCTATCCGCCGTAACTTGCCATTTACTGTAAAAGTAGTGTGGGTAGATGTAGGCTAACGAAGCTCTCATCCGTTCGTGCTTTTCTGTCTCTCTTTTTTTTATTTGCTTTTTTTTCCTTGTTTCCGGTCGTTGTACAAACATCGCATTATTTACACTGTTATTTGAATGCATTAACTAAAGAGTTTTATTATTTTTTCCGATCTAAGGTGTAAGAATCTTTCCGAACAAAACTTATATCCTACAATTCCCGGTCGCTGCGCAAGCTTCCCGTTTTATCTACACTGTTATTTAAACTCAAAATTAAGAAGTTATCTTTGTTCCATTACTGTTTTTGTACTTCGGTGTGGGAAACGTTTAGTATTGAACTTATCAGAGCTTAAAAAAATTGACATCGCTGCATGAACTTGAAAGAAAACAAAATTCAATTCATGCCCGCAGCGATGAATGAAATTTTTGGTTCGTTTCCATCGTCATTCGTTCTCCCTACGCAGCGCTTTCAGGTACGGACATGTTCGGTTTCAGAAGCAAAGTGAATTTTATTTCTATGCTAGCTCTGAGAGGGATTATTGATCAAAAGTGCACCAAATATAGATTACGCAGTTCAATAATGCTCGAAATTGTAGAAGATACTAACTTCTGCCTTCAAATTGTCGACATAATAACAAATGAATGCTTTGGTTGGTGAATGAATTTATATTTCCTCTGCACTCAAGCATTCGATTCTGCATGAAATTTCAGTCAATTGGAAAGTGCATGAATGAGGGATGCGTTGAATCTGAATGTCGGTTTCGGTAAATGTAAGCAGAAATATGTAAATGATTTTGAAATTTCGTAACACTGGAACTTATATCCTACTGTATGTATGTATGTATGTATGTGTGTATGTATGTATGTATGTATGTATGTATGTATGTGTGTGTATGTGCGGATTTGTTAACAAAATGTCCACATCGGTTTCTCGGAGATGGCTGAACCGATTTTTACAAACTAAGATTCAAATGAAAGGTATAATATTCCCATAGGTTGCTATTGAATTTCAGTTTTCAACCGACATCTTGTTCCGGATTACGAGTTGATGAGTATGGTTACAAAACAAAATTTATTGATTTGTCCACATCGGTTTCTCGGAATTTTCTGAACCGATTTTGACAAACTTGATTTTAAATGAAAGGTCCATCAGCTGCTGTTGAATTTTGTGTGGATCCGAATTCTGGTTCCTGAATTACAGGGTGATACGTACGATCACGCAGCAAATCCCAATTCTAACGAATTCTACGATGAATGTAAAAAAGTGAAATTTTTTCCAAAATGTAAACACAACTGTTGAATTTGTAGATCTAGGTCACCAACAGTCATTCAAAGTCTCTGTGGCCACACTGGCCACCATCGACGGATCCGGAAGCATCCAAATCCAGAATAACGGTTATATTGGTTTCTCGAAAATGGCTAGACCGATTTGATCAACTTAGTCTCAAATGAAAGGTGTTGCGTCCCCGGAAACTGATATTGAATTCCATCTCCATCCGACTTCCGGCTCCGGAGTTACGGGTTGTGGAGTGCGATCACATAGAAAACTCCGATTCAAACCGATACCGCGATGAAGGCAAAAAGGTGTTCTTATATATACTTACCAAGTGTAATAAGAATGAAAGACATTTCCATAATGTTATATTGTACGAACCAGCTATTAAATCATAGTTTGGAAAAATGAGAAAGGCACAATTGCACCTCTAGGTGGATTACAACAGGTATTTGATAACACATACTACATGGGATAGTGAATCGCTCAAATTAGCATAGGACAATATCAGTGCAAGAAATCTCAAAAGTTAAACCAATTTAATGGAAAAGCGGAAATAGAAATACAAACGAATTATTGCTAATGCTCCGTTTATAACATATATAAATTCTTCAATGAATGCATTGCGTAGGGAAAACTGAATTTTCCTAAAGGGATTATACATGTTGTGCTGAGTCAAAAAATTCGAAAAACAAATTTTCGAATGGATTTGAATTTCATACTCAATAGCGTTTACTCAAATTCCCAACGCGGCTGAGAACTAAGCACTGAAATTTCAGTTCTTGATATCTTGCTACCTCTGAAATACATGTATCGCTTCAACTCCGACGTATCGGTGGTTTATTCCACCTTTTTCAAGAAATCTAAAATTAATTGCATTTTTTATATAATTTTCGGTTTTAGTTTCATTTTGCGTTAGGGAGAGTTTACTGTGTGGTAGACTTACAGAGGCTATTTCGTTTTGTTGTTAAGTGTGTGTGTGTGTGTGTATCTCTAACATCAAATCGTCTTGGTAAAAATGTAATGGCGTCTGAAAAATGTGTAAGTGTGTCGAAAAAGTATATTACACAAATGAGACAAATGAATAATAAATAAACGGATTATTACAAATTTTAACAACTGTTGAAAGCTATGATCTCCTTCAAAGTCTTCTGTTAACATTTCCCTCTACAGTAAGATCGTTTTCGAAGCATTTGATATTTGAATAAACCCTCCTTGCAGTAAGCATATCCTTGGATCAATAAGTCATTAAACGTGATCACCAACTCCAGCACTACCGTGGAAAAACAGAAATATCCATCCTAATATCGATTATATAAAATTTCTAAACTATTTGAGATGTTTCAACTTTCTTATGGATCATTTACTTATCGCTTCAAATTCAAGCCATTGCTTTTATATTCATTTCACCTAGAGGCTCGATAGGGCACGGGACACCTCCTTATATCACGGAACATCTACTCTCACTAGTTCTAGGAGACTTCCACTTCCACGATACGGCATGGAGTTGTCTCCACGATAGTAGCAGATCTACAAACTTTAATTCAAAATATTTGCGACAACTTTAATATAGCGTCATGAGGCTATTTTGAGGCCCCGTTTATACTATCATCGTACCCATTTTAACCACATTGGTTCAAATGTTAGCGCAATAATTGGGGCACTCGATTGGAGTTATCGTTGTGCTCAAACATGAGCATTTCGCCATTTTCAATTAATATAATGTTATTATATTTGTTATTGAGAATCAAGCAAAGCTGTCGATGCCAATTTATACGAATTCCGTCGATTGTAGGCCGAGTAATTAATGAAATAGTGAGGCACTCTCACTAATAGGACCACACTATCATTTGAATGGGGAAAACGACATGGATCCGTATACCACTAGTGTTGTATTTATTGCTATGCACGATATCGCTACAGTTGGTTTGCATGTGGAAGGTAATCCCTGGTCTCCACCAGTCTATCGTCATTTCAATTACTATCGGTCTATGACTGGAAATAATCATAGCCTTCTGTGGTCTCACACGAAGCATAGATTGGAAGAGCTACGCGACCGCTATATCAGAAACAATCGCATTCGCCTCCAAACAAATGCATCGTGCCGTATAAAGAAACCGATTGAATGAACAATCTTTCATGTAGTAAGCCTTGAAATGATATCTCTCTACAATATCTATTGAATGACTGCCAAAAACAAAACTGGGTTAACTCCATTCATAACGATGTTTTGCATGTTGAGTTTACTTCGTCGAATATCATGTAGCAATTTTGTCGATATGAATGAAATCAATGTTCCAACGAATTTCCAATTAACATTTCCAACGAGCGTAGTTGAAAACAAAAACCAGCTGTCAATATTCACGCCTTGTCGAACATCGCACCGCTTTCGTGCCTGGTAGCTGTTTGGAGATGCACATTACGAAGGCGATTAAATCCAATTACAGTTTATCATCGTAAATGTTGAACGAGTTCCAAAAAATAACACGAAACGGCAAACGACAGTAAACTCAATTCCACTGAATCGAACCAAGTCGTTGAGAGAGAGAAATTAGAGATCAATTGAAATATAAATCCAACTCGATGAAAATTCAATTTTCTAATCCTAACAGACCAGATCGGATATCCGGGTTGATTATAGCATTTTCCTTTGCTTCTTCCTAACATTTCAGCCATCGCGATCTGAAACCGGAGAACCTGCTGCTGGACGACAAGAACAATATTAAAATTGCGGACTTTGGGATGGCCTCGCTGCAGCCGGCCGGATCGATGCTGGAAACATCCTGTGGCTCACCGCACTATGCCTGCCCGGAAGTGATTCGGGTGAGTTTGCTTTGTATTTGCTTGCTCATTTGCGGCATTCGTATAATAAATGAATAACCGGAACCATTTGTAGGGCGAGAAATATGACGGTCGGCGGGCGGATGTGTGGTCCTGTGGGGTAATTCTGTACGCGTTGCTGGTCGGGGCGTTACCCTTCGACGACGACAACCTGCGGCAGCTGCTCGAGAAGGTGAAACGGGGCGTGTTTCATATCCCGCACTTTGTGCCACCGGACTGCCAGAGCCTGCTCAAGGGTATGATCGAGGTGAATCCGGATAAGCGGCTTTCGGTGAGTGTTGGATTGCGTTTACGCAATTAAAACTTGCATAAGCATATATTTGAGTGGGTTTGTTAGATCCGAAACCGAACACGTCGATTAAAACAAATCTTTATCAGTTTCATGTAACAGACTGTTGCTTCGATGATGGTTGATATGTATTTTAAAGTTACTACTTTGTTATCTTCTGGATAATAAACCTACTCTTATATTTTCGAGTTCAGGGGATAGCTAATGTAAACTAGAATGACCCTTCTTCCTGATCCTATCCTGCCTGGTAAAATACAATTGGCTTAAATTCAAAGCTTTATATTTGAATGAACTAAAGTAGACAGTTCGAGTCATTGTAATAAACGAAAGATTTAATTGCAATTTTGAGTTGAGAATCCTGCTTGTCTTTATCAACATTGAAAGAAAGATGATTGAAAAAGAAAAAAAAGCTCTTCGAGTTTTGGATCCATGTTAGTTATCTTTTGGGGTAGATTCATTTCATCAGAATTTATAGATGCAGAGTTTGGCTTGTCCTCAAATTTTATTTCCAAATCGAACACACTTCGCATAATCTTAGAAAAAAGAACAAAATCATGTTTCATAATTTTCTTTAAGAAGAAACATATCAAGAAGACAGAGTTGCCAGTTCAGTTCAGAATCTGGAGACATTAACAGGATATTTCATTTTGCTGCATTACCCAGCATCTTTCAAAAGAGTCTTAATTTCGTTCAAATTTTATCTACTCTTCTCTCTATCTCCATGCTCCTAAAATATCATTGGTGCCCATAAAACGGTGGAATCTGGAATTATGGTTTTTACGCTTAAAGGTGGGACTTTCCTAGCATTCAGGTTCTTCTGAGCACATATTTAAAATAAGACAATCCATTTTTTTACAAATAAAAATGTTTTTGGAATAAAGCTTCTTAACCAATAGGCCCCGTGCGAATCTAGAAACTTTGATAAAAATTTAATAACTTTCTCTGGCGATTTTAGATTGAGATGTAGTTTTCTACAATGTTGTACACAATGAAATTGTCCATCAGATTCTCGCTTTTGTTAATATTGGAATGTCTAAAGTACTATCTAGGGGCAAAAATATGAATCAGTTTCATTGAAAAACCTAAGTTTTCAAACAAAAAAACTTTAAAATAGAAAGTTGTTCTGGAGCCCCGACAGAATTTTAATTTTACTTTCAAGCTATTTGTGCAGCGTACTGAGTCATCTTTCCCGTTTTCTTTATCTTCCACTTGATAATTGCCCAATACATATCGATAAGGCGGAACTGCGGGCTGTTGGTTAATTAATATCCTTGTGGGAAAAATCCACTTAATTGACACGGTACCACTTTAGCCCTCCCGACTGAAGTGGAAGCTAGTCAAATCTAGCCAAAATTTCATTGCCCTTTTCCAGGCACTCTTGCTTATACAGTTTCGAGTCCACCGATTTGTTGGGGTTAAAAAGCTTGGTTTTGAGTCCGCAGCTGCAAATTACTTGCCAGATCATCAGTTTCTGGGCAAATTTTTACTGATTGTATCAAGACGAAACTTTCACCGCTGAAATACCTGTATTTTTCAAGTAAATCCCTGTAAGAACTTTCCAAATCCAGCCACTAGAGGTGCTGCTACAGAAGTAATAATATGTCCGAATTCTAAGTGCAACAGGTTTTAACATTTGATGTACTTGGTCCTTAATAGAATGAAGAACAAAATGATATATTTTTGATGGGTTTAGCCTAGTGCAAAGGCATGTTTCACCTATTTCAGATTGAAATATAATCATCACTAAAAAAAGCTTTAACGCTGATTTTTTTGTAAAAACCTTTCTATATGAGAAAGGCAAAATACTTACTTAAAGCCTACCTAACAACAAACTAAACAAAAAAAAAACTGACATAAATACAACGGGAGATAACGCATTTCACTTAGGAGTAGATTTGGAAGAATTCACTGAATCATGAAAAATTAAAATGTCGATATTTATAAAATGTTTGAGTAAAAACAATTTGAAATATTTACGATAATCGGATGAAAACCCAATTTTCAACATGTCGATGTCCCGACCCCGCACATAGGGTTAGAAATTTTTCATACGAGATTTTTCTAACCCGAAGAGGCGAATGACCTTAAGGTTAAAACCTCTATAATCGAAATAAAAAACATGTCGATGAAGCAAGTGATGTCGAGAATTTCTCTTCAATTCACTTTTCACGAATTTTTTATACCTTCAAACTTCAAATGGCGATATCTCATTGGAGTAGTTTTAAGTTCATTGGAAAAAAAATAATGTTTATGCTAAACTGGATATTTAAGCTTTATGTGCAGAAATTTCGTTGCACATAAGAAAACGCAACTGAGAAATTCAATGTTATATCAACGATTTATCCTTATACGACTTACAATTTTAGGAGATGGCCTCCCATGGTTCACTTATCATGAATTTAACTGGGAATTTGATGTAATTTAAAGATATACATGCCTCATTCTGCGTATTTTGCGCTAATATTGAATATCTATGTGCTTGAAAATACCCTTATGGAGTTTCCTAAATAACTTCATATTGTTAAAAACTAAGTTTAGTTCTGGAAGCCATTGCTACTATCAGATGTGATTGGTTACTAAAATTGACGTGTATATTAACCTTTTAACGATCACCGCCTCGGTTATTTTCGTGAAGACAACTGACTCAAGGGTTTGTGAAGAATCCAGCCCCAGATTTTCACAAGTAAATCCCATTTCGGTAATTACCCCATCAATCTCTACTTACATGGCGGGTGGATAGATACGATACTTCTTCTTAAGAAGCTCCCAGCGAGCAATCTGGTTTGCCAGTTTAAGTTTGATAAAAAATACTCTAAGATTTTTTTGCCGGATCTTAGTGATATCGGTTATGGCCGAGTAATTCTTAGTCAGCCACACGAACTATCGATGATGTTAAATGATTGAGTCTGAGGAGATGTCAGTCGTTTAAGATGCTTTCCCAGCAGTCGGCATTATATCATGTGGGTGTGGCAACCCGTTTCCTAGACAAACTGGCACGATTGATCAAAGCAACAATGGATCGAGTGGTGTGCTACGTCCGAGTATAAGGAATACTAACGGAAACCTTTTGAATCTTGCAAAGGGTAAGGTCGCTCTTGTCTGCTTTGGAAGATGTGATTAGAAGAGCGCGGTTTGACACGAGCGGCACGATTATCCGGATGTCTGTTCAGTTTTTTGATTGCACCGATGACGTAGATAGTGTAGCACGTAGCTTTGAGAAGTTGTTGGTTACATATATTCAAATGAAGGTTGACGATTGAAGCGCATGGGACTCGATATAAATGTGTTCAAGATAAAATACATAAGAACAAGGAGTTCTAAGGAAGAAACATTATGCCGCCCTCCGAGAATATCGATAGATGGCGACGATCGAGAGCTCCATTAGTTCGTGTATTTGGGCTGACTGCACACCTAGAAAAAATAGTGTAAATTTACGTCTCCTGACCCTGACATATACGAGCATCAAAAATGATTTAGTTTTACGCTTGTTTTTAATTTTACATGACGTTTAATTTCGTAAATCATGTAATTTTACTCCACATACAGCGTTTGTTCTGAATGGTAGGAAGTGTAATTTATGTCATGGACTATACCCTTAGTGCTCTCAAGCGGAAAGTGTTGCGAACGATTTATGGTGGGGTGTAGTGTGGGGAAAGTGTTGCGAACGATTTATGGTTGTTTACCATATATTAGTCAGGGTCATTTCAGGCGGTGGTCAGCTATCTTCGTCCGCGTCCCTTATCACCAATTTTTATACAGTGATTCATCAGCAGTGCTATCTTTGAAACTGAACCATCTTGGTTATGCAACTCATTTTTTTCGGTCTTTTTTAAATGCAAATAATTAAGCAATCTTCATTTCGTTATATTCACATATTTTGTCGTATGTAATTTTAAATGTACTTTCATTTGATGGCACTGTAAGGGAACACGTATCCACCGGTTGATGCCAATCGAGTTGACATTTCTTTCGACTGCACAAACTAATTTATTTGTTTGTTTAGTGTTTATTTGACCAACTAGGAAACGAATACACTGGGTCTTAAATGCGGGTGGGAAATACGCATGGTCTTGTCTGAGTGAATGACTTTTGAATTATGCATGAGGGTGGAGAATTGACAATTCGCAAGATCAATTCAAATCCAATTACCAATTTGCGGCAATCATTTCAGCACGAGGAACAAATGTTTTATGGTCATATTTAATGCTTTACTTTTGGTCCATTAACTCATCAGTCAATTATACTGAGCTAAAAATAAGTCCGTACTATTTGGAAACGGGGGGGGGGGGGGGGTGTTTGATTCGTGCATGCTGTTAATATCGTTTAGGAACGCAGCATTTGTATTTTTTCTGTTTCGCGTCTTCATTGTAATATCGGAACGTTTAACTCGAACGAGGTGGAAAATTTCAAGTTACAGGATCTCAATATGCTTGTGATTATGCCAATAAGGACCATTTATAAATTCTGCCACGCTATTAGGAGGAAGAGATATGAATAATTGTGACATAAATGGTAGGGGAGCACGTCATGTGCTTTGACGCAATCGGCCGTTTTACGCACGATTGCGCCATGTATATATTAAATTCCAAAGAACATGAACACTTTTGCTAGTAGCGGCATAAAAGTGCTACTACAAAATGAAGGAAAAACTAGAATGATTTGATTCGTATTAGACCAAGGGGAACAATAACGTGGTAATATGACAGAGAGTTAGTTAGTATTGGGTAATCTTTGCGTGACATAATTTTTGAATGTTCCACCATACCACTTTTAAACTCATTGTTTACGGTCCATTTTACATTGTCGACAATACTCCCGACAGCCGGCTGTCCGGAGTTCAAGCTGTTTTCGATTAAACAATCTCAATAAACGATTAGCCAGAGTTTAAACGCCTTGAAGATTTACGTATCCTACAGTCAATAAACTATTCAAACATGCACGAAAATATAGTCTCAGTCACATCGCTTGCTTGAAGCGAATCCTGACTAACAACCCACCCACTACCCAATCCGTGGTACTTATGGGGGTGTCACTGAGTCGGGGCCTTCCGTTAAGTAAGTACCACATCAACACTTCCTTTCTCATCCCAAGTTACGGTAAAGATGGTCGTGGCCCGCAATGGTGGCTCTCAGGCGAAACTCTCGCTTGGACTGGATCAATTGTTATTCCCAAACAATGCTCTTCAAGTAGTCTGGCTGGAAATGAGAGTCATTAGTCTGTAATCTACGAAGTATACCGTGCTTACGCAACGCAACGCAACGCATATATTTGTCAGGATCATTTCAATCGACCACGAGATCTGTCAATAGCTCTCTTTCCAGAAGGATTCGAAACGATTTTCTTCGGATTGTGCTTTTGGCAGGTCTCGTGGTCGATTGGAATGACACTGACAAATAAATAATATGAAAAAGACAAAAAGGTAAACACAGACATTATCTTTTGTTTATCCTTAAATAGAACCTTGGCTTGAACCAAAAATCACTTGCTAACAAAGTGGACATATTGAAAGGCGAGTTCGAACGAAACGACAAACGAGACCAAACTATGTATAGAAGCAAAAACGAAAGGAAACCAAACGAAAGATTTCTCATCATCAGTTTACTCGTTGTATTCTGGAGATTCAAGCCAGTAACATTAGAGTAGAATGGGGTCAAATAGGTATAGGGCAGCATCTTTGCTATGATATTGCAGAGGTCTCTCATGTTGCATGAATTAGATACACGGTAGAGAACATCGTTGACGACTTTCATTTTAGCTGTTACCGTGGATCAACTGTATTAATTATTAATTCGTTTAAGTTATCGCGTGTTGTTCTGTGAAAACGCATTGTCTTTCGTCCTCAGTACAGTACATTTAATCAATGTAAAAATTAATGCTGAACACAAGTATTGTGTTGGTTTTTTGATATTTTAATTTTTGAAAACAATACAGACATCAACATGAAACATGCGCTTGGGGGCACGATAGGCACGTTTGGGATAGGACACTACTGTAATGTAAATTTGATTTTTTTAACGCCAAAACGAAGTGAAGCGGACATAAAGAACGCAGTTGCCTCTGTACAAGATGGCGCCAGTATTCGATCAGCTTCTAAACCATTCCGTTTGAAACATTGCGTGCTCGTGTGAAAAAAAAGTGCTCGTCATCAGTCATGAGTTAACAATACAGTGAAGATTCGTTTTTATCAGCTCCTTGGTGAATTTAAGGTTGATAAAACGGGGACATTGATAAAATCGGGACATATATTTTTCTTTCTTTTCAAGAAACTGAAGCTCTTAAAATATTCTACCTTAGTCCCTAGATCTAGTCTCTAGTTTTTTTGCATATTTCGGAGTTCTAAGTTAAGCAAAATATGCCCAAGAAAGGATTTACTCGAATTCAGCTTGGTTTGTCTGCTAGAACCCATCAAACTACCAACTATCAATTTTCATATGAAGCTGGAAAAATCGGGTCAAAAAGCTGATGAAATCGGTGGTAGATAAAATCGGGGGCTGATAAAATAGTAACGGAATCCAAAAAAAGGCTCCGAAGCGCAAACGCGATCGTCGCACAGCTAAGCAACCACGATAGCCGGAATGCTCAACTTCAATTCCACACTCTGGCGATGACGAAGACATCGAAGAAGTCATTTGCAAGTACAAAACCAGACGCAGCTGCTGAAAAACATGTTTTTTAAATCTTTTAAATTGCATTTATTGTTTGTGTTATTAATTTTTAAATTATTTGCAGTATTCATACCCTTCAAAAAGCGTTGAACCCTCGATCTATCGTACCCCCACATTTTAACAATATCGAAAAAAGTACCTTCGCCTTATTGGATTTAGCTTGAAAATATTGAGTCATGCAAAAAATAATTATTGCCAAAACGTTGTATGCCAAAATGATGTATAACCTTTCCAACGAGTACTTGTTTGTCAAAATCAGTGCAAAACTGTTATTGCACGAGCTCGCAAAAAAACTGACCTACTTGAACCCACTCTACTCTACTAATGTTGTTTTTGCTTGAAACTAAGCTGAGTCAGGCAGCAACCTCAACTGGTGTCAAAATGTATGAACTGATAGCGTTTAGGGTTGCAACCTGACTCAGTTTCGGAGTCACGCAAAACCGGCATAATGATGTACCATACCAATGAGCCGTGACATAACATCCGGAAGCAATCATACGTCAAAAGACCGGAAATAATTATTGTGTCACAAAGGCGTTATAATGTCCGAGATCTCATAATGCCCACTGATATTGGGATGTTATAATGCTGGGGTATTGCATCATATTGTCCGGGATTATACGCTGCACTGATATTAAACTCTGCTCTTCTCAACTATGATGAGGTGATACTTACTCGATTATAAAGCAGAAATCCCCGAATAACTCAAATTACTATCCACTTACGAACGAATACAAACTAGAATAACCACTAACAAAACTTCATTTCTTCAACTCCTAGCTGTCAGAAATCAATAAACACCCCTGGGTAACCGCTGGCGGTAAAGGGGAACTGGAACTTGAGCTGCCCATGATGGAGGTCGTCCAAACGCACGTGATTCCGAACGCTACCGCTGTTGATACGGACGTCCTGAATGCAATATGTTCACTAGGTTGTTTCAAGGAAAAAGAAAAACTGATACAGGAACTTCTTAGTCCAAAGTATGTGTTCTTAGACCTCCAAATCAAGTTTACATTTCTATTGACACCCATTTCTAACTTCACAGTCACAACACGGAGAAGGTTATCTATTTCCTACTACTGGATCGGAAACGACGACGACCCGCGGTAGAAGACGATGAAGATGTGCTCAGACCTCGGAACGATATTATCGAAATAGCAGATCCTCCGAGGAAACGGCTCGACACCATCCGGATCAACGGTAGTAGTAGTCTTTCGTATGGCCAGATTAGTGAAGGTTCTCCGCTGACTTCGCGAAGGCAAACGTTCAACAATGGCCGCAGCCACAGTAGCACCAGACGCTCACCATCATCCGTTCCGCTGTCACGGAGCTCATATCAAAGTCCGACCCGTGGTGTGCCCATCAACTCGAGTCAACCACTTTGTATGGATTCAGAAAAGAATTGATAGATTATGTTAATTGAATTATTTTCTTTATTTAGCTCAACTACATCCTCCATCCTCGCCCAATTCCGTAGTGAATAGACATGCCAACTATGCCAGCCGAGATCGCAAGTCACAGCTAATCGATCCTTCTTCGCCGGTTCACCATCGGGCTAACTCAGGACCGGCTATCACCGTAGGGCTTTTCTCGGAAACTGATTCCAACAACAGTAAATTTTTTTATTGCTCTTACCATTGACCGATTAAAGTGATTGAATTTGTTTTTTTTTTTCAGTGACATCCTCTATCAACGCTATCCCTGGATCTCCGATCCTCGGTGGTCCACAGCTGGCGGGCGTCACGACCGGTAGTCAACTATGGAAAACAAGGCTGACAAATATCAAAAACAGTTTTCTAGGCAGTCCTAAATTCCATCGAAGGAAATTGCAAAGTAAGAATTGCACTATTGGATTAACCCCTGAATTGTTGATATATAATTTCGCCGTTTTAGTTTCAACCGAAGAAGTGCACCTTACTCCGGAATCGTCGCCTGAGTTGACGAAAAAGTCTTGGTTCGGAAATCTAATGACGACGGAAAAGGACGAAACCTTCACCGTATTGGTCAAGGGAAAGCCTCTAGCGACGGTGAAAGCTCATCTCATTCACGCTTTTTTGTCGGTAAGCCCCTCAAAACTATAGCAGTTCACTTTGTTAGAGTCCTGTATTACCTCTTCCAACCCACAGATGACCGAACTGTCGCACAGCGTCCTCTCGCCGATGTCGTTCCGGGTGGAATATAAACGGAACGGAACAGGTCCGACGATGTTCCAGCGGCACGTTCGGATACAGGTTGACATCAACACGATCTGCAAGCAGGGCGATGTGAACGATATGCTGTTCGCCATCACGTTCACGCTGATATCCGGTAATATTCGACGCTTCCGGCGCATCTGTGAGCACATTCAGGCGCAGGTTTGCTCGAAACGCTACCCGGCCCTAACGAGTCCGACGAATCAACTCAACAACAAGGTTTCCACGACATCCGTTGCCGAGAGCATATCGTGCGGGTCGGATTCGAGTGATCGGGTTAACTACAATAAGCACGTAAGTAGGCGGGGCTGGGGTTTGGAATTTTATCAGCACTGGCGGCTCCAGTGGGAGGCGTGAGGGGGCACGCACCTCTCTATTCAACTAGAAAGTGTTCCAGTAGAAATGTGTGTGTGTATACTAGGGTATCGTGTTTTCAGCACAATTTGGAGTCAATTAGTTATGACCCAAGGTAGTGAATTACGTTTGAAATTTGCAAAGGAATTTATATGTGTGGGGTTAGGTTACACCAACTCTCGACAGCAAACTCGAATTTTGTGGAAGGAATGGGTCGATCTGTCCCACACGTGATAGATCTGATCTAGAGTAAATCCTAGCAAGATAGATTTAATTATAGTTATTCCTAATAAAGCTGATCTGATTTGCGGGCAATTTACCAATTTCTGCACTTAATCCAAATCTATACTGCACTTACTCGTTTCTCGAATTAGGAACTGATACTGGTTTAGCCGTAGCCGAGATAAATGTGAGCAGACAGCTTCCGTTCGTTCTTATAATTTCTGTTCTGACGTTTCTCGCATGTCAGTGTCGCCAACCGGTGCTGCGCCGCGTTCAGCAGCGTGACTGCGATCGGCAGCGTTGCCGACACGAGGAGGTCTGTCTATACAATATGAAAAAAAACGATTTTTTAATATTTTTAATTCTAGAGACCATAGTTTTTACTGCAGTATGCATCTAATTAATCAGAGGTTCAGGTTTTGCCCAATAACTTTGCCGAATTAAGCATTGTGCTAAAATGTCTCTGAACAAAGCTGTAGCTGTTCAAATTAAATAGCAATCATTTATTTTAACGACACTGCTGGTGTATCATTGATAGCCAGACTTGAAACTGAAAAAACTTCAAAGTTTTTTGCTTTAACGAAGTGTTATGTTCGGATAAATGATTCAAAAGCATAAACTCAATTTTATAGACGTAGTTAGAAGACGAAAAGGGTTGACGGTTGAGTATGTAGGGGGTGGTTGTATTATACATGTAAACAGGTTCGGACTGTTCAGGTGAACACATTTGCTCGATCCCATATGCGTAATTCGCGATCTAACGCTTGATGTCGACCGCCAGACGGCACGAGAGTGCAATGATGATATTTTTATTTTCACCTGTCAAAACACATTGAAAATTTGGAATTTTATAAACTCAATCAATATTTTAATTAAATGTTACTTCTTCTAAAGAAAAGTAATATTGATGAATAATAATAATATGAAAAATATCTAGAAGGTAAATTCTTCTTACATCAATAAGAATTCGTTCTTCCGGGTTCAGTTTATATTAAAATGAAATTAAGAAATTGATATTTCGATAGAAAACACGAAAGTGGGCGAAAATCACTGGATTAAAGAGTGCAATTGTTGACAGTCTAGTTTATCCACTGATAAATCCAATTTCTAGGTAAACATTTTCCGTATCTAAAACAACCAAGTTAACCTCAACAATACTAAAATAATTCCGGGTCTCAATAATTCGCAATAAAATATCGAGTTCGACTAAATGTTTTGGTGTCAATCGAAAGAACGAGTGTTTTCTTATCACCTGTAAATAAACTTTTTGTGAACCTATGTAATGTTTATCTTAAAACAATTAAATTAGAACAACCATCCTACATAATCAATACAAGAAAATACTTTCATCATTTGACTGGTACCAATAATGAAATCTAGTTGGCGCGTCGAACGGATAAGTTTCACGTTTGAGAACCAATAGGAAAGAAGAATTGCATCAAAACCTGTCTCCTCGGCGAGAGATTTCCGATTTCACCAAGAAATTTACCAGAATCTCAATCTAACAACACTATTTGTTTCAGTTGATCGAACAATTTCAAAAAGATCATCCAATCAAATCAAAATATCATACGTTTTAGAATAATTCACCTGAACATACAACAACTAGGTAATATTTTATACGAAACTCTAATTCTATGTGTATTACCTCCTCCCCCCTATTCCTGCTTCATCGACCCTTTAATGTTCTAACTACGTCTATGAAATTGAGCAAATGCTTTTGTATAATTGATCTGAACATACAAATTCGACAAAACTAAAATACTACTGTGTTGTTGCACTATGAAACAGCCCTCTGACAACCCTATACCATCATATGGAGTTTGACAGTGACCTACATATGGTCAAGGCTTCTGTCTGTCACGTTACATTTTTACGCATATTTCATAAGATAAGTCAGCAAAAACAATAAAACCATATTCTATCACAAATGCACATTATTAAAGTCACTAAACCGCTCATTTTTTCTACAGAAAGTTTTTTCTATCATGAACCGCTTTCACTTTATTGTCATTTTGATACGTCTGTCACGTTACACAATTTTCGCAGTTAGTTTGGAGGTTGACCGACTAAATAGAAAAAGTCTGTTCCGTTGGCCCCCAAATTTGCATGAAAACAGTTTTAAGTTGAAGCTTAGAAAGCAAAGAAGAGTTTGAAATATAGTTTTCCTGAAGAAAAACTTTGTGTTCTATTTTATGGAGTATTCTCAATGATCTGTCACGTTACAACCAGAATCTGTCACGTTACAGTTCTGCATTTTCATTGAAGCAGGAATATCAAGACAATCGTAGACAAATCATCCTTAATCTAGGAACTGAGCACAACGGGAAATTTCATGTTTATTTTGAAAAACATATTGGTTTTGATGAACAAACGTAAAAAACTTTTGAAAAGGTCGTAATTTCACGAAGTAACATATTATGTCGAAAGAAAATTCAAAATAACTTGAAAACATCTGCATTTTGAAGGATAATTTTTTCGTGAGCATTTTGAAATACATTCTTTAACAAATTATTTAAAGAAAAAAAATTAAATAAAAATTCAAAATTTAAAGAATTATTGAAATATGTTAAAACTTTTTATTGTTATTTTCTCTACGATGCAATTATATTTTAAAGTTTTTTTTATTTGCAATTAAATTTTAAACGTGTTATGTTTTTTGCGTTTGGTATTTGTGAGTAATTTATTAAAAGGGCGTATTTTTACTACTAGATATTTTGGTTGAAAAAACAAATCGAAATATTTCGAAAAAAAATTCTTAAGAGCATTTTGCTTCGAAATTATATTTAGTATTAATATTGTATAAGAAAATTATTTTTATGACTGGCAAATACTACGAAATTTAGAAGAATACTTGAAGTTAAAAATGTTTTCTTACTAATAACTTCCTAATAGTGCAATTTTAGTTTCATCAGTTTACAGGCTTTCGTTAACAAAAAAACATTGTTTTTCTGTAAATGTATTTTTTTGTTTTTTAACAAAATATTTGTATTTTTAACATTTCTTTGCTTTCTTTTTGAAAAAAATTACCAAAAAATATTCACACAGAACAATTAATTCCCTAGAACTCGCTATCATATAGTTTTGCTAAATGGCAATTTTCGAAAAATATATATTGAAAGTAGTGCATTCAAGATCTCATACGCCCTTTTTAAATATTACTCTTGAATAAAAATTGTTTGTTTAATATTGAAAAATACTTAGTCTCCCATATACATGAAACGTAAAAGGTTTCATCAGAATCAAAGATGGTCACCAATATTGACGCAATTGAATCAAACTTGATAGAATTGCTTTACTGCAAAAAAATCTGTCACGTTACATAAGACAAACTGTTTTTTCTTAAAAATTGATAAAACTTCAAAGTTTTCACAATACAGTTTCAAAAAGTGGACTCAAAGTAGTAAGAAAAAATGCAGGTTAGACATTGTATGCATGCTGTTGGTGTGGTCCACAAAACTTTTTTGAATTTTTGATCTGTCACGTTACAATTTATTTGGTTTCCATTACTTCACAACTGAAAATAAGCAATAATCCATATTCATCAAAAATTTTCAAGCAATATCATCAAATTTAAATTAGACTACGATAGAAAAATGTGGTTGCAAGCAAAAAGTTGAATATGTGGATTTTGTTCACCTTTTTATCTCCTTACGGTCTTTTAGTCACTTTCAGGTCATGCAAGTAGCATCAAAAAACTTTCATAAATGACACAAATGAATTTTTTTCTGGAATCACCCATTCATATTTTTTAATATTAGAGGTTATATACATATGTAAAACAAACAGTTTGAGGCAAAATTTGATAAAAAATGATTTTTCCTGTGGTTTCAATTTTCGGAGCCTTGACCATATATGGGGCGTTATAGCTATAAAGCCCCAAGCAAAGAATTATGTTCAGCACTATACACGATATTCAAGCATTCCACACGACGTTTTGCATCTTGTGGGATGATTTAACACCGTATTATTCAGAAAAACAACATTTAGTAACTAATTACAGCTTTTAATCATTCGATTCAAAGTTAATGTTTTGATTTTCATGGCAGTGATGCTGTCTGTACAGAGACGTCGTCCTTGACAGGGGGCTGTTATGAAATCTAACTTCCATTGGTACACTGACAGTGTTGTAAAAACTGAGATTTTGCATTCAATTTGTTCCATTGGATTTTGAACAATTTTAACCTTTTGTCAGGAACATACTAGCACCATACTTCCTTTGGCAAAGTTGTTAGGCATATCCTGAATTATGCATATACGCTACAGTTTACATTATTCAGTTAAATCTGGGGTCTCTAGTAATGAACTTTGAAAGTGAAAGCAAGGAAAAGCATTGTTTGAAATAAATCCAATAAGATTAAATAAACGGAGAACCGCATATTGGTGATTAACAGAGGTTAAAATATTCGCTCATTGTTACGACAAGCAGTTTATTGCACAGCCTTTTCATCTTTAGTAGGCACGGACCCAACTTTTCACCTTTCAAGAAATTGCGATAATTTGCTGACAATGCAGTATGGAAGCGTGATAATTTCGCAGCTTCGAACCTCGTGATAAATTAAGTTCAAGAAAAACTATTAATATATTACATTGTAGAATTTATTTCCCAACATTATAGCAGTATTTTCATTCTAAGGATTTGTATCTACTCATTTTTGTGAATTTTTGCAATACCATTAGTTATTTGGCAGTTTTACATTAGGCGCGTAAATATCATCTCATATTATACCGCGAAAAGATGAGATCCAATGCTGTCTTGTCGAGAAAAGTTGGAGATCAAACAATGTTACATCGTGTGTTTGCTTTTTTATTGCTGGTCGAAGTAGGTGAAATATTGCCTTATTCTGTTCACGAATGCGAAAATTGCCTTTGGAATATAAATTGAAAATACTGTTATATAACTTCGTTCGTACTATACACTCAGGGTATCAAGATGATGTAGTATTTGCCAATGACGCTTGAATATATAGAGGCAATAAAATTTGTTTGACCGTCTGTAAACTTGCATAGATTAAAGAAACATACATTTGATTTAAGTTTCTAAATCTTGTTATAAAGAAGTTATAACGAGAGAATATCTGAATGCAGGGCCATCGAGAGGGAAGGGGGGGGGGGGTTGCTGAGACGGGATGTTTCCCCCGTGCCCGCAGTTATACATAGCCTACACATACACAGCCAATATTCCCTTCATTCAATCGTTGGCAAATTTGAAACATACAGTAACTACAAGCTTCATTTTTCGGATCCGGAACCAAACAAGACACAATCTAAGTCAATATAATATTTTTAACACTAGTCCTACTCCAAACTTTGGACAATAATAAAATGTTCATAGGAGGAAAAATCACGATCGATGAATTTTGACGTCCTACTTAGTCGACGCCTACTTCTCCAATCTTATATAGAGGGCCCGGATTTTGATCATAAACTATAATTCAAAAAAATAGTATTTCGATAAAAACAAATCGATAAACAATTATTTAAAAATTCAAACAAACGTTGTTAAGCACTCGCACTCGGCTAGAGCTCCATACTGTGTATACAAGAGTGTATATTTACTGCGCAAAACGCTGAAGTTCAAATTCTAAAAAAACCTTCAGGCATTTTGATATTTTGGGTCTTATCAAAAATACAAAAAATCATGCAGGACTGAAGTGATTTTCTTTAAATTCATGTTGTCAAGATGAAAATTCAAATTGTTTACCTAGTAGGAAAGCAAAAATTCCGAATTTTTGATTTCTCGCTTGAAAAATATTTTAAAGATTAAACATTTTAGCATAGCTCCAGATTTGGTTGACTGATTAGCCATTCAAACAATCAAATTGTTTGGTTGAATTTGTTGAACTTGATGATAGATATTCACCTAGTAGTTCAGAAGATAGAAAATATAAAATCAACATAAAAAGGCCGTTTATGGCGATAATCTAGGCTAAAAATTGACATGTCGTGCTAACCAAAACAGGTATGGATCTTTTTATTCAACGATTTTCATATCATCACAGCTGCTGAATGTTCGTTTGCGCAGGTTCCCGGACAAAAGATGTATCTGGCCACAGTACGTGGTGGTGTCCTAGCAAATTCTAGTTTGTTTTCGCCAATTAATTCGTCCGAAAACTGAAGTTCTGGCAAAAAATTGCAGATATGCACTCAAAATTTAGCTTTTCCAGGATAAATTTACTACATTTCTTTCAGCGAAGACTGCATATCAAGAAAACTGGCAAATCTGTGCAGAATCTGGAGACAGTAACAGCAACGCCACTTGCGGGTAAAAGTAGTACTTCCCATAGTGATGCACACACACATATAGAGTACTTTACAATCTGTATCTGTATTAGTGTGTTCAACGGTTTGTTTTCCTCCACCTGTCATAGATGGAGGAAAACAAATTGAAAATAGCCTTTTGGTCGGATTATTTTCATGATGGAATGTGACCAACCGGAATTGGACGTCTCTCGAATAAATTTTACAGCGACATAGAGTATTGCAACACCTTTATATATACTTTAGGAGAGCTAATTCAAATGTTTAAATTGGTTCACAGTTTTATATATGACAGATGGAGGAAAACAAAGCCCCAAGTAGTGTGAGTGAAATCTTTTGCATAGAACTCTATACATTTCTACATTAAGCTTCCTACCTTCTTCCAATAGAGGCGCTGTAACCTCTGTCGCTTCTCGGTTGTATGGGGGAAGGAAAGAGATATCAGTCTTCTTAACCGTTATGTATCCGACGCAGTAAACCTTTTTAAGTTTCAATTAATGAAATTCCTATGTTCCATAGCTGGAAATTGAAACTTTGTGACGTCTTAGAACTTCACTAAGTCAAGCTTTTGGGTTAATAATATTGTTGATATGGTAATGCGGGGAGTCAGGAGGGGCACCTGAATTTTTTTACTCCGTAACAGGCCGACGTCCCGAATAGAAATAAATCGTAGACTGTATAGTGAATATTATACATCTCCCATTCCAGTAATAATAATCATAAATCGTATGATTCGCTTACCATACAACTATTGTGAAATATTAATAAAACTATCATACATAACGATTTGCAGATCATACGAGTTGAAGTTATGATTACCGGAATAGAAAGCGAATGATATTTTGAAATTCATTTTAGAATCGTACAGAATATAATCATTATACAAGATATAATCATTATACATCTTATAATTGTTTTAGCATTCGACTATATGAGAACTAGTTAAGAACAATATAATAAACAATTCATTTATAGTATGTGTAATAAATATGCTATGTTATGAATAACTAAGTAGAATTCACTTTAGAATTTAAAAAACTAATGGTTTTAAAAATGTGATACAGATAGTTTTCTATTGTAATAATTTAAAAGATAACAATGATTAAAAATATTAGATATATCATTTATTTACATATGAATTCGCCAAATTACTTCCTTACAATGTAGTCATTTTTCTATCAATGTATTTGATTCAGTCGGCCAGAAGAGCATAGTGTAATTTACTTAAATAAGATTTGTGTTCTAATTGTATTTTAATATATTTTTGAATAGATTCATCGACCTGTATTAAATAGTTCTGATTTTCAATCTCAGCTATTTGAATATAGTTATTGAACGTTTTATCTTCGATAACTGGTTTAAAAAGAAAATAAGTATTGTTATCGTCATCTTTTAAAATCTGCTCTATTTGGCCAAATATTGTACTATTATCATACTGCGCAGAAAAGTAGCAATCGTTATGAGCATTTCTCTTATGCTTAGCGCTCGATACAGCTTTATAAGCTGGACAAAATAAAAATCCATTGATCTTAAATTTACTCGTGGTTTTAAATTCTCTGTTGTAATTATATCTGTTGATTATTGTATCATCTAATATATATAACTTGTTCCTTACCACTGTGTCTACGTGTTGACTAGATTTAACTTTTCGACAATAATTTGAGGCTTTTGATTGAATTAAACGTGTAGAAGCACTGTGTGAAGCATGGGACAAAATATACCTATTTGTTATTTGAACTAAAGGTTCGTTGGGACCTTTGATGTATTTTTTAAGAATTCCGTTCATGTCCTCAAAGACAAATAGTGAAAATGTCCATAACGGGCCATAATCTCTGGCACAATCTACCAAATGTGTCAGAAGGTGAACATTGTACGTCATTTCGTGGATTCCGTACAATCTCTCAAAATTTTTGACAAATTCCTCGAGATCTTTGTCACACTGAGCAAATGTTTCAGTAGTAATATCCCTGCCTAGCAATTTAATCACAGTTGACACTAACACTAAGTAATGATCATAATATTCCTGAGGAAGGTATTGTTCTAGACAAACCCTGCTATAGTGGATGAGCCACTGGAGCCATTCGTTAGCTTTCCAAGACGCCCTGTCGCTTATTTTTCTAGCTTTCCTTGAAGCTTCAGTAAAGTACGTTATTGATGTCAACATTTCATCGATATACGCTGTTTTGCTTTTAATGTAGCTAGCACTGCTCGGTGTTTCTAACCACACACGACAAAGTTGGCGTTCCACACCAAGAAGAATACAGTGCATATAATCCACCGGACAATTTCGTATGACGTCAAATCCCGGGAATCGTATAAGAGGTGTAATTCCTTTTATCCCAATTACAGGATTCCCTGTAGAACTGCTGAGAGCCATAGCGTGTAATGTCTCTTGCTGATTTCTTCTACGAATTTCTTGTTTGAAACCATACCTTATTTGCTTTCTAACTATATCGCCTGGATGATGACAGAAGCCACAGGCGTTGTACCCGTTGAATTGTTTTATATTCTGTATCTTACATCTTGCCTTTGTATCAACGCAGCACGCAATGACTTGCACAGTAATGATGATATCTTTACCAATAGACAAACCATTAGTAAAGGCCTTATTCAAGTCAACACAGAAGGGTTTTAGAAAAGTATCAAAATCTGGTTCCGAACCATTAAGCCATAAACCAGCAATCACCACATTTTTTCTTAAAAACCTTAAATTGGGCGGAAGTTCATTAATGCACAAAATTATAGGCCATAATGATTTCTTTACGTTTGAGTTAAAGATTTTGACACCATCTGTGTTGAAGATCAATGTGATTGAATTTGCTGTGCATTTCTCTTTACAGACTCTCGCATTTAGAATGTCTGTTACATGCGATTTTCCTTTCATTTCAGCCAGATACGTAACAATATGATGCCAGTTGTTTTTATGATATCTTTCAGGATTGTTATATAATCAAATGCAATAAAAAATGTTCTTTGGTTGCTACTGCATACAGAACATTCTAATATTGTTTCCCCCATGAAAAACCCGCATTTATCACAAGTGTAATGCCGAGTATATGATTTCATTGTAAAAAATCTGCTGAATTTGGTGAATGTTTCTGGGAGTGACGGATATCCTACTATAACATTTATTAGTTTTAGGATGTCCGAAAGCGCAGCGTTTGATATGTTATGGCGCACAAACACATTCATTATCATGAACATCACTTCAACCTTAGTTAAAGTTAGGTATGGATGTAATAATTCGTCCATGGAAGCAAACTGGAAATATTCATAAAGCTTATTTGCCATCCCTAAATACAAGACGATTTAGTTTACCATATTTTCATCAGTCCTATCTTCATCACTGTCACCATTGTTTTCACTATCGTTATCTACCTCAGAAAAAACGTCGATTTCCGAATAACAATCATCACTTTCTGAGTCATAATTTTCCTCCAATTCATTGAGTAACTAAAATAGATAGACAATGGTATTATTAGTTCTTATTTTCTAGAGTATTATACAGCTGGACGTCGTCGATTAGACTAAAGAAACTCACTCGTGCATCAGAGCAAATGTTTGCCAATTTAAGATCATTTTCATTGCTCCAGGACTTTTCACCTTCATCGTTGTTAGAGACTTGGTTGGACGTAGAGGTATGCTGATCAATAGTTATTACATTAGAATGATTCCCCAAATAATCCGGATTGCAGAGATCCAACATCCTCTAGAAATATTTGAAAACCAATAACCAATGTTTTATTGCCAATTGTTTAAAAACCCCTTTCAATGGTAGCGAGAAACGTTTCAAAAACAATTATAACTTCTATCATTCAATTCGTTTTAAGGTCACTATATAATTTAGGAATCATAATATGAATATATAGAAGATGCTAATAATAAATAGCACTGTGAACAATGTACTGATATGAAACTTACCAATTTATGAGTGGAACTGTGGTTCATGAATTCATCTTGCAAAAACCCCTTGTTGACTACATTATATCCTATTAGTTCCTTTTTGTTAGACGCAGGATCAAGCGAAGAATCAACAGTTGGTTCTGGCGCGTATTTAGGAGTAAGCTCCGATCTATTTGTAACTGGTGTTTCTAAATTCTCCGTATCCTTTAGAAGGTTAACCATAGATTGTTTTATTTGCTTCTAAAGAAAATAAATGATAATAAAGGAATACGTTACAAGAGGATAGAATTGTCACAATTATATCTCACCTTTCGAATTTTTCGAATACCACGACGATTTTTTTCTTGGTGATATAAATAACTCATCCTGGAATTCCGCATTTTCGTAAATTCTACTTTTCACAACAATAAAATTCTATAAAATTTTGCAAAAACATGCTTGGAGCTAGTGTCGGGGTTGCCAAATAAAAATCTGTATTTTAGTAAATAAAAATCATTTCACCATCGCTACTGCCTAAAATTGGAAAAGAACATCTGAAAATCTGTGTCGAGAATTTGAAAAAAATATTTATTTAATTTCGGAATATTTTCAAAAATTTGTTAATTTAACCCTCAAAAAGGCAACCGGGTCTCAGAGGCCCGGCACGTTACAATTTTTTAGTTAGAACAAAATGTGTATGCAGTATAAGCTTGGGCATGGAAATTTTGATAAGTAGCTTTGAAATCTATAACAAAAATAAAAAATTGTGAAATTTTCATCTATGGAGTGAAGCGCAGCTATGTTTGAATTTTTTACATGCACAAAAAGGCAAGCCGGGCCTGGCAGGCCCGGTGTGCATGCAATATTTACTAGGAATACCACAGGTTTTATACATTAATATTTATCTGAAAAAAACATTTTGATGAGTTCATCTTCATATTAGTAGGAATTTTTTTCATGTTTTGATTGATTTTATCTTTTTACCTTTTCTTATAAGAAAAAAATCTTAAAAGTTTGAGCGAATTATATACATTTCTTATATAAGAAATGTAAAAATAGCATACGATAATGACGTGTGTTATATTTTTTGGGTAAATACTTTTATTTCATCCACTGTGGTCTACTTGACAATTATTTGGATACAACATAACCTAACTCTGTCGTTATTGTCTATTTTTGTTGTCTATTCTTTGTGTTATAGTTGTCGTAATTATTCAAATTGTAGGATCTAAAAGCAACAAACAAATGAAATGGCTATAAGACTATATGCCCATGTTTTCAATCGTCTCAAAGAATCTGAAATAATGAAAGAAATTCGAGCAAATTCAACAGCAGACGATTCCGAAACTGATTTGCAAAGCGAGGAAGAAGATGTGAATGATATTGCTTCCGACGATGAATCCGATCTGCAGAAGAAAAATCTGAATATGTACTCCGGTTATGCATCAGAAGAAATTAATAGCAACCCAGAAACATTTATTGGTCGTGTTCAAACAAAATGGAGATCAGAACCAATCGACAGTTGACGTGATCTTCCGAGTACTCACCTTTTGGAAAAAAATTGACCTTTTTACATCCATCGCCTTATACGCTGAAATCGGGATTTGCTGCATGTTCGTACTCACCTTCCTGTAATTCCGGAACCGGAAGTCGGATCAATTAGAAATTCAACAGCAGCCAATGGTAATCCTGTACCTTTCATTTGAAACCAAGCTTGTAAAAATCGGTAAAGAATTCGCTGAGAAATAGGTATGACATTATCTTAGGAACTTGGTGAGTTCCCCCGGGGCATCAAGAACCGCCATAGCTGGCCAATGTGGTCGAAGTGCCTTCGGTGGGTCATTAATGATCTAGACATGCAAAGCCAAGTAATGTTGCACATATTTTAATATATATTGCATCGTTTGGACATCATGGTGGTATCAGTTTCTATGGAAATTTGCTGTGTGATTGTACTCTTTAACACGTAACTCCAGAACCGAAAGTCGGATCAATAAAAAAATCAATAGCGACCCATATGCAAGCTTTACCTTTCATTTGAGACTAAATTTGTACAAATCGGTTCAACCACCTCTGAGAAAAATCATACATACATACATACATACACACATACACACACATACAGACATTTTACGATCTCGACGAGCTGAGTCGAATAGTATAAGAGATTTGGCCTTGCGGGTCTCGGTTAAAAAGGCGAAATTTCGACCGATTGCATAACCTTTCTATATGAGAACGGCAAAAAGGGGCTTGAATTTAGACGGGCCTGAGAGGCCCGGCTTGCCCTTTAATGTTAGGATTTTAGCTTGCCTTCACAAGGGTTAACCAACAATGCAAAAATTTGTGCAATTTAATAAATCTGTGACATTACAGAAAAATCTTTGATTGTAGCAACCCTGGCTCGAGCGTTATCTATTGCATGGGTATGTTCAACACATTACGGTTACCCTAGAAATTTATATAAAAGATACCATCGATAATATAACGATTCCCCATACGCTTTGGATTGTTCCCAGAGTCATTTATTAATAGTAGCTTTCTAACAGGGTACTTGTGATGCTCCTTTGAACCGCTATTAATGTGTGTGATGCGGCAGAGATACCTTACGTATACCAATACATCTGGTATCATCGTACCATATATGTAGCATTACGTGAATGGTTGGGAAAGGCCTGGATAAAAATACACACTCACACAGCTCCAAAAATGTAGTAGTGTAAGTGACAAGTTGAAACCTAGCTAAGATTTTTGAAAACGCAGCGGTCAACTGCCATTCAATTTTTGCTTCTTGAGTTCGTCGGTTGTTTTACCAAAAAACTCTGAACATGGCGGGAAAACGTAGAAAATCTCCGAAAATTTTGGATCAAAATGCACGTAAGTAAATTTTTTTCATGTGCTAACTAAATAATTATATATTAAAATAACTGTTGTTTTCTTTTCCAGCAGATCGCGATTCGCTCGAAAAAAAATACAAAACGCGTCATACGACTGTACTGATTGATTCAGCAAATCGGCTGAATCGTGCGGAATTGCAAACTACGGTAAGTTTTTCATGTTCTGGTACAAAAGAGCAGCGTAAATCATACGTTTAGATATCAGCCTACTATCGGTAAAAATTTATTACTAACCGTTCCCTGTGCAACTATTGATGTTCAGATCTAATCATAAGTTGTATAATAACAAAAGTGATGCAGATTTCAATGCGTTTCTGCAAAAGCATACGCCCTTGCCGGTCTAATGGAAAATTTTATTAAACGTAAATAAACAGCAGAGCTTTCTCCAGTAAAGCTCAGCCGGAATTCTGACCGGCTCACGTGCGGCAACCGATTCTGATTAGAATCGGTTGTGTCATTGGAGCTAACTAGAATCAGTCAGAAATACGGCTCATTTCCGGCAGCTGTTACTGCGTTGTAGTACAGTTCAGAGTATGTGTAATGAAAGTGAAGACAATTGATTATCGGTCAGTGTTATTCCAAACGAACATAAGATCTCTCAAAATGAATGTGAATTTGACTCGTTTGGAATGATACTTACAAATAATCTTCTTTACGCTCTCCTTAACTACAATCACCCAGTAAGTATAGCCGGAAAATGAACAGGAATTCTGACTGATTCTAGTTAGTATTCCGGCTCCAGTGACAGCTGTTTTTGACAGGACTATCGTCACTCTCCTTATATACACGCATAGTACCCTCTAAGAACGGTTGGTTTCAAAATCGTCCAATGAAGGACGTTCGTTGGACCAATTTGGACAACGTCCAAATAACCGTTCAACGAACGTCCATCGTTGGACCCGTGTTGAACGATTTTGAAACAATTTTTTGGACGTCTCAGTGGGTAGTAATAGTAATGAAGCACTTTTTTTTGAAAAGGGCCAATAAATAAAATAAAGTGAATCGAGCAAAATGTCTTTGATTTTTTGTTAATCTATTTAGATTTGCTATTTAAAAACGAAAGCGAAGTTTGGCACAATTTAAATGTATGAACCAAAGAACTTCCTATTTCAATGTACAGTTAACACCACGTTTATTTTTTTTTGAAAAACAGTTGCAAAAACTTCTCGATGGTTCCCAACTGGATGCAGCCGGATTGAACTTTGTATCTGTCGAAGATGCGGTTGATGGGAACACGCCCGATTTTGAGTCCCAAGATCCTTTGGATTCTAAGGATGAAGAAAACTCTGATGTGCTATTCGAGGAAACTCCTCCGATGTCACCAATGAACCTAAGTTTGCATAACACAAGCACTGTATTAACCGCAATGTGTGATATTACCAGCGAATCCACCGTCTTGCAGCTGTCACATACTCCGCTCCTTCAAACAGCTAATGGAATGAATCAGGAAGACAATTCCGAGGATGGTCCGGTAGCGTTACTGACCTCCGTTCTAAAACCATCAAAAAAGGCAGAATCCGATTTTCAGTTGTCAGGAAATCTTCGGCATTCACAGCTCTCTCGAACGGGACAAGAAGATGATCCCGTGGATGATCCAAATGCATCGTCGAAGCCGTCGACTTCTGCTCAAATGCCATCAATGGAAGTGAAATCCAAATCTCAACTTGTAGTAAATTCGACGTTCCTTCAAATGGATAATAGAACGGACCAGGAAGATGATTCCGAGGATGATCCGGTAGCTTCACCAACGCCATTAACTTCTACTCAAAAAGCATCAGAGGAATCGCAATTCGATCCGCAGTTCCCAGTAAAATTATCGTTGCTTCAAACGGCTGATGTAACAGGAGGAGATGATAAGGCTGTAGTGTCCGCCATGTCGTTGATCAGGTCTCTACAACCATCAAACTCCGATTCATCATTTCCGGAACATTCATCAGATATAGAAAAATTACGGCCAGTAGAACAGTCGGCGTCCGTTTACCTGTTAGAATTGAATCCGGAAACTACTGTTGAGCAGGAACCTAATTGGAAAGCGAAGTTTGAAAAAACCGAAGCAGAAAATCGTAGCCTCGTCGAGAAACTCAAAAAACTCCGAAAAAGGAACAATATGTTGGAACAACAAAAGCTGGCTTCGGACGATCTTGCTTTGCGATACTCCAAAAAACTGCTCGCCATCGAAGATAAACAAAAAATACCAATGGTAAGAACATTTTATGAGAAAACCAAATTAATGAATTCTTTTACATATTTTCGCAATAACACCCAAGAAATATAATTTGAAATAAATTACAATTTATATTTTATAGGCTCGATTTACGGTGACACCTGAATTCAATATAACGATACAGCAGCTGGAAGAAATCAACGGTCGTTGCCAAACTGACAGCATGTTCGTTGGATTGCTATGCATTCAACTGATTGGGGTTGAGAGGTTGAAGGGTATGAGCGTGACCGGGCAGCCATCCCATCGGTTCATCAACGCTAAAAATGATAACGGATCTCCAATCTATAAGGCGACGGAGAAGATAGATCCGTCTGTAGTTGAATTTATTTGTGGTAAGTTTTAATCTCAATTAAAATACTTGGATAAGAAAATGATAAAACTATTGTTTTACCCACAGATAAGGTTGCTGAGCGAACCGCTATCCGGGTTGGGCCCGAAAATGCGGCCACTATACGAAAGCATTCAGACGCGAAAACCGTCAATCGCTTTATTGCTAGCAAGATATCCAACCTAAAGAAAAATAATAAGAACCAGTGAACCACGGGAATTGGAAGTTTCTATTTTTTTAATCTCATTCAAAATGAAATGTTATGAAGAATAGCTTTTTTCGTTATGAACAGAAATATCAAAATAAAAGAAAATAAGAGTGAAATTGTATAATTAATTAAAAAACAAGAAATATATCCCAATAATATAATCATTTTAGGATAATATCGTATATTATCAAAGCTAGTAGCATACCATAACATCAATCGTAGTTCTTTCGATTAACCATACGCTGTATCGTTGATACCAGAAAGCGACGATTTCGATTATCGTACAGTTTACAGTTTATTATACACTGAACAATTAATCTACGAAAATCGATGTAAAACAAACCATTTCATTTATCTTTTCTTATGCCATTTGATTGTACTGTCAATCATTATTCAAACAAAACATGACGATAAACTAACGATTCCTTGAATCGTTGCTTGAAAAAAATATTTGAGTAAAAAGGTATTTTTGAATGGTAATGATACTTAACGACCCCTTCAGTGTATCGTCGAATTTCAGAAAATGATAAATGGTATTGTCATTATGATTCTATGTATCGTTGGCATATAATATGGTTTTATGTTAACGTTAATAATCATTGAATAATTCTTCATAATAACAGCTATGATTTCTAGTATCGTAGTTGTATAATACCGTTCTATTCGGGGTGTGTACCCGGGTACCCACAAAACTGAAATGCCAATAACTAAGGTAATTTCCAACCGATTTTGATGCTTTTAGGTGTTTTGGATTCCGCTTTTGGACTTGGTAAAAATGAATCGGGTTACTTCATTCGGTTCCCGGGAATCCGGATTTCCGGAAGCAGCTTCCAGTACTGGGATACTATTTGTGAACTTCAATGGAATACTAGCAATATGGGTATCAAAATTTTTGAAATTGCATCAGTAGCCTGTATCTCGTGGTTTTGAAATCATTTGGTGATTTGACCCCGGAACGGACATTCCGGAGCAGGTTCCCTTGGGGCCGTGAGTGGCCACTCCATTCCAAATCCATTTTTTAATTGCCATAGGGTCCCGCAATAATAAATAACAGACTGTTAAAGGTGTTTTTTTGTTGGACACATAACAGTTAATATGTAGTCTTCGCTTTCAGGCTCACAAAGGTCCTTTCATGTTCTGGTCAAATTTGGCAAGTTGCCACTACTGCTGGGAGGTACTACAATGGTACAGCGACAATAAGGTGGATTTCGTACATAAGGATTTCAGTGCACCCAACTCACCACAATTCTGCTCAATCGAAAAGTATTGGAAAATTGTTCAGCGAAAGTTATGCCTCTTCTGCCCAACCTCACCTTTTGGTGGGTTATGGGGAATTCGTTGTAGAATATTCATAACACGATTGTATGTTGTTTTGTCACTACTACGTAAATCTCTTCGCAATATTCCCCTTAATCATATAAATACACTGTTAGCTTGTTGTAATTATGATGTTAAATAAATTCGACGCTAAAAGTTAAAAATTTGAGGAAGACGAGAAAAAAAACTATTTTGGATATGCTAGTATAATTTAATTAAATTATCTCACATTTTAGGATTCTTTTCAGAAAATAAAAAAAATATTGACAAGTCGTTAATTAGTAGCATTCCACCGCAGCAGTGAAATTTTGTTGTGAACTTATTGGAAAATACAGTTATTAGCACAACTATCGTTACTCGTTAAATGAAGATGTTTGATATTTTTGAGGAAATGCAAAATCCGTAATTTGAGTGAATTAGCGGTATGAATTTCAATTGTCTCATTACAAAAACAATCTACTATAGCTTTTTCAATCAAAACAAAAATTTGAGCTGTAGAGGGTTAAAAAAACTATGCGACGATTCAGTACGTTGCACAATTGGATCTAGGTGGGCAATAAATGGTCGTATTTTGTTCCACAACTTCTGGTTTTAATCATTTTTCTACTGTTTCTGTCATTTAATTTGGTTCTGTTTTATATATTTCATGTTTTTTTTGCTTTTTCCTTCTTACGCTGGATTTTCTCTTTTTCTGTTATCTCCATTTCTACATTTTTCTATTTGACACATTTTCTCTATTCATCATTTTTGAATAATTTTTCTATTCTATTGTTTTTGTCATCTTCTTAAGAATTTACAATTTGTTTCAATGTTTTTGGTATCGCTAAGTATCGGAACTATGTTTCGTTTATTTTGTCCGTTTTTTAACTTATTTTACATGTATTTCGCTTTTTCAATTATTTATTCAATTTTATTTCATTTCTACTGCACTGTCATGTTCTTAGTTTTTTTTGACATTGAAAATGTCTTACTGCACTATCTGGGGCAGGGTGTCATTCTAAAATCTAAAATCAAACGATGTCACGTTTTTGCGTCACTATTTTGAACGCTAATAACTTTCTTATTTATGAACGGATTTCCGTCTGGTTATCACTAAACAATTCAGAATTAACTGAAATTATGTTTTATTGCTATAGTGTTTTTGTATTTCAATAGTACACTATTGAAAAACAAGCAAAAATGAACAGATCTCGAAAACGTGAAAACTCTCATACATCAGTCAATCTATCCCCGGTAGCGCCGTCGAAAGGGAGCAGCTTAGTGATTCAAACGAACACGAAAAGTTATAAATAAATGTGCCGTGTGCCTGTTTGAATCAGTTGTTGCTCTTTTGCCAGCCAAATAACATCGTATCTATAGCGTCTCGTACGACAGATTTGAGCACCTAGCACACTACGCTTCTATGAATGACGTCATCCTCGACTATTTAAAGAATATCATTTCTCGAGCGCCTTCATTCTCCCGTCGATCGTCGGGCCGTAAAGAACAGCAGTAGCAATCATGCATGTTGACAATGCGCTGCGTAGTGCTGCATTTGATCACTGCTACCGCTGGGGGTGATCCGATGTAAAAAGCGCGCGGCTGGAAGAGTTGCCAAACCTCAGTTGAAGCTGACTAATTGTTCCATTCTGCATGTTATTGTTAAATTAAAAACCCTTTTAAGGGCTATAACAAACAATGAAGAACAAATTTGAATATTTCCAATCATTGACAGCGATAATTCAATTGCGCAGTTTATATTCGTTATTTCGTCGCTGTTGTGCTATCTTATGACAAGCGCCATTTAGCACATTTCGAGAAAAACGATTTTTAAAGTTTGAGATTGAATACCTTGAAACTTATAAATGGTATAAACAATCCAAAGAAGACAATTGATGCTTCTATCTGTTCTGCATTAATCTCTCAAATATTACGAAGATCGGTTGACTATGTTGCGAGTTTTTACTATGAATGTAAACAAACGTCGCACTCACACGTGTCATAGGCGTGTATTGATGACAAAATTTGTATGACGTGTCATAATCGTGCATGGAAAATTTTCCATAGAAAAAAAAACATCACTTTTTAAATTTTATTCATATCTTTGGATTCATATGGTCTATAAACATTCGCTGAAATGCATTTTAAAGAAAATGAGTCAGGGAATCTAGAAAAAAATGATTATTCTTGATTACAGTGTTGCCAAATATATTTTATTTCCAGTTCAAAACTAAAACTGTGTTTTTCTCACAACTCGTATAATTTTCTTTCGAAAATGTTTATGCCATTGTGTTCCTCAGAAATTTTCACACATAAAACCGTCTAAAACTTCAATATAACTTGAGCCAATCCCTAGATATAGTGATTTGAAGCAAATAATTCACAATTTCTCATCATGTTTCTAGCTACATCTAAGTAACCAAGTAGAATTTCAAAATTCTGAAAACGCCACTTTGTAGAGATTTTTCAAACAAGTAATGTGGCATATCTAACTCAGTTTACCCCAAAATGGCGTTTGTCATAAGATAGCACAACAGCGATGATTTGTTGCTTGCACACGCGCAAGCAATCTGAAATTTGCAACAATCTGTTATTTGTTTAAATTTATCCTTCCGAAACAATACAAAAATGGGCAGCTACTTAAAGTACATTTCGAGGCTGAAATTGGTGAAAACCTGTGATTTATTAAAAAATAATCTTTCGGAAACATAATCCAAAATTCTGCAATGTTTCAGAAAATTGGAGAATGTAGCAACACTGCCAACTAGCGAAAGCCGTACCAAAAAGAATCCGCAAATTTTTGTTCGTTATTATGCATGAAGGCAGTCCTTCCATCAACGATGCGAAAGTGATAAAAGCCGATGTCACGTTTCAAACTATCAGTATTTCAAATTATCTGTTGAAGGGGAAGGTTGTTTGTTTCTTTCCAATTTTAATTATTTATCCGATGTAAGTAGCGCGTGGCTGGAAGAGACGGCAAACCGTTATTGCGACTGACTGTTGGTTCCATTTCGCATGTTATTTTTGTAAATTAAAAGCCCTTTTCAGGGCTATAACCAACAATGAAGAACAAGTTTGAAAAATTCTTGACGATGACAACGATAACCTAATTCCGCCGTTTATATTCGTTACTTGTTGCTTGCGCGTACATTGACAATCTGAAATTTACAACAATCTGTGATTTGTTTAAAATTATCCTTCCGAAACAATACAAAAATGTACAGTTATTTAAAAGTATATTGTCATGTTGAAATTGGCGAAAATCAAACCAAATCCAAAAGTCTACAATATTATAGAAATCGGAGGATGTGAAAAATCCGCAAATATTTTTTCCTTATTCTCGTGAAGGTAGTCCTTCCATCATCAGTGCGAAAGAGATAAAAGCCGATGTCACGTTCCAAGCTATCAGTATTTCATATTAGATTCTGAAGGGAAGGGTTGTTTCTTGTTATTTCGAAATATTTATTTGATGTAAGTAGCGTGAGAAGGCAGACCTTGTTTTGCAGCTGACTAATTGTTCCATTCTGCATGTGATTTTTGTTAAACCAAAAGCCCTTAGTTAGTTTAGTACTTTTCATTCCATAGCACGCGTGTTTGTGGATTCCACAAATAGTCCTTTTCAGGATTCCACCAATGGACTCCAAATATAGAACATTTCAGAGTTAATGTTAACTATACTACCGAATATATAAAGATACATATGTTAAACTTTCTTTGTTTACGAATAGTTTGAGTTATGACCAGTTAATTTTCTATCATGCTTGCAAACATTTAATTTGATAGTAGGTATTTAAAGATAGATGTAAGGTTTTGTTTGTGAGCATCATTAATTGATGTTCCCATTTCATGGATTTGAATAAAACTTTTTTAAAACTTGAATTTATCCACTATTGGTTATCGATTTTAATTTAAAAATTCAACAATTATCTCTAGTGAAGAATAGCATGCCTGTGTGTAGTTCTAAAACAGTCTATGGCATTAAGGGGTTTTAATTTGGCCACGGATAATATTGATTGCTTATAAAACTGGCTACATTTTTAATGTCATCGTGGTCGTGTCTTGTACACAACCCTTAAATTTTTTTAAATATAGCATTTCCTGCTAATTTTTTTCAAATTTCTTCATTTTTCAAATTTTCCCTTTTCCATTTTACTCTACTATTTTTTTAATTCAAACCATTCCCTGTAATTTTCTTCATTTTTATCTCCCTTCGTTTTCTCTTTTTCCCCACGCATTCCATTCTAATCTTTCTCTATTTTTCGTAATTTTCAATTTTATCCACACTTCTCAAATATACTTTATTTTTATTCATTTTTGTCCATTGCATATTTTAGCATATTCTGATTTATTTTTTCTCCTGTCTTAACCCTCAAGATGGCAAGAGGTATCAGAGGCCCGGCTAGTTACAGCTCTTTAGTTTCAATGAACTTGTAATTTAAAATACAAATGATCGAGCATTTTCGGGCTTTTGATTCTCTCACTGATAAAATGCCAAAAATAGGGTTTTGATTTCATTGGGTCTTATGGTTCTTGTAGTTACAATTTAAGCTTGCCTTTTTGAGGGTTAAATCTTCCATTTTATGGGGGAACCTGAGGCTACCAGGAACTACCTAAGCAAATCGCCCTTTTAGGTGGATAGATGTGAAAAAATGGTTAGTTTGAAACTTCAGCTACATTTTGGTGCCATGAAACCACTCTTTTGGTTTTCTTCTAAATTATTAAATTTGTGAACATTAGTTGAGAGGCTGAGAGCAAGAGTGGGTTAAAAATTCGCTGCGAGCAAAAGCGGTATACGTTTTATTTAGAGCAAAACCGGTTTAAGTACCAGTCAGAGCAGAAATGGGATAAAAAAACCTTAGCGCAAAAGTGGGTTAAAAAGATATACCACTTTTGCCCTGAGAGGATATATATTCCATTTTTATTCTAAGAATGTTTTCAAAAATGATTTATTACCAATCAGGGAAAACCATCATCAATATGGGTATCATTTGAAAGGAGGTGGTTAGTAGATATGGGAAATCGATAATTACGCCATTTTGAATTCCAAGATGGCGACTTCCGTTACCACAAAATAGTGAGAACCACCATCAATATGGGTGTCATTTGAAAGGAGATGGTGAGCAGACACCGAAAATTGACCATCACCGCCATTTTGAAATCCAAGATGGCGACTTCCGGTTACCACAAAATAGTGAGAACCACCATCAATATGAGTGTCATTTGAAAGGGGATGGTGAGCAGACACCGAAAATTGACCACCACCGCCATTTTGAAATCCAAGATGGCGACTTCCGGTTACCACAAAATAGTGAGAACCACCATCAATATGGGTGTCATTTGAAAGGAGATGGTGAGCAGACACCGAAAATTGACCATCACCGCCATTTTGAAATCCAAGATGGCGACTTCCGGTTACCACAAAATAGCGAGAACCACCATCAATATGGGTGTCATTTGAAAGGAGATAGTGAGCAGACACCGAAAATTGACCATTACCGCCATTTTGAAATCCAAGATGGCGACTTCCGGTCACCACAAAATAATGAGAACCACCATCAATATGGGTGCAATTTGAAAGGGGATGGTGAGCAGACACCGAAAATTGACCTTCACCGCCATTTTGAAATCCAAGATGGCGACTTCCGGTTACCACAAAATAGTGAGAACCACCATCAATATGGGTGTCATTTGAAAGGGAATGGTGAGCAGACATCGAAAATTGACTTTCACCGCCATTTTGAAATCCAAGATGGCGACTTCCGGTTACCACAAAATAGTGAGAACCACCATCAATATGGGTGTCATTTGAAAGGGAATGGTGAGCAGACATCGAAAATTGACCACCACCGCCATTTTGAAATCCAAGATGGCGACTTCCGGTTACCACAAAATAGTGAGAACCACCATCAATATGGGTGTCATTTGAAAGAGGATGATCAGCACACACCGAAAATTGACCATTACCGCCATTTTGAATTCCAAGATGGCGACTTCCGGTTACCACAAAATAGTGAGAACCACCATCAATATGGGTGTCATTTGAAAGGGAATGGTGAGCAGACATCGAAAATTGACCATTACCGCCATTCTGAATTCCAAGATGGCGACTTCCGGTTACCACAAAATAGTGAGAACCACCATCAATATGGGTGTCATTTGAAAGGGAATGATGAGCAGACACCGAAAATTGACCACCACCGCCATTTTGAAATCCAAGATGGCGACTTCCGGTTATCACAAAATAGTGAGAACCACCATCAATATGGGTGTCATTTGAAAGGAGGTGGTTAGCAGACACCGAATATTGATCATTACCGCCATTTTGAAATCCAAGATGGCGACTTCCGGTTACCACAATATAGTGAGAACCACCATCAATATGGGTGTCATTTGAAAAGGGGTGTCAGTAGATATCGGAAATTGATTATTACGTAATTTTGAAATCCAAGATGGCGACTTTCAGTTACCACAAAATAGTGAGAACCACCATTAATATGGGTGTCATTTAAAAAGGGTCAGTAGACATCGGAAATCGATTGTTACGCCATTTTGAAATCCAAGATAGCGGCTTCCGGTAACCACAAAGTAGAGAGAACCATCATCAATATGGGTATAATTTGAAAGCGGGTGTCAGTAAATATCGGGAATTGATTATTACGTCATTTTGAAATCCAAGATGGCGATTTCCGGTTACCACAAAATAGTGAGAACCACCATCAATATGGGTGGGGTGGTCAGTAGACATCGGAAATCGACAATTAGGCTATTTTGAAATCCAATATGGTCACTTCCGGTTACCAGAAAATAGTGAGAACCATCATAAACATGGGTAACGTTTGAAAGGGGGTGTTCAGTAGTAGCCGTTTTAGATCCGATTTTCTTTCACTGCAAACATTACATTGCAACAACACGGTTTTATGCCTAAATGATCGACAACGACCAACCTGCTCTCGTTTACAACATATGTACTCGATGGATTTACTGACGGATTGCGAACCGATGCTGTTCACATGGATCGGTTCGGCCTTCGACAAAATCAACCATGATGTCGCAATAGCGAAGCTGGACAAACTCGGTATTCATGGACAACTTCTGCGTTGGTTCCTCGATGGAAGGCAATTCCAAATCAGCATTAAGGACTGCCTATCTGCACCATTCTTCACTACATCCGGCATCTCAATAGGTAGCCATCTCGGTCCATTAATTTTCCTCCTCTACTTTAATGACATCAATATTAAATTACAAGGACCCCGCCTTTCTTTCGCGCATGATATGAAAATTTTTCGACAAATACGGGATAAAACCGATTCCGAGTTTTTTCAGAGTGAACTGGAGAGCTTTAGTACGTGATGTGACCTAAACAGAATGGTTTTACATCCGAGTAAATGCTCAATCGTTACGTTCACTCGGAAACGCTATCCGATTCAGTTTAACTACCATTTATTCGACTCGAGCATTCCAAGACACTCTCACGTCAAGGGTGGTGGAGTCATCATGGATGCAGCACCACACACTTCATGCTTCGTGGATGAGGCATGAAGACAATAAAGATAAAACAACCCAATGTAAGAGCATGGGAGGTATGAGCCTAGAAGCGCAAGAGCATGGGAGATATGAGCCTAGAAGCGACCGGGCCCACTATATGCTGGATACTGTCAACGTCTGTACATCAACATACGGATGCCACCCCCTGGATAAGAATGATCGACCCGCGCGAAATTAAAATTTTGTGATTTGTTTCTCGCATCAATAAAAATATTATATATGCACTTCCATATTAATTTTAGTGGTTTTAAAATAGGTTATATGAGGAAAAAAGCGAAAAAATGCTAATTTTCAATAAAATTGCTTTTGGTTCACTTCAATCCATTTTTGGGTTTATTAATATTCCTTGGATCTTCAAATTTTAAAGGTGTATGAAATGACACCAATACTGATGGTGGTTCTCACTATTTTGTGGTAACCGGAAGTCGCCATCTTGGAATTCAAAATGGCGGTGAAGGTCAATTTTCGATGTCTGCTCACCATCCTCTTTCAAATGACACCCATATTGATGGTGGTTCTCATTATTTTTTGGTAACCGGAAGTCGCCATCTTGGATTTCAAAATGGCGGTGAAGGTGAATTTTCGGTTTCTGCTGATCATCTTCTTTCAAATGACACCCATATTGATGGTGGTTCTCACTATTTTTTGGTAACCGGAAGTCGCCATCTTGGATTTCAAAATGGCGGTGAAGGTGAATTTTCGGTTTCTGCTGATCATCCTCTTTCAAATGACACCCATATTGATGGTGGTTCTCACTATTTTGTGGTAACCGGAAGTCGCCATCTTGGATTTCAAAATGGCGGTGAAGGTCAATTTTCGCTGTCTGCTCACCATCCTCTTTCAAATGACACCCATATTGATGGTGGTTCTCACTATTTTGTGGTAACCGGAAGTCGCCATCTTGGATTTCAAAATGGCGGTGGTGGTCAATTTTCGATGTCTGCTCACCATTCCCTTTCAAATGACACCCATATTGATGGTGGTTCTCACTATTTTGTGGTAACCGGAAGTCGCCATCTTGGATTTCAAAATGGCGGTGAAAGTCAATTTTCGATGTCTGCTCACCATTCCCTTTCAAATGACACCCATATTGATGGTGGTTCTCACTATTTTGTGGTAACCGGAAGTCGCCATCTTGGATTTCAAAATGGCGGTGAAAGTCAATTTTCGATGTCTGCTCACCATTCCCTTTCAAATGACACCCATATTGATGGTGGTTCTCACTATTTTGTGGTAACCGGAAGTCGCCATCTTGGAATTCAAAATGGCGGTAATGGTCAATTTTCGGTGTGTGCTGATCATCCTCTTTCAAATGACACCCATATTGATGGTGGTTCTCACTATTTTGTGGTAACCGGAAGTCGCCATCTTGGATTTCAAAATGGCGGTGGTGGTCAATTTTCGATGTCTGCTCACCATCCCCTTTCAAATGACACCCATATTGATGGTGGTTCTCACTATTTTGTGGTAACCGGAAGTCGCCATCTTGGATTTCAAAATGGCGGTGGTGGTCAATTTTCGGTGTCTGCTCACCATCCTCTTTCAAATGACACCCATATTGATGGTGGTTCTCACTATTTTGTGGTAACGGAAGTCGCCATCTTGGATTTCAAAATGGCGGAAATGGTCAATTTTCGGTGTTTGCTGATCATCCTCTTTCAAATGACACCCATATTGATGGTGGTTCTCCCTATTTTATGGTAACAGGAAGTCGCCATCTTGGATTTCAAAATGGCGGTGAAGGTCAATTTTCGATGTCTGCTCACCATCCCCTTTCAAATGACACCCATATTGATGGTGGTTCTCACTACTTTGTGGGAACCGGAAGTCGCCATCTTGGATTTCAAAATGGCGGCAATCGTCAATTTCCGATGCCTATTGACCTATACGGATCCCATATTACACGATTTCTAAGGCATCGAAAAATTTAAAAAAAATTTCATTTCCCACAAGTCCGAATAAGAAAATTCTGATTCTTTTCTTAGCGCAAAAATGGGTTAATAATCTATACCAGTCTTGCCCTGAAAATTTTGTCGAACCATTTTTGCGCGAATTAATATTTGATCCACTTTTGCCTGAGGTGTCATGACTATACCATTTCTGATCTAACAGAATATTTTAACCCACTTTTGCTCTGAACAAAATTTTAACCCACTCTTACTCTCAGCCTCTCAGTTCTACTTTCATATTTTCTTAATTTGTTAATTAATGCTTGGGGGTAAGGTTGATTCGGTAAAAAGTCATATTTAAAGAAATATAGTGGCGAGTGTTAGTATATTCAATCAATCGCCATAAAATAATGCCACAATTGTACTATTTCCTCAAATTTTCATGACAAATACCGAAAATTGAGCGAGTTACAATGAATTTCCGGAGGCACCTCGTCGAAAACTTGTTTTATTATTTTTCTTTTGATTTTTTGAACTTTTTGTTGAACTATGAAGCTAATACTCCGATGTTCGCCAAAATATCGTATAAATAATAATAATAATAATTTTGTATACCTAGGAAATGATGTGAAGAAGATTTATGCAAAATTTCAATATGATTGGTCCAGGAAATTTTGAGTTAAGGTGTACAGCGTATTTTTTCCAAGTGCTTCCTGAAGATTCATTGTCGCTCGCTCAATTTTCAAATTTTTCCAGTGATAATTTTGGAAAATATTGTTCAATTATTGCACTTTCTGTATCGCCAAAAGCCAAATTTTCATCACGATGTTTTTTTCACCGAAAATACCATACCCTCTTAAATATTATTCTGTTTTTCCTAGATAGTGTCAGAAATAATTTTATTTCCTTTCTATGTCCTACACAATATTAAAATTATCGGAAATGCGATTAGCCAGGAATTCCGATCAAAATTCAATTGAGTGGTATCTAAGTCAATCGTTGGAAATACTCTTAAAGCCTAGTCGCCAAGCCGTCTTCGAAGAGGTCCCAGTTCGTAGATTTGGGATTACTCTATCTAGGGATACATTTATATGATCAAAGATGAACTATGTATGATTGTTAAACGGCGGTTCAAACTCGTGCGAACGAGTCAGTTTCCTAACTAATGCACATAACTGTCAAAACAGAGAGTTACATCTAACACATCTTCCCTGTCAGATAGTGCAAATATTGGGCAATTTTCTCTCGATTACATGTAGATTTGTACTGCATCAACTTTCCTCTCAAATTGATATCCAAGCTACCCCACATTATATTGTGAGCATTTGCATCACTGCCATTGAAATCCATTTATGCACCAGTATAATAGCTCTTGAAATAGACGCATTTCCTGTTTATGTTATCAACAGTCATATTGGTTGTGACATCCCACGATTTGCGTTCACTGTGTCAGAGATTCACTTAACACAGCAAGGATAAAACCAACGACACTTCGTGTGCGACTGGCATATTTTAGGCTGGTTTTGTCCAGAGAAAGAAAATAGACTGTTAACAGCTTCCTAGTGGACCACACCAGATGTCTATTTGATATTTCCTTCTTTTGAACATGATCACTTCCTTATTCAGTATCCTATTATGTTCGAAAAAAGTTCGTCATGAATTTTTAGTATTTTGGTATACATTAATGATTGGACCATCGCACCATAATTGACAGATATCAAAGCCAACCTTTGTAAATGGTAGTGTTTAGTTGTCAACCTCCATTTCTTTGCCAAAATAAACAGAGTTGCTTTTACATTGAGTCATGGCCCACCCAAAAAGCAATTCGTTTAAAATAATCCGACCAGCAAATCACGACTGTGCCACAGCATCTTACGAAGTTTATGTTTCCTTTGGACTAATTTTGTATTCTGTTGCCAAGTATTTCTGTATTTTTAGTACCTACAAGAATCTTTTTTCATTTAGTATTATTTTTTCATTTGTGTAAATGCTCAATTTTAAACTTTATTATTATTTTTGTTTTGATATCAACAAAACTGCAAAACTTTATTTTACTTTATTACTTAGAAGCTATTCATAAATTATGGAAAGCAAAAATTGTCCAAAATTGACTCTCCCTTCCCACCGTGTAATAAGTTGTCAAAAAAATTTTATCCTATTTCCACATTCCATACGTTACAAATTCCTTAAAAAAATGCTTCTATGAAAACACGTTAAGTAACGTTCTAGTTTACTTGCCTTTTCCCATATATCACATTTTGTCGTAACCGACCCCTCTAAAAGTGTTACGGAATTTATTAATGGTCACTTAAGCTCATGTTTCGGGTATTTAAATACAGAATTACTCTTAACGTTGGTTTATCGACATTGATATCAGTTTTGGTACATCAGCAAGTTTGATAAGAGCAAGTTTTGGGAAAAATGCACTTTGACGAAACGACTCACTCGGCGGAATGACAATCAGCGAAACGATCTATTCGACGAAATGATCTTTTCTAGCCTTATAATAATTTTGTTAAATTTATAATATGTTCAAAATGACGTAAATTCAGTAGAAATGTAAATTCTGGAGCCTGAGCTATTCTTGGGTACGCTCGGGCAATTCTTGGATACGCATGGGAGTTTGCTGTTAATTTTAAGTTTTTAGCACATCAGATTAAGTATGGAATTTTTCGGCTACCACAAGCTAGTTTAAATACTAACATTAAAAAAATGCGAAATGTTACAAATTCGTCCTGTTCATTTTGGAAATTTTTTTTTGGAACCTTAAAATATTAGATAAAATAATATTTTACACTAAACAATCCACATATTTAATCCCAAGAAACATATCTAAAAAAAAAAACACGCCACCAGCGTTTCTAAATATTTCAAACTGGCGGTTTTTATTTATCTATTACAGCAAGAATCGGACATTGAACCAGAGACGTTCTACGACAACAGCAGTCTCGGCAAGGCACGCCGATCTTCAGCAACGTCATCCAACAAGAATTCTGTTTCGTCTGATGAGATTGAGATTAAAACCGTACGATCAAGGTAGGCTTTGAAAATCATATGCGAGGTCGTGTGTATACAATCACATCGTTTTCCCTCCTTTCCAGCTCGGAATCGACCGAACGGGAACGCGAACGCAGCACCGAACGAACGGCGGCAATGTCCGGTAGTGCGTTAGTATGAGAGTTATTTCTCTGATAGGATTTACCGAACACCATTCCCGTCGACGGTGACGATTCGGTCGAGTCCCAGTCCAGAAGAGTGCTTCACCAGCAACAATCAACCCCCTCGTCACCGTCGATGGTGGCGGCAGGTACAGGACCTACTGGCTACGCTGATACACTATCCGTATCTGCTGCTGGCGATGATCCTGCTGCTCCTACCAGCGATTTCACGCGCTATGACGACCCTGAAGCTTCGAGTGCGGAAACAGTCAATCAGATTCCGAAACACTAATCGACTGAAACGAGCAAACTAGTCGAACGAGGATAGGGGTCTAATGGTGTAGTTTTTTGTGTGTGATTGTAATCGGGCAGATATAAATAATGCTTGATTCATGACTGGTACATTATCAGAACTTATCAGCTACAAAAATGTCACGAAATCATGCTTCAATCATTTATATATGTCCATTACTACATCTCATCGGAGTGAAGGCTCAAAATCATACGGTTCCATCAATGACGTAGTATCACTTTTTAAAGTAAGCAACAGCTTTTTTCAAACGGAACTCGGACGCTGCGTCAGTGATGCAGCCTTCTGTTTGAGCCTTTAACCCGTAACATATGATGGAATAATTCCCCTCCAATCAAAGCAACCACATCTAAAAGGAATTGATGCACTCGACTAGCCTAATAACTACAGTCATCAATCTAGTCAACCTTGTCGTGGTATTAAATGCCTAAGATACTCTATCGGAAAACGGCGGATAAACAAACAAAACCAAACAGCAGGACTTTAAGTCAATTTGGCTTGGCGTAGACGTAAACTAATGATCACTTTTATAACTCCATGTTTGGCCGATTCCAAAATATGCTGAATTTATTTGCCAGAACTTAGAGCCATAAACAACAACATTTTTGGGCGCTGGATCAAAACTAGCCAGTAGAATAAAATGACAAGAACCTAGAGTAACAAGGGCTAGAAGGGTTAGTGTGACAGAACGAAAAAAAAAATGATAAGTCGTCGAAGAGTTCGTCACCTGAAGGTAAACAAATAAATACACACTAGCCAAATTCACTGCAGAATCAAGTAAGACACGTAAAAGCATTCAGTTACTACTAGTTGCAGTTGGGAGGAACAGTAGGCTTCGAAAAAATGCAAGCTACGCACATTCAAAAAGAGTGAAATCCCAACGGAAAGACAGAAAATATTTAGTTAACATTTATATTTACTGTAGCCAGCTCGCCGTACTAGAGGCAGTGATGCACACGGTGCTCACGAACATAACACATACGCTAACGGGATTCTAAACGAAGTTTTCTCGCTGACATAAATTCAAAGCGAGATAACACAAATATATTTTACCAAACAGTCCTATATTCGAAGAATCAACTAAACATCTCAGATTATCATAAAAGCTAAACACTTTTGCAGCATACTGATTGTTCATTACTACTTTCGTTGATATAAATAATCGTCTAAGAATCGTCAAATCAATGCAAGATTATTGCATTGATATAACAGTGGGGTTGCTTTTTCTTTTCTTAAGTATATTCAATCTGGAAATGTTTAAATACTGATTGGTTTGACTGCTTACGTGCATTGAAATAAGGTTTAAAATTGGGGAATGGGAAGGAAATCAAACAACTAAACGCTTATTAGTTTTTACGCTAAATAAATACAGAAGCAAGATTGATTATGTCGGCTTACCTAGATTAACTAAACAACTAAACCAAAGCGGAGAAAAATGAGACTCTGTGAACGGAAGAGTTACGAAACAAAATCACACAACCAATATTAATCAAATACCGCTTAGTTAGTATATCTTTCTAACACATTCGATGCAAAATCCGCCACACGCAGTTAGAAAACTAAAAAAAAAGATAACATTCACTAATGCAGCGAAACATACAACTCGTAAAAAGAAACAAATTTAAGACAGTGTTTACTCACTCTTGATTGATTGTAAACCATCGTTTAACCGCAAAAAACCCTTCAGAGCAAAAAAAACAATGCTACATAAACTACTTATCTAAGTATCTAAACAAAACAAAAACAAGGAAACACATAGTGGAAGCTATACATAACTCTTACACCCAAATAATGCATTCGAAGACTACGAATAAGTTATTTTTGAAAGCAAAAAGACAAAGAGAAGTGAACAAAATGAGATCAGATGCCGCAATGTTGACCGTGCTCGAATCCAATATGGCCGCTGCCATAGTAGGCGACGATGATGATTATGATGATGATGATGTTGATGACGATAATGCGAATTAGTGAAACAGCACTGTAAAAAGAGCAAGTTGAAAGCAAAGGACAATGTAGAATTTGAGTTTAGGAAGCAACAACAACAAAAAACGCAAAGCATATATAGGAAGCAGGGATGAGTATGAATACAAATTATGGCAATGTGTAGCAGCGAGTTGGAAAAAATTCGCTCATGAATGGTATGTAACTATTGGGAGGATTTTCCTCAGTGTAGCAAAGCGTTTGAAAGTTGACAAAACAAGCAAGCAAGTATAACAGCAACAACCAAAACGACACTGTAAAAATCAATACCATGTTTTGTAAAGATAAGTATTATTGTTCTCTATGACAAAAAAGACAGAAAAAATATACATTTGACATACACGCGCTATGATAAAAAAATAACAGTAAAACGAAACCCATGCCTTTTCCGATGTTGTAAAAGAACAACCCTGCACACTGACCATCAAACTGTCATTTTCAATTTTGAAGGTGAGCGTTTTTCACATCACGCGATTCGCCTACTTGGTTTGTCGCCACGTGCTCTTTGACGAATTTGAAGTACACAATGAATTTCATCAAAAATCGTATCGACCGAAAGCCGGAACCACTGGCTAAACCGCAAATATTCCGACACATCGATTTTCGCCGTCCGGGTTATGGCCGTGGAAACGCACGCAGGTAATTTCCATTGCATTTGTAAGTTAATGTACTGTATTCGGTTTCAAACTATTCTTATCTGAAAGCATCCACGATACTCTGAATGAAACACTGGCCGCAAATGAACCGTACGTCATTTGTGCCATTGCTGAGGGCCGTGGCCATGCTACACTGGAGATCGGTTTGTGCGCTATTGACCTATCGGCTCCGGTACTGCAGATGACTCAATTCAGCGATAATTTTTGGTATTCGAACGTGCTAACCTCACTTCAGACACTGGATCCGGTTGTGGTAAGATATTTACTACTTTTTATTGACAACGACGTGTTACTTTAGTTTTGAACAGATCTTTTTCAGTGATCATTCGTTAAACAGTCGAACATCGACACTTCCGACCATCATTCGGCAGATTCTACCGGATGTTCAGATTATTGGTCTATCCAGGAGCTTTTTCAACGACGTCAACGCCCAGAAGTACATGGATGAATTATGCTGCTCGAGCTATCAAACAATGAAAAGTTGTATTCTGGCCAAGTATTACGGGTTGGCAGCTGTTGGCGCAGTTTTGCGTCACTGTTTTGAAAGTAATTTGTTAAGAATCGCACCAAAATCGCTCCAGTTTAGGTATCTGAGTAAGCAAAGTACCCTGGCGGTTGACGTCGAATGCGTTAGTCACCTGGAGCTGATTTATTCGCTGAAAAGCATGGCCGATAAGAGCTCACTGTATCGGCTTGTGAATCACTGCATCACGGGAATCGGGAAGAGACATTTACGGGCGAATCTGTTAGAACCTAGCTGCTGTCGGGAGACGGTGGAAAAGAGGCTTAACTGTGTTCGAGAATTACTCACAAAGGCCGATATTTTATGCGGGATTCAAGGAATTTTGCGGAATTTGGTGGACATTGGCGGTCTGATGAAGCTCTCGGTGGACGTGGATAATTTGGTAAGTGTCGATGAATAGGCTGAAGGAGAAATGCATCCAGGTAACCAGTGCATGCAGTAAAGTAGCATATAATTTGCATTTCATATGCTTCTTGCAGTAAGCAGCATTCCGAATTCACAACAGTTATAAAGAAGCATCTTTATATCACAGCAGTAATGTAGCCGTATATTTTACCAACAGAAACTTTTAAATAGCATTTAAAACGACTTAAATGCGTATCAGGTAGCCGTTAAGGCGCATTTTGCATGCTTATTGGTTACTTGGGTACTCAACGGTTTAGAATAGCAGGAAGAACCAGCTAACAGTTTTGCTTAACACACTTAAGACAGACACCGTCGACTTGATTCCTCTATGTAATAATAATAATAGAATCTACTTTCACTGCACAACAATTCGCATTTCAACTACAGAACTTAGGTAGAATATAAGAGAACGAAATGATGGTCCCTTTTGATGTATTCTCTTCAGGTATTGTAATTCGCACTCACTCACGCGAAAAGCAGCTCTCCGATGTCTCACTTTTCCAGGATAAGATGAGTCGCAAAATTCTCCGTCTCCACAAATAATGTGGGAATATTTTTTCCAATATTTTTTTTTCAGATCTTTACCTTCTCGCGAGAGAAGGAGATAATATTTTATTTTAGTGGAAATTTATAAAAGCGTCTAAATATACACTCCAATTCAAAGAATATCGACAGAGAAGTACGTTAGACTTGTTTTGTCGTGTTTTGGAATAGCGCCGGCAAGACAGCGAGCGCAAAAAGGATACCATGATAAACTCATTCGCTCATTCTCCGGTGGTTTTATTTATCTGGAGAAATTGTGTGAGTGTCAATAATTTTTCGTGTGACAATGTGAGTTTTTGTTGTCGGAGTGGTAAATTATCCGAACTTATTTACTCATATGAGTGATAAATGCAATGCCTGATCCTCCTTATTTCCTAGTGTCTCCATTTCTTTGTGAACAATTCGTGGCAAACCTCGAGAAGTGCCTAAACGAGAAAGGCGTATTTCCTGAACGCATGGAGATACGTTGACTTTGTATCATCAAACGTAAAAATTTAAAATAAATGAAATGTTGGAATCCAATAACAACATCCATACAAATATCAAGACTACAAAGAAACAAAGGAAGAAGTGAAAGATAACGAATTATCCATTTTTATAATCCTTGCAACAAGGAAAGGAAAATTCTTGATTTGTACAATATATAGGAACCTACTACTAGTGAAGGAGTTTTACCGAATACTTCAAACCATTCTTTTCGGCACCACATTTCATCACATGGTCCATTCTATGGACCACTAAAATAAGAATTAGACTTAAATTTTCAATAGAAGTAAATTTCAACAAAAATAAGGCTTATTCAATTAAAATCTAATTTAAAAAGTTAGATATGGATCTTGTTTTCAGTAAAAGAAACTACCAACTAAAATCAATACAATATTTACACACAGCAAAACTGGGATATAAAATATTGAAGGGTTGTGTACAGGACACAACCACGGTGACATTGAAAGTGCAACTTTTTCAAGAACGTGCGTGTCTTCAGTAAAAATAGTTGATGGCACATGCTAGTTTACTTCCCGATTCCATATGTTACAATTTGTTATACACCCTTCCCGTGAACATAATTTACTTTTCCCTCCGACAGTAGCATTATTATAAATTCTAGTCTAGTACAACAACATTCGCTCTGCTATGCTTTTAATATAATCGATTATTTCAATTAATCAATTATCTCTTGGCTTTAATCGATTACAATTAGCAACTTTGTGAAATATAATCTATCCACTCAGCGCTCTACTGAGGGTAAACCTATGCTCTCCAAATTAAATATTTTGTTTTGCAACAAAATATGAATGAAATTTTCCATGATTCATGTTTTGTCATAAAACTTTTATTTGATACGGCATTTGACAAAACTTTTTTACGCCGGGGTTTCTTTTTACAAAATATGTTACAAAACTATCACGTTATAGTAAAGAGTCACTTCCTAATACTAAAGGTATAGTTTTGAAATTTTTAGTTTTATATTATAGAACTGTCACCATTATGAATCTAGAAGTGTACCACAGGAGTTCTAAACGTGTTTCAAATGGAGCAACTAAGAAAACGGGAGCGTATACCAGATTTAATGTTTGAAATAATAAAACAAAACATGATTGTTTCCGTTCCAGTTTTACTTTGAACCTCCTATATATGCCCTACGGAATTTTGAACAACATAAAATACTAATGCTTGCAAACCTGGGATAAAAACTAATCCATGTTTTCTCTTCTTCAGATGGCTTTACTTTTAGGATGACTACCAAAGATCACTTTAGTTTAACATTTTTAAATCAAAAATCAATTCAGAAATTGCTCTAGCATAAACCCTCACTCATCCACCAACATCTTCAACACACCCCTGCATTTCAGTAGACGCAAACCCAATTAAGTTTGCCCGTACTTTAAACATACAGAAACATGCCAGATGTCTTAGTGCCAAAAACACATCACGTATATCCGAAATTTAAAACGTGTGTGCCAATAGGCTCATAACCCTACGTATTTACCAGTCACTAAAATCGTTTGGCGTCTCAACAACCGAACGCGCACACAATCATAAAACTTAATTTGTTCCCTTTGTCCCAGCCACAACGCAAACTCACAAACACGTCGCACCCTGCCGTGTTCAAACCAAAGGCCACCCTACCCACTCACTTTGCAAATCATCGTGTATACACGACTGAAACTTATCGCACCTGTTTCTTTACTATGTGCAAGTATCGCGTGCTCTTCATCGTGCTGTGCGATTTGAAACTTTGCATACACGAATGAGTTCGTCTATGCAAAGTTTGCCTTGCCATCACTGCCTTGTCCCACTTATCGCATCATCCGGACATTATTGTCCAGGTCCTGCGCGTGCAAAAATCGAGCAATGACTGACGCAAACGAACACGCGGTACCTCTATAAATAGCCCCCCGTATCTGATTGAGTTGCTTAGGTGCTCCCTATTGACGGCTCTGCTCGGGATAGATTGACTGATGTATGGGGGTTTTCACGTTTTCCGAGATCTATTCATTTTTGCTTGTTTATCAATAGTGTGCTATTGAAATACAAAAACAATTTAGCAATAAAGCATAATTTCAGTTAATTCCGAAATGTTTGGTAATGAACAGACGGAAATCCGTTCATAAAAAAACAAAGTTATTAGCGCTCAAAATAGAGACGCAAAAACGTGACATCGCGTGATTTTAAATTTTAGAATGACACCCTACCCCAGATAGTGCAGGAAGACATTTTCAATTTCAAAAACGATTATTTTATTGCATGATTTCAAAAAATGTAACGTAACTATAATAACAACTACCGGTGTGAAAACAGATTATTATTTTGGCAACCTATTTACCAACGACCGGTGCGAAAGCGGCTGTCTTAATATAATATTATCTTTTATCAAAATACACACTCATTTGCTTACGCACCGGTGCTGATAGTCTAAGGAGACCTTCTCCTGGATTCGCCGAAAAATCAAGCAAACTTTTAATTTTTTTGTGGAAAAAGTGAAAGACATACCAACTTCTGCTTTTGATCTCTTATTCGTTATTTATCGATAATTACAAAATGATCTTTTTTCGAAAATTTAAAATGGCAGATCTCGCCGGCCCGTGCGCGCGAAACATCGTCCTACTTCGCCAAGTGCAGGGTTTCTCGTAGTTAACCGAAATGAGAAATTGATATAATTTATTAAAATAGATAAAATTTCCTATGGCATATATCAAATTTCAATAAATTTTGATGAAAAATAAACCCATTTTATAGACAGTAACGAAATAAAGGTGAAATTTGTATCTTTTTTCTGTAATCTCGTAACTATAAATAATTAATTTTTATGCCAATGTTAGGTATAAGTCAATCAAAAAAGTACAAACTTCCAAACATTTTTTTGAATAAAGGAAATCAGATCAATAGAACAAGACCTACTCTTGGCGTTCTTCTTGGTTTCGAGAAAAACACCATTTTGAAGACGGCATTTAGAGTTTTCGAAAAAAAACAAATCATTTTTGCCTTTCTCATATAAAGAAAGGCTATGCAATCACTGTAAAAATCGACTTTTTAACCGAGGCCCGGAGGGCCGAGTATCATACACCATTCGATTCAGTTCGTCGAGATCGGCAAATGTCTGTGTGTGTATGTATGTGTGTGTGTATGTGTGTGTGTGTATGTGTGTGTGTGTCATTTAAACTCACACAATTTTCTCAGAGATGGCTGAACCGATTTTCGCAAACTTAGTTTCATCTGAAAGGTATAGCGCTCCCATAAGCTGCTATTGAATTTTTAGTTGATCCGACTTCCGGTTCCGGAGTTACGGGTTGAAGAGTGCGGTCACACAGCAAATTCCCATATAAACTGGTACCACCATGATGTTCAAATGATGTAAAACATATTGAAATTGATGTAACATTACTCTAGTTTGCGGGTCTGGATCACTAATGATCAATCAAAGCAGCTTTGACCACATTGGCCACCTATGACAGTTCATGACGCCCCCGGGGAACCCGCTAAGTTCCTAAGCTTATATCACACCCATTCCCAAACGAATTCTCTACCGATTTTTACAAACTTGATTTCAAATGAAAGATACAGTAATACCATTAACTGTTGCTGACTTTTGCTTCCGGAGTTACAGGGGTGTTAGTAAGGATACACTGGAATTTCCCATATAAATCGGTACAATCGTAATACCTCAGAGGCTAAAAACTATTGAAATGGTCACCAAATTACTTCTAATCGTAGATCTAGATCACTGATTGCCAATCAAACATTCTTTGAATATATTGTCCACTATCGACGATTCCGGAAGTCCGGAACTCCGGGCATATTCCACAATTAATGTCACATCGGTTCATCGGTGATGACTGAACCGATTTTCTCAAACCAAGTCTCAAATGGAAGGCAAAATATGCAGTTGAGTATTGCGTCGCCGCCCCTCCCTCTCCTTGCCTTGCCCTTACACCTCCCTCCTTCATCACTCCCCTCCCCTTGGACCACCCTCACGCCCGCATTTCCTTCATCCACCCCGTATACCGAAATAAGATGAAAGATTTCTGACGCATCCTCCACTCTACTAACCCCCCCATTCCACCAACATTTAAAAATATAATCACATGAAGATAACATTGAACTCATGCTGATTAAGCTAATTAAATATTATTCTTTTTCCTTTCTCATATAGAAAGGTTATGCAATTGCTCCAAAAACCGACTTTCTAACCGAGGCCCGCAGTGCCGAGTCTTATATAACATTCGACTCAGTTCGCCGAGATCGCAAAATATCTGTGTGTATGTATGTATGTGTGTATGTGCGGATTTGTTAACAAAATGTCCACATCGGTTTCTCGGAGATGGCTGAACCGATTTTTACAAACTAAGATTCAAATGAAAGGTATAATATTCCCATAGGTTGCTATTGAATTTCATTTTCAACCGACATCTTGTTCCGGATTACGAGTTGAAGAGTATGGTTACAAAACAAAATTTGTTGATTTGTCCACATCGGTTTCTCGGAATTTTCTGAACCGATTTTGACAAACTTGATTTTAAATGAAAGGTCCATCAGCTACTGTTGAATTTTGTGTGGATCCGAGTTCTGGTTCCTGAATTACAGGGTAATACGTACGATCGCGCAGCAAATCCCGATTCCAACGAATTCTGCGATGAATGTAAAAAGGTGAATTTTTTTCCAAAATGTAAACACAACTGTTGAATTTGTAGATCTAGGTCACCAACAGTCATTCAAAGTCTCTTTGGCCACACTGGCCACCATCGACGGATCCGGAAGCATCCAAATTCAGAATAACGGTTATATTGGTTTCTCGAAAATGGTTAGAACGATTTGATCAACTTAGTCTCAAATGACAGGTGTTGCGTCCCCGGAAACTGATATTAAATTCCATCTCCATCCGACTTTCAGCTCCGGAGTTACGGGTTGTGGAGTGCGATCACATAGAAAACTCCGATTCAAACCGATACCGCGATGAATGCAAAAAGGTGCTCTTATATATACTTACCAAGTGTAATAAGAATGAAATACATTTCCATAATGTTATATTGTACGAACCAGCTATTAAATTGTAGTTTGGAGAAATGAGAAAGGCACAATTGCACCTCTAGGTGGATTAAAACAGGTTTTTTACAAAAGAGTTTATTCGTGAGTTTTTTGTTACTCGGGAGATTTTTTACTTCATCAAAATCGGAAATAGGTTAAAGTGTCTATTTTCACCCTATTTAGGAGGGTACCTTACAAATTCATTAACTTCTCTGCCTACAAGTGCGTATAATTTGGCATCAACAACTTTGGTTCGTTCTTAAGAACCAATCTACTAACACAAAAAGCCTAAAACGATGAAATGCTAGTGTTTCATCGCAACGAAAGCTCGAATCGAATGCCCCATTTGACCCAATGTGTTCAACAAAGATAGCAAACACTGCATTAACCAACGGCTTCAAATGTGATAGTAGAAACATTTTGAAAACAGGCTCATTATCCTAGATACGTTGGCCATAATATGCAAGGGACGATAGTGGTAACGAGTTTGACAGAATTGTTCTCACCGCTGCAATTAATGTTACCACGGCCATCTCTTTTTTAATGCACCTGTATTTGTCCATCAACATCTAGCGTAATGTACTTCTTAACTAAACGCTACATAATTATTTTTTATTGCGAACTTTTTTGGTTTTTTTTGTTAGTGGGACAATTATGCGTAGAATTTCAACAATGGGACAAACCGACTTGGTATTTTTTCACGAACTCTTCGAACAATGTGTATGATTTGAATGTGTTTTCTGAAAATATACTTCAAAAAGGACTGTTTGATGAAAAAAGTGAAAATGATGAAAATGTAACAATTATGCGTAGAACAGCAGTATAGCGTTGCCTCTCATTGTGTAGCTCAAGTTATGTGAAACCCATTATCCAATGTGTTTGCGTTAAAAAACATTTTGTTTTGTAAACGTTGTTGGCGATATTGTGTTTTCGAGCATACCAAGTAAATTTTTTAAATTTTAAACACTTTCTCAATTGATTTTATTTTTCGATAGTGCGTAAAAAGAGTCATCCAATATTTTTATTTTTGGAATTCACTCCAAAGTGCATCTCGTCAATGCAGGGGATATTTACTTCGGCCTGAAGAATTTCAAAAATATGCTTTTGAATGTGGAACACGCGTCAAAGTAGAATGCCGGTGTAATGAGATTGAAATATATTGACAATTGTCGGTTAATATACAATTTTATTGAAAATACATTCAGCCCGAACTTTTGATATAATTGAATCTCCATTCTCTGGCATATTCATACATACCGCCAACTTACCCCGGGGCAGGGGTAAATTAGCGGGTTTTCCGCGTCACACATTTCTGTCTATAAAAACAAAGAAAATTCATCAAACGCTTTGATAAAATTCAGGGATGTTGGCTACAGCCGCGTGCAGGCCCGACGAGAGGGGGGGGTGAGGGGGGGCAACTACCCTGGGGCCCGGGTCTGTTTTGGGGGCCCGCATTTTAAACTGAATTGAATTTATTTTAATTTAATTGTTGAAGTTTGTTTCTGTTGATACTGCAAATATATTACAATCAACTACGCTCCAATCGTTCCAATGGTTTTCTGAAGTACGTGAACGTAACCCAATTAGATTCATTTAACAGTGCAATTGAACCATTCTGGTTTCATTTATCGCAAGTGTTTTTCAAAGTATGTAGTATGAAGTGGTATACAATTTATCATATTCTTAGCTAACTCTTACTAATAAAAGTTGGATATTTTCGGAATGTGGTTGACGAGTAGATGACGAAAATCAATGCATGAAGCCATTTTGAAAACCAAGATGGCGAATTCCAGTTACGACATCATTATAACCTAAAATATTGACGTTCTCGAAATAAGATAATCATAGAATAGATATAGGTATAGTGATTTGTGATGCGAATGATATGATTATAGAAAACTTTTCTCAACCAGAAGACGCAATATTGGCCTGCAAAAGGGCATCGCTCATCTACTCGTCAAACCCGCTTAAAAATACCCTCATAGTTTATACAGATATTGTTCGAAATAGCTCCAAGCTACTATTTGTATCATCTACTCGTCAAGCCCGTTTCAAAAATTCCCAAATTGTTAGGGTTATCGAGATTATTGTTCAATCGGAAGTCTCCATCCTGGATTTCAAATATCCATTTTGTTAGGGTTATCGATAATGTTGCTCAACCAACGAATTTTAATAAGAATGTGAAGCGAACTTTTTTACTATCTGAACCCCAAAAAACGAACTACGGCTTGGTTCGTAAATGGAGGTTGCAGTGTACACATTTGATGCAGAAAAATATGGGTATTTAACTAGATACTTATTCTACCCATTAGTTTCCACCAAAAGTTGAAACTCTTTTTCTCAGACTTCGCTGTTGGATCCCAGTCATCGCATTCAGAATGTTTAATCTCTGAATGTCAGCGCAAATGTAACAATTGATTCCAAAACCGATTTTACCATGTTCAGAAACCGATTAAGAAAATTCGTTCAGGTCATAGTGACAACTGCAATAGCTGCATCCAGCACCTCAAAATCAACAACATGTACCAACAACAAGAAACAAGGCAGCATCAGTGGTGCGAAATTTTACATTCAGTTGCCTATTTCTGATGAATTTGCTGAAACCAATATTTAGTTTCAACGCTTCCCTCATTCATTCACTTTCAAACTGACTGAAATTTCATGCAGAATCGAATGGTTGAGTGCAGAGGAAATATAAAATCATTCACCAACCAAAACATTCATTTGTTATTAAGTGGACAGTTTGAAGGCAGAAGTTCTTTTACATTTTCGAGCATAACTGACTTGCGTAATCTATATCTGGCGCACTTTTACTTGATAATCCCTCTCAGAGCTAGCATAGAAACAAGATTCAGTTTGCTTCTGAAACCGAACATATGCGAACATGAATGCGTTGTACCGAAAAAGTGAAGGACGAGGGAAACAAACCAAACATTCGATTCATTGTGGTGGGCATGAATTGAATTTTGTTTCTCCTTCAAGCTCAAGAAGGGATGTCAATTTTTCTAAGCTCTGATTCTGGGCATCATTAACGATGGTAGCATTAACGTGCGTCAAGGGAGCATGAACGATGGCGATATAGACTGTATGGCAACGCCGCAAAAAGGGTTTCCAATTGCAATGGCAAGTCGGGCGCAAGTCATTCTAATGGTCAGCCACAAATATTCCTTTATTAATTTTTATTTTTTCAATCTATTACATGTTTAAAATACTGATGGCTCTGTTAAGCTAACGCATTGAATCGTATCAAAAAACAATTTTCATAAAAAATAGTTTAATTGAAACGGTTGCATCCGTATAGTTTCTCTAATCGATATTGAAATAAGAAGTCATATATGGTAGGGCCCGTCAGTACTTCAAACCCCGGGGCCCGGCGCGGCTCTCGACGGCCCTGGCCGCGTGTTCTATTTTGCAAGATCTATGTACATCATAGCTGTATAAAATGGAAACTGAAAACACCGCAAACTAGCCCCGGTCTTCCCTATACTTTTTTGTTTAAAGTGAGTCTGCGTCTACTTTCGTGGTAGTCGTGGGATACGTGCTAAGTGAAATAAGAATGTAATAGACATTTCCACAATTCTATTGAACAAAACCAGCTAATGAATCATAGTTTCGATAAATGAGAAAGGCGCAATCGCACCACAAGGTGGATTAAAACAGGCTTTTGAGGTCTCCGACCACTATGCAGCGGTGTCTTTTGATGACTCCTTCTCGATAACAATCATTTACTCAATTTGTTGAGCTGAGTCGTTTGGTTCACAAAAGACTAAGGCCAGGCCTCTGAAAAAATCTTCAAAGTTTGAGGGTTTCTGTACGTATCTTTTTACGGTGAAGATATGTGGAAGCCAGGAACGCACGCTTGTTTCTAGGCACCGACGCGCTTGTTTACATTGAGAAAAAATGGAATTCGAAGTGAAAATTCAAACACACAAATGAGAGTTCCCTTCGGTCATCTGCCCAGTGGCAGAAAGTTTGAAGTTTTGTTTGTAAACGATTAATGTTTCGCGGATGTTTTTTCAATGGTGCTTGACTAAAGTGCATTTGAAAAAGTGTTCTGAAAATGAGAAGAAGAAAAAAATAAACCCCAAAGTGAAGAGGGGTGATATTTTCGCACAAAATAAGAGCTACAGATGGAATTCAGTCAAAAACTCGGGTTGATTGTATAGGAAAATGTTTTAGCTTCCTCAAGTAGCAGTTTCGTGGTACACCGGCAAGGTTAGTGTATTGAAAAATGTATTTTTATATTTGCTCATGTCAGATACCGTAAACCGGGGTGACATTGATCACTTTTCGAAGTAATCATTACATATTTTTAGACGCAACACATTTTTTTTTTCAAATTTGATATTTTTAAACCATGTACTGATGTATGGAGAAAAAGATTGGATGGTTTTACCTAAAATTGTCCGCTTACAGCTATTTTTCCAAAAATATTTTCAAGTTGAAGTCCGTTTTCGTATTCCGGAGTAACTTTGATAACCTGCATGTTCACCCACATTAAGTTGTTGATGTCAATGTTTTTCGTTCAAATGTTTGTTTAAACTAATTCTGGAAAGATACTCATTGTTAAATAGTTATTAATTTGTATTCTAAAAAGTATTTCAATGTACTGTACAATTCGAGTAACCAAAATTCGTATAATTTGTGTACAACTAGAATAAAATATTCTGAAAACCTTTAAAACTGCAAAAATGGTTTTATTTCAGTACTTTATCAATGTACAAAAAGTTTCATCCATTTTAACACGTTGGAATATTGAACAATAAAAAATGTTGCGAATTTTAGCTTAACATAATTTCAAATAATTGCCAACTAGTTTTACAAAAAAATGTATTTAAAATAAACAAACTCTTGAGACTAAATTTGGCACATCCCAATCTAACGGAAAATAAAAACTCGCTTGTAATTTATTACTCTTGCTCAAATCTGAGATTTATTTGTTTTATAAAAAAAACACACTTTTCGAAGCTTCATAAAAATAAGGAAAAGTCAAATTTCGGTGTTTTGTAGTTTTTGTACCCAAAAACCGAACAATATACTCAAAAAGTATAACAAATCAGTATTTTATAAGTTTAGAGTTAAAACCATTTCAAATTAAAATGGTTCGGTAGACTATTCTGGTTTAATAAGCGATCTACGAAAAAAGTTTCGAGTGATCAAAGTCACCCCGATGATCAAAGTCACCCCGGTTTACGGTACATGGTTAGGCAGGGGAGAGGAGTGTGCGCGTCGTAGGAGCTATGTTGTGGCGCGCATGTATAATGTCCTTAAATAAACGTTAAAAAATCAGCTCCCCCTCCCTTGAGAATTTTCTACGCACGGGCCTGGACCACCCTAATTTAACTAATACAAAATATCGATGAAAAAGTAATAAAAAAGTTTGTCGAAGGCATCATACAGGGTGTTTGGTTCATGAGTAAGAATCTCTCGAAGGGTGATTTACTGTCATATTTGGAGCAAAAAATCGTTCTACACATACCATCAAATCTCAACCGTTACAGAGTTATTGAACTTTTTGTGTAAAAAACTTGTTTATCTTAAAACACCTCTAACTCAAAAAGTATACCTCGTATTTTAAATCTTTTAGTGCCATTGGAAAGGTGAGAAAATTTTCTATTGAATAATGTTCTCATATCTTTCAGATAATTAGTTTTAATTACCTTTTAGTTGTAAAGTAGTTAAAAGTTAGTGTTTTTGATGGGGTTTTTGTTAATTTTCTCAAAATAATGAATTATGATTATAGCAATATCTATTATCTAAAAGTTGGGTTTGGGGACGATTCATAATTTGTTCTTCAACATAATATTCCTATCTCTTCTCGTTTCCTTGTAATTTGACTTCTAAACTTTTCCTGTAATTGACTTGCAAGTTCTTAAAAGACTCTAATCTAAAAAATATGCTTTATATCGCTATTACCAGGGCTTCATTGGAAAGCTGAGAAAATTTCCTTTCGATGTATGTGCAGATATCTTTTAGTTAAGTGTACTACATGGCTTTTTACTAGTAGTATAACTCAAAATTTGCGTTTTTTGGTGATTTTTGTAATTATTCTAAATATTAATCAACTAAATTTATCGTCACTATTGTTCATTTGGTACCCCTTAATATTCTCTACAACTTGTTATTTGACACTTTATCCCTATCGCTTTTCATTTCGCTGCAATTTAATAGTTAACACAGCATGGCCACATCACAAATGCAGTGGGTTCGAAATCGTTGTTTTTGCATATGAAACGAAAAGATAAAAATGATTTTGCTTCGAAACTAAAAGAGATAATTGAATGGAGTCAAGGGAAGAACTGTAGAACTTGCTGAGATGCATTCATTCCTTGATAATAATGGTGAAGTTTATTACTTACTATTTTTAGAAAATAACGAAAATGCAAATAATAACACTAACTTTAAACTAATTAACTTCTAAAAGAATACTAAATTCACTTAACTGAGAGGTATTAAAACATTTTTCTCAGTAAAATTTTCCTGGCTTTCGAATAAAAATAAGAAAAGGTACAATAAGTGCCATATATTTTCAATAAGAGCTAGTATTAGTGAATATGAGATAAAAATATCCAAGTTCAATAACCCAAACACATTAAAACAAGACAAGATAAGTGCATCATGTCAAAGAGCAAATTATACAACTTTTCAAGACTAACAATTTGAATTATTAAAATAGTGATGTTAACTATTAAGATTTTCGCGAAGTGAACGAAAAATCGATCAAAATTGTTAAATTTTAAATAAATTACTGTGAAAAAATTACTTAACCTCATTAGCTGTAACATTTGAGGACATTTTTCAGTGAAAATTTTTCTCACCTATCCAATGGATCTAAAAGATTTGAAATACAAAGTATATTTTTTGAGTTAGAGCTATTTTAAGACAACTAAGTTTTTAACACAAAAAGTTCATTAACTTAGTAACGGTTGAGATTTCATTGTATGTGTAGAACGATTTTTTTCTCCAAATATGACAGTCAATCATCTCTCGAGAGGTTCTTAACCATGAACCAAACACCATGCATGTCTAAAGTTAATCGTTTGGGCGCAAACAGTTTTGTCTTCATAAATACGGCTTTGGGATCATAGTGGAATGGCGCCTAAATGAGAGAAGTCCACATTAGAAATAATGAACTAAAGGCTTACTAGATTATCCAACATGTATTTCGAGAGGTTTCCATGCTGCCTGACAGAACGGAAACTGTACTTCATGCAAATTATATGACGTTTGCATTAGGCGCAAATATGTATTTGTTCAATAATGCATTCTAGCATAACCGGTGCTACGTGTCGTTAAAAAAATATGCTCGAAGATCGGTTATTCGGATTTGTTTCTGTTTAAGGGACCACTTCAACGGAAAAATTATATCGACGATGAAAGTATTTTAGGAACACTGTTGATTACTTTGATGGGTAATGGCAAGACACGCATTACAAATAAATGAGCGTTACATTTGAAAAGGTCCTTTAGTTGTTACACAAATTAATAACATGCGAATAATGTCAATTTTGCATGAAGCTGATCTCAGATGCGTGTCTAAAGTTTTTTCAGCATTGAACAAAAAACCGAATTGGGTTCTTACATGAATTGCAGCATGGATTCCTTTTTATCACCACTAGTGTTGTGTGAATCCACTCAGCTTCTTCAAAAACGATTGGAGAAATGAAGTAGGTTTTCAAGCTGATTTCTATAGAAAAATTATATAGGAGAATCGAAGAATTCAATGCAAGTCAGTTGCAATGTAATTGACTGTGACGACGCTTTCCAGATACTAAGTTGCCTTTTCTTCCAATAATTATCTGCCAAGCATTACTGATACCAGCTGGAAACTTTCACGTCAATACAATACAGCGTTTACCCCTGTGTGTGGAGCGTATAGCTAATTTTAAAAAAAACGACTGTTTATAAGTCCTTGGGTATAACTAGTTTTGCTTCAACAAATTTTTTATTGTAGAAGTTTTCAACCATAACTCCTTGTTCAGGGTTAGGAAAACCCGTGTGATGGTTTCGAATCGGACCCAGGTGAGCTGCGTACCACACAATCCATTTATAAACTATATTGTATCCGCGCCTTTCAAGAGATTTCGAAGCAGACATTCAGTATATAGGACAATTGCAAGAAATGAACACCACGACACTGAAAGTATTTGTATCGGTTCATGAACATACGACGAAAGTCTCATTGGATGTCTATTGCTGCGTATCTAGTCCTCATAGTCGATGACCGTACGTCGTCCTAGGGAAGGAAGACTCTACACATCACCTGCAATCTTGTCGATTTTTTTCGCCCGCTGACCATCTCTTGTCCTTCTGTTGGATCAGCTGTTGTTATATGAACGACGGGGATGTTATTCAAGCAGTTGTCGCAATTCGTGTTCCATACGTTGTCTTCATGGTTTATGTTATATCTGCTGCCCACCATAAAGGTTTCACAATACCTTCCACTCGAAAACACTGAGGGTGCTTTGGTCCTTTGGCAGCACTACAATATCACTAGCCTCTGTCTCTTCTCCGTGTTTCTGAGGTTCGCATGGTACTTGGTCGTTTCTTACCGAACATGCTATTCACTTGACTAGTACCATGACTGAATGTTATAAACCACACCATTACGTGGATTTGTTTCAAAATTTTGTCTTAGAAGGGTTACTAGCTACAAAAACAATTGTTCAGTTATTTATAATATAACAAACAAGACCTCGCATTGTTTACTCATCCACCAGCTCTCGATCATACGCTGCTGTAACCCTTTACCGATATTGAAAACGTGCCTGACCTGGCAGTACAGAGATATAGAACTGGTCTTTCAAAACAGTAATGAAATGTCCGAGGTCCATTCAAAAAGAATTCATGAATTCAGTACATTTGCATCCGTTGTTCCGTTTTGCGTCGAATCTTGGGAACGATGGATTTACTTTGTTTTTGTTGACGCCTAAATAGACACATTTTGACGATTTTTTGCGTACAACATATGGCAAAGGGGCGTAATCGTACACCATGCTCCTGCACACAGTCCGTAAGGTGAACGAAAAAAATGGTAATCCTCGCAAGTAGTTGAAAATAACGGTCTATATCAAACGAATATATTAATTTTATTCGTTAAACGTGGCCGAATTTTCCATGACAATACACCTCGTTTGTTTCGATTGATTGTGCCAAGCATGCATGCAATGAACCATCAATTTGAATACGCTTGTATGGTACCCGGTAAACTTGAGTTTATCTTTTGTTATACAGAATACTTACAAAAGTCACATGTTATGTGTCGTGTAATATGATAGATGTCGGCTTATTACATTGCAATTATTATACTGATACAAATTTATCTCCGAAATAAACATACAGTTACATTACAGGTACAATGTACAACAATGCCCTTAGTAGCATGTGAAAAAATAAAACATCATTTCCCCAAAAGTAATATAAACCCTTTTCAACTTGCGGCCCAGATTTAGAATTTGACATCAATGCAAGTCAAGTCATTTGTATCAACAAACAAGCGAAACTGTGGCTAGCTGGCCATGAGATATGATTTTATCAAAAAAGCTTTCACACTGTAACAAACGATCGATAATGAATGGTCAATTATGCTAGCAAATGTTCATAGCTTTATTTCAAAGAAATGAGATAAACGCTTACCTGTATTACTTTTACCGAAATAAAACTTACTCTCAAAGACTTATTTCATGTTTACATTTTACTATGATGCAATATGTGTGTTTCGCAAGATTACATATCCAATTTTGACCACAATCTAATGATTTTCACGTAGTGCTCGAAAGCCTGCTGATATGCTATAGTGTTGTCGATGTACATGTAAACAAACATGTTTTTACACAAAACTTACGGACAGGAAATTTCTGTTTCGGCACTATTTTTCAGGGAACTATACATTAGGAAAGCTTCTAATACTTATCATAAAGGGATCAAGGTATGTTGAGTGAGTTCTATTATTTACTTACGGAGATAAATGACCCAGAGTGCTGCAGTGTCAGAGAGCGCCATACTGCGGCGATCTGAACTGAGATGCAGATTTTTGGGACAGGAAATCTTCGTAACGGATAAACATTTTGATTCGCTGAGCGTTTCTTAATGTTTCTCGACTTTTATTTTAGGTATCAAAGAATAATGGAGGCAATGCACATTACCAATGCATAGGAAAACGTGAAAACATACAGATGCGCTATTATCACAGATAACATTGAAGTGGTCCGTTAAAGTCATGAATATATTTTCACCGCTAATAACGCTTTTGAGTTTTACCAGAGTTCAAGGACTCGAATAATCAAACAAAATATATTTACAGAAAACCACAAAACAGAACATGATCCACGTATTGAATCAAGCGTCCACCCTTCGGAATGCCCTACAGTGTATTCCTACCCTCGAAGCTCTACTGCAGCCAGTCGAATCCTCAATACTTGTCGATGTTAAAAAAGTGTTGCAGAATCAAACCTATAAACGATTGCTCACAAAAATTTGCACCGTTCTGGATTCGGGCGACTGTAGTTTACAAACGCCAGATTACCATCGTCTGTTTCTGGTTAAATCGGGGGTTTCCTCCACCCTGGACGTACTTCGAGGACTATACACGGAAGTGATCGATGACATAAGAGGTATTTTTTTATACCACTATTATTATTTATACCACTAATTCTTTTTTTTATCAGAATACGTAGCCGAATTGACACGAGAGCATCGCTTACTGCTGAAAATGTCTTTCACAAAGGCTCTCGGTTTCCACATCCAAGTAAGCGTTAAGGAAACGGACACCTCTATTCCAAGCATCTTTAAAATATTAGGTCGTTCGGGACAACGATTCAGTCTAACCACCGCGCAGCTACAGGCTCTCAACGAACGCGTGAACGGTACAATACGCGAGATTGAGACAGTTAGCTACGCCACAATCAAGCAGTTGATAGACTGTATTCGCGAAGACGTGAACTCCGTTTACACATTGGTGGCACACATCACCGATCTAGATGTGCTGCAATCTTTGGCGGTCGTTAGCCAGGACAGGGATTACTGTCGGCCTAGCTTTGGGAGAACAACGAAAATTGTTGCAGCCCGTCATCCGCTGCTGGAGTCGTATGGTGAAAACGAGAAAATCGTTAAAAATAATATTGTAAGATTTCGATCAATAACTGGACTCAATCTAACCATCTTTTTTCTGTCGTAGATTGCTACTCCCGAGTACAACGTTTTCATCGTTACCGGTCCAAATATGAGTGGAAAGACTGTCTATTTGAAAACAATCTGTCTTCTGCAGATCATGGTTCAACTTGGTTGCTATGTTCCGGCGAGCAAAGCTGAATTTCGGATCGCCGATCGTTTAATGGCAATTTTCGGGGCGGCAGAAAATATCGAACAGGACTTATCCAACTCATCACGAATGTCACGAAAATTAGAAATGATCGCTCACAGCTTGACAGTTAACAGTTTGGTCATCATTGACGAACTGTTCGGTGATACGCATTGTCCGGATATGGAAAGTCCACGCTGGAAACTGCTGGAACGATTGGTCAAATTTATTGATTTTCAAGAGGGAGCTGCCTGTGAAAGCCTTTCCGCCATTGGAAGACCCTTTGTTTATCTAACCACACACTGCCACGACATGCTGCGTCCGTTGGAACAGTTTAACAACGTTTCCCGACTGTATCTGCAAACAGAAACTTTTCACGTAGATGGCGTCGATCGTTTACGCTACAAATACACAGTTGCCGAGGGTAAGACTAATGTGAAAAATTACGGTATTTCACTAGCTAGATGTGTTCGCATACCGGATAGTGTGATTAAACGGGCTGAGCAGATCAACGAACAGTTGAGGAACAGTAACTTTTGCGAACCTGTTGCTCACGATACGACAACATTCAACGGATCAATTTCTACAGAAACCAACCATCGGCAGTTTGGTAAGCAGCTGTACAATCTGTACGCTCAGATTGCCTCGCTGATTTCGGAAGCGGACGAACGTAATGGAGATCGTCTCGGTGAACAGTTAAACAGTTTACTGGCGGAATTTACCAGTTCCCTACCGAGAGAAGTCGTTGATTATCTCAAAGACACTTCGCTGGAGTCATTGCTACAGCAAAGAAAACAAATGACACAAAGTAGCCTCGGCAGAACGAGAACCAGTGAGTTCATGATAGATGTTAGCAATAACAGAGCTACTCTGGGAAGTGAACGTTTCGATATGGATGATACTATTTGTATTGATGAAGATTCAGAGGAATTTTAGATTAAATAATGTATATTATAACCGATAACTTACCAAGATTTAGGGATAGAGAAAATATACAAGAAAATTTCGATCGGTTTATTTTATTTCAAGAAATCTATCATTTGCTTGAACTAAATTACAAACCGTAATATCCGATTGATCAGATTAGGAATGAAATTATTCGGTAGCGATGCCTGACATTTCTCGTTTACTTTCATTTAGTGCATTTTGTTGATGTCCCCTTAGCTACCAAAGGAACAGATAATTTATTGGCATATTTTAGACAGTTCCTCGAGAGTGAATCGACAGAATTCAACGGAGACGAAAAACTTGTTTTTGGTTGCGTTGCGTTGCGTTGCGTTGCGTTGCGTTGTGACGATGATTTTGGCGGATTGCACACTGACTTCATCATGTTTGACTGCTGATTATCTAATAAGAGTTGCTTAGGAAGTGGTAAGTAGGAATTCATACCAATCCGACCCATATTAAAACCTCAACAGCATGATAGCCATCATTGCCGGCCGCCCCCATCTCCATCGTTCACGGGGAAGGATAAAGGATAAGGTAGACAGGAAGTGTTGATGCTCCACCTACTTAACGGAAGGACGACGATTCATCAGACTCTTCCATAGGTGTCGCGGAGTTGGTGGTTTGGAAGGGTATCAGGTCTAGGATTCGCTCCAAGCAAACGATGCGACCTGTAAAGCATATTTTATTAGGTAGTTGTTTAGTTAGTCTTCGAGTGCACGATCACTCGAAAAAGAGATGATCTTGTTTAGTTTTTGGTTATTTTTAAACTCTGGGCAGCCGGCTACCGAGAGTATACTATGTTCCCTAAACAAAAACAATTTGAACTCCACACAGCCGATCGTGGGAGTATTGCCTGGAAAAGCTAATCTTATCTGCGTAATTGGGCCGGATCACTATTTATTGCAACAGTATTTGGACAGAACTCGCTACTTCTTCTCTACGATATATTTATTGGCTTGAAAACTACCAAGTGACAGCATATTATACTGGCAAAAATAGCGCGAGATGTTATAAATCAAGGAAAGTATTTCTTATTTTCCATATCGGATTGTTTGTGGAATACAAGTATACGAGCGATAATACCGAACACTGAAGGGAAATATAAAGGATTGTTAATCTGATGCACGGGCTTGTTAGCAATAACGGAGCTTTAAATTAGGTTCATAAAAACAGACGCGGCGAATTTTCAATACGTATTGAGCCGTGTTCATAGATACTAGTCAGATTAGTCGTATTGGGGCTAATTTCCGATCAACTATTCATTTTTACGGCAATGTTTTCTCGACTAGATCTGTTCGCACCCTCTCATTCTGTTCGCACCCTCTCATTCTGCGGTCTAAGGACCAAATGTCATCAATAGACTTAGAATCGCGTGGAGGCATGAGATAGGAAACTTGTAAGAATTTTGCTATCCCACCGTTTGACTACCAGAATGGATGGGAGAACAGTAATACTAGCAAATACCGACTACCATAAGAGCGGTGCAAATTTGAACGAGTGACGTAGAGTACTGCACTGAAAAAAGGACCAGGAGTGCGATTTTACGAAGTTTTAGCTTCCGATGGCCCTACATTTTCTGACAAAGTGAAGTTCTTGAATGTTGAGATTTTTATTACTGTTTAGAAAAGCAAAAGTATCATAAAGCTAGTGTCAGGCCTTCATGAGACCTCAAGAAGTCACTTTTGGAGGTATTCGTAAATGTAGATTTGTCGGTAGACGGTTCCAAATATAATAGAAAAATACCTAATTTAACACAACTACAGATCACTTGCAACATAAAAAGCTTTTTGTGAAATTCGACAGCTCCATCTTAGGCCAATTCAATAAATTTCCTGCATGAAAGTTTCCATTTTTTAAAAACGGTTTTTAAGCCAAAGCTTTGGAAGTTAAACCTTGGCGTGGAAGTGCCGGTATATTAATATATTCTGTTACTTAGTGTAGAATTAGATTTCGTCATTTACGGCTAATATACAACCGCCAGAAGAAACTTAAAACGTTGGTACACAATCAAGAAAGGCGAATCAGAAAAGGTATATGTCAGTGATTCACTAAATACAGACTGGAAAGAGGGTAATATGGAAAACCTTAAGGTCCGCCCAGATTAAGTCTTCGGTACGGAACAAAACCTCGGCCTAGGAACTCCTAGCATGTTGTTAGTCGCCTCTTACGACATGGGAGCAGTTCCCAGAGGTTCTATTCTTGGTTGAAATAGTGCAAAAAGATTTCAGCCCGCCGGACACCACACGGCTTGAGACGAAAAACTTGTTTTTGGTTGGAACAAAAAATAAAAAAATGTATGGATCATCCCAACAATATCAATTCGATTCAATTTTCCACTAGACAAACCACAAATGTGTTTACTTCCGCACCTTGGCAGATAGTTCAAAATTGGAATCTACTAAGAGAGCCATAATACGAACAATGAATCGACGATATTTTCATCATTAGGGGAACTCGGGGCGACCTATCTAAGCAAATCGCCCTTTTAGGTGGATAGATGGGAAAGAATTTATCGGTCAAAGGTCTAAATTATTATTTTGAAACCTCTGCTATATTTTGCTGCCATTAAAGTGTATTTGCACCACTCCATGGAAGCGCTAGGCGACGATTTGCAAAGCTCTTCGTTTTCCCATCATTTTACAATGTATGCCCACCCTACGGAGTAATAAGACCCACCTTACTGGGCAATTCAGACTGTCATTTTTTTACAATGGAATTATGCTTCGCTATAAAATATTTATCGAGAAACTCCTTAAGAAGCAACAAAAAATAAATTGCGTTACAAAAAATTAATCTGGTTAGCCACAGCTGTCGATAGACGCATCGAGTATTTTCTTTGTTGTGGCGTGTGCAATCGTGTGCGCAGCCGCAAGCCGCTGAACGGTGGTTGATGGAATTGGGGGTCCAAATACGAGGCGTACGATCATTTCGCTCAAAAGTGGTGAGTGTCTTGAAAATATTTGTGTTTTCACCCAAACAAAAATTATTCAATGAAATAGAAACCGTGAGCTTTCCAAAACAGTCACCTGTTATTTTTACATATTTATTTGTCGTTTTCATCACGGTTTTACCATTGTAGTGATTTTTGTTTTGAAGATGGCAAATGAAACACGTTGTATCTTCTTTCTAAAAAAAACCAAAGAATTTGATTCGACTGTCGAAATAATGTTTTAGAATAACGGTTCCACAAATGTTCATATTTGTCAGTCAGAAAATCATAGGATTTTCTGAGAAATCGAGGTGGCCCGAATTACCCCAAGAATAGTCACATTTGAATACCTACATATTTTCTATCCATTTTTTTCATTGCCCCGTCGAAATAATTATGAATACTCGATACATTAAGGCTGTGAACCATTTGGTGAAATTTTTAACTTTTAGTTAAAATCTGGCACTTCGAAAGTTATTTGCAAAATAACCCTACTCTGAAGCATGGTTAAAATTGACAGAGCGATAGTTGAATTGGACAGCTCGATGGTTAAAATTTTGCCCATGATGCAGAATAAAAAGGTGGAAACATTTCCTGTACCTAATTGAGGTTATCAATATTTTTCAATACAAAATTAAGGCAAAAAGATGGAAACGATAACGTGTTGTGTTAAGATATGTTTGAGGTATTTCATGATGTGTAATGTAATAAGAAAAAACTAATTTTGAAATATCGACAAATGCTCACACCTCTACCAACTTGTGGTCATCGCAGTTGTCAATTCTAAATAACTATCCATATGTCAACTTTTGAAATGGTTCGCTCTCCCGGTTAAATTTTTCCATTCAAGAGAAAATAACTTTCGAACTGTCAAATTTTAACTAAAAGTTAAAGAAAATCGCCAAATGGTTCATAGTCTAAAAATAGTATTAACTCGTGTTAGTGAAATCAGTCAAAACTGTCAGCAATCGCAGCAAGTCATGGAATATTTGTGTCGAGTGTGCACACCAGACATTGATTACTGTACACAATTTTACGAACACGAATAAATAATCAGAACGACAAATTCATCGCTGCCTTCCAGTTCAAGGCAACTACGAAATAAACTGTTATCAGTACTGCGTCGATTATGTGGTGGAATGTTCCAACCATATTATGTGGGGAATGGTCCAAGGCATACAGAAGTTCGATTTGAAAAACAAAATGATCTAAGTATACGTCAAACCAACAAACGAACAACGAACAGACCACTGACCATTTGAATCGTGCTGTGTTGATCCAATTTCACGAAAACAAAAGTATTAAAATCTCTTCGACTGTAAACACGTGTTTCCAATTCACTTGAAATGACTTCAAAACACGAAAAACGCCAATCACGTTTGGAACTTGATCCCATCCAAAAACTTCCGAGTATCAGCGACAGCGCCACGAGCCGCAATAATACAAAGCTGATAACATTAATCTCATTACAATACATCGAAATGAAGTGCGGTAGTACTAATTCTTTTGCATTGTCTCACTCGCCAGATCGAACTGGTTCCAGCGAAAGTTTCAATGTGGTTATTTGGGGTCATTTTGGCTATAAATGCGATAACCGACGCATCAATCACTTGTTCACTAGGAAAAGAAAAAAACCGGTTCGGGTTATCGGCCAGCGCACGCGGTAAACAAACGCGATCCGTTGCGGTTAAGATAGGGCATGCTGAAAAAACGTGGCGATTATTAGCCTACTACGTTTTGGCGCCTGCTGCCGGCAAAGAGCTGCCCTGTAATTTATCGTTTCATTCACAAGCTGCTGGAATAAATGTGTTTTCAATAGTAGATTTTAAAAAAAATCGCTTGTGCCATTTGAGCCAATATATTCTGGTTCCTTAACTGAGATTGGAACATTGTTTTTGTTTTATTTTGATAATATATGTCATAACAAAATACAACCAAGTAGTGACAAAAAATTGAATATAACAATTTCAATAACTTTCTAAATAATGTGGATAAATACAAACAATAATTCTAGGCGTGCATAGACTCCCTAAAAGACGAACGTTCAGACAATCGAAAAGATGTTATTGGTGGCCTGACGTTGCTGGAATTAATCATAAGTTCATATGGGGCCGTTCATAAACCACGTAGACTCATAGGGGGGACGGGGGGGTCTGGCAAAAGTCTACGTTTGTCTACGAGGGTGGAGGGGGGGTCTTTGAAAAAGTCTACGTAGACTTTTATTTTTTATTATTCTCGTATTACTAATTATAAATGGGATTTAAAGAGAATTATATTCAAAAGATCGGTCTATTAAGCTAGGTGTATTTATGCAGACACTTCAAAGCTAGTACACTATTGAGGTAACTACTCGTTAAGCGACCACTCAACCCAAAACCCATGTTTTTTTTGGACAACCTCACACGTTGTTGTTTCTTGCGTATATTTTGATATAGTTTTGATCTAAGAATAATACAAAATGACAGTTCTTAAGACGATCACCCAAAATTCCTCTCGACGGAAGATTTTGACTGTGAAATCATCTGAAACACCCTACGGAACTCCGTGCAAACCGGTTCTACTATATTTATCTTGGAAAATATTCGGAGTTAAACTTTGATACTTTGCGATAATACTCTCAGGTGATATGGCTATTAATTACATAAGAAAAATAAATATTTAAATAGCTTCGTCTCCTTAATCAAATAAGGCAATTTAGATTATCTTATTATCTTAGAAATATTGAAATTTGTTCACGAAAAGTGAAAATTTTGTACATGTCTGGTTTATTATTTTAGTCTAGATGATAGTACACATCGACAGTATTATTTTGTAATTGTTTCTTATAATTTAACAATTTTGAATGCACCAGTGAGGCTCAAAAAGTGTTTAGCAATTCTGCATTGTTGGTGTAGGTCGCACTTCGGCCAAAATTTAAGCTAATTATAGCAATATATCTTTTTACATATACTTGAGTGAGTAACCTTGAAAAGAAATATTCCGCTAGACAAACATTGGAAAGCACCTTGAATTGGTATTAAATGATTTGATCAAGCATAGACAAAAACCCAATGTGAAAAACCTTTCTTTAATATTTAAAAAGCTTGAAATAAATCTAAACGCTAATTTTTAATTAAACATTATAATGGGCTTCTTGCTAATTTCACTTTTGCCGCGAATAAAAAAAATTAAATGTCTACGTAGACTTTTGGCGTGGGGGGGGGGGATTAGTAAAAGTCTACTAAGGTTTACTAGGGGGAGGGGGGGGGGGGTTAAAAATTCTCAAAATATGGTCTACGTGGTTTATGAACGGTCCCTATTATGATTAATTCCAGCAACGTCAGGCCACCAATAACATCTTTTCGATTGTCTGGACGTTGGTCGCAGTCATCAGCAATACAAGATTTGTGTATTGTTTGTTTTATTTGTTTTGCATTTAACGGACTTTTCCTTGGCATTTAAAGGTGCTTTTGACAGCGTGTCTTTCGAATCCATTTTGGAGGCAGCACGAGGTCATGGAGTACATTCATACATCACGAACTGGATACACGCAATGCTTAGTAACCGACATCTGTGCTCATCGGCAGTATCGTTTTTACGCATGGACACACTGGGCCAGGGCCAGGGGCCTCAGGATTTTGGGGACCCCGAATTTAGGATGAATGAGAATTGTGAATTACTAAAATTTCTTAACTTCCTTATCACGAAAAAAGTATACTATGAGCTGTTTTTAGACATAACATAACATGATTTTGATAGTAGCTGAACAAACCCTGCGAGGGATGTACGTCAAGTTAGTCAGCATCTTCGGATCGGGTCACTTCTCTACAAGTTTCCAAATTAGTAACAGTTGTGAGCAGACCACTTACATAGCAAAGTTCTGTAACTCTTCTGCTTCTGCGAACTGGGTCTCAGGGTCGGCTTACTACTGGGTAATCGGAGGGGTTTCGCGAACAACTGTGCAGGGTACTATCACCTAACTAAACGTGGGCTATGGAAACTGCAAATGAAAAGGATGGAATTTTTCGTTGGAAATTTACTATTTAATTTGACTATTACTGGCTATCATACTATTGCTTGTGTGTGTGAGTGTGTGTGGACTGTGGGCTTTTCTCGGTACGTACCGCTGCTGTTGCTGGAAGTTGCTGGTGGGTCGGGGCCGTCCTGCGAGCGCTCGCGTGGCTGTTGCTGACGACGATGGGGTTCGGGAACTGCCGACAATAGTGGTGGCTGATTTTCGCTGGTGGGTTTGGCGGGTTCTTGGTGGCATTGGTGGAGTCTAATGGCGGTTGCTGGCATCTTCCCTCATTGACTAGTATCGACAGGCCCAGGACGACACCGGAGTGACCGTGCCGAGAGGGGTAAGTCCTCTTTAGCGGTTATGGCCCAAGGCCAGAGGACGATCACTGGTTTTTGACGGGTTAGACGGATGGTGATGATTGCGTCACCCAAGGCACGGGAAATTTCAAACTAAAAAGGTCCTGTGAGGGTGTTTAGGAGACGGGTATTAGTTAAACCCTTGCTTGCTTCCATCCAATTGTACTTGAACCTTCATTTTACATGAACGAATATCGGTTAAATCACACCTCACTGTTAATTTTACCCTTATCTAAAACTCACTGGATTCACTTCTAGGATGTTGAGCACACGAATGCCATATTACTTCTGAACTTTGGTGGGCTAATCAAATAGCTCAGAAGTCTTGGATAGCGAAGCATTTTGGCGGTTTTCCACTGCTTTCTGGGGGCGAACTTTGGGTGTGTTTCGCTACCATTTTTTGCCTGTCGTATAACAGATTTCCTCCCCCTTTCATTATCTGTTATACGGTTTGGTGTTCGTTGGTTTTACCACCCACTTGTACCCACTGTATTGTTTTAGTGTGTTAACAATCATTTGTGTTTAGTTCTTATTCCTACTAATCCTAATTCTAGCAATTAACAAGTAACAAATTATTTCAACCCTACTAACAATTAACCCTTAAATTATTTAGAAACGTGACAGTACATTAAACATTTGGGCACATACTTAAAATAAACAAAGGATTTTGTAACAAACGGTTACAGTTCGGTCGGCGAGGAAATACGAACGAATAACACGAAGTCGGAGAAAATCGGGATCGTTTGTCTCGCGAAATTTCACCGCCGATGATCTCTTCGCAAAAAAATAAAGGTAACGTCTCTTCTTCTTACGATTCTACGGAGACGAGTAGCGGAATAGCGGCTTTCGTTTTCCTATGACAATACGAAAATGCGAGCTCGTTTTATTTTTAAATCAGTAATTTTAATTTTCATTAAATGAAATTAAACCAATGTGCATCATAAAATGCAACTAGAATGTGCACACCAATAATGCTTCTGTCATCCAATATCATCGCTAGCTCGTAATTCCGCCAAGTAGAACAACGACCAGTAAATATCGTTACTAGTGCATTTTCGTTTACCCAGCGCAATGTTCAATATCGAAAAGACTAATGTCGTTCTCAATCGCAAAGCGAAAACGAGTGTGTGAAGGAAATAATGAAATTGAATTTACACGCCTACTCTGCCATAGGCCGTTGCCTCATTTTCGTTTTCGCAATGTTCTGATGGTTTAGAAAGTAGCGTCGGTCTCTCGTCATTTATGCAGGATTTTGGTAAATGAATAAAAAAACATTTTTCGACTCTGGTGACGACAGTTGCAACAGACCTGAGCAGGCCAGCTGCATCACGAACGTAGGAGAGTAAGCAAGAAACAGCTGAAATGTAAAAAATCACCAACGATATCACAATATATGAAGAGCAAGAAAGAGCACAATTCCTCCTGAAGTAATGCCTAACCGTTGCCCGGAATAATCTGGATTGGAAGGAACAAGAGGTTAGTATTTAGTCTATAGGCTTACTATAAACCACTAAGGATCCGACACCACAACGAGCCAGTAGGCAGTGGCGATTGAAGATTCCTCCTCGCAATACAGGAAGTGAAAGAAGATGTCTAAATTCGCTACAAAAATCTTGTTTAGCAAGCGATTTGCAGATGTGGCAAATATTCAGCTCATCTTCACGTCTGGGACCTTCAATGGACAAATCTACTTGGGAGCTTCCAAAAGTAACTTCTGCACTTCTTGGAGTCTCATGAAGTCTCAACCAGATCTGGCATCTTCCACTATGTCGTCTTAGACTGACACAGAAGCAATAATGTTATGTTTGTACTACAGCAGCCTTTCAAAAAAAATTGGTGAAATCCCAAAAAAAAGTTTAAAAATGCCTTTATGAAAGTGTGATTGTAAGTGGCTACACAAATCAACCCCACCTTGGACCTATATCTGATGAAAGGAGTCTAGGCAGATGTGTGTGCCTTCGACGATATTTTAAGAACCTCGGGCATTTGGTGATCTATATTGTGTGTACATGTTTTTTGGTCCCCAGTTTTTTAAACAATCTTTACGTATCAATTAAGTGGGAAAAGAAGTGTAACCGTAACAGCAGGCGATACACAGGGTTCCATACTCGACGAAACTCTTTGAAATTCTATGTACGACAGAGCCTCCCTAGGGGCATGAAGATTGTCGGTTTGCGAATGACGTGGTGCTCTTAGTGATCGGCGAATCACTAGAGGAAGTGGAAGTACTCGCAATGGAGACAATAGATATTGTGGAAGATTGGATGCGCATGAAGAAGCTGACGTTAGCTCACCACAAAACCCAGAAGATGTTGATAAGCAACGGCAGGGCAGTGCAGAATTTCGGTTGGAGAGTGTATCATCAACTCAACGTGGGAAGTTAGACAAATGGTAGTGATGATAGACGACCGGCTAAACTTTAATAGCCACACCGATCACGCATGCGGGAGATTCGTAAAAGTGATCTCGGATCATGCCCAACAATTGGGCGAGCAGCAGCCGGAAAATGCAAACGGGAATCTTCTCACGGACCAGTGTGAGGTGATCCAGAGGTGGCGGCAGCACTACGAAGAACACCTGAACGGCGATGCAGCAGACGACAAGGATGGCACGGTAACGCACCTGGGAGCACGCGCGGAAGACATTACACTACCGGCTCCGGATCTCCAAGAAATCCAGGAGGAGATTAGCCGGCTCAAAAATAATAAAGCCGCTGGGGTTGACCAAATACCAAGCGAGCTACTAAAACACGGTGGCGAGCCACTGGCTAAAGCGCTGCACTGGGTGATTACCAAGATTTGGGAGGAGGAGATTTTACCGGAGGAGTGGATGGAAGGTGTCGTGTGTCCTATCTACAAAAAGGGCGACAAGCTGGATTGCTGTAATTACCGAGCAATCACCCTGCTGAACGCCGCCTACAAGGTACTCTCCCAAATACTATGCCGTCGACTATCACCAATTGCAAGAGAGTTCGTGGGGCAGTACCAGGCGGGTTTCATGAGCGAACGATCTACCACGGACCAGGTGTTCGCTCTTCGTCAAGTACTGCAGAAATGCCGCGAGTACAATGTGCCCACACACCATTTGTTCATCGACTTCAAAGCCGCATACGACACTATCGATCGAGATCAGCTATGGCAGATTATGCACGAGTACGGATTCCCGGACAAACTGACGCGATTAGTGAAGGCGACGATGGATCGGGTGATGTGCGTAGTACGTGTCTCAGGGACGCTCTCGAGTCCCTTCGAATCACGCAGAGGGTTACGGCAATGTGATGGTCTCTCGTGTCTGTTATTCAACATCGCGCTGGAAGGTGTAATAAGAAGAGCAGGGATCGACACGAGTGGTACAATTTTCACAAAGTCCGTTCAGCTACTTGGCTTCGCTGATGACGTTGATATTATTGCACGAAACTTTGAGAAGATGGAGGAAGCCTACATCAGACTGAAAAGAGAAGCCAAGCGCGTCGGACTTGCCATCAACACGTCGAAGACAAAGTACATGATAGGAAGAGGTTCACGAGAAGAGAATGAGAACCGCCCGCTTCGAGTTTGCATCGGTGGCGACGAAATCGAGGTGGTTGAAGAGTTCGTGTACTTGGGCTCACTGGTGACCGCCGACAATGAGACCAGCAGAGAGATTCGTAGACGCATCGTGGCAGGAAATCGTGCTTACTTTGGCCTCCGCAAGACACTTCGGTCGAACAGAGTTCGCCGTCGTACGAAGTTGACCATCTACAAGACGCTGATTAGACCGGTAGTTCTCTACGGGCACGAGACCTGTACCATGCTCGTGGAGGACCAACGCGCACTTGGTGTCTTCGAACGGAAAGTGCTGCGTACCATCTACGGTGGAGTGCAGATGGAAGACGGCACATGGAGACGGCGAATGAACCATGAGTTGCATCAGCTGTTGGGGGAGCCGCCCATCTGTCATACCGCGAAAATGGGACGACTACGGTGGGCCGGGCACGTAGCCAGAATGTCGGACAATAGCCCGGTGAAAACGGTTCTCAATTGCAATCCGACCGGTACAAGAAGACGTGGCGCGCAGCGAGCACGATGGATCGACCAGGTGGAAGACGATTTGCGGACCCTTCGCAGACTGCGTGACTGGCGACGCGCGGCCATGGACCGAGTAGAATGGAGGAATCTTTTGTATACGGCACAGGCCACTTCGGCTTTAATCTGTTAATAAATAAATAGCCGTAAAATGCGACTATTTTCAGGATTTGCATGGCACTGCAGACGAAGAGGAACTCATCTCGGCTAAATAGCACGCTCAGGTTACTGGACATGCGGGCGTCTAGCGCGTATCGAGCTATCTCGTCAGAGGCAGCCTACGTGATAGCTGGAACGATTCCCATAAACTTTCTATTCGAAGAAGATAGCGAGTGTTGTAGGGATCGAGGCACAAGAGAAGTCCGTAAACAAGTTCGGGCTGATACCTTAAGCAAGTGGCAACATCAGTGGGATAACGCTGAAAAACGGTAGATGGACACAACGACTAAGTCCATGCCGATGATGTGGATGATCAGAGCGCACAGTGAAGTGGACTTCCACATGGTACAGTTCTTGTCTGGGCATGACTGTTTCAAGAAATATCTGATTAGGTTCGGCCACGCGAGATCGCCGTACTGCATCGCTTGCGGTGATGCAGAGGAAACGCCCGAGCACGTGATCTTCGAACGCCCGCGATTCGAGTACGAGCAAAACGAAATGAGAACCGTTGTCGGTGAGGACGTTAACATGAACAATATTGTTCAAAGAATGTACGCAAAAAGAAAAAGAAATGGGACACGATGAACGGAACAGTTGTTCAGATCATGTCATCATCATTGGAACAAATATGACGAGAGGAACAACGACCAGTAACGTAGCAGTACACGGCTTCGGGTCGTCAAGGCACCGATAGACCGAAAGTTACACTTCAACCGGAATCGCAGACCGGCCTTGGCACTCGACAAAGCACAGTCTGGTGAAGAGACCAGCAGGCGCAACCGTCGGGGACAAGACTGAGCGCACGTATCGTCGACGATAGATCGTCGGGGCACAACCGGAAGTCATCCTTCCCCCAGAATCGCAGGATTCACCTCGGTACTCAGCCAACCAAAATTGAGATAACGGTTTCGAGGGAACTTTCGACGTCGGCAAATTTCTCCTTCGGAGAAGGCTAGTCCCACTGCCGGAAATTGGCTCGAGTAGATCGTGAAGTAGCACCGGCAAAAGATCGTCGGGGCGTTAGCGAACTGGAAGTCAACCCTCCACCCAGCATCGCAGGACCGACCACGGCATCTGCCCGAGTGGCATCGGTTTCGGAAGTTCTGCCGGGGAACTCTTCATCGGAGTAGGAAAGATTCATCGTTGGGGATTACTCCAAGTAGTCCGTAGCGAATCGCCGGCCTAAATCGTCGGGGCACCAGTAAGCCGGACGCAATCCTTCACCCGGAATCGCCGCACAAATCTCGGCATTATGCCGGACTGCCTCGAAGCAAAAATAACGCGTCCGTCAACAGTTTCGGGAGATATACTTTCTTCGGGGAACTCTCTGCCGAGGTAGGCTAGCTCCACCGTCGGGGACTATGCTGTGTAGCACCGACAAACCCCCATTATAGGAATATTATGAAGAATATCATGCCGTGCAGGACTAATATGGCGGTTATGAGACCAGCGAACTAGCACGACTATCTAGACCTAGAATTCAGTGAAGGACATGAGATCAGCCTCTCCCCAAAGTAGTAATTTAAAATGGAATCCAGGGGATCTAGCAAATGTCGGACTCCTTGGTGGAGATTAGGGGAGTAAGGTTCAAAGTCCCTCACTCTGGCACACAATGGACGAAATTGGTAGAATGGTTTAACTATTGAACGTGTGCTGAGTCGGCGTAAGAGCTTTACCACAAAGTAAAAAAAACACACACACACACAACAGGACCCCAATGTCGATCATTGAAGCAAGTCAATGCTGTTGTGACAGCTGGCTAGATTTGGCCATAACGTAATTGGCCCATCATAAGACTGCTGATGCTGATTTTCTGGCCACAGCAATATTTTCCTTGCCAAACCATTTGTTTCGAAAACAAATTTTAATCTATTAGAAGCCGTGAGCAGTAAGCCCCTGGATTTATTTGAAATTGTTTTTCGCATAAATTTCATCGTCGATCAATACACATCCATCGAATTTCGCCAGCACCTGGCCGTACCACTAACGGGCCCGGGTTCTGACCAGTTTCTTTTGTTTGGAACTACTGTTAGGTTGTTTATTTGCTCGGTGACATTTGTAGCCTCCTCGAAGACGGATTCTCCTCATAGCATAGTGTTTAGTTTTTTCACCATAATGGCATAGATTTTTAACGAATAAACCATAGATTTGTCCTTAGTGACTGATGTTACAAAATCAATGGTGAAATGAACTCCCTGACGATTGGTAGAGAGAAAAGAATAGGTAACATTCCGAAATTCGTCATTTTTTTGTCAGAAAGGTGTGCCCCCCCCCCCTTTCCCAACCGGCTGGAGCCGCCTATGCAAATGACTTAATCTCATTTGGCAAAAATTCCACCCGATTTAACCTCAATCTCGCCCTAACACAACTGCACATTCTTACTTCGTTTTTTTAAGCTTCTATCTCATCTTATTACATCCAGTTGAAGACTTTCCTAAGGATCAGAACTGAACTGATGTACAATGTGGGGGAACATGGGGAGACTTGACCAAGCGCAAAATTCTATTTTTGGGAATGGCAGCTTAATTTTTTCAAAAATATTTTTATACTTGTTTTGATTACTTAAGGTAATTTTAAAAGTTTGAAATGAAAAATCCTTTGTTTACAGAAAATATTCCCTGATTATTGAATTTGCATTAAATGATGCAATTTTTTATCAAACTTTGAATGAACATATCTACTCGACTACTAATTACTATTAATGTACTAATATATCATCAAATTCCTTATGAATCAGTGAAATGAGTTTACATAAATTGGAACATTGGAATAGTTATTACTATACAATTTGCATGAAATTGAACGCAATAACTAATGTTGGGGAGACTTGAACAAGTGGCAATTAGCTGAAGAAAGATGCAAAATTCCTGATATTTACTATGCTTTTTTATGTCGTTTATTTGACACGGCTCATAGCGGTAGCTTAACGGAGCCGTGGATCTTTCATGCGCTTACAATATGTAAAAAATAAAAACAAATATTATTGATTGTCCGTTGGATCTCGAGCGCGCAACTTTTTATTGCGAGCGTAGACCTTTCGCAGCTCGCCTACTGCGTCATGGGGACCATTTAATTCTCTCCTGTCCTCCACATCAAGGTCATCATCGTTAAAAGTGCCTTGGTGCTCGCGACCAGATGTGCACTCCTGCTTTTTGCACTTACGGGTGACCAATGTAAATCCGTCGTCATTGTTATCATCTTCTTCACCGATGTTGCTTACAATGGTTTTTGGGGTGCTGGATGCTGCTTTGGCAGTTGTCAATATGGACTGAACAGCTGCCACAAATTTGGCAACCGTTTGTGGTTCATGTATTGGTATTGAAAACTCTTTTTTGGGTTGGTTTACCGTGGATTCGTTGGCAATCGGTAGAGATGAATTCTCCTCTGTATCTTCCGCGCAAGGTTGTCCGTGGTGTGCTGTTTGATTACAACACTTGCACGTGGGAGTTTGCCCCTCATGGGTGCATAACGTAGTTTGATTAATACTAGCTTCGTGGGTTTTGAGTTTTATAGTCAAGTAGGAGGGGATAGGTCTTTCAATCGGCATCCTCACCACAAGAACACCGTTAGGTGTACCCGGGAAGAAATTTCTCCACGTATCAGGTGTAACGGATTCTACTTCTCCGTATTGCGACATGTATTTTACAGCTTTACATCCACGTAGTCTTTTTCTTTATACACGGGAATCTTAATTCCAACTTTATCACTTTCAGCCACGTGCTTTAAGTTGTTCTGCAAAACGAAACGTTCGGCTTGTGCTAACGTGTTGAATGATATGAGTACGATATTACGAAGATGATGATACTGTAGATACATAACCTCCTTGAGCTTAAGCTGCATCTTCGCCTTCAGCAGGTATTCCACTTCACGAAAACTCAATCTTATTGAACAGAATTTAAAGTCAACGACCGCTGTGTTGGGTCGGAGCAGAGATTTTTCGTCAACTTTACTCATGATGGCAAGAATGAATCAAAAGTTTCCTTTGTTCTCGAGACAATGCACACTAGATCGAGAGGTTGCTAGTTGTTGTTCACTTGGTTCGATTGTACGTCTGACTTGGGCAGAAGTAGAAAGTAGACTGATTTACTGTGCTTTGGTATCTACTGTTAATGTTAATCACGCCATAGAAAATTCCACTTCAAAAATAAGTCTATATATTTTAGTATTAGTAAACAAAGTTAGCAGTAGTAGGGCTAATTTCGTAACGTGTGAACATGCAATGTAAGCAGTACAGTTAATCCTTAAAAAGAAATTCATTAAACATTTAATTTCGAAATTTATGAAAGGCAACCCTTTTGTACTTTTTACTGTTTCATAAGGATATCGACAATATAGAAAAAATTACAGCATGTTCTATGTTATTATTTTTTGTTATGATTTTTCAAAATTTTCTTGATCAAGTCTCCCCAGGCCTTGGTTAAGTCTCCCCGCAGTGGGGAGACTTGACCAAAAAAAATTAAAGAGTTGTGTGCAGGACACGACCACGGTGACATTGAAAATGTAGTGTGCTATATAATTCGCGGCGTCGGCAGTAAAACATAATGATGAGTTATGTACTATCAACGACCATGCGGTAAACTTGGATGGAAAGCCCAACTCCTCCTGTAAATACACCGAGCTTCAAGGTGTCCCACGAAGCTCAAAATAATCGGCTTTCCAAATTTGAGAACCGTCGATGTGTTTTGTCAGTTTATAAACTCTAGTGCAGGGATGCTACATTGAAATCTGTGTTTCTGTCAAAAAAAATTTTTTGTCATCTGTGATCACTAAAACAAACAAAAAATCTGTGATAATTTTCCAGCAAATCTGTGAAAAATTACAATATTTCCAAAAATCTGTGGAAATCTGTGATTTTTTCATCAAAATACTAAAAATCTGTCAGCTGTGAAAAAGAATCTGTGATGAAAAATTGTGAAGAAAATCTGTGATATTGCAGAAAAATCTGTGAATATGGTAACCCTGATCACGAGCGCTTGGCCGCTGGATGCCTAGACCTGTCGTCGTCCCCAACCCTAGCGGTAGCAGTGATCAAATGCAGCACTCATCGCAGCGCATTGTCAACATTCCTGACTGCTACTGCTGTTCTTTACGGCCCGACGTTCGATGGGAGAATGAACTCGCTCGAGGACTGGTATTCTTTAAATAGTCGAGGATTACGTCATTCATAGAAGCGTAGTGTGCTGGGTGCTCAAATCTGTCGTACGAGACGCTATAGGCACGGTGTTGCTTGTCTGGCAAAAGAGCAACAACTGATTCAAACAGGCACGCGGCACATTTATTTATAACTTTTCGTGTTCGTTTGAATCTCTAAGGTGCTCCCTATCGCCGGCTCTGCCGGCGATAGATTGACTGATGTATGGGAGTTTTCACGTTTTCCGAGATCTATTCATTTGTGCTTGTTTTTAATAGTGTGCTAATGAAATACAAAAACACTATAGCAATCAAACATAATTTCAGTTAACTCCGAATTGTTTGGTGATAACCAGACGGAAATCCGTTCATAAATAACAAAGTTATTAGCGTTCAAAATAGTGACGCAAAAACGTGACGCCGTTTGATTTTGATTTTAGAATGACACCCTGCCACAGATAGTGCAGTAAGACATTTTCAATGTCAAAAACGATCACAGAAAAACTTTTGTAAAAATTCTGCAAAAAATCATGAACACGTAAAATAACTTTGCACGTTATATCTCTTTTATGACTTTTGAGGGATTGAAGGCTTTTTTAGAGATTTATGCAGGTTTAGCTGAAAACCTGGTCAAGTCTCCCCATGTTCCCCTACCAAGTTGGAGTTGACAGCCGTTCTTATTTTAAAGGACATGTCCTTTATTTCGACGATGTAGGGAGGCGCCCTTTATTTTATCCCAAATACCCTTCATTTTAGTTTCAAACCTACACATATTTCAAAATCTTTGACATGTTAATTACATGTGAAAGAAACTTGAAAGTTTTGCCTCGATATATGTAGTCTTATAAAAGTTGTGCAAGATGGAAGAAGAAAGAAAAAAATTAATTCAGCATATTCACGTCGGAAACCCGACACTGACCTGCCAACCTCGCCGGCATTTTGTTCCAACATTGAATTGTATGTGCAGCGTCCTGAGTGTCTTTCCTGTTTTCTTTAACATCCGCTTGATAACTGCGGTTTTTTATTAGACGGAATTAAGAGCAGTTGTGTGAATTAATATCCTTATGAACGAAATCCACTTTATTGTCATGGTACCGGTGTACTACCTACAGGTTGTAGTGGGAGTTTGCCAAAAACTAGCAAGAACCTCATTGGGCCTTTGTGAATCTTAATTAAAGATAAAATATACACTTTTCCGGTCACTCTGGCTTATAGTCCGCATCTGCAAATTCCATGTCAAATCATCAATTTCTGGGCAAATTTATCGGCAAAAGCAACCTTGTATTTACTAGGGACCTTGTGTTATAGCCAAATAAAACTGTCGAATTAATAAAGTGTCAGTATTCTAAATGCTTTTTAACATTTGATTGAACGTGTCCTTTGTTTGTTCTCAGCCAATTTGGGAACCCTAGGTCGAATAATCAAATTATTTTCATTTTATGATAAGATAATAAATTGTCAATTTAATATCCATGTAACTAGTCAAAGAAAAGAATCAACCTACCCCGGTTTCCCCTATAAAAACTCCAATATCAAGTACTTTCTTCCTATATCTCAACTCACAATAAACAGTTCTACCTTCTAACTAGTTTGTGTCATTTTCCCATGTCTTCCTTGTATTCTATTTACCACGGAAACCTTGAAAACCGTTCAACTTGTCGACCGCATACGAACAAATTGAACAAGGCAGGCTACATATAGAGAGGAAGAATGCGCCTCAACACCACTTATTTATACCGGTTACTAGGGTAACCGCATCACTCAACGAGTGAGCGAGAAAAGGAAACAACAATACACACATCGAAACCGAAACGCACAGACTGCTGATAATATCCGATATGCAGTCGGCAGTTACTTTGTAGTTAAGCGTCAATTGCACTGGATGGAAATTTTATTTGCTCAGCAGACTACCGTCAGAAGACCGAAACAAGTGCGCGATTGTTTTCTGTAGTGCGAATGCATCAGCAGTGTCGACACTATCTCCGACTGACTAGCAATAACATCAACTATTATTATTCGTGGTATCATCAACAACATCCTTATCGAAGGAACACGCGTCGGTGAGTACATACCTATGCATTATTGTCTAGTAATCGCCTACTGTGATAGAATAGCGGCACATGTACACTGCAAAGTTGACTGGTTCAAGCAAACAATAAACATCGAATCGCAAAATAGCCCCCCTCGAACACGGTGAAAGCCTCTCGCGGCTGGTGCAATGTTTGTGGCATCTTAACTCATTATGTTGGATGATGACGATGAAGAGTGAAACTTAATCCCTGGTTGATCGCAACGGGATAACCGCGAATGAAGGAAGGAGGTGTGCAATTTAAACCAATCAGAAAGTCGCCCTAACAGGGGATAGAAAACCAAAAGTGATACCTATCACCAAGCAGAACTATAGCGATATTTTTGCTAAATCGAATAAACAACTGGCAAGTGGAAAATATTCTTGGATTTGTACGAGTGTAAATTATCTCTCTCGTCATCAGCTGAGGGTGTTACGTCTGGTACTCTATCAATCAGTTATTTGTTTGTTTGTCAACGGTGCTCTAAATTGAGATTTTTCAAAACGAAAGTTTTGTTTTGGATGAAATTACCTTTGAGGAAATATGAGCGACCAAAAATAAAACTCGCAAAGACAGAACATGCTTCGTAAAATCCTATTCATCTATTTTTTATTTACAATGGTCAAAGCGCTACCTAACAAATTTTTACAAATAAATCTTTGCTTCGCAACACCGTGAAGATGACCTGATGGAAAAATCGACGGTTGCTTTGTTTATTCTGCTCACTCCTCGAAGCAAACAGTTGAGCCAAGGCAAAGGCTACTTGTTACAATTAGCATGATAACGAAATGATGTCTTCCTTCCACACTACTTGTTGCGATGTCCAAATGACCCAAATCCTTGCAATGCGCACCGTTTTATGATTAGTCATTCTATAAACAAACTAAAAACGAGTTCAAAGACCTTTGAATTGTAACGAGTTACAATTAAATCAGCAATTGCCTAAGGCAATGCGGTATTATTATTAATCGTCAAGGCTGCTAGTTGTACACACCCTCCAAAGGAACACAATCACTTATCATCGTCAGCATTCGTTACGGTCAATAAATTCTGCGTGTGCCGCTAAACACATGCACTCGGATGATGCAATAGGCTGCATGTAAAATAGATGTTCACAGTCGTGTTTTCGAAAACAAAAGACGATCCCGTAGTCCACATCCCTTGGTCAAGGCGCTCCGGCACTTGATGTTCACCATCGGTCGTCATATAAACTGCCATCCAGCCCATCACGCGGCTCGGATGGAAACAAAATATTTGTTCGGATGTACATACATGTATTATCGCCGATCAGCGTGCGCGCACTCCCTTCTCCCTTTTGCGGCAATTGGTGATATAGTGTTGGTCGGATGACTGGAGGTGTTATCAGACCCAGTAATACCGGAATAAAGAGCGTTGCCAATCGATGGCTGCGATCAGTTGTTCACCATAATTTCCTAAAAGAAGACGTATAATTCCGTTCGAACGGGTTCTCGTGTATAAAACGTGTAGCAAACGAGTTTTTTTGGTTTCTTTGAAAAGTGATTATTAGCAGTACCTGACCAGGTTGAAACAGTGAAGTATTGGAACTACCTTACGGACGAAACACATCAGTATGAACCGGTGAGAAACGGCTTTGAAGTGATTCCTATATTAAATATTTTGTTGCGTTTTCGTATGAAAATATAGAAAGTGTTGATCGACCTACTGAATGTTGTCGTTGTCAAAAGTAATTTATATCGACGCCTACTATTCAGTGGTAGGCCTGCGGAGAATCTTATGGCATTTTCGTTTTTGACAGTGCACTACACCGGTGTAGTAGGTGCTACACTCATTCAAACTTGAGTATAATCAGTCTAGCTCTTTCTTTGCACTACACCGGTGTAGCACCAAGAAAAAAAACGAAAACGCTAATAGAATGGTAAAAACGCTTTTAATCCACCTAACAGTGTGATGAGACATTTCTTATAACTCTTATCACTCTCTTCGGATATTATATCGTTTGAGAACATTTAGAACTTGATGCTTCGCGATGTTTTTGATAACACATACTACATGGGATAATGGCAGGACTCAGAGAATCGCTCAAATCAGCATAGGACAACATCAGTCAACATAGAAATCTCAAACCAAATCAATGGGAAAGCGAAAAAATGACCCATAAAATAGACATACCATCGAATTATTGTTAATGCTCTGTTAATAAAATATCTAAATTGTGGTGGGAAAACTGAATTTTCATAAAGGGGTTATATATTGTACTGAGCCAAAAAAACCGAAATTTTTTTTAATCGATTTGAAGTTTATACTTTACTCAAATTTCCAACGCGACTGAGAACTAAGAAATCAACGCTTTTTCTTGAAAAGGGCGATACTAGCAGTGATACCATTCAAAGAAAATCAACAGTGAATATTTCCAGACTTGGTTTTATTTCCTATTTAAGAACTATTGTGTTTTTTACATCCTAGATTGCATGATTCAGTGATCGAAACCCAAAACTTCATAAAGTATTTGAAATTATTAAATTAAAATTTGTGTTTGCTATTGAAATTGACAAAATGATTGTATATATAGTATATAGTCCCTTTGGCGATTGTTTACTTTTTCGGTAACACCTATCAGCATTGAAGTATCGCCCTCACGTTTTTTTACAATAACTACCGTTTTACACCACCGATTTCGTCCGGGTTTTTTCAATAGCGATCATTGTTACTATTTACAGCTGGTATCAGCTTGATAATCCTAAAAAAATACGAAAATAACAGTTTCGCCTCTAAACTGCCAGCAAAAAAAGTATCGCCCTGCTTGTTTGCATGGAGCGTGGAGGGCGAAACTTTAAATAAACAAACAAAAATACAGTTGCGCCTGTTGTATTTTTTGCTGTAGTTTAAGAAAGCAATATCGTAGAATCCAAATTTTTAGGTTCGTTTCAAAGCCCTCATTCGCATGTATGAAAAAAGCCCTATGTTTACATTTGTAAGTATCGCCCTTTTCACAAATAAGCGTTGAAATGAAATCGCAGCTCCTGCTATCACGTTATCTCTGAAGTGCATGCGTGCATAGTTCCAAATTTTACTACGACATCGACTTTTCTAAAGGTGACTTCCCAGTAGTATCCTTGATTTAAATTATTATCGCTAATCCTAATGCCAAAGAACAAATAAAAACCTCTCGAAAACGAACCGTTTGGGAAAATCATCATCATTACTGGAATTTTCATTTTCACGAATCTTTTCGATAACCTTCCGTCACTTGCGTTAATGCACTGGTTGCACAGTGCTCTGAAAATCTAGCGAAATCGTCTTAGGGCACCAGCGGGTCTAATTCAGAGCTATCTGCGCGGCGAGTTAAATGTGTAAAGAATACTATAAATTAATTTCTATTCCATAATTTCAGTTCAGCAATTCGAGAGATCGTGCTCACCGCAAGCCATGAGAAATAGACTACGTTGTGAAGCGATGGTCACTATTTATTAAAAAAATCACGGTTAAATAAAAAATTAAACTATTAAAAAAATTTCAAATAGTTTATAATTTTTACAAACTTATTAGGAAAAATTGTTTAATAAGCTTTTGTAATATTGTGTAGGAAAAAAGCTGAAAATTTCAGTATTTTCTCTATCTGCAACATATAAACCCATAAGTATACCAATTAATTGGTATACGAATTGGAATAGGTTCGCCAAATTTTGGAAGAAGTCTATAAAATAACCCCTTGAAAGCTACCTAAACATTGTTGTAGTTCGATGCAATAAAAAACCCCAAATCGAAATGTACCTATTAATGTGAAACACAGTGAATAATACATACAGTAAAGACCCATTTTTATCAATCTCATGGTGTATTTTAGGCTGACAAAATGGGGACATTGACTAAATCGGGCATTTTTTTCTTTATAATAAACTGAAGCTGTTAAAATATTCTTCCCGTCCCTTGATGGAGTCTGATAACTATTTCTGATTATGATGAACTTTTTATTTTTGCATATTTCCATCTTCATGATACGGAAAACATACTCAAGAAAGGATTTACTCGAATTCAGTCTTGTTCGTCTGCTAGAGCCCATCAAACATATGTTCATATTTGGCTGTTAAAATCGGGGTTTCAATGTATTATAATAGATATTCAACATTCGAAGAAGTTTCTTGTGAACGACTGTAGAACAACTTTGTTTCTACTTACTTGAAGTCAGCGGCGTAGCCAGAAATTCGGTTTGGTAGAGGTTTGGTGAAAATGGATCTTACTGTCCAAACGGCATAATTCCGAAACCGTAATTTTTGAAATTTTAAAATTATGCAGAATTAATTTTTCAGAAAATAGTAACAGAGATCGTATCTTTAGCGAATTTGTTGAGACTTTTTGTAGTCATGAATATTAACCTGAGAAAATTCACCATAAATACTTCTTGGACGATATACCGTCAAAATTATTTTATCAAATGATGCGCTGTTTAACGTTTGTAAGACTCATCGAAGATACTAAACCTCCGAAATCGGCGGTTTCAAAATGATGCTATCTTGACCTTAAATTACTGTTTTTGAACACTTGACCTATACATATAATTGGACATACAACAAAAATCAAATGCTCATCAAAATCGATCAGAACCTGCTAGAGTCGAATGGAAATCGTAATTTTTCATAAATTTCTCTCTACATTCGGAAAGTGTTATCCTCGTTATTAATCATATTACGTTTTCGTCTCAACTCGACGCATTCCCAAAATAAAAACCTGTTTTAATCCACCTAGTGGTGCAATTGTGCTTGTCTCATTTGTCCAGACTACGATTCCATGGCTGGTTATGTTCAATACAATGGTGGAAATGAATATTACATGTTCAGTACGATTTGAACATACATACAACGGATCGACAGCCACGATCTTGAGATACTATGTGATACTGAAACATCGCTTGAAACCAGCGGCGGATCATGGAGAAAGATCCGGGAGGTCCGGGTCCTGCCGAATTTTCAACTTGTTAAGAAATTTTAAACTAGTTTTAATTTTAAAGTAGCAGTATGATTGACGATTTTTAGAGTTTAAATTCGCTTCCTATTAAATAAAGATCCTAATTACAGTACATCTCTACAAAAGCGAGCTCAATTTGAAAAGAAATCTGAGGATTATGATTGATTACAGAATTCTGGAATTTTCTATTGGAATGTTTTCAGGCAGGAATTAGATATTGATGCTATTAGACAACTGTGAAATCAAGCCAATAGATCAGTTACATATCAGGACCCCATTCCGACAATTTATCAAAAATCCTCATGATGTTTACAATAACAGGTTATCAATCTACGGATCAGATAATTGTTATTGTAATATTGAATTAAATCAGTCTGCATCAATAAATTTTCAACTTCAATCCAATATTTTTTTTGGGTGTGGTGGAGGGGGAGGGGGGTTGTATGGTGTTAAACCCCAAAACCTTCTCTTGGCTACGCCGTTGCTTGGAGTTATTTATTTCGCTTTCCATTTTCCGATATGTTTCAGATCGATCCGATGGTCATAAGTTAGTTTCATAAGTTTCATTGAAAAACTCCGGGGCAGTGGTTCATTACCACTTTTGCAAAAAGGTGCAACGCCAGTGCAATCCACTGTCTGGGATGTTTTCAATAAAATCGGAATTAGTCTACCAGGACAATCGCAAGGCTAGTGCTATGATCGTACTCATTACTATGAATCCTTCCTGGCTGCACCTTGTCTGTGGCCAGGATTTGGCTTTGAAGGTGGCGTGGAAATGTAATGCATAATTTAAATTGGTACTGGGGATTTGAGACAACCGATCTATTTTGTAATTGGAATCGGAAGAAATTTTTTAATAGTTCTCAGTGTAAAAAAACATTGTACCAGATATCAATAATACTATAATTTATTCTTGAAATAATAATTTCGATAGTGGTTTATCTAATTTATACAGAATTTGTTTTACGATATTATTAAACAGTATACATATATTTTATTCATATTCAAGCATTCAAGAAACTTTTTAGGTGTTAACTTTTTGTAACAAATAAGATGTTGGCGGGTCATATTGACCCAGATTTCGAACTCAGTTTTAAGATACATTTTCAACTAAATCTATATGAATTGGTACTTAACCCTTAAAGGCGCAAACCAATTTTTTTCAAAGTTTCTGAAAATTGTCACACAGCTTTAATACACCACTATGATAATTTTGAGATGGTTTTCGCAATGTTGTTTTAAAACAGCATTGCGCATTTAAGGGTTAAATGTTGGAGTGTAACTCTGGAGGAAATTTAGAATAGGACGTAAGTAACATTGAGAGCCTCTCTTTGTTTACTTTATCTTTCGATTATTACGGCGTCACTATAACACTTTGCACTAATTTCGCAGTACATATCGAAATCCGATGGTTTTACCAGAATATTATGCAAAGAGTTGATTGCTAAATGCTGTAACACAACACAAGAGAAAGACCCTAAAGAGAATCTCTCATTGTTACTTACGTCCTATTCTAAATTTTCTCTAGAAATTTTCAGTTTCTGGTGAATATTACCGTTTTCACCTTATTGGTCAGTGGGAATCGGTGCCGGTGTTTTCCGATTCCGGCGGTATACTATTGTACTATTGTGACATCGGAATTGTTGACTTTGATCAACCCTTTGTCAGAAGGTAGTTTCCGGAATCGTAATCCTCAATAAAACGCTCCGGTTTTGTAATGGGAGATTATAATTTTCCTATCGAGAAAACAATAAGTTTTACTATAATTTTATCTCGCATTTTCGCATAGTTATAAGTTTAGATAAGTAGACCGTAACTAAATATACATACATATATAACTCATATGTGTAAGTATAAATATTGTGTGGTATGCACATTATAATTTCATATAACATATTTCATATTTAAATTAATCACGTTTAGTCCTTTTCTGCCTTTCGTCTATTCGAATACGATCAGGCAATTCTGTCATGTTTTTGGTCGATAAGCTGTTCGAATAAATTCAATTTATAATATCCTGTCTCGCCTTAGTTCTGTTCATATTTCTTACCGAATCGTAGCAAGGAGCGAATGGAGAATTCTGCTAGTGAGCTGGCTATTATGTTAACCTAATTTTAAGAGTAGTGTAAGTAGTAATTTTAAAGTAATTTTAGATTAAATTCTTACCGTTTTTATGTGTAGAAATAAGGTAGTTATTTAGGCACTTTTAAGCACTAGCTTAGATTAGTTTTAAATACAATTAATTTAATATTGGCTTCATACACTGGGACGAATAGAATCTTTTTGCTTACGCACCGCGATGACAGTTGGACAGTCGTACCCAAGATGTTACCTGTCACCTTCAGGTGAGCTCCGTCGTTGACTGAGTTAGTGTGCGAGGACCAATGTGTTGGAATATCAAGGTGCGCCAGCCGAGTAGAGTCGGGTAACAGGAATCGTAATGCGGGACATCCAAGATCGATCGTATCATGTACAAATTTATTATATACATTCTCAATTTTGTTTTGTTTGTGTTTATTATTAGTATTATGTCAATAAACCTGTGATTTATGATGACGGTTCTGCATACATCTATGGATGCCAAACATGACTCCATTCGGCTCCGATTCCCACTGACCAATAAGGTGAAAAACGGTAATATTTACCAAAAACCGAAAATTGAAACTCCAACACACAATTTAAGTACCAGTTCATATATATTTGGTGTAAAAAGTTGTTTTAAAACTGAGTTCGAAATAGGGGTCAATATGACCCGCTAACACCTTATTCGTAACTTTTTTTGTACAGCCCTTCAGGAATGAGCGAAAATTTTGAACTCTATTGGAAATCGTTGCTCTCCATGAAAGAGGAAAAGTCAAGAAATCCTAAAATTCTAGGTACAAAACTTAAAAAGTTATCGCATTTTGAAAATTCATTTGGGGTCATATTGAAGGTTAAGCGCCTAGTTCGGCCCGGAGTGTCACTGATTTTTTTTAACTTTATCAACTCCCTAGACAGGAATATCTCGACTACAAGTTGAAGTTTGCCGTTTCCAGCGTCTGGCAGGCAATTTGTGACTGTGGAGAAATTGGTGTTCCATAAATCACATCTGGAATAATAAATAATAATCTTCATAAGCTACTCTGGCCATCTTTGTCAAGTCAATCTTTAGCCACTGAAGTATCTTCCTTGATTTAGTATTTTGCCCTTTTGAGTCCCGAATCGGAATATAAAGATCACTTCCGGTTGATGTGCATCACGTTCATCACTATACCAGAACCATCCGTGTCCCAAAACCCTCGCCTAGATAGCTAAGAGTGAGTACAATGTGGAACTTTATAGTCGTAGTCACTCTTATTATGCATTTATGGAGTATTAATCGATTGTAGATTGAGCTGGACTATACTAAATTCCATAAAGGCGGTCGACATATTTGGGGTGTTGAATTGTTGAATGAGTCAAATCGAAGGACCCTTCTAGAAGAGATCCACTTTTTCAAATTCTAGTAAAAATTTGAGTAAATAGTTTGACTACCCGAAACACTTTAAAAATAATATAACGTCTAGTACCAGGCTAATGTTTCGAATAGAGCTAAGTTATGTCAATCTCGATTGATAATTTGAAATTAAAAATTAATCATATGTGCGGAGGATGCAATTTGTGTTTAATATAGTATAAGACAATTGTCTCTTATCCCTGCGGAAGCCGCGCTATACATATACAAAATTAAGGTAGATGCTTCTTATTGGCGGGATGAAACAGAAGAGCATTTCAATCGGCCAATACGAATTGTGTTTAGTAGCTGATTTTCTCGATGTCGTGTCATAGCGATGATTGAAGAAATAATCCTTCCATTAATAAGGGTTATTCGAACGAATGTTCGTTGGAGAACTCGACAGAATATTCGACAACTACAACTGTAAGCAAAAATATCTCGCTTTAGTTTAAAGAGCAATGACATTTGAAACTTATTCTAATACTGCATTACATAGATACATTTGAACTTCGAAACATAGGCGCCTCATCTTCCATTGGATGAGGTTAAGCAACTATTTATAATTATTACTCTAGTTTGATAGCCATATTAACTGACACCTAAGAAAAACGAAATAGTTATAAACATAGCACAAACAACTCAGTCTATTCTCAACCACCAAAGGCATCAGTCACAATACCAGTGTGCTCTCTGCTGCTACCCAAACCAGCGCAAACAGTTGCTTTTTTCTTGTGTACATTGTCTGAAGAACAAAGGGAACCGTTACTATTATTCTTGTGTGGTGATCTAAAGAGATGACTGAGTCTCATCAACAAAATGTGATTCTTCGGGCCAACACGGTGGCCATTGACTTTCGGTCTTTCCGCATAAGACCGAGCATGGGTGATGTGGAACATTTGCTGAAGGTGAAAATGCAGCTTCGGTTTTCGGATGTCAGCTTCATACAGTTGGAGCACGTCAGGCACGCGGTGCTGATAACGTTCAACAAATTCGCCCAGGCGAAAAGATTCATTTCGCAAAACAACTTGAAACACGTGCTGGATTGTGATACCGCTAAAATCAAGATCTCTGTGTATATGGATAACGGAAACGTGGAAGTTAAATTACATGATTTGGCACCACGTACTTGCAAAGTGGCCATTAAAAGATTCATGTCGTATTTCGGAGAAGTGGAATCCATTACGGAGGATACGTGGAGAAACTACTTTCCAGGTATTTCTAATGGTGTTTTTGTGGTGAGACCAGCCCATTCCCTCCTACCTTACCCTGCAGTACACAACAGAAGGGGGTGATACCATTATACAGCGAACTCTATGTACATATCAAGGACAAACTAACACGTGCCAGTTCTGCGAACAAACGGCACATTACGGACAACCCTGCCCAGAAACCGCTAAGAAAAGCTCATCTACAGAAAGAAATACCAACAATCAGTCTCCAATATCATTCCCTGAGCCACAAACGGTTGCCAAATTTGTGGCTGCTGTTCAAGCAATAATTACAACTGCGAAAGCCGCGTCAAGTACTACAAACTCAACAGCTCATATCATCAATGAGGGAGCTACTAGCAATGACGGAGGGTTCACGCTCGTGACCCGAAAGGGAAAGAAGTTAGGGACAACACCTGATCGCGAACATCAAGGCAGTAACCCCGACGATGACCCGGACATGTGCTACGACGACAAAGATATGAATGACCCCCATGATACAGTTGACGTGGATGCAAATATTTCCCCGACACGAAAACGGATCTCCGCGCGCCATGGCAAGTCGCGCGTACGGGATCGATCTTAGTATTAATTGTTTATTTTTATTGTTTACATCATGTAAATATGGGTCATTCCACGCGAAGTGATCAAAACAAGATGCAAACTTGAAATCGACCTTCACGGATTTGAACCAAATTTGGAGGAATTGTTCATCTAGGGCCAATATATGAAAACCCAAATTTTTGTGTCAATTTAACCACCCCTCGGGTCATGGGAGCACCCCCCGTTTTAGCAAATTGCCAAAACCCTTGATTTTCTTTCGATCATATCTTCGGTTCTATTTACTCTAGAATCAAACCACAAGATGGCTATTGAAGAAAATTGTTCAAGGAATCTAGAAAAAACATTATTTCTTGCCGGTGGTGATGCCAACTATGCGATTTTTTCAGTTAAATATTAAAAGTTAATTTTTCTCTCAATACATATATTTTAATTTTGAAAATTTCAATGCCATCGCGTTCCTCAGACATTTTTCATAAAAAAACACTTATCATCCCAATATAATATGAGCGCATCCTGAGATATACCGTTTTGAAGTGCAAAACTCCGATTTTCTCATATAAAAATCCATTTTTATTGGCCAAAATTGAGCAAATCTTCAAACGGTCATAAAAATCGACCCTGATCTGCTAGAAGCAAACCAAAAACGTAGTTTATCATCATTTCTCGCCTTCTTCACAAAAAATTATGTTTGAACTCAGAATAGTCAAGTTGGTTTTTTAGTGTTGTGCGCTTGCGATTTTATATGGGAAATTGCGGTTTTTTCTCTTCAAAACGGTGTATCTCAGGATGCGCTCATATTATATTGGGATGATAAGTGTTTTTATGTGAAAATGTCTGAAGAACGCGATGGCATTAAAATTTTCAAAATTGAAATATATGTATTTAGAGAAAAATTAACTTTTAATATTTAACTGAAAAAATCGCATAGTTGGCAGCACTGCCGGCAAAAAATAATATTTTTTTCTAGATTCCTTGAACAATTTTCTTCAAAAGCCATCTTGTGGTTTGATTCTAGAGTAAATAGAACCGGAGATAAGATCAAAAGAAAATCAAGGGTTTTGAGCCGTGCCAAACAAACGAATTAAAAAAAATAGGACAAACAACTAGACCAACTGTCAGGAGTTTAACGTTCCTTCCGCGTGTTTCATGACTGATTTTCTTTAAAATATCATGTCTTCTAGTTTCATTTCTTTCGCTCCTTTTAGTCCTCGATCAGCCTAGAAAAAAAGCTATTTTATGTTATGAACAAATATTTTCGCTTTGTTCACGTTAGATTGAATCGGGTGGTCAGGTAGGAGGGGATAGGTTTTGTCGGACACATTCTCATCACACGATCACAGCTATGAAGGCCTGGAAAGGCGTTCCTCCAAGCATCATCCTTAGCAGAATCCACTTCTCCGCAATTCATCGTTTCGAAAACCACGCATCTGGCATGTCCTCATGTACGCTGTGATGAATCGTGGCTAATCTTCCGTATCGCTGCGAAATTTTGGTAGATCTTTCACCGTTTGTCGCGCCTCAAGATGACCTCTCGTAATTGGTAATTGGTACGTCATCGCAGTTCGACTGTATACCAGACGGTATTCCCTGGACACAACTTCTTAGCAAGCCATTCTGAGTCGACACCAATACCGATTTTCGTAACTTTCTCACTCCGACAGAGACGTTTCATCCACAGTTTTGAGTCCATCCTTTGTCAAGTTCTCAGTTCTGTTCTGTTCTACAAAGCCAATCTTCAATTTTGCCGCAGCTTTCGATCGTCCCTGTTCGGAGTCACTTATCTCCAACAATTGCATTTCTAGAGCCAGCCGCTCTTCCAGTTTTTTGTTCTCCAGCGCTTGCCTCGCTTCAAAAGCTTTCGTTTGTAGTTCACGAAGTTTCGCGGAATACTTTGATGCCCTTGAAGTGACCTTGCTACAGGATACGGTTGTGCTCGCCATCGGGTCCATACTATGCTGCTTTGGACACATTCGGTATACCCTACGACACAACTGTTTGCTGCTTTGGAATTTGACCTAAACGATAATCAGATCCGACTTCCGAGAACGAACTATGCTGCGTCACTCTCTTCTGTGACTGGTCGATTCGTCCCTGCTTTTGCTGTTGCAAATTACGTCACTTCCACCGTTGTTCAAGACTTTTATGCTGATCTTCCACCTGTTCCAGCTGTTTCTGTTGCTTCTGTTGCTGTTCGAAGCGCTTCAGTTGAACATGTAGTCCGCGCTTTTTCCGCTCCAGCAATTTCCTCTCGCACCCATTACAGCGAAAATCTCGGTCTTGGATAGTCTTGGAGACTCATAGTGAAACCACACGATACACTCGTCGCACTGAACCATCCGGCTAGTATCGAGCCGTTGACACGTTCCACATTCACCAGGAAAATCGTCCTTTTCTAGGTCTATTGGCCGCTTGGCCTCCGCAATCGCCCCTTGGCGGCGATGAGCTGCTTTCTTTTTTCGTTGTGTCTTCAGATGACATTCCTTGGTATCTCTAGGGTGCAGATAAATCTGTGACGACTACGACGAAGCCACTACGATGATGGGACCGACTGGCGAACTGGCCATGCCCGTTGACGATCGCGGCGTAGGGCGGGAAGGGGTGGGCGGTCTTGAGTTCAGAATTGCCTCAATCTGAATCAAGACTGTCCACATTTCGTCGTACACCAAGGTATGCAAGCCAATCGTACGTTTGAAGAGTGTCTTAAATGATTTGACAGCGGATTCCCACAGACAACGGATTCTCCTTTGCGACAGCCCGGGTTTTCCACGTCCAGCGCGTCAACAATGCACGAAAGGCCTGCGTCGTAAGATCCGCGGCTATTTCTAACTGTGCATCGCCATTGTTGAAGATCTCACTGGTAGTGCTTGCCTGAAGGACTAACGTGGTGGTTTTCTCCTCCAAGTCACCTGATGCAATGTCTTCTTCTCTAATCCGCTGCTCAGACACGTTCTGTAGCAGCACTTTGCTGATGGAATTCTACTTGCGGAGTGAAAATCCTACTGACTGTAAAAGCTCGACCAGCTTTCTTCCATCCTTCACGTCGTCTACACCTGAGGGCATATCGTCCACGTTGAAGTCCTGCTTGAGCACCTTAGCGGCATCTGGATGCGTTTCTTCTCCTTCCTCGGCTAATCTTTTGTAGGCATTTTGTGGCCAGATATGGCACAGACACGGTAACGGTGGTCAATTCCAATGGGCGGGTTGGCTCCTCGATAGAATCTCTCCACAATATCCGTTGTAGAGATTGAACCGTTGCCTAAGCTCGGACCATCCGGCACATCTTGTCGGGTACTATTACAAAACGGTGGATACGGAAGCGTAACGTGATGCTGAGGAGGTCTTCCCGAACAACGGGACCGACCATCAAGCCGTCGTTCAAAGAAATGCCCGTTGATGTTCGACAAGAGCCATCGAAAACTATTCGAAGTTTCGTGGTGGTACTGTCCGGATTTAGAACAGCATGATGCGGTAAATAAAATGTCTTCCCAGCAGCGGTATCCTGTCTTGTGATCGAGAGTTTGGTATTCGTGGATAAGCTCGGAATACCCCGTTTTCAGGTCTGGGTTAGCTGCAAAACGTCGTGCGAGTCCCATAAACCGTTTGAGAGCAATTGCCTTTGAATCTCCCAATTTGCTAATAACATATTCCTTCCTTGGCAGTGCTACAACAAATCTGCCATTCTCGTCTCTTACTGTAGTCTCCTTGAAGAACTATTCGCAGGTGGTTTTTTGACGGAATTGGTGCTGGCGGTTCGATAGGTCTCCAATTCCCAAAATCTGGTGAGCTGCCCTTCGATCTCCGCCGTCGAGCACACGTGAACCAGTGAACATGCCTAGCTATATGTACTGTTGGGAACTCTTCCCGAGACTATCCACCCAAACATCGTATTCTGTAGAGTCGGTGCCGTTGGAAGCCTTTTATAGCTCATCTTTCAGCAAATCCTTGTAATATTCGGCTCCAATAATCACATCGACCTGGCTAGGCTCGTGGAAACTGGGGTCAGCTATCAACGTAGAATCTGGAAGATCCCACTCGGCAGGATTGCAACTCGTCGTCGGAAGTAACACAGTCAGCTTCGGCAGCACATGGAACTGCATCTCTTCAGTGAATGGCGAAATGATCCTAGACCTAGGACCGACCTCTGCAGTAACTAATTTGGTGGTAACCGATCGAGCTAATCCAATCCCTTGAACCGACAAATATGTAGGAGACTCACGGAACTGCAGCTTGCTTGCAAAACTCGCAGTTATTAGACTGTGCTGGGAACAGCTAAAAGTCAAAAATTGAACCAGTCTAGTGGGCACATCCTTCGAATTTTGATGAGTTTTCCACTGACGCAGCGTGGCGGAATGGAGCCTGGAACATAACATATATGCGAGAATGGTGCTCCACTCGGTGGTGTTTTGCCCAATCTTGTCCAGCATTTAAAGATTTTTTTTTTCAAACTCACTGATGAGACTGTTGAGTTTTTCATAGTTTTCCCTCTTGAGCCCTTCTATGGCGAAAAGTGCGTCTAGATGAGCTTTCACGATTAACTTCTTGTTTTCATAACGGTTCGTTAACATTTGGGACCATCCATAAATGGCGTAGCATTATATGGGGGAGGGGGGAGTTTTGTATTTTGTGATGATGTTTGACGACAGGGAGGTAGGGGGTCATGTCATGCTACGTAGCTTTTTTAAAGGGGAATAGGGATTGACCTGATGTCACGAGAATCATACCCGTTTACTCTAACTAACATCGTTTTTGGATTTTTTAAAATATTTACGGGGACAACGAGGGGGTGAGGGTTACGGTCAAGCTACGTAATTACCAGGGGGGTATATAGAAGTTTGTGACGAAATGCTACGATGGGGGAGGGGGGTGTTGAAAATCACTCAAAAAATGCTACGTCATTTATGGATCATCCCTTTCCCACGCAACGTTGTAGTTTACGGCTGACAATCCCACGGAACTGATCTCCTGCAATGCGTCTCCTGATAACGATGAGCTCAATTAGGTGAAACGGTCCATGACGGTCAGCTGAGAATTATTGTGAATGCGAATTTGAAAGGTGTCGCGAAAGGTTACCCACTCGAAGATCTTACCACGGAACGACGGCATGACGGAATTCAGGTAGCTTCACTTTCGAAGATATCAGCGTTGGGTGTACACCGAAAACATACTGTATCGATTTTGTTGGCTATTTTCGGCAAATTTGAGACTAAGAGAAACGAAAGCAATGAAATTGAAAGACGGATAGGTATTCTAGAGCGAATCAGTTATAAACTTAGAACGGAAAACTAGAACTAGGCAAGCTCATATGGGCATGATCGAAAGGAAATGTGAAGAATTCTTTGCCTTCTGCAGAGTAGGAGTTGGGCGTTGCACCCAAGTCTACCGCATGGTCTATGGTAGAACATAACTCATCATCATGTTTTACCGCCGACGACGGCGTGCTCGATATGATACGCATCTCGTTGAAGTCATGACAGTTTTCGGAAGCTGATGAGTGTACATCGTTGTTTACTATTAACCTTTTATATGCAGCTTTGAATTGCATACATGTAGGGTTATTACTACAACCTACAAATAAAAAAAGATATAACAACGGAATACGGACATTTGAACAGGCTTTCCCAGTCAGTATTTTTAGGCAAACATTTTTTTCAAATCGACTAGCTTTTGATACGATTATTTAACTAAAAGTGTTGATTGGGAAAGTGCATCTTAGAAATATTTAGATCATTAGCTTATATATGACACAATAACCAATTATTTCCTCCTCGTGATCGTATTGCGGAGAAGAATGTTTCTAAGTGATCTTGATTAAAACGGTAGCCATATATTTCAGACAGTTCACGACTAGACCAAGAAAACCTGTATTATTTACCGACGTCAGTATTTCATTCCACATCATCTGGGGCCCTATTCTCACAGTCACGTCACCTAGCGACTAGAACAAAATTTACTCTAGTCACTAGGTGACGTGACTGTGAGAATAGGGCCCCTGATCTTGTCTTCTCTGTAAGATCTTCATTGTGGTGAATAGTTCTTCCGTTGCTTTGAATAATTTTTTGTTCCGTACCATGTTTGTTTTTCTCATTTGTTCTTTAAACCCTATTCCGTGCAAATTTTTGCTGTTAAAAACGTCGAAACATATTCATGATTCTGGTGAAGTTAACAGCATTCAGCTTTTTCGAAGTATGGATTTGTCTTACGGAGATCATCCAGGGTGTCACCAACTTTATTACTGAACAGTTTAGTAGCCAAATCTACACGCATTTTTTCATTCTGAAAATGTATATGACGATCCAATGAACGTCCACTAAAACTGTGCCCATATGTGTTTTGTAAATCATTTTGCTTTTCGAAAAACTTCCATTCAATATCACCTTGATCCGTCTTAAATACCTGTTTCACACCGAGCGTGTTGCTAGTTTAACCATATGGCAAACATCCATTATAATAGTAATGGGTTCATCGGTAACTGGATGATTAAAAAAAGTTTTCAGTCTTACCATATTTCAAGCACGCTCCAAGTCTATTCGCCAGATTCTCAGCAGTTCCATAAAAAGTAAATGCTATAACAGTAACCCCGATATCTGATAGATACGAAATAACATTTTCTATTAAAGATGCCTTCTGATCTGTATTGAGAGATTCAGTTAAGAAATAGGTAACGGGCAATTTCCAAGCCTCAGCGACACCAGTGACCATGAACACAAGAGCTTCTTTGGCCATTGGCAATTCTTCTGCATTGTCTTCAATGAATCCACCAAGCTCGACTGTGCCGCTGAATCGCTTTCTGATATCGTCCCACACCACCTGTCGACGCATGGCAATCTCGTCCATCATCAGAGTTACCAAAAAGCGTTTTCCTTGCTCTAAGGATGCCTTTGCTTTAATTTGCAGAACAGACTTTGTTTCGGCGGTAAGTCCAAGATCACCTTCAATGGCTGAGTACCATCCAATGATAGATCTATGACTCGGGATTCTGTTTCCCAATGCCTGTCGAACATACTCATATGCACGCGGTGAATAAAAATGAAGAGTTACTGCGAAAGTTTTTAATGAGTTGCTGTACCGCTGACCTTTTCTTGGGGACTTCAAATTTTGTATCTCTCTCAGCAAGCTCCATGTTCCCTCAAAAGGACTGCGAAACATATTTGAGATTGCATACTAGTAAAAAATAAAACCCAACAAATCTTACCGAATGCACATGGTTGGCAGCATTCTCGGTAAGCATGTGTTTATCTCGTGCTTGGTCGACAAGATCTTCCAAACAAGCGATTCGCTGTTGGAGACGACGATTAGTTTGTTGTAATGCCCGCAATCTTTTCTTTTGGCTCGCATTGGACCTCCTATAAACTTGCAGAGCTTCATCGGTTGATATTTCGCGAAACTTCTCAATATCTCCTACATACGCACGTCTGGGCCTACAAGAAAGGTTTTAAAAAAGATAACTATTATGAAACAAGCATACCCTCTATTTGAGCTACAAGTCGAAGTGTTCAATACTACATCAACTTGAGAATCGTCATACACGAATTCGAGGTATTCCCTAAAAAGATGGCACAAAATAAGTCAAACTTTCGGTTTGTTTAATCAACATAAACTTACGTTTCAGAGATCGCGTTTTTTTGAAAAACTGTTGGAATGGTTGATTTATCAATCAATAGTTTTTTTCCGATAACCTTGAATTCCTCTGGCCGGAAATGTTTGCCGCAAATTCTAGCAAACTTTACCTCTTCTTTTGATATCTTTTGACCGGTAAAAATTTCGATGGATCTTGCCCAAGCAATGAAAATTTCGACATCTTTTGGGAATCTAACACAAAAATTCGATGAGCGCATGTTAGTTTGAGTCTTTTTAATGGAAAGGATTTTACTTGCCTATGACTGGACACACCACCTGATTCAACCGCTACAAACAACTTTTCACTGCATTCTTTTATAAAGCACTGCCTTTAAAAAAAATCTCAAAGAAAAATTAAAAACAAGCAAAACGCGTCTTTAAAATTTGTTGAAATCACGGCTGATAAAAAGACGACTCAGCAGGGATGCCACATTGAAATCTGTGTTTCGGTCAAAAAAGTCTTTTTACCATCTGTGATGACTTAAACAGGAGAAATATCTGTGAAAATCTGTGATAAATTTCCAAAAAATCTGTGCAAAATCACAACATTTTCAAAAATCTGTGAAAATCTGTGAAATTTTCATCAATATGCCAAAAATCTGTCACCTGTAAAAAAGAATCTGTAATCAAAAATTGTGAAAAAAAATCTGTTACATTACAGAAAAATCTGTGAATATGGTAACCCTGCGACTCAGTGTTCGTTCTTGTTTACGTTTTGCCAGTGTTGACAGCCTAACGATTTTACCACCCGAGCAACAATTAAACATATCAAAATGAACGTTGTTTACATTCGACAAGTTTTGAATTGAATCAACAACATTGGTTCGTAGCGTTCGTAGCAATGTGAACCTTGCTTAAAGCGCGCTCGCTGTCATTTTTGGAAAATAATCGAGCCAGAAAGCCAGCTTATGTTGGCTTCACTCATTTTTCAAGGAAACGTCAAAACATTCACCCTCTTGGCTTACTCCGACCCACAAGAAAACCCTTGGAAACTTCCTCAAGTCCATGCAGCCGAAAGTTGACTTGCCCACTATCAGTCTCCTGGTCGTATTTCTGGAGAAAAAGCTGCTCGCTGTCGAAAACCTTCACAATCTGGTATTCCCGCTTACGCAGCGATATGAGTTCTGCCACTTTGAACCACTGCACTTGGCCTACCTTGACTGATCGACTCGACGTTCCACACTACTAATTCGTGAAATCGTAAAATTTACAGAACAGGCATACTGCAACAGCGAGAAAGCAGATGGGAAGAAAGCAACAGGCGAAAAATCCGGCGGAACTTTCGAGACCAACTTTTATCAGGGACACACTTGCCAAAAACAAAATGGTCATAAATACCACCCAAATATCATGCACTCTACTCCCTTTAATTCCGCTCGGAATCCCCGCGTCCGGGATAAATCTGCCGTTGCACGATGACCGCCTAGTTTTCGTCACCGCTGAATGGCCGCCGCAGAAAAATGCACTCCGATCCACGCAATGGCGTCGAAAATGGTGATGCTCTTCTTCGCGCACTATCATCACACACTAACATACATAACACTCGAAAACAAGGCTTCGCCCGCTTTAACGGAAATTTTAAATATATTTGTAGCAGGGACTGTGGCAACATTTGCAATTATGGTGAACAATCATATGGGGGATAGACTACTAAGGAAAAATTGTTCCCAAACCTGAGGGGTAACCCACCAGCAAATGAGGGTTTGAGACCGTGGATAAAAAAAAAAACGGAGCTAGTGTTCTGGGAAAATTGTCGGATCGATGTTTTTTGAGGAAATTTCCTCATAGTGCTATGTCCGTTAGTCTGTGCTATCACCAGCCGCTTACAAATTTCACTTGGCGGTCTTCGCATAGGGATCAATGCCCGCTTTTAAAGTGCGCATTGACCGCACCACTGCGAACTGGCATACAAGTAAACTTTTCAACTTGTGTAAGAAATTAAACTGTCGCTTTGAAATGACAACAGCAAGTCGCAACTTGCCACTGGTCGGCGCTTCGATCAGCCAGCAACCACTATACGGGACTTGTAAGCAAGCTTGGATACAATTTGAAAATTATTTTTCATTTCAAACAATTTTTGGGAAATTCTGTATTTTTTATAGTGAATGTATAAATGTGGATCACTATTCAACAAGGGGTAATCAAATTTCGAGAAAGCATTAATTCTATTTTATAACAAACTCAGAAAATTTTGTGCAGTTTGATTGAATAGAAAAAAAATTTCTTCATAAAACAGGATGAATATGGGCGTGTTACAACAGCCACAGAGGTATTGGATACCACACGTGGAAATCAACGGAATGGCTGGGTTGGTATTGAGTGCTAAAGAGCGACGGGCGAGAAAAACCATTCTAGTAGCCGTTTGCTTGCAGTGGCTACACGTCAGAACAGGTGAGCTAAGGCCAGTTAACAAAAAAACTTCTTCGCCGTGAGAAATGTGGGCAAACGTATTTACGGACGTTTTGCCAGAAACGCTGCAAGGACGTTTTAAAAAATAAACAACATAATCAACGACTGAGATCTGTTGTCTCGTCGTCTCAAAGACTGTCGGAATCTGTTGACAGATCGTACAGGACTGCACTTGCGAAATGAGCACTTAGAGTAGAGAAAGTACAAATTGAATAAGGATTGAGGATGGAGTACAAGCATTGGATCAACCTTCGCTAGACGACGTGCGGAAAGCTATTTGAAAGTAGAAAAACGGGATGGATGGAGTACGGAACGATGTTGTCGACTAGTTCATGCAACTTGCAGCTCTAAAGACGTGTGATACCGATGTTAGCCGCGAGATAATAAGACGTGTCGTGGCTGCGCCACAATGCCACTGGGTTGGACATGTAGCACGAATGCCGAGAGACCAGCTAAACTTTTGCTCAACAAACAACCTGCAAGAACTGGAAACTGGTAACTTACCAAAATTGTTAATTTACAATAGCAAGTAGACGTCCATCGTTTGACCCGTGCTGAACGATTTTTAAACATTTTTTTTGACTTCTCAACGGGTAGTCACGGAACTTGCCCTTCTGTTTCGACAGATATCCCTGCAAATTTTTAGGGCCGGCTACGATTTTACTGGCACTAACCATAGTGTAATACATCTAATCACCTATCTCTAGCTCATTCAAATTAACTACCTCGGCTCGGTACACGCCTTAGCGAAACCGTCCATATGGTTCGCATGTGTCGTGAACGCCGAGAAACACCCAGCTAAAGCAAAATATATTCAATTGTTTATTGATAGAACCTTTCGCTTTACAAGCGTTTTTCCCTACGTCCAGTGCTATCTATGGGCACACACCCTCTGCCCGAGTAGCGACCAATTCTAGGTAGCCTCTCTGTCTCTCTCCAATTGGCTTTACTCAGAATAACCAAAATATACAAACATGTCGCGCAACATGCCAGCGCATATAAAATAAGCCTTGGGAATTAATAAAAAAACATTCTTAGTCTTACCTTAGGGACGAGCAATCCTTACCTTCGAAAAAACCAAAAGGTAGCCAAAAGCTACCAGATGGCGACCGTGAAAAAGAAAAAGTGAAAACGGTGCAAACCAACAAACGAAAAACTCAGTTGCATGAAATCGAGCAAGGGTGCCACAGAAAAATAGCCTCTAACTGAATAATATACTTGGAAATGTGAATGTATCAATTTTGAACAGGAGTGATAAAAGTTCGTTATAAGGATGTTTACGAGAAGTTAAAGTTGATCCTGAACGTGATCGGTTTGTTGATGTCATTCTTTTTGAACTATGAATCGAGAAAAGTTCGATTCCGAACAAGTGACGTTTTGAAATAACTGGTTATACCTGGATAAGGACATTCAAGTGTTTGACAGTGGCAACAAATTCAGACTACTGATTGGTGATCGATAAGCATGCAAGTTTGCTTTTGGCAATGAAACAAACGTGTGAAATCATCCACACCGAAGAAGAATTAGTGCCACACAGAGAACTAGTGCCACGTAGAACCAAGAAAACGGAGACACCCGCATAACACCATGAGGAAGTGAAGCAGCTGTACGGCAACAGTTTGGTAACTATGCCACCACCACCGCCGCCGATGATGGCCCCGTCGTCACTGAAACCAGCTGCGCCGGTGGCGGATCGAGAACCGGGCAACGCACAGGCAGACCGAACCAGCCTACATGCCTACACACCCGCCACAGGCCCACGAGTTGTTACAAATTAATTCGACACGTAGCAGTACCTCTCCCTACTCGGACGGTTTGGGTGCATGACTGTCGGAGAGTAACGGTGATACTAGCAACAGCAGCAGAATCCGGAGGTAAGAGTTCGATGAACAGAAAACGCTGTTTTCTTTCCAATGCATGAAATACAGATGTCACCGGAGAAGATGCAAATCAAGATTCATTTTAACAGCATTGTTGAACTTACGTCAAAAACCAAACAAAAATGAATAATTTGTATATTTTTATTTCGTGTAGTTTTCAAACGGTTCAGAATATCGCCCTGACGTCAACAGAAAAGTGACAGAAAATTTTACGCGCATTTAAAAAAAAAAAAAACGAATAACTTAGAAAAAGGAAATACCTTAACGATTTTTTTTTCCTTTAAACAAAACTTAAGTCATCTTGAAAACAATCATATTTTGGAAGATTTTAGTTAAAATTATTTTGATTTGACAATACATTTACACTATGTTGTTCTGTTGAGGAATAGTACAATAATCCGACGAAAATAAAGTCAGGATTCTATTTTAGCTTTTGTTCTTATTCAGTGTAATTTATACCAAAATCAGATAGTCTATCAAAATTGATACACTACAAAGCAGATCTATTAAAGATACATTACAATCCAAATAATGTATTTTGATCCTTCCATTTTCCAAATTGCTCTTAAGACATGAGATATAGTCGGGATTGCAAAAACAAATTCCTCCCAAAAATGTTTCACCACAACCTGTTCACCGAATGTATGGATATTAAATTATTATATACTGTATGTTAAATTTTAATTATTAGATACTAATACATTAAATTTCAAAAAAAAAATGGGGTCTAGAACAAGTAAATCCCCGACAGTAAGCGGAGATCCGCAAATAAATATAATTAATAGCTTGGAACAGCACGCAAATTGGCAAGATAACCAAGATACGAAGTACTGGTTATTACTGACCATTTGTTCCATACAACTGATATTCACAATTTATCAAACGTACACAAGATACGTCAAGCGCCAAGCATTTAAGAAGGCAAGGAAATCGCTTGCAAGTATAGACCAAATTTAGAATGCACATAAATTAGAGATAAAACAGACTAACAGATAGACAAGTTAACATACGCATTTGTTTTTGCATGCTCATGCAAAGGTTACGAGAAATAGACTCGCACCTTTGCAGGATACAGCTAAATTTAAATAAGAGCAAGGGCAGGGCTAGAACCCTACAAGGTATTCTAGAGAAAAAGGAAGAAATTTCCGATCTCTATAATGAATACAAAAGCAAATTAAATAAATTAAAACATCGGATATCGCACGAAGAGTGGAACATCGAATGCGATAAGTTTCTAAATTTAAAAACAAAGTACCAAGCATCATTAGAGATCTTGGATACAACAACAATATTAAAGAAAACTACTTTAAAAACTCTAGCTAAAACAGCCATATTTTGCAGACGGCTATCGGCAGGTAAACCAAAAATGCCTGACTTTGATATTAAAACTGCGACAGCCATCGTACAAAAGTACGATGGAACTGCTGACGAGTTGGAGGCATTTATCGACTCGGCTCAGTTACTAAAAGAAATGACATCGGCAGAACATATGCCGATGGCAATAAAATTCCTTAGAACTAGATTAACGGGTAAGGCAAGACTTGGCCTACCCATTAACTTAGTATCAATTGATGCACTTACAGCGGATGTAAAAGCCCGCTGTGCATCAATCAAAACCCCAGATGAAGTTCTCGCTAAATTGAAATTTTCACAACAGCGAGGACCTCTCAACAAATTTTGTGATGAAGTAGAAGAATTAACACTTCAACTGCAAAACACTTATATAGAAAGGCAAATTCCAGGTGATGTAGCAGCTTCAATGGCTACAAAAGCTGGAGTTAATGCCCTAATTCACGGTTTAAAAAACCATGAAACACGTACTATACTTAAAGCAGGAAATTTTTCCTCAATAAAAATAGCCACACAAAAAGTATTGGAGAACTCGGAGCACGAAAGCCACAGCGTACCAAATGCACAAATTATGCATTTCCGGCACCGTCAACACTACGATCGTGTTGACAACACACGAAATTATCGTGGCAATACACGTGTTAGAGATTTTGATAGGCGACGTCCCAATGCACAAACTAACCGATATAACACATATGGTAACATGCAGCACTATACTCCTAATAATACACAAGCTAACCGATTTAGCACAAACGGGGACACGCAGCAATTTTACCAAAACAATAACAGAGGACGAGGAAGAAATAATTCGACTCCTCAGCATAACAATTACCGCAGTAAGCAAGGTCAGGGACGATATATATATGTCACTGACTCAGCACCAAGCAGCCTACCTGATCAACCAACAGCGGACCGAATCCAACCACCGCCCAACCATCTTTTTTTAGGAAACGGGCAGTCTACACATTAAACGTAGCTGCCTCGAATTTCATAAAGCTCAAATTGAACAATTCGAGCAAGATGTGCACTTTCCTGGTCGACTCAGGAGCTGACATATCACTCATTAAAAGCGAATGTATCTTGCCAGGTACAAGCATAGATACAACTCGCAAATACAAACTAAAAGGGATTATTCCTGGTGAACTGCAGAGCCATGGAATTACCAAATGCATCTTTTACATGCAAGACACACCTATTGAGGGTACTCTGCATATAATTAACGATGATTTTCCTATACCAACCGATGGTATTATTGGAAGAGATTTTTTGGCAACATACCGATGCTCGATAAATTATGATGCATGGTTGCTGTCAATGCATGTACATAACATAAATATAGATATACCTATACACAATAATCTAGGTGGCTCAACCTGGTTACCAGCTAGAGCAGAAACATATAGAATAATTAATAATTTTAATCCAGAAGGAGACGTTGTGTTAATTGCCTCAGAGATCGCTCCTGGAGTATTTAGCAGCAACGCAATTGTAAATAAAGAATCTCCTTATATAAAGATTGTAAATACCAATAACGAACCCGTTTTAATCAAACATTTGTTACCACAATATGAACATTTAACCAATTTTCAATTGGCGACGATCAGCGAAACTGATTCTCGGAATATTAAACGAAATGATGCTCTCCAAGAGGAGCTCAATTTAAAAAAATTTTCGGCATCTGCAAAAGATAGCCTTATTAAATTATGCAATAAGTATAACGATATCTTCCACCTAAAGGACGACACACTATCTGCAAACAATTTCTATAAACAAAAAATACACCTGAGTGACAAATCACCAGTATATATAAAAAATTATAGAAACGCGCATAGCCAGCGTGAAGAAATGTGCCGTCAAGTGGACGACTTAATCAAAAATGATGTGATAGAACCATCTGTTTCTAATTATAATTCACCCATTATGCTTGTTCCAAAGAAAACAACTAGCACAGAAAAGAAATGGAGACTAGTTGTAGATTTTCGGCAACTAAATAAAAAATTACTAGCCGACAAACTTCCTCTACCAAGAATTGACGACATTCTTGACCAACTTGGCAGAGCAAAGTATTTCTCTACTCTAGATCTACAGTCCGGTTTCCACCAAATAGAAATCGAGAAAAAATCTAGAGAATTCACCGCATTCTCCTTACAGGAACGCGGACATTTTCAATTTAAACGATTGCCATTCGGACTCAATATTAGCCCGAATAGCTTTCAACGCATGATGTCAATCGCACTTAGCGGACTAGGTCCCGAGTGCGCATTTCTCTATATTGACGACATCATAGTCATCGGTTGTTCAATCAACCATCATCTTGCAAACTTGGAAAAAGTTTTTCAGAAATTAAGAAACCACAATTTAAAATTAAATCCATCCAAATGTAATTTTTTTCGAGCTGACGTAACTTATTTAGGTCACCACATTTCTGAAAAAGGAATTCAGCCAGATAAATCCAAATTTGATACGATCTGCAACTACCCTATACCTAAAAATGCAGATGACGTACGACGATTCGTCGCGTTCTGTAATTATTACAGGCGTTTTATAAAAAATTTTGCTCAGATAGCAAACCCTTTGAACAAATTATTAAGGAAAAACACTACCTTCGTTTGGAATATTGAATGCCAAAATGCATTTGATATGCTTAAAAATCAACTAATTTCCCCAACAATTTTACAATTTCCTGATTTTAACAAAGAATTTGTTCTAATAACAGATGCTTCCAAAATTGCATGTGGTGCTATCCTAGCACAAACATATGACAATATTGAATTACCAGTAGCATTTGCCAGCAGAACCTTCACGAGAGGCGAAGCAAATAAATCTACTGTAGAACAAGAGTTAACAGCCATACATTGGGCTATTAACTATTTCCGACCATATTTATACGGACGAAAATTCACTGTTAAAACTGATCATCGACCGTTGGTCTATCTTTTTTCAATGAAAGAACCATCATCTAAATTAACTAGAATGAGACTAGACCTAGAGGAATTCAGTTTTACGGTACAATATGTACAAGGTAAAATGAATGTAGGTGCTGATGCTCTTTCTAGAATAAATATCGACTCTGAAAAATTAAAACAATTAAATTTATACGTGGTGCAAACTAGAGCAAATACTCGCAAACAAACAAATTCAAATATAGACGCGATATCGAATGATGCTGAGCCCGATCAACTCAAAATCTACGAGTCGCTAAACAATGAAGAGGCATATAACCTCCCAAAATTAATGTTAACACAAGAAAACAACAAAATCCATATACAAATCATGGATAAAAGCTACAAGAGGGAATTGACTCCAGCGTTAACAGTCCCTAGCAAGCTATCAAAAAACCTAGGTCACATTTTACAAAATGTGGAATTACTGGCAAACAATAAAAAAATTACCACTTTAGCTCTAGCGCTAAATAGTGAGATTCTTAAGGATATGAATATTCAAGAATTTAAAGATAAAGGCCAACAAATATTGAAGAATGTATCAATAATTCTATATACTCGCCAGCAAATAATAGAAAATCCTGAAAAACAAAAAGCAATTATCAAAGCCAACCATGACACACCGATAGGCGGTCATGTTGGATCATATCGATTATATAAAAAACTTCGTTGCCAATACTATTGGCCAAAAATGAAAATACACATAAGAGAATATGTAAAAAATTGCCTAAAATGTAAACAGAATAAACATACTTACAAAACTAAAGAAAACCTCATACATACTCCTACACCTACTAAAGCACTAGATAGTATCTCAGTAGACACAATCGGTCCATTTTCAAAATCAAACAGTGGTAACCGATATGCCATAACAATACAATGCGATCTGTCAAAATATGTAATAATCCAAGCGATTACTGATAAACAAGCAAATACGCTAGCAAAGGCACTTGTCGAAAATTGTATCCTTGTATATGGCGCACCCAAATTAATTAGAACAGATCAGGGAACAGAGTACAAAAATGAAGTATTCTTACACATGAATAAATTGTTAAATCTCAACCATCAGTTTTCTACAGCATACCATCCAGAAACAATTGGAGGTTTAGAGAGGAATCACCGTTGTCTGAATGAATACGTAAGACAGTTTATCAATCACGCCCAAACGGACTGGGATGATTGGCTGCCTTACTATGCGTTCTGTTATAACACGACACCTCACACAAACCACCAATACACACCATTTGAATTAGTATTTGGTAAACAGGCAAACATCCCACAAAATCTCATGTATTCCGAAAACACTCACACACAACCCATATACAATTTTGACCAATACCACGCAGAACTAAAATACAAACTACACTTAGCAGCACAAAAAACAAAAGCAATATTAGATAATACAAAGCAAATACGAAACTTAAGTCAAGAGAAAATAAGTAACCCAATTGATGTAAAACCTCTAGATAAGGTAATGTTGCAGAACGAAAATAGAAGAAAGTTAGATAAAGTATACCAAGGCCCGTACACAGTTATTTCAATTCAGCATCCAAATATTACCATACAAGAAGATACCACAGGTTTAAAACAAATTGTTCATAAAAACAGGATAATCAGATTATAAAAAAAAAACCACATACCACAAATGTACATCCAAAATATAAAAGCTATCTGGAGAGAAGCAAAAGCTACAAGTTTTTTTCGAATAATTTCACTTAGTTACATTATTCTTCCAAAAGGAGGGTGGTGTAATACATCTAATCACCTATCTCTAGCTCATTCAAATTAACTACCTCGGCTCGGTACACGCCTTAGCGAAACCGTCCATATGGTTCGCATGTGTCGTGAACGCCGAGAAACACCCAGCTAAAGCAAAATATATTCAATTGTTTATTGATAGAACCTTTCGCTTTACAAGCGTTTTTCCCTACGTCCAGTGCTATCTATGGGCACACACCCTCTGCCCGAGTAGCGACCAATTCTAGGTAGCCTCTCTGTCTCTCTCCAATTGGCTTTACTCAGAATAACCAAAATATACAAACATGTCGCGCAACATGCCAGCGCATATAAAATAAGCCTTGGGAATTAATAAAAAAACATTCTTAGTCTTACCTTAGGGACGAGCAATCCTTACCTTCGAAAAAACCAAAAGGTAGCCAAAAGCTACCAGAATAGTTCTATTTCAAAACCCATTCACACATTTAAAATCGCCAAATCTTATCAAAGCGAGGCCACCGAGTACGTTGACTTATTCTGGTATCAGCAATGTGTCTCGTTTTCTTCGCCTGACAAAAGTTCGACATCAGCGTATTAATTGCTTTCGGAACATCTCCTTTTTGTTTAGAAGTCTCCTTCTCGCCAAAATAAGTTCTAGCTTACTATATTACTTGGTGGCGCCATTCACATTTCTTGTATCCACCTTCTCGGCGAAAATTCGGAGCTACTACGGTATTGCACCTCAGACTCAGAATTTCGAAATTATTAACCAATCAAGAACTTATTCGCTATTAGAAAATGTAATCTAGTTTTATTTGATCGGTATGTCAAGGAAATAAAAAAATATATAGTGGCTAGAGACCAGGCAGGCCTTAAATTCATCTGCTCAGCTTTGAATGGGAGCCATACGTAATCCGGTTATTTTCCAGTTTCTTATCACATGTTACGCGTGCTCTTGCGTCCACCTTGAAAGCCCGAAATCACATTTACTTCCCGGTCCAACCCTTCCACAACGAGGTGACGGAAGCGACAGCACTGGTCACGAGACTCGTCGTCGTTACTGGATTATTGTGTGGGTGGTGGTTATAATGATGGTGTGCCTGGTATCGATGAGTATTACTGTAGGGCAGTGCACCGGTTCCAGCAGTTCCCGTCAGATGTAGAGTATCTGTTTCCACCGACGGTGGAAGATTGTTTGGAACCGCTTCCCATTCGTGCTGTAAGTTGGATTCGCCTGAAATTAAAAAAAAACACCGATGATATTTGGACTCAATACGTTCCGTCAGGAGATAACTCACCATCCGAGTCGGAATCTTCACCTGTGCCCAGATGCTGCGTCAACGCTGCATCGAGCTGCTCGTTCAAGCAGAAGTTTCTGTCCATCGGTCCCAGCCGGCCCAAATCCGCATGGGACGGATTTAGCAACCGCTGGACATTCTCCAGAGTATGTGTTGGACGAAGTTCAGTTAAACGACAACCTTGTGTGTAGCATAGGTAGAGAATGTTTGCATTCAAACGAGCTACCTTCCGATTGAACTGTGTCTCCGAGAGAGCTGTGGTGCAAAAATCATTATAGGAGACTTTGTACGGCAGGCGGATGTCAAGATAGAAGCATATAATCTGTACCAGCTGAGTAGTGTAGGTAAGCGCGGCAGCTATTGTGTGTGCGGGATTTCTACTGGCCATATTCTTCGTAGGGTCTTCATTCTTACCTACAGAAGATACATCCGTGGCCGGGTTAACCGTGGCCCAGTCGTTGTACGCGGAATAGTTTCCATTACCAGGCAATGCCGGAGCAACAATTATGTGCTGTTTTTCACCGAAACTATCCTGCAGGATCCACTTTCCTCGTACGTATGCTGTTCTGGTCGCTTCAGAAATTTCATTGATCGTGTTTCTACTCTCTCCGTCGCTGCTAGAAAAACTATTCTTATTGCTGATAGCTTGCGAAACTGGAAAAATGTATTTGATCAGCTTTTCGATATCGTCCCGCTTAAGTTGCTTTAGCTGTTTCTGCAGCTCCATCAGTGATTCCCGCCGAAGTGCACTTTTCTCCAGCTTCGAAAGAACATAATCGCCAATCACCTTCACCTGATCCTCACAGCGAGGAAGTTTTATTCCAAGCATTCGGTTTGACTCGTGTAGTTCCTTTTTCAGCGCGTGCAAGCGTGAAACATTTTCCCTCTTCTCGGCCATCAGCTTCCGAATGTTGGCAATGTTCTCCGACTTTGCCTTAATCTCAGCTCGCAGCTGACAGCTTAGCCTTCGACGGGCCATCAAATGGACGCATTTATTTTCCAGCGTTACGTGAGCGGATTTGAGATTTTTGTAGCGTAGTTGCTTCTCCGAAAACCTGAGGAAAAATTAGGGGTAAAAAATACCTCTAACGTAACATTCTTTTTGCGTAAACTTACCTCTCCAGCAGATGATGAGATGAGTGCAGAAAGTCACCATTTCGAATGCAGTTTCTACAGTGAAAGTGGCGCTTGGAGTAGCTGCAGAGGGGACATCGTACGGAGCCTACACTCAAATTGGAGTCGTCATCGTCATTTCCGTACGAGATGTGAAAATTCTCCGGGGCTCCACCTTCCGAAGCCATGCTGATGGCCATCTGACTGTTTCTGCCGCAGTTCCTACTACTGAATCGATCGGACGCAGCGGAAATTTTTTCGCTGTTCAACTTTTCTGTTCTGCTCTCGTTATTGATGATGAAATATGAAACTGATTTGGTGGTTGACTAATCTCACACTAATGTCACTTTAATAATGGAAATGGAAAAACAGATTCACCACCGAACCACCACCCGAGTCGCAAAACCTATACGTCGCACTTGCTATTTTACTACAGCTACTTGACTGTTTCAGCTGTGACAAAACAAAACTAACAACCAGCTGGTGCTGCTGGTAGAGCGAGACTGAGTGATTTCATCGAATCAACTCGCAGCGGGTGCGAGAAGGAAGTCGCACGATTCAACACCAGAGTGCTGTCAGGCGAGGCGTTATGCCAGCGTGACGGGTGATACAAATTCACATACAGAAATCAGCTGATGACTGATGCAGTGCAGCCATCGGGTTTGGGTGAAAATGGTGGGTCAGGGCTGCAGTCAAAAATTCTAGGATTCTGAAAATTTTGCCGATTTTTTTTATTTAATTACAATTCTTTCTGTTTTTCTAGTTTCGTCTCAAAACTGTTTTGGTAAAGTTTGGCTCTATTTTTTTTTTGGAAATATTCTGTTTGTTTCAATTATAGGGGTTTTAATCCGAACCCAAGTGAACTGCGTAGTAACGTAATAAGCAATCGATTTGTTAATTCAATGTGCTCAATATGCTTAATTAAGGCAAATAATCGACTGATCACCAAAATGATCGAAAAAACAGCCAAGAGTTATATAAAACATGCTAAGCGATCTATTTCAAGATGGCAAACAAAAGTTTAGTACCAAATCGATTAGAAATATTAATTGATTATTATGATCGATATATTGATATTATAACCCAAGGCTGATGAACCGTAGAGGCTTTTGATAAACATTTTGCGAATGTTTTCTGCATAATTCTGGTCAATGACGAAAAGGCAACAAAGCGCTTTGTTACGGATTATTCTAAATACGTGCGCACGTTCCGTTCAACTATTTAGATCCCGCTGAATTCAACAAACAATTTTATTAATTCAACCTAACAACATTTCTGTGCGTGTAATATTAGTATTTTAATTGAATGGTGTGGCAAACAATCTGCAGTCCTGATTCGCTGCTTGAGCCACAGCCTCTATCTAACTAACGAATTTTGATTCGCCAGTTGAACCGACTGACGCATTTCGAAAAGTCCAAAGGATACGTTAGTAGTGTAAGTTGTCAAAGTAAATTTCCCATGAAATTTTGACGTTCAGATGCTTTTAGTTGGACAATGGTCCAACTAGTGGAGTTCCAACTAAAAAGCAGTCCAGTTAAAAAGCGACCAACCAGCAATCATGACTACATATAGTATCTGCAAAACTCATGGCCAAAGTAATGTTACATTACTGCATAGAAATCATGTGCCTACAAAACTGCAATTCTCTACACTAGAAGGAAAAAATATAATTTGATGACGCTAATCAACGTGTCGGAAGGAAGATTCTGAGAGTAAATCTCTTAGCGATATCAAATACAACATCTATTTTATTTCGATAGAGGTTAAGCGGTAACATGGGTGCTAGAGAGCACTGTTGATCCAGATCCTTCAAAAACATATAGTATAACGATATGTCACATAGTTAAAATATAGCACAGTTTGAATACTGTGTCTGTGACATATGACTTCTATAATAATCATTGCTTCATAGGCAAGGACTCGACGTCGCTTTTGGAAATGATTTGAGATAGTATCGTCACATTCGGAAAGCGATAGAAATTGTTAAATTTAAAATTAATTCTTTTAAGAGGCTAACGCGATGTTTATATAAACAAATTCATTATACCGCTACGGAGCGTAATTTCCTCACCCTTCGTAGTAGAGGTGTGCGCCACGCCGACGATTGCATGTAAAAGTAGTAAGCACATCGGCGCGACGCCGGCGCGCCGCCGATTTTTACCTGAAATCGGCGGCGCGGCGCACGCCTCTACCTCGTAGTAGCAGTCGCACAGCTGTTTATTATAGTAAATTAAGAGTAAAAACGAAATTAAAGTTTGTTTTGCTATTGTTAAGATTATATTGATTTGTAGACAGAGCTGCGCTAAATAAATTTAAGTGTTGGATACGTTGTACATAAAAACGTAGACTCCAAAAATACGCCTGTTGATTTTTTTTTCATAACTAGTTCGTCGGGATAATGACGGATATCAATATCTTTGTAATTATCTTTGTTTTTGGAACGAGTTTGACGAGTGGGTTTTGAAATACCGTCATCGGTGATTACTTTACGCCAAAAATAGAACGTTTTGTACATTACACTCAAGAACTACGATCACGCAACTTCAAATTTGAAACTGTTCGATGTTTTACATATGGCACAAGTACCTCCAAAGTCATTGAAAAGAACTTTTGAAAAATCGAGATTGAACGTGAAATCTAAAGAGCTAAAATTGGCATAAAGTCACCCCCACGAGGGGGCTACTTTACGCCAAATTTTTTTTTTCACAAAATCATGTTAACTTCTTCATTTATTGTTATGGATTATGCTAGTTATTTATGTGTGAAAGCAAATGAATGTAGTGCTCGTAAAAATAAAAGGGTGTGTTCAAAAACTGCGTACCACGCATCCAATAACCTTGTTTTGGAGAGTCGATAAGTCCTATAATGAAAAAAAGCAAGCCGAGAAAAAAAGCTCTACATGATATACTTGATATTAATGATATTGAGCCATAGGAATTAGACCATCTTGTTTTAGTATTTTTCTAAAAGTAGTTTTAATTGTGTTACGGAGTGCAAAGGCTTTTCCAACAGAAATGTTTTAATGGTCAGGTCAGTTGATCCATCTTTTATGACATATCCATTCATAATATGACGAATTTCGCGCCAACTCGAACAAATGTTGGCAGCACCCTCTCAGATTTTAATGAAACTTTCTGTACATGAGAAATTTGTCACAAAAAGCCACTTTGCATACTTTGTTTTTCCAAAAATGATCTAGACAAGCTTTTGAGAGAGTCAAACTTTTTTAACCAATTATTTTCAAATGGCTATTGTCTAAAAATAACAAATCCTACAAAAAAAAAGTTGTAGGAGTTATTTTCGCAAAATTAGTCATTAGTTGGGCACTTTCAAGAAAAAAAGTTATTTGAAACAAACTTTTTCTTGTCCAAACTGATTTTTTTAGTGTATTTTTATCGAAAACTAAACCAATGAAAGTCATAATCATCTCAGAATCTAATAAAACTCAGTTTGTCAAAAGATATTGTCCAATTTAGCAATTAAGGGTGTTTATACGCGATTAAACAGTTTTTAAACTATATGGGGTTGGCTCGATCGGTAGTTACCGAAGAAGCTGGTTTCATTCCAGTAAAGCACATTCAGAATTTAACCCTCAAAAAGGCAACCGGGTCTCAAAGGCCCGGCACGTTACAATTTTGTAGTTACAAAAAAATGTGTATGCAGTATAAGCTTGGGCATGGAAATTTTGATAAGTAGCTTTGAAATCTATAACAAAAATAAAGAATGTTACTATGTTTTAATTGCCGCAAGGTTCTACTGTATCGATTTTGTTGGCTATTTTCGGCAAATTTGAGACTAAGAGAAACGAAAGCAATGAAATTGAAAGACGGATAGGTATTCTAGAGCGAATCAGTTATAAACTTAGAACGGAAAACTAGAACTAGGCAGGCTCATATGGGCATGATCGAAAGGAAATGTGAAGAATTCTTTGCCTTCTGCAGAGTAGGAGTTGGGCGTTGCACCCAAGTCTACCGCATGGTCTATGGTAGAACATAACTCATCATCATGTTTTACCGCCGACGCCGGCAAACAATTCTTCACAAATCCTCGCCTAGAACGACCATGCGATCATTCTTCTCCCTTTCTGCTAGCATCAAGCCGTGACGTATGCATTCAATCGACACCAAGCTATCGGTGTCGCACCGATCCTATTATGATTGAACTACTTATTGATTTTTTCGTTCCGCACACACGGATGGCTGATAGCAATTAATGCCACAGCTCAGCTAGCAGAAATCGAATTTTTATCTACTTTTTTACCAACTAGTTTATATGTTACTATGTTTTAATTGCCGCAAGGTTCTACTGTATCGATTTTGTTGGCTATTTTCGGCAAATTTGAGACTAAGAGAAACGAAAGCGAATGAAAGCGCTCTAGAATACCTATCCGTCTTTCAATTTCATTGCTTTCGTTTCTCTTAGTCTCAAATTTGCCGAAAATAGCCAACAAAATCGATACAGTAAAAATAAAGAATTGTGAAATTTTCATCTATGGAGTGATGCGCAGCTATGTTTGAATTTTTTACATGCACAAAAAGGCAAGCCGGGCCTGGCAGGCCCGGTGTGCATGCAATATTTACTAGGAATACCACGGGTTTTATACATTAATATTTATCTGAAAAAAAAAACATTTTGATGAGTCCATCTTCATATTAACAGGAATTTTTTTCATGTTTTGATTGATTTTATCTTTTTACCTTTTCTTATAAGAAATTTTTTTTTGAAAGTTTGAGCGAATTCTATACATTTCTTTTCTAAGAAATGTAAAAATAGCATACGATAATGACGTGTGTCATATTTTTTTGGGTAAATACTTTTATTTCACCCACTGTGGTCTACTTGACAATTATTTGGATACAACATAACCTAACTCTGTCGTTATTGTCTATTTTTGCCTTTCTCAATAGAAAGGTATTGCAATTGCTCTGAAAACCGACTTTTTAACGGAGACCCGGAGGGCCGAGTGACATATACCATTCGATTCAGTTCGTCGAGTTCGGCAAATGTCTGTGTGTGTATGTATGTGTGTATGTATGTATGTGTGTATGTATGTATGTGTGTGTGTATGTGTGTGTGTATGTGACCAAAAATGTCACTCATTTTTCTCAGAGATGGCTGAACCGATTTTGACAAACTTAGTCTCAAATGAAAGGTGCAACGTTCCCATAGGCTGCTATTGAATTTCTAATGGATCCGACTTCCGGTTCCGGAATTATAGGGTGATAAGTACGAACACGCAGAAAATGTCGATTTTAATAAATTCTGCAATGAATGTATAAAGGTGAAAATTTTTCCAAAATATGACCACAACTGCTTCGATTTGTAGTATTAGATCACTAACATCCATTCAAAGTCTATTTGGCCACATTGGCCACCATCCTCGGTTCCGGAAGCCCCGGCGGAAGTATCTAAATTCAGAATAACAGTCACATCGGTTTCTCGGAGATGGCTAGACCGATTTGACTAAACTTGGCCTCAAATGAAAGGTAAGGCGTCCCCGTAAATGGCTATTTAATTTCATCCCGATCCGACTTCCGGTTCCAGAGTTACAGGTTGTGGCGTGCGATCACATAGCAAATTGTGATTCAAACCGATACTCCGATGAAAGCAAAAAAGGTAAAAATTTCGCTAAAATGTCTCTCAAACAACTTAAATTTGCTGTTCTAGGTCACCGACGGCCAACCAAACTTTCGTTGACTACAATAGCCACCATACACGGTTCCGGAAGTGCCCGGGAAAAGCGGCCATCTTTCAAAATTCACGAACTCACATCAGTTTCCCTGAAATGGGTGGGCCGATTTTCACAAACTTAGTCCCAAATGATAGCTATAATATCCCCACAGATGTCTATAAAATTTCGTACGGATCGCTTGTATGGTTCCGGAAATATAGACTAAATCGTCCGGTCACATATGAAATTCCCATATAAGCCGGAACTCAAAATTTTTTTCAAAGGGGGGACCCCATGAAATTTCAGAAATCGAATTCGTATTTTTGATGCCAAACATCTTTAAAATGCATGAAACGTCGAGATTTTATGTTATCTCGATTTTTTTTTTTTTTTTGTAAAAATCGACTTTTTGGGACTTTGCCGATTTCGCACCTTTTTTCAGTTCAATATTACCGTGGCTGTTTTTTCTTTTTCAAAATTTTAGAACTCGAATAATGATTTATTTTCCTGTATATAGTTGTCATGTGATGTATAATAATAAAATGTAATATATGCATTTAAAAGTTTTTAATGAATATAAACAACGCACACATTCTCGTGATTCACGATTGAGAAAGGCACAATTGCACCGCTAGGTGGATTAAAATAGGTTTTGTTGTATATTCTTTGTGTTATAGTTGTCGTAATTATTCAAATTGTAGGATCTAAAAGCAACAAAAAATTGAAAAGGCTATAAGACGATATACCCATGTTTTCAATCGTCTCAAAGAATCTGAAATAATGGAAGAAATTCGAGCAAATTCAACAGCAGACGATTCCGAAACTGATTTGCAAAGCGAGGAAGAAAATGTGAATGATATTGCTTCCGACGATTAATCTGATGCAGCAAAATATGAATACTCCGGTACTCCGGTTATGCATCAGAAGAAATTAATAGCAACCCAGAAACATTTATTGGTCGTGTTCAAACGAAATGGAGCTCAGAACCAATCGACAGTCGACGTGATCTTCCGAGTACTCACCTTTTGGAAAAAATGACCTTTTTACATCCATCGCCTTATACGCTGAAATCGGGATTTGCGGCGTGTTCGTACTCATCATCTTATAATTCCGGAACCGGAAGTGGGATCAATTAGAAATTCAACAGCAGCCAATGGGAATGCTGTACCTTTCATTTGAAACCAAGTTTGTAAAAATCGGTAAAGAATTCGCTGAGAAATAGGTATGACATTATCTTAGGAACTTGGTAAGTTCCCCCGGGGCATCAAGAACCGCCATAGCTGGCCCATGTGGTCGAAGTGCCTTCGGTGGGTCATTAATGATCTAGACATGCAAAGCCAAGTAATGTTGCACATATTTTAATTTATATTGCATCATTTGTACATCATGGTGGTATCAGTTTCTATGGAAATTTGCTGTGTGATTGTACTCTTCAACACGTAACTCCAGAACCTAAAGTCGGATCAATAAAAAAATCAATAGCGACCGATGGGAAGGCTGCACCTTTCATTTGAGACTAAATTTGTACAAATCGGTCCAGCCACTTCAGAGAAAAATCGGTGAGATTGTTTGCCACATACATACATCCATACATACACACGCACACACACATACATACATTTTACGATCTCGACGAACTGAGTCGAATGGTATAAGAGATTTGGACCTGCGGGTCTCGGTTAAAAAGTCGAAATTTCGACCGATTGCATAACCTTTCTATATGAGAACGGCAAAAAGGAGCTTGAATTTAGATGGCCCTGAGAGGCCCGGCTTGCCCTTTAATGTTAGGATTTTAGCTTGCCTTCACAAGGGTTAAGCTGGCTTGAGGTTTCTGTCAGAATTTCGAATCAAATAAAACAACCGATCGCGGCTCATTGCTTCATTTAAAACTGATTGTGGCTGGTTTGACTAGGATTTAATATTATTTACAGATATGTTCCGTTGGGATCATTTTAGATGTTTTGATGTATTTTTTTTTCAAATTTACCATTTGGTCGTTATAACACCTCGTACACTATTTTTGAGCTTCATAACCTTGAATGTCATGTGCGTCATGATATCCAAAGCCATTGTTTAATATTGTGGTTGTAGTTGAAAACTGGAAAATCCAACCAGACACAATCGTATTTTCTTTTGTTTTTAGCAATGGAACACACTACTCCCGACGTCGTGAATTAGCATTGAACAAAAGAGAATTGTCGCTGATAGGATTTTCCAGTTTTCAACTGTAACGATAATATTTTAACTGCACAAAAGATAGACAGATTAATGAATAGGGGAATGGGGGGCAAGTCCGACTCCGTGGGTAAGTCCGACACCCCATAGCTTTTCCCAGATATCAAATTTTAAATCATACAATAATAACAGGATATCATTAGTACGATTATTTTGAGTATTTTGATACACATATATGCCATATAGATTCATCCAACGTCACAAAATAAACAAAATATGCGAAAGCAAAGTTGATGCGCACTTGGATGTTATTTTTAGTTGAAACATTTTAAGGTTTTAACAGCACAAAAGCTTTGAAAATTACCAGTATTTTGCCGCACATTCTAATCTATTCTGCCGGATTGTTGATCAACAGAGTTCCGAAAAATCATAACGAAAACCGGATAGCTCACTACAAAAGGGTATGCTACTTCTAAGTGAATGAATCTTAGTAACAGGGGATATATTCTTCTTGCAGAACGGATCTTACTTCTTAGAATGGCTTCACAAGCGGCAATAAAGCTAAAAAAGATTAATGTGGAAAACCAAGTGTTGAACATTATTTATTCACACCACACATTCGTATGCTTTTCCTCTTGCTACGCGATGATATTCCAGAAAGCATAAATTTGCATCACACATACTCATATACACATAATTACACTTTATCACACATACACAGCACATTTTTAATGAAAAAATTGGACAAAAAGAAAGCTAACAAGGGTGTCGCTCTTGCCACTTCGGGGTGTCGGTCGTACCCGCAGCGTTTTTAAAATGTTATTTTTCTCCTTTTGGCAACCAATAATTTTTAATGAATCCAATTTTTTGAAACACTGAAAAAATTATATCTTGTTAAGAACCATCTAAACAAGGATTATGCACAGAATATGCAATTTTTGGAGCTTCGTGGTATTTTAGAAAAATGATTGCGCTTAGGGTGTCGGACTTGCCCCCGGTTCCCCTACTGAAATAGTAAAAAGTACTTCAACATGATACAGAAGAAATAAAGTCAGTAACTTGTAGGTCACGCTAGCCGTTAAACGATAAGCTTGCGCATGTAAAAATAAAAAATCCTGCATCTTGAGCTATTTTACCTTTGCACTTCTACCCATATATTACCTCTACAAAGGATAGAGAACCGATTGAACGATTCAATGATTGAATATGATGATTGAATCAAGATTAGACTCATCGAGTGGCTCGCAAACCAAAACAATAATATTCCAATCTGATTCACTCACATCCAAACATCATTCTTAGATAATATTGAGAGAATGGCTCTCCGACTTAGAACGAACGGGAGTCAATTGAGTGCCGCACAGCTGCTATCACTAATGAGCTTTGCGACAAGCTCAGTGTATACTTCCAGGCGTTTACTTCGTGAGACAAACACAACGGTTGGTAGCATGAGATGTATCAGAAGATGCATACAGATGAATGAATTTCGAATGTATTTTTCCCATACCTGCCTGCCTGGAAAGTTGAACTGATAATATCGCCATAGAAAACCTAGGGCCCTATTCTCACAGTCACGTCACCTAGTGACTAGAAGAAAATTTCCTTCTAGTCACCAAATGACGTGACTGTGAGAATTGGGCCCCTGTTTCGTACTATTTGTCAATTTTGTTGTATGGTCGGGGGTTTTCCTTGTTCTCCTTTCCTAGGATAATTCCAAAAGCAGAGCTTAGCTCACCCTTGCGTCTCCTTGACCGAAATACTGTTTCACCACATCATGCAAACATACCTCCTATACATCCAAAATATGGCAGGTTACTCCTGCTGTCGTGTTCTCATAATTTCTACCATAAATGACCATAAATGGGTCATGGTGATCCTTGGATCCTCTTCACTTCCTTTTCTATATTTCAACGATAATAGTTTGAATTGATTCAAACGCAAGAAGATTCGAGACTAAGGGCTCTTATAATCGTATATTAAGTCCTTTGATAAGTGTATACTGCTCCATTCATTCATACAGGTTGTGATTAAATTGGGAGATTCAGTTCAGACACGGTTCTTGCTTGATTTATTTGGAATTTATTTCCTATAGTTTGACCCGAGACACCTATGAAATCTTTTTAATAACCTGTGGAAAACCATTTTTTTTAGAGCGGCGATCAATTTTTTTTTAACATCGCGTAAAACTGCTATTTTATTTTTGAAAGATTATTGTTTTGCAATGGTTCCGGTTCTTCCCGTCGACCACGAATACCGGGTCGCCCTCCTCGAGTGGCTATGTTTATCGCACCATTTTGATTAATGGTTGATCGTCGGAAGGCGCTCTTTAGTAGACCTCTCCCATATGCAGTTTGCAAGAAGTCGAGATCGCTTACATGTTCGGCAGAGCTGATTCTGGATCTGTTAGTCCTTTGTTCGCCGTCTGCATCAAAATCCATACCTCGCAGCAAATGCTGCGGCATTAATGTTTCGGTTTGGTTCGTGTATTGCGGTAAGTATGTTAATAGACACGTGATGATCATTACGGTCGACTACGGAAGTGTTGTAACCATAATCTCGTTTGTCAGCATTCTTCCATCGTCGAGTGATCGCATCGCTTCTTTCACCGATCGCACCATTTGGTCTCAGGTGTGGTGTTCCGGGCGGAGTAAAGTTCCGCGTGGGAGTACAACAGCTCACGAACCTGCAACCCAAGACTTCTCCTTACACCATCTAACTATGATTTCCACCAGATCTTGGTTATCTAGACCCACAGGACCGAAAGATCGAAGTAACCCTTTGAACTGGAAGGGAGGCTTTTTTGTGATTATGATAAGGCACCAGATGCATTTTCATTCTACCTTTTGTATTGCCGTTCTCATTTTCGGAATCTGAATCCGCTGTCTCCTCATGTTAAATACGGTCTCCGAATTAAAGTGTCCTAATTCCTTGTGATAGTTCTGGATCAACTTCTACGTAATCTCGACAGGATTATAGGATGTCGAATGTGAATGCGAGTCTGCCGTTCATGCGTAGCACAACTTCGTTGTCCAATACCGCTGAACTTTGTAGATTGGATTACTTTTTCTCATCATGTTGCGCTTCAATTTACTGGTTAGTGACAGTTGGCGATAAAACTCACTATGGTGGCTGCCACTCGAAATAGTTTGGTCCAGCGAGAAGTCAGTTCAATGTTAATCACTCTGTGGAACAGAGCAACACCTCTAACTTCTTCGTCAATCTCTCTGATCGTCGATACTTGCGTTGGCTAAATTTCCTATACAGACGGTACAGGACCGATGGTCTGTTGAACCACTCTCGTTCGTTTTGCAATGGCGGATTTCGTCAGTACGTCCACGATGTTGAGTTCGGTCCGAATCCAGCACCAGTCTGGCTCCTTCATGGACTCTTGTATCTCACCAATTCGAAAAGCAACAAACAGCTTGTATCGGTGAAGGTTCGAATGAAGCATGCTGCATAAGGTGCGAGATTCCTTGCAGAAAGCAGTGTGAGTAACCTGGTACATCATCAGACTACACTGGATATCTTCTTTGATAACCGCTTGTAAATATACTATACAACCATATGCTGTGCATCGGTGAATATGTGGAATTTTAGTCCACTTTAGCGCCACCGAGTTGACAGGGGAATACATATAACCTCAACATCTTGTCTACTGATTCCAAATCTCCTAGGAATTGGGGACGATTTCCTGATCCCAATGACAGTTGGAACGCCACAGGTACAATCTAAGTATTTTCTGTGGGTAGTGAACGGCGATAGGTGTCCTCGGCGATAGGAGGATCGAAAAAACCCAGTACAGTTTGCGGCGAGCCTTTCTGTCAGTCGCACATCCTCGCCGAACCTAGTTTAAAATGAGAACTGGTTTATTCCGACCCCAGATCATCGCTAGCACTTCCTTCTTCTAAGGTTACTTGTCACGTCCGAAATAAACCGGTGCAGCATCGGTCATCGACACACTGTCGGGATATTGTGCAGCAAACTCTGGATAAAATGGACTGAGTAAGGAGAGCTCATCGATCCGAAAGTCACTACATCAATGATGTAAACACTTGGTAACTCTGCCGGGTTTATTAAACCGCTGCTTCTGATTGTCCTCGGCGCGAATCATCAATTGATGAAATATTACCTTGGAGTCGTTATCGGAAACAATCCGCCATTTCCGAAAGCCAGAGAAAACTTTGGTCAGCGAGACAAGCATGCCTGACATCTTCAGCAACAGCGAATTTAGAGATACTCTTTGCACCGTTGCTGTAGCGTCCCACACAAGGCGACCTTTTTCAGGCTTCTTCGGACTTTGAATGACGGTGATCGGAATATCAGACCTGATCGGAAGCAGTATATGTGTCTTTTCTTTCTGTACTCTACGATTTGCTTTCAAATATTTTCTTGCAGCTTTGGATTTACCCTGAGTCGGTTTTTCAGTTCTTTTATACGTGAATCATATCAAACCAGTTTCGAGCCGATCGCCGACGCCTCTCCTGGTACTCTCCAGTACTTCTTGAGCGGGTAGTGACTCTGTAGCAGCTCGTGTAGGTAATCATTGCTACTCCTTTGATAGTAGCCACGTTAGTAAGCTGTTCGCGTTCAAAAGGCAGATGGCAGCAACCGTGGTGGATAGCCGTGGACCATAGACCGTCCTTCCGAGGTTAGTTCTAACCGCAATTGGCTGCATTTGGGTGCCCACCTTTGCCTCTATCTGAATATTGTTCGTTCCGATAAGCAATTGTAGCTGTCCGTCATATGACTCGATCGGCAAGACCCTCGCTGGACAACCTTTGATGTGGTAGCATCAAGGTAGTATCAATTTTCCGACTGTGTGTAGAATCTTAGCACCGGTACAACAGCAAATGAATTCACTCTCGAAACGTTTCCAGTTCCTCTGATGATCAGGTGTTCTTTTACTCTGGATGTGCTCAAGAGATCGGTGAGCCTTTTCTCTACCAGCGTAACGGAAGCACCTTCGTCCAGAAACTAACATCGCAGTCGATTTAAAAATTTCTAGACGAAGGTGCTTCCATAGTGCTTGATCCTGATGTGTGCACTTAATTCAACTTCGTATCCGACTGGATGCACAGTGGATTGTGGAACTGCTTGCAGCGAATTTTAAATTTATACTACTCTGTGTTCGTTGAGGCACACATAACGTGGATTTTGCGGATCATTAGCAACGGTTGCTCCATTGTGCAGCTTCAATAAATTCGTTTGTGCAACGACATTGAAAGCACGGCTTCAGCTCCCTTACACCATTTTGTTGTGATGGCCGCACTGCTGACTTCGCTTTATGATGGTACAAACTACCCTTCTAGTACTCCTACTTTTCTCGGGTTGTGTTGAATGGAATTCTACGTCAACGTTGGCCTCGCAGGCGAGTTTCACAATATCCACCAGGAATTTCGTCAGCGTACGCAGCGTCATTTCACCGTGACCCCTTCCAAGGTGGACTCTTTCACGCTTCTCATGATCAGGGAGCTTGGCGGCCAGCAACTATTTTGGCAGCCGTTATTGCCGTAAATCAGCGTCTTCTAGATGCTCATAAAGTTGGTTATCCGTGTTCTCCAAACGTTACAAGGTTTTGGAGGCTCCTATCGGTTGACTTTGTCTGACAAAGTCTCTAACAGTTGTTCCGAGCGGCAATAATGCCGACGTACTTCCGGCAATAATCCCGCCTGAGCAAACACCCCGAGTTCGCCACCTCCGATTGGTTCATTTAGTCTCATCAAATTTTTGTGGTTCATGTAGTCACATCCGTCGTTGGAGGCTTTGTAGGCCGCGTAAAAATGGCCAAAATTTGGGGAGCTAGTAAGCCAATTTTCTTCTCGCTGCCATCTCGGTCTTTAGCGGTCCCGTCTGTTCTTGCATTTTTAACGATTTTTTTCCAAATTAAACATTTATTGCATTATACGGAACCTTTCTGAAATGACAAAATAAAATTTTAAAAAAATCTAATAAACATTGCCAACCAAACAAAAAAACTTCGGATAAATTTTTAAATTTCGTCTTTTTTCCAATCGCAATCCGCAGTGCACTCTTCGGCAGTTTGGTGGCTATATCGGCTACCGAGTCAACGGTCAGCGGAGCCTCCACTACACTCGCCAACGGAGTGGCTGGAGTTGACATTGCAGCAGGCCGACGGAACAGTTTACCAGCGCCTCCCATCTTCAAACCCTTGCTCAAACACACACAGACGGCGCACAGCGTGTCCAACGGAAGCATCGGGTCGAACTCATCTAATCCATCGCAGCTGCAGCAGTCGATCAGAATGACACACGATCGGTTCTCGGTGGTAGCAGCAGACCAAGCCAAGCGAACGACAGAGGCACGAGAGATGCTGAAAAAAGCACAAATCGTTTGCTTCGATGTCGACTCGACCATCATCACCGAGGAAGGTATCGACGAGCTGGCGCAGTTTTGCGGCAAAGGCAACGAGGTAGCTGCACTGTAAGTTATTGTATTGTGGTTGTTTGAGAAATTGAAGTAACTGGTTTTCATTTCTAATAGAACTAAAGAAGCTATGGGTGGCAGTATGACGTTCCAGGAAGCCTTGAAGCGACGACTCGATATTATCAAACCCTCGCAAAGGCAGATTCGTGAGTTCCTCAAAACCCGCCCGAGCACAATTTCCGCTGGTGTAAGGGAGTTGATCGATCAACTGCGACAAAACAGTGCCGAAATCTATCTCATCAGTGGAGGGTTCGATTGTCTGATTGAACCGGTGGCAGATGCGCTGGAGATTCCTTTATGCAATCTCTTTGCCAACAAGCTGTATTTTAACTTCAACGGTATGTGATTGGACGAACTTGGTAGGGGATTCCCTTTGTCACAGTTTTATGTTTTCATTGTAGGAAGTTACGCCGGTTTCGATACCAACCAGGTTACCTCCAAATCCGGTGGTAAAGGTGAGGCTATCAACATCATTAAGAGCCGCTTCAAGAGCAACAAGGTGGTGATGATGATTGGCGATGGAATGACAGATCTGGAAGCTAGTCCACCTGCAGATTACTTCATTGGTAAGTTAGAAGCCTACTGGAATGTTGGTGAAGTTCGCTGACGTTCTTTCTCGTTGCATATTTTCAGGTTACGGAGGCAATGCCGTACGAGATGAGGTCCAGAAACGAGCAACGTATTATGTGACAAACTTTGGCGATCTTCTGTGGTAAAATAGAACCACGCAAACCTTTGAGAATCACCTGTAAATAACTTGCTAAGTAAACAAATTCTTCACAAAATAGCTTCAATATTAATTCATAGAATCATGTTGACGTTTAATTATTATTGTTGACAATAAGTTAGAAATTAGATTTAAGAGCAAAGAACAAATGAAACATAGAGCAAATTCTACCAAAACTGTTGAAAGAAAGTCCTCCTTGATTACAGCGGTGAGTTTTAAACCCGTTGATATAGATACAGGTAGCCGAGTTCCTTGGGAGGATTCTGTGAGATCGCCACTTTGTTGTCGTTGAAAATCACCCATTGACCGTCCTTAAAGATGTGACACACGTAATGGCCAACCTGCGAAGAGGTGCCCATGTGGGAAATAAATGCCACCAGTTTATATTCTGCACGTTAAAAAAAATTCGATTACAAACTCTGATTAGTTAGATAATGAATAATCAAACTTACTGCCAGGTCCATCACGATATTGTGGCCCACTTGAGGATGCTGCTTGCGCGTTAGATTCCTCCAGTGCACCACCCAACGCCAAACTGTCCAGCTCATCCGTATGGGAGAAGATCCAATCGACCGCTCGTTCCGTGTTGTTCTGAGTTTCCTTCAGAGCTTTGCTGGCCTGCAGTTCGGTGAAACCCATCCCCATCAGCATCTCCAGTCCCATTGGATCCGGTATAAATGCCGGTGCAGCTTTGTCTTTGCCGATGTCGGTTCCCGGTGGAACAAACGGAGCAGCAAAGTCAGCATCGGCGATATGTTCCATGATCCATTGGGTAGCCGCCTCTGCGCCGGTATTTTTAGTAAAGAAGATTGCACGTTTGCATGCTTCCGGAGGGAAACCCATGGCCATCAGCTGCTCCATCACGGCCGGATCCATTGGCGGAGGAGTTGGGGCTTTGCCGACCAGTTCTGGAAGCTCTTCTTCAGTCGGTTGTTTACCAGTTCCCCGCAGTGTCTCTAAATCTAGCACTTCCGGAATGTCGATAGCTACGTCTAACTTGACCGAAGTCCAGTCTTCCTTGAGGGTGAACTTTTTCAAGTGAAGCATTAAGAAGTCCGGCATGGTGGCCAATTTGGTAGTCTTTTTGGCCGTTGTTTTAGCATTGATTGCCGTACTGTAGAATTGTTCTACGATTTCCGGTTGAGCAAACGCATCTAGGCATGCGCTGAGTGGGATTTTTGGACGTACCAAAGCTTCCGGATCCAACCGGCGACCTTCTTTCTCGGCTAACGCTAGGTCTTCTTCGTACTTCTTCACCTCAGCAATATTGGTAGCCATGTTCAATGGGATCTGTAGCGGAAGACACCAGTCATCGCGCCGGTTGTACATCACCTTTCCGCTAGAGCAGCATTCCACACGATCCTCGATACTAAATTTAAGTGCTTCGGCTGGATCAGTCTGGTGCCGGCTGTGTTTTTGCAGTATGTTAACCAAATGGAGGAAAAACTCCTGAGCATCCTGTTGATGTTTTGTGGAAAAATCCGGATGACCCTTGCCTATCAATGCTTTGAACATGGTAGGAGCAATTCCCGCTTCACTATCCACAGTATCCATACTATTCTCCGTCAGAACGCTATATCTTCCACTGCACAACCCCGTTCCAAGTTTCGCCATCTGGATGTTAAAGTCATTGGCCGGATCAGCCGGGTATGTTTCGAAGAATTCCTGCGCACCATCCACATACCGCCGGACGAAATCCGGAATCGTAAACATCACCTGCACCACACTGTTCAGATAGCATGAGTTACCCATATTGCGCATTCCAGTCAACCCGGGACCAGCAATCGGTTTCAAATTGCTAGCACTCTCGCAAAGAATACCCCATTCGCCTATCTTCTGATTGAGATCAAGTTCCAATTCAATCATGGACTTCTCCGTCTTCTCCAGCTGACCCACGTTAATTCCCCAGTGAGCCAAGTGTTTCACCAGGTACGGATCTTCGACCATATCGTCCTCCTGATAGCTGTACACATCACCCTTCCCGTCGGCAGTGATCGTTCCAAGTTTCACAGCCAGCGGATAATTGGTCTCGCGGTAGTGATTCAATGCGTGTTCGTTACCACCGGAACCATCGTAAAACTTTCTCCCGCACAAAATCGAACCGTCCGTCAGATTGAGCCACAAATTGTTGGTCAAATCGCAGCGTTCGCATTTCCACCCAGTCGGAGGTATTTTCCTACCGTTATCCAGTTGTAGCAGATTCTCAGCATGTTGAGAAATTTGTCTTATCTCTCCGTCCCATGTTCCAGCTAACTGTTCCCGCTCCCGCTTAACCGAGGCAGCTTCAGCATTCAGTACTGCTTCCACCGAGTTCTGAACAATCAGCGGTAAATCCTGATTCGGATAGCTAAAACTGGTACCCTCCGGCAGAATCACTACCTTGTAATGCTCTTTGTATTCGTACTTTTTCTGCTCGGACGGATTGAAACCACCTTCCACGCCGATGGCCAGTCGAGTAATTTTTTTCTCTGGACCCTCCTCAGGTGATTCTTCCACCTCAATCTTATCTCGTTTTAGATGCAGAAATATTTTATTGCCAGTCTTTTCCGCGTATCCTTTGGCGTACGGTTCTCCAAATCCAAGAAAACTGCTCAGATTCACGTACAGTCCGGTGGCGGATTCCTGCCAACAATCGTCAATCGTTACTCACCAATTAATTTTATAACCAACAAATTAGACCCTTACCGGATTGTCGAAGCTGTAAACACACTCCTCCTTGTAGACATTGTCGTTGGCGCACGGAACCTTGATCTGGGCTAGCAGTTTCTGGAGCGCTTCCATTGTTTGCGTTAACGGTTTGGCTAATTAGTTTAGTTTCCTTTTTTTTGCAAATCACTTTCACTGCGCGTTGGAGAAAAAGAAAACAAGATGATGCAGCTGAACGCGGTCACTTCTCGTCCGATCTATGGTGGTGAATGTTGTGACTTCTGTGAACTTACCTACCAAAAAGCTCACCTACCAAAAAGCTCACCTACCAAAAAGCTCCCCTACTAAAAAGCTCACTGAATACAGACTTCCACCTTAAAAGTGCTTTCTAGATAAAGCTCACAGCCTGGTGGCGGGAATCGGAACTACTGGAGTTGCCATAATTATCGAGCAAATAAACTGTTTTTAAATTTTGCATAAGAAACACAAAATGACTAACAACCACATAATGTTTAGTCAATTGCCCATACTTTTAGCTATCTCCTGGTGCATTGTTTATTCCAGGAAAACCTGGGTGCTGAGAAATTATTTTTTTAGTAAAAATATAATCTATCAAAAAGCTTATTTACTAAAAACCTTCCTTACCATAAAGTTAACTTGTCATACTGAATGATATTGGTTCACAGACATGGGGGCGAGAAATTGATTTTAATATTAATTAATAGTAGAAACATATTCCACCTACCAAAAAGCTTATAGCTACCTACCAAAAAGTTCGTCTGCTAAAAAGCTTCTTTATTAAAATTTTACCTGTATGCCACATGTATCCGCACCCTGGTGACTCAAAGTTAAACATCGCTAATGTAATGATACGCGTGTGAATCAGTTCTCATCATTCGTTGGATGGTAGAGTTGGATTTAGATGTCCGATTTTTAGTTAGGTATAATAGAAAAACTTGTTTTAATCCACCTAGCGGTGCAATTGTGCCTTTCTCAATCATGAACATGAGAATTTTTGCGTTGTTTATATTCATTATAAGCTTCCAAATGTATATATTACATTTTTATTATACACGACATGACAACTATATACAAGAATAGAAATCATTATTCGAGTTCTAAAACTTTGTAAAAGAAAAAACAGCCACGGTAATATTGAATTGAAAAAAGGTGCGAAATCGGCAAGTTCCAAAAAGTCGATCTTTACAAAAAAAAATTTTCGATATAACATAAAATCTCGACGTTTCATGCATTTTCAAGATGTTTGGCATCAAAAATACGAATTCGATTTCTGAATCATGGGGTCCCCCCTCGAAAAAAAAAATTTGAGTTCCGGCTTATATGGGAATTTCATATGTGACCGGACGATTTAGTCTATATTTCCGGACCCATATAAGCGATCCGTACGAAATTTTATAGACATCTGTGGGGATATTATAGCTATCATTTGGGACTAAGTTTGTGAAAATCGGCTCAACCATTTCCGGGAAACTGATGTGAGTTCGTCAATTTTGAAAGATGGCAGCTTTTCCCGGGCACTTCCGGAACCGTCTATGGTGGTCAATGTAGTCAACAAAAGTTTGGTTGGCCGTCGGTGACCTAGAACAGCAAATTGAAGTTGTTTGAGAGACATTTTAGCGAAATTTTTACCTTTTTTGCTTTCATCGGACTATCGGTTTGAACCGCAATTTGCTATGTGATCGCACGCCACAACCTCCAGAAGTCGGATCGGGATGAAATTAAATAGTCATTTACGGGGACGCAATACCTTTCATTTGAGACCAAGTTTAGTTGAATCGGTCTAGCCATCTCCGAGAAACCGATGTGACTGTTATTCTGAATTTAGATGCTTCCGCCGGGGCTTCCGGAACCGATGATGGTGGCCAATGTGGCCAAATAGACTTTGAATGGATGTTAGTGACCTAATACTACAAATTGAAGCAGTTGTGGTCATATTTTGGAAAACTTTTCTCCTTTATACATTCATTGCAGAATTTATTAAAATCGACATTTTCTGCGTGTTCGTACTCATCACCCTGTAATTCCGAAACAGGAAGTCGGATCCATCAGAAATTCAATAGCAGTCTATGGGAACGTTGCACCTTTCATTTGGGACTAAGTTTGTGAAAATCGGTTCAGCCATCCTGAGAAAAGATGGTGAGATTGTGTTCGCGTACACACACATGGTTTTCAGAGCAATTGCAATACCTTTCTATTGAGAAAAGCAAAACGTCAATCTCGAGCGTTAAAGTTATGTAAAAAATAACAGTTTATTTGAAAGTGATTAGTAGATCACTGCCAGGTGTGTTAGTGAACTTGATTGAATTGATAGCTGATCCCAAAAAGAATAAAAAAACAACCACTAAGTCAGTAGAGATATGCTGATATGGCATCGATTCGCTACTGTTTTAATGGATATTCGTTCAATTATATACACAAGTATAAACTTGTTTGTAAGAACATGAATGTCTCCTGTGGCTAGGTTACTGAATTACGTTACTGTTGAGTGATTGTAATTATGATAATCGTTCAATTCCAATTTATACCAAGTTTAATCTCATAAAGAACCACACGCTGATAAAATGTTTCGATGTCTTCGGAATACAGCAACCCTTTATTAGAATTAATAGAACTTCTCGATCTAGTGTATGTTGCAGAGGCGCATATAGTGTACCTAACCCTCTTCTTCTCCTCATGCCGTTTGCTACCGGTACTGTTGCAAGCCTTTCCTTGCTTGAACTCAAATCATCGGAAAAGTATTTATAGAGCGAATCCGAATGACTATGTTCAATTCGTAATCCCACGATCTAAAGTTTCCAATGGATCTGTTTAAAATGTTAAAAAATATGATCATGAATGTAAGACTTATAAAAACGTAAGTTTAAGGTATTTCAGAACCTTCTACTTTTAGCTATCTCCTGGTATAGTGGCTATTCTAGGAAAAGCCCGGGTGCTGCGAAATTAATTTTTTTGTAGAAATATAATTTATCTACCAAAAAGCTTCCTTACCATAAAGTTTGCTTGTCATACTGAATGATATTGGCTCAAATATTTTTAATTTTGAGTGAACCACAAAATTGTCCATTAACCGGATACCGTCTAGTCGATTGCACATACTTTTAGCTATCTCCTGGTATAGTTGGTTATTCCAGGAAAAGGCCGGGTGCTGAGAAATTAATTTATTAGTAGAATTATAATTTATCTACCAAAAAGCTTCCTTACCAAAAAGTTTGCTTGTCATACTGAATGATATTGGCTCAAATATTTTTTAATTTTGAGTGAGCCACAAAAATTGTCCAGTAACCGGATATCGTCTAGTCGATTGCACATACTTTCAGCTATCTCCTGGTATAGTTGGTTATTCCAGGAAAAGGCCGGGTGCTGAGAAATTAATTTATTAGTAGAATTATAATTTATCTACCAAAAAGCTCATCTACCAAAAAGCTTCCTTACCAAAAAGTTTGCTTGTCATACTGAATGATATTGGCTCAAATATTTTTAATTTTGAGTGAACCACAAAATTGTCCATTAACCGGATACCGTCTAGTCGATTGCACATACTTTTAGCTATCTCCTGGTATAGTTGGTTATTCCAGGAAAAGGCCGGGTGCTGAGAAATTAATTTATTAGTAGAATTATAATTTATCTACCAAAAAGCTTCCTTACCAAAAAGTTTGCTTGTCATACTGAATGATATTGGCTCAAATATTTTAAATTTTGAGTGAGCCACAAAATTGTCCAGTAACCGGATATCGTCTAGTCGATTGCACATACTTTTAGCTATCTCCTGGTATAGTTGGTTATTCCAGGAAAAGGCCGGGTGCTGAGAAATTAATTTATTAGTAGAATTATAATTTATCTACCAAAAAGCTCATCTACCAAAAAGTTTGCTTGTCATACTGAATGATATTGGCTCAAATATTTTTAATTTTGAGTGAGCCACAATATTGTCCAGTAACCGGATATCGTCTAGTCGATTGCACATACTTTTAGCTATCTCCTGGTATGGTTGGTTATTCCAGGAAAAGGCCGGGTGCTGAGAAATTAATTTATTAGTAGAATTATAATTTATCTACCAAAAAGTTTCCTTACCAAAAAGTTTGCTTGTCATACTGAATGATATTGGCTCAAATATTTTTAATTTTGAGTGAGCCACAAAATTGTCCATTAACCGGATACCGTCTAGTCGGTTGCACATACTTTTAGCTATCTCCTGGTATAGTTGGTTATTCCAGGAAAAGGCCGGGTGCTGAGAAATTAATTTATTAGTAGAATTATAATTTATCTACCAAAAAGCTCATCTACCAAAAAGCTTCCTTACCAAAAAGTTTGCTTGTCATACTGAATGATATTGGCTCAAATATTTTTAATTTTGAGTGAGCCACAAAATTGTCCATTAACCGGATACCGTCTAGTCGATTGCACATACTTTTAGCTATCTCCTGGTATAGTTGGTTATTCCAGGAAAAGGCCGGGTGCTGAGAAATTAATTTATTAGTAGAATTATAATTTATCTACCAAAAAGTTTCCTTACCAAAAAGTTTGCTTGTCATACTGAATGATATTGGCTCAAATATTTTTAATTTTGAGTGAGCCACAAAATTGTCCAGTAACCGGATATCGTCTAGTCGATTGCACATACTTTTAGCTATCTCCTGGTATGGTTGGTTATTCCAGGAAAAGGCCGGGTGCTGAGAAATTAATTTATTAGTAGAATTATAATTTATCTACCAAAAAGTTTCCTTACCAAAAAGTTTGCTTGTCATACTGAATGATATTGGCTCAAATATTTTTTAATTTTGAGTGAGCCACAAAATTGTCCATTAACCGGATACCGTCTAGTCGGTTGCACATACTTTTAGCTATCTCCTGGTATAGTTGGTTATTCCAGGAAAAGGCCGGGTGCTGAGAAATTAATTTATTAGTAGAATTATAATTTATCTACCAAAAAGCTCATCTACCAAAAAGCTTCCTTACCAAAAAGTTTGCTTGTCATACTGAATGATATTGGCTCAAATATTTTTAATTTTGAGTGAGCCACAAAAATTGTCCAGTAACCGGATATCGTCTAGTCGATTGCACATACTTTTAGCTATCTCCTGGTATAGTTGGTTATTCCAGGAAAAGGCCGGGTGCTGAGAAATTAATTTATTAGTAGAATTATAATTTATCTACCAAAAAGCTTCCTTACCAAAAAGTTTGCTTGTCATACTGAATGATATTGGCTCAAATATTTTTAATTTTGAGTGAGCCACAAAATTGTCCATTAACCGGATACCGTCTAGTCGATTGCACATACTTTTAGCTATCTCCTGGTATAGTTGGTTATTCCAGGAAAAGGCCGGGTGCTGAGAAATTAATTTATTAGTAGAATTATAATTTATCTACCAAAAAGCTCATCTACCAAAAAGCTTCCTTACCAAAAAGTTTGCTTGTCATACTGAATGATATTTGCTCAAATATTTTTAATTTTGAGTGAGCCACAAAATTGTCCATTAACCGGATACCGTCTAGTCGATTGCACATACTTTTAGCTATCTCCTGGTATAGTTGGTTATTCCAGGAAAAGGCCGGGTGCTGAGAAATTAATTTATTAGTAGAATTATAATTTATCTACCAAAAAGCTCATCTACCAAAAAGCTTCTTTACCAAAAAGTTTGCTTGTCATACTGAATGATATTGGCTCAAATATTTTTAATTTTGAGTGAGCCACAAAATTGTCCAGTAACCGGATATCGTCTAGTCGATTGCACATACTTTTAGCTATCTCCTGGTATAGTTGGTTATTCCAGGAAAAGGCCGGGTGCTGAGAAATTAATTTATTAGTAGAATTATAATTTATCTACCAAAAAGCTTCCTTACCAAAAAGTTTGCTTGTCATACTGAATGATATTGGCTCAAATATTTTTAATTTTGAGTGAGCCACAAAAATTGTCCAGTAACCGGATATCGTCTAGTCGATTGCACATACTTTTAGCTATCTCCTGGTATAGTTGGTTATTCCAGGAAAAGGCCGGGTGCTGAGAAATTAATTTATTAGTAGAATTATAATTTATCTACCAAAAAGCTTCCTTACCAAAAAGTTTGCTTGTCATACTGAATGATATTGGCTCAAATATTTTTAATTTTGAGTGAGCCACAAAATTGTCCATTAACCGGATACCGTCTAGTCGATTGCACATACTTTTAGCTATCTCCTGGTATAGTTGGTTATTCCAGGAAAAGGCCGGGTGCTGAGAAATTAATTTATTAGTAGAATTATAATTTATCTACCAAAAAGCTTCCTTACCAAAAAGTTTGCTTGTCATACTGAATGATATTGGCTCAAATATTTTTAATTTTGAGTGAGCCACAAAATTGTCCATTAACCGGATACCGTCTAGTCGATTGCACATACTTTTAGCTATCTCCTGGTATAGTTGGTTATTCCAGGAAAAGGCCGGGTGCTGAGAAATTAATTTATTAGTAGAATTATAATTTATCTACCAAAAAGCTCATCTACCAAAAAGCTTCCTTACCAAAAAGTTTGCTTGTCATACTGAATGATATTTGCTCAAATATTTTTAATTTTGAGTGAGCCACAAAATTGTCCATTAACCGGATACCGTCTAGTCGATTGCACATACTTTTAGCTATCTCCTGGTATAGTTGGTTATTCCAGGAAAAGGCCGGGTGCTGAGAAATTAATTTATTAGTAGAATTATAATTTATCTACCAAAAAGCTCATCTACCAAAAAGCTTCTTTACCAAAAAGTTTGCTTGTCATACTGAATGATATTGGCTCAAATATTTTTAATTTTGAGTGAGCCACAAAATTGTCCAGTAACCGGATATCGTCTAGTCGATTGCACATACTTTTAGCTATCTCCTGGTATAGTTGGTTATTCCAGGAAAAGGCCGGGTGCTGAGAAATTAATTTATTAGTAGAATTATAATTTATCTACCAAAAAGCTTCCTTACCAAAAAGTTTGCTTGTCATACTGAATGATATTGGCTCAAATATTTTTAATTTTGAGTGAGCCACAAAAATTGTCCAGTAACCGGATACCGTCTAGTCGGTTGCACATACTTTTAGCTATCTCCTGGTATAGTTGGTTATTCCAGGAAAAGGCCGGGTGCTGAGAAATTAATTTATTAGTAGAATTATAATTTATCTACCAAAAAGCTCATCTACCAAAAAGCTTCCTCACCAAAAAGTTTGCTTGTCATACTGAATGATATTGGCTCAAATATTTTTAATTTTGAGTGAGCCACAAAATTGTCCATTAACCGGATACCGTCTAGTCGATTGCACATACTTTTAGCTATCTCCTGGTATAGTTGGTTATTCCAGGAAAAGGCCTGGTGCTGAGAAATTAATTTATTAGTAGAATTATAATTTATCTACCAAAAAGCTCATCTACCAAAAAGCTTCCTTACCAAAAAGTTTGCTTGTCATACTGAATGATATTGGCTCAAATATTTTTAATTTTGAGTGAGCCACAAAATTGTCCAGTAACCGGATATCGTCTAGTCGATTGCACATACTTTTAGCTATCTCCTGGTATAGTTGGTTATTCCAGGAAAAGGCCGGGTGCTGAGAAATTAATTTATTAGTAGAATTATAATTTATCTACCAAAAAGCTTCCTTACCAAAAAGTTTGCTTGTCATACTGAATGATATTGGCTCAAATATTTTTAATTTTGAGTGAGCCACAAAAATTGTCCAGTAACCGGATATCGTCTAGTCGATTGCACATACTTTTAGCTATCTCCTGGTATAGTTGGTTATTCCAGGAAAAGCCCGGGTGCTGAGAAATTGATTTTAATATTAATTGAGTAGAAATATATTCCACTTACTAAAAAGCTCATCTATAGAAAAGCTTCCATAATGAAAAGTTTACCTATCATACTACACGTATTCGCACCCTGGTGGCGGTGACTGCGTTCGCTAGCTTCTAGTACAGCATATTGCAATCTTGAAGTTATATATCGCTAATACAGTGTTACTTGAGTGGATCAGTTCTCATCATTCGTTGACTGTCTGAGGAAGAGAGATGATGGTAACCGGGATTATCGTATCCCAGATTTGTCTGTAATGTTACAGATTTTTTGCATAAATCTGGCATTTAGAAGAAAATTTCACAGATTTCCAGATTTTCGAAAATATTGTGATTTTTCACAGATTTTCTGGAAATTTATCACAGATTTTTTTCTGTTTTAGTCATCACAGATGGTAAAGATTGTTTTGACCGAAACACAGATTCCAATGTGGCATCCCTGGTGGTAACCCAGATTCTGAAGCCATATAGAAGGATGGAATCGATCGTCTCCGTCTGTATAATGATGGGTTGTATTGTTGTAATTTTGCGAAAGGATCGACATAACGCGATTAACTACTGCTATTCTCGTTATCCGATTGACATGTACATAGTTAATACGTTTTTTCTTCATTACTCGTTCAATATTTTATCAATACTCTAGTTAAGCTTTATAAGAGACACAAAATGACCATTAACATTGTAATATCTGACGTTTAAAATACGCACATTGAGATCACACATGTTTACACTACCGCCCTCCCCTCAAGCTAAGAAGCGGTTTGTTTGCCAACCAATTCGTCGTGTAAAAGTTTTGTTTGCCTCCCAATTTAAACAGAAAAGCGGCGCAACCTGCTGGATAAGTCTATAGGGAAGTGCCACACGAGCCTTGAGAAAAAGCAGAAAAATGTAACCTTTTTATGCAGTTTTTCATGAGACTAATTTTCCTTCAAAATGTATGAAGTTTTACGTCTCCAGCGTAAGGTACGCATCAACTAACTTATATCCGAAGAATATTTCCTTGTCCTGATACTAGGTGTAAACCAACAGACTACTGTATTCAATAAAATTATAATTACAAAAAAAAAAAATATACTTCACCGCGTTAAAGTATTTAAAATGTAAAACGAAGAAGCGTGCTTTGCGAAACCTAAGACTAAAGCAAATGAACTAAATAAATGTACATTTAATGCACATAAAACCCATTATGTGGAGATTTTTTAAAATACTTTCCGCTTGCTACATTAAAATGATTTTAATTATTTATTTTATTATTCAAATGAATACAATAAGTACGATGGATATAAAGTATATCACGAATGAATTAAATGTTGTCCGTACTTTGCCAAAGGAGACGCGATGATTGTTTTTCGTCGCAGCAAGATTCGTAGCGCTATTCGGCGCACGATTCGTTGCAATGTATTTGTTATGGGAAGAATGACACTTAAATAAAAGGTGGTGCAATTGTGTATGAAAATATTATTGTAAATAAAACATACCAAAACCTGAAACTTTAGAAGCAAACATATCAGTCAGTTTCATTGACAAATTCAGTTAAAGTAAATCTAGAGAAAATTTACAATAGGACGTAAGTAACAATGAGAGATTCTCTTTGGGGTCTTTCTCTTCTGTTCATTACTCGGCCATTTCAACATTTACTACTCTACTTTTTGCATAATATTCTAATAAAAACCATCGGCTTTCGATATGTACTGGAAAATTAGTGCAAAGTGTTATAGTGACGTCGTAATAAACGAAAGAGAAAGTAAACAAAGAGAGGCTCTCAATGTTACTTACGTCCTATTGAAAATTTTCTCTAGAAATAATTAGCACACATTAAACTTGAGTAATACATATTTTTCGACGTTTTTGAGCATTTAATTATTATCAAATGCGCCATGTCACTTCGTCGCATCAAAATGATTGAATGGCTCGTCTCCAATGAAACGTACAATAATAAAGTTGGTTCTTATAAGATAAATGATTTGAACCAGTACCAAGAGAAATCGGAAGTATTCCGGACCAAACAGAGAGAAAATCATTCCTGTACTCTCTTCTTCTGGTAGCAAACCGGAGTAAGAACGAGCAAGTATCTTTTTGCTCCGGAGTAACATAACTTATTCCAGACTCACAGTACGTTCTAGAAGCTGCCTATACACCTCAACAGAATAAACGAAACAGAGATAGAAAACATTCAATCATTGCATATCTGACGTTCTCCTTGTACCTACATACACACATACACCGGATGCGTACATCACCGGAAAGCTACGTACAAAGCAAAATGCGTTAATGCTTTACTCATCAGTGGAGAGAAAGAAAAAACTCAATCTGCAGGTGACTTGTCGAGTTCATATATGTATAAGCGTGTTCTGCTTGACTATCGGGTAAAAAATCTAGTTGGAATTCTCTAGCACTGGTCTATATGTACTTGGAACAGATTTGGTTCGGCATAGAGCGGCACGCTCAGTAGTAGCTCCAGTCAATATTCAAAAGTATTGGTGGAGTGGAAAAAATTTAGGGATATTTGATTGGCAAAGCTGAAAGGAATAAAAAGTGCTGCCGAACGTTTTACCAACACCGTTTTACACACCAACACGATCAAAAGAACAGAGCACCGAACCACTTGCCCCTTCTCTGTCGAACGACTGCCTTTAACTCATTTGTTTGGCCAGCTCTCGTTTACGATTTGAATGACACTTATATATATATATATATATACATGGAAAACAATACATTGATAGATCGATTCTTCATACTGCTTCAGCATCCTCAACTCCCACCACAATGTATTGGTCGCAACAATAATATTCGTTCGACTCGCTCACCTAACACATATTTCCGAACAAGTACATAGTGAAAAAAATCCCCCACTCCGCATGCTTCCTTGAATCGCATGCCATTGGAACCAGTATAAATGTAGCACAGTTTCATTGAAGCAGCATCAGTTTATTTGAATCTTTGAATAGCTAAACAAATCGTCCAGCAAAAACCAGCCAAGAAGGAAGACTCCAACCGCCCTCAACCAACAGCAAGGAAGGCTCAAGCCAACAGGAAGGAAGACGCCCCCAACCAACAAGAAGGAAGGCGCCCCCAACCAACAGGAAGGAAAGCGCCCTCAACCAACAGGAAGGAAGACGCCCTCAACCAACAGGAAGGAAGACGCCCTCAACCAAAAGGAAGGAAGAAGCCCTCAACCTACAGGAAGGTGTCCCTAACCAACAGTAACGAAGCCCCCAATCAACAGAAAGGAAGGCGCCCCCAACCAACAGGAAGGAAGGCGCCCTCAACCAACAGGAAGGAAGACGCCCTCAACCAACAGGAAGGAAGGTGCCCCTAACCAACAGTAACGAAGCCCCCAATCAACAGAAAGGAAGGCGCCCCTAATCAACAGGAAGGAAGGCCCGATACGATAGGAAGACCCGACAGGAAGTTCAACAAATCCCACGATGAATTCAGGGTACACTGTAAGTTACTCAAGTGTGTATTTACATTCTTAAGCACAATTTACACCTATCCGATCTGCTGCACGGTACTAAACCGTCACTGATCGGAAAGGTGCAAGTAGTGCTTAAGTATGTGAATTTTTTCATTAATTTGTTTTATTTTCGTTTAGTACTGTCCGTTTTGTGGCAACCATTTGCCACCAACGCTGAACCCATTTGCTGTATACGGCGCTCGCCCTCAACCATTCTACGGAAACGTACAGCAATCTAACCCGCCATTTTTCAAAAAATTTAAGAAAAATCATAACAAAAAAAAGGTAGCAGAAAAACTGGCCAAAGCTAAAGACAACGAAGAGGTCAACAATGCTGTGGAAGATCAGGCCAATAATACTGTAGATGACTCGGAAACACAAGAATAAATATTGAAATGTGATATTCACACCACTATTTTTATTATTAGAACTTACAAAGAATTACTCCATTCAATTGTGTTATCCTGCATTTTTATTTATATTGGTAAGTTTCAACTAAGAAAACTTGGAAAATTATCAGTTTCACTATTTTCTATTGAATCTTTCTGCTGATTGCTTTTCGTAATGATTTTTACGTCGACTTGGGCAAAACTGCTTTCTTTTATTTTCAAAGTTTTCACCCTTACTCTTGGGGCCCTATGCTCACAGTCACGTCACTTGGTGACTAAAAAGAAATTTTCTTATATTCACTAGGTGATGTGACTGTGAGAATAGGGCCCTTGTTTACGACGAATGCGCGATTCGTTCGAACGAATAGTAAGCGCATTGAAGTTTCCTCTCGCAAACGAGAATACGAACCAGAAACTCGCATTCGTCGTAAACAAGAATGAGAATATTGGGAATTCTACCGAATTTTACATTCTGTTCAAAGATTTTTGACCTGAGATGCAATAACACCTACGTTGGTTTTTATTATGTATCTTGTAAACATACTATCATGAAAACTCATAAAAGTCCTTGCCTTGTAGATAAACAGTCAATTGATAGGAATGTAATTTGATTAATTTCAAAACAAAAGCTAAAAAATATGTTGTACTAGGTGTTACACCACTGCAGTATCAGTGAAGGAACAAAATAAACATGCTTATCTGGGGTACCTATCTGTATATGGGGGACTCTTTTAATTTCGATAATTACATCATCATTAAAGGAACTTTTCAATAATTTTCTAGAAGATATCGAAGTACGATAATTGTTGTAGCTACCCTATTGTCCATAGAACAGAAAGGCTATCTAGTAATTAGCGAAAGAGAAACTAAACAATAAGAGGCTCTCATATGCAGTTTAATGGTGCTCACGTTCTGTGGTAACCGTAGCTCGTCAAATGCAAAGCAAATGTCGCTATCGATTAATTCCAACACCTTGATGGATGCAATGCAGGTTTCTAACGGCATCTTATACCGGTTGGTGACGCTATAAAACAGCTCCGAAAAAATCAGTCTTATTCCACTTGCAATATCCTTCCTCTCAAAGATGCCTGCAAATGAAGAAAATAACAAATTATAGAAATACCAGCTCTGTCAAATACAAGCATCAATTACTTCAATTCAATTCATCAATACGAATCACTTGAGGGATATTATTTTTGGTTGTATGCACGACGTATTTTTTTTGCCGGAAAATTAAGTCTAATCTATTCAGTCTTCTTGAAAGCCTTGCCATTTTTGACTCCGCAGTGAAGGGATGACAATTGTCAATAAATCGATTATTGATCAATATATTGATCGTGTAAGGGTATCTTAAAAATATTGATCATGTAGAAATCAAATGGCATTGACGTATTGAAGCAGTCTTGACAATATTTTTATTGACAATATTCTTGTCCCGTGTAGGGTCCGCTAAGGTTTGTTTAGGGACCATTCATAAATTACGTAACGCTTTTAGGACGGTGTGACAAGTTGTGACATATGGGAGTAAGCTAGAACCTCACGTAACATGTTTTTACCGAAGAAAAACATTTTTAAAGGATTTGTTACGTAATAGGAGAGGGAGCAGAGTAGAGATACCCAGTTAAACTCATTCCGGAACCGGTTCGGATTTCTGAATGGAGTCATTATGGATTCCAAATCAAATGCAACAACCGATTCCGACTCAGAATCGGTTGTTGCATTTGATTTGGAATCCATAATGACTCCATTCAAGATTCCGAATCAAATTCCGAATGGTTTGACCGGGTATTTGTGACAATTTATTACATGGGGGGAATTTTCGCGTTACGTAATTTATGATTGACCCTTATGGTTATTTAATTTTTAACAACCATGGTATATTAAAGAATTTTTGTTCGTCAATAGCATGATCGTCTATTGTCCCTCAAGACTCTTAATAATGAATCAAACATGTTAAATAATGCATACATTTACTCTTGCGTTGTATTCGAAGATGAGTGTTTCCAGTGTATACAGAACGATGTCAATTTGAAGAAGATTTGGACTTGCTTGTGTTGACGATTATGCCCACTGTAAAGAGAAATAACAGTTGGATACATTACTAAAGCATTTTAAAAATTGAAATTGTTTTTTTGATCTATACATTTTGTTTAGTTGACTAGACAAGCTGGGAGATGGAAAATGGAGATTTAAAATACGACTTACACGATACGTGAGACTTCCGTCTGCGGTACAGCATGTCACCGGAACGTCAAAATTAGTTACACGCAGTTAATTGCGAATAGTCACATAACATTAACGACACCAAGCGTTTTGACGTGTGGAACGTGTGAATAAACGCATTCAACTTACCCTGACGGAACGGTGTGGTGACGTTAACGTTATTTTTTGTTGACGGAAGTTGAAAGTATCGCCTGAATCGTGCTTAATCAAGAAAAAAAAACTAAGTAATATGCGTAATCTAGTAAATCTAGTTCGTCGGGTCGCACATGTTTGTATGAGAGATAGCGTGTTTGTGCGTGGATAAGTGGGATTTTCGATTCATTAACACCGGTGTAGTGGAGTGCACTGGAACTGCACCATTTTTGCACTTTCTAGCAGAAAACTGGGTATGTTCCATTGACACTTCTCCTAGAAAGTGGAAAACTAGTGCACTCCACTAGACCGGTGCACATGCATCGAAAATCCTATATAGCAATACGAGTGCTTACCTTAATACGTTGCTCCTCTCTTTCAAGAGATCCACGTGAAGAAACCTGCAGGTCTGTATTTATCAAGATGTAGTCCCAGGTTTCTTCACAGATCTATCTTCGATCAGTGGCTGTAGATTTGGATCCAGTTTGAAATTTTTCTCCATCGACGTAATTTTCGCGCGGGCCGTGATTCCAATGCTTAGTTTTTAACATACGCTGCTGATGCTAGAAGAGAATGTGTTTCCCCTTATCATTAGGGTTCCCGGCAACGTCGCTGTGAAACGTATAGTCTTGCAGGGCCGGCATAACACCAGAGAAGCCTAGGGTGGGCACCAGTCTATTACTAGAGCTTTGTCGCAGTTTCACAATACTGGCGATTGCATTACAATCACTTGCGATGCGCTTGTACAAATGACATCGTCGTACGTCGAAAATTCAGACGTGCACATTGTGTGCGTCAGACGCATGCGTAGCATATTTCAAATTTGATGTTGATTCCAAAATTTCGAGTTGGAAGTATCCGAATTATTCATTCGGTTATTTTCATGTAGGTGGAACTACCCATGTTATCTGCCAGCCCGTTAGTCTTGTATACAAGAGTGACTTTTTTGAGATCCGACCAACCGAAGGCTGAACCTAGGCTAGGGCTTCCGGACGTGACCGCGTTGGAATGCGCGTTTGTGCAATCATACTTGAGACCGCGTTTATAAAAGCACAAGTGCTAACGTGAACTTAATCGCCGGAACGTTTTATGATTGCGATATGACAGTCGTAGGCATACGTGCAGTAGTTTTTACATTCCGGTGTCCTTTCGAGTGTTTCCGAAAAAGAAACAGCAAAAGAAAAAACGCATTATTAATTAGTCATTGATTTAGTAAAGGTTAGATGGATGTACTACTCATAACATACACCACATAACAAACCTTAGTATTCCATACACCATGCAATTACTGTAAATACTACTAGTTAAAATTTGGGTTAATCATAAGATAATTTAAAAAGCACGCAATTTGAAAAAAAAACTTGACACTTTAAATGCAAAATCACGATTAAACTAGTAGTAGGGTTGCTGTGCCTTAATTCTTCTTAAGACCTATATTCATACCATGCTTTTGAACACATTAGTTGTAGCAGTATCAGTTATCTCTATTCAACGCATTAACTCAAAGAGTAGTTAGTAGTTTCAGTCCAGATTTTTCATTGTACTGCTTCTTAGGAACGAAGCGAAGATTTTCGTAATTAGCGCAATTCAATTACTGGAAGATTTATCAATGAAATAGAACGACATACTGACTAATAAGATGGACAAGGTCATCTACCCTATTTGTTGATACTTGATTAATCAATTTTATACAAACTGATACATATAATATTCCTTGATGCATTTGGGAATACTGTCAATCCATTCAGCTTATGAAAGGGAGAAAATATAACTTCGATATTTTTTGAGGTCACTAGCCGTGCATTGAAAATGCCTGAAACTCTCATTCTGTCGTGTCTGGGGTTTCCAGGTTGCATACATTCACCGGACGAGACCAGCTTTTGTCAGCTAGGGCCACTGTTTTCATAGAAACGAGGCGATCATCGAATTGATAGATTCTACGAGCCCAGTCACCTAGGGGGTCGTTAAGCCCCTGGACTTCTGTCCTTCCTGTCGCTGCGGCCCCCACGTCACCTGTCACGCATTTGTGTGTGTGCGGGCGTGTGTTGCATGTTTAAGCGGGTTTACCTGCAATTTACCTTTTAACGAAATGCGTGAGGATAAATTAGGCATGAATAAATAAATGTTGTATACTGATTAGATATGCTTACAGTTTACTCATTTGAATTCATCATAATCCCTAAATCTGTCAATGTACGATGGCGACAGTGTATCGTTTGAACCTTTGCAATCTGATTTGCATTTGCCGAATACTCAAGATAGTCATCAAATTGACGTATTGACGAATGAAACAAAAAAAAAATTATGATGCGTTAATTTTGTTTGTTTTTTCTACAAAACAGTTATAAAGGGTGTTTTTCTGCAACTGAGTTGGCATACGATCGTAATTCTTTTTTAATTACTTCATTTTTCTTTGCAATCCCTCTAGATGAATCCCTCTAGATAAAGACTCACCATCTGTATCGTTTGTTTATCATTTATCTATCAGTGTCATTCGAATCGAGTAAGGGACCTGATTATGGCCCTCGTTCGAAAAGAATTCGATGCGATTTTATTCTGCTTGAGTGCTTTTGACAGGTCTCGTGCTCGATTGGAATGACGCTGACAGATAAATGGTAAACAAACGATTGAGATGGCTAGTCTTTATCCAGCGTAATGCTACGCCTATGTAATGTGAGGAGCATCCAGATCCTAGAGACCCCGCTGCATGCTAAAATAGTGACTGTGTTATGCGGTTTATACGCAAATAGTATCAGAGGCTCAGTTGTCTTCATAAATGATACTGGAGATATTGTCGAGGGTCCAATTGAAGGAATGTGCCTAGACTGCTGGTACTGAGAATAAAGACTTCCGGAAGTGACCGATTCATGCTGACGTGAGCGCAGGATTTTGTAGGTTCACGTTTGAGACAACGTTTGAAAATTTCTAAGTGCTGCGACGTTCGCCTTATCACTGGGATGTTATTGTTTGTGAGAAGGTGGGTATAGGTTGTGTGGATGATCGCGAAGGGCTCAAGCATTTGTATATTAACGTGTTTGCGCGTATGTGTAACTTCGCGTGTATAAATTCGATTTTATAACCATACGCCTATTCGTATGTTAGCGTTTATGTTTAGATGATTGCGCGTACCGTGAATCTGATACTTTCAGTGTACGGGTTCAGATGCTAGAGTGAGTGAGTTCTCCCATATCACTAGAGTTTCCGGCCTTGTCGCCATAGAACGTGTTGTCTAGTATACAGCGCTGTTCGAAAAAATAGCAGCCCAAATATTTTTCGAGTTTAATGTAAAATACTCCCATACGTTCTATTCTCCAATAACATTATATGTTGTTGTAAGTGACCTATAGTACGAAGAGTAGAACACGCCACCATTTGGAACCATTGGCTTATTGTTTACGAAACACAGCTGTCATTTTGGAAGAAAGTCGATATAAAGCTGTTAGCAAAATTAGCAGCGCTACCACAAAAGGTTTTCAAGTCGCTAAAGTTTCCAAGATTTTCAGTTGAGTCAATCTATTTTGTTCGGAATAATATTCCTACGCTTATAGTTAACCCGAAATTATAAGTTTGCATATTGTAGTATTTTACGAAAATGGGTCGTTCGAGGCACTGTACAGCCGAGGAGCGAAATATCATCAAACGATTGAATGCTAGTGGCAAAACATACCGTGAAGTTCAGGAACTTTTACAGTGTTCTGTCACAAACATACACAATGAATCGCACTGGACAAACAAACGTGAAACTAGCGGTAGATAGCGAACATCATCCGCTCAAACTTAACAAACTGGTGAGTCGGATGGCAAAATAATATTGGTTTATGTCTTTGAGAGAATTCTAGAAAGACCTGAAACATTTTATTGCAACGTCAACGAGTAGAAAACGATTGATTACGACAAATTTACACGCAGGAAGTCCGAGAAAAGTACCACTACTCAAAATACGGCCCCTTCACAATCATCTGAACTTTGTCGAATTTCGCGCCAAGTGGACCGTCGAAAAGTGGCGTACCATTTGGTGAGCTGATGGTAGTAAAGTGGTATTATTAAAATCGAAAGGTAGGCGTTAATAGGTTAGACGACCACCAGGAACTGAATTTTTATCACTATACACGATGCGAATATGAAAAACATTCAAATCAAAATCACCATACTCGAAAAAAAAAACACTAGCGCTGCTATTATTTCGAACAGCACTGTATATGAGCGTTATTTTTTTAATGGTCAAAGAGAAGGCATGATGCTAGACTGCTAGGATCGAAAGTAGAGACTTCTGGACGGCAGTGATTCATGATCGCGCGAGCGGTATGTTAATGCTTGAGACCGCGTGCAAAAACATTCACTTAATTACCGGGGTGTTTTAATGTTGGAAAGATCGCGGGTGTATGTGTCGATGATTGCAATTGCATGTTCGCGTTTGTTATCTGGTTTGTGTAATCGCGAAAGTCACGAGCGTTTGTACTTTTAGAATGGAAGAGATTGTAAGTGTATATGAGAGAATATGCAATTTACTGTGTTAGTGAGTGTTAGTATGAATCTGTTTTAAGATGAAGTAATAAAAGGAAAAAAAAATCAAGCAAAGATAGATGGAGGTAGAACACAAACATAAATTATTTTTAGCATACATGGATAATGTTAAGGCAGAGTAAATTGGACTATAAAGTAGGGAATACAGATAATCTATACTATTGAGTAGATGAAAATATATTAGCTACAGAAATAAATAGATATAACATGCATCTAAACTACTTTTAGGTGTTTGGTGATGCGGTTCACGAGGATGGAATTTCCTAAAAACTACATGTTTCAGTCTAATTGTGTTGGGCTAGCTAGCTATTATTAAATTTATTGATTCTAATTTTTCATTTTGTTTTATAACAAAATTTTAAAATTTTGAAAGCATTTCATTTTTAAAATTTTAAATCTCTTAATCTTTTAAGTTTTTTTTTTGAGAATTGTCCTGCTGGAGCTGTAGAGCTAGGTTCTCGGAAGGGCTCTCCGTCAGAATCACATACTACAATTTGCAGACGAGACAGGCAATGTCGCCCAATAAAACACTGCATTAGGCCAATTGTAGCGGGCCGTGATTCTGAATGTGATATTCATTGTACGGTTTAGGTATGTGCGGACGTAGGGACTCGCGATCGCATGTATCATCGCGAAGGGTTCGAGCATTTGTACGTTAACGTGTTCGATCGCGTGTGCGTTTGTATGTCGCGTGTGCTAACGTGTATGTAACCTCGCGTATATAAAATCTATTTTATAACCGTGTGCATTTCGCATATTCGCGTGTGTTCTTTGGATAATCGTGCGCGGACCGTGAATCTAATACTTTATATGTACGGCTCAGATGCTAAATGAAAGTGAGATCTTCCATATCACGAGTTCCCGGCGATGTCGCCGTAGAGCGTGTGGTCTAGTGGATGTGAGCTTTATTTTTTTGATTGGTCCAACTGAATGTATGGACCTAAATTACTAGAATGAAGGCTAAAGTTTTCCGGACGTGACCGATTCATGATCGCGCGCGTTTGCGGATTCGCGTTCGTAACTTTGTAAGTACTAAAACGTTCACATAATTACCGGAGTGTTATCAAGTTTGCGCGATAGCGGGCATAGGTGTGCGTAGATGATCGCGAAGGGCTTAAGCGTTCGTATGTTGACGTGTTTGTCGCGTGTGCTCGCGTGTATGTGACTTCGCGTGTATAAATTCGATTTTGAAACCCTGCGGCCATTCATATATTCGCGGACCGTCATTCTGATATTTAGTTTGGTGTACGGATCACATTCTGACAGGGAGTGAGTTATCCCATATCACTAGAGTTCCCGGTCATGTCACCATGGAACGTTTTGTCTAGTGGATATGGGAGCAATTTTTTTAATTCTTCAATTTTATTTATTTTTTTAAAATTAACATGGACCTAGACTGTTGGTACCGAGGATAGAGACTTCCGGACGATTCCGATTCATGATGGCGCGAACGCGGGAGTTTGTAGATTAACGCTTGAGATCGCGTTGGTAAGTTTATGAGCGCGTTAACCGTTAACGTTAACCTTATCACCGGGGTATAATCATGCTTGCGAGTTGGTGGGCGTAGGTTGTTTAGAAAATCGCGAGGGGTTCTAACGTTTGTACGCTAACGTGATTTTCTAACATATTTGCGTGTGTTGTGTGTTCTTGAATGGTCGCGCGAAGCGTGAGTCTGATATTAAATTTTCGGTGTGCGGCCAGAATTCTGGCAGAGAGTGGGATCCCTTATATCGATAAGCTTCCCGGTTATGTCGCCAATAGACGTGCCGCCGAATAGGTATGAGCGTATTTGCCCAATTGGTCCAGCTGAAGGCATGGACCCAGGCTTCTGGGATCAAGGGTAGACCTCCGGACGTGACCGATTCGTAATCGCGCGCGCGAGGGCATTTTTGTAGGTTCCCGCTTGAGACCGCGTTTGAGAATGTGTGAGTGTTAAGATGTTGGCTATCACCATCTTTGCTGACCCAGCTGAAGGCGAGAGTAGAATGGCAGTATAGGATTCGAAAAGAAGAGATAAAAAATATATGAGAGACGCAATAGATAAAACAGGTACAAGATACAGCTAAAGTTATGATCATAACATGAAAGACATACATTAGTACTTCAAACACTACTAATACTTGAATACCCAACCACCACACATAGCACATCCTTTCTCAATTATCTATTTGTTACTAGTTGATTGTTGTTTATGAGCGGGTGAATAGAAGAAAGATAAAGAACAGAAAAAAGGCTCCTATCAGCCCTCCCGGCCTACTCGATACACCACTATCGAGGCGTATTGTAATCAACATCTTGAAGCGGGCTTCTTATATAAATAAAATCTTGCGTCATAATGATTGGTGGATTATTGACATAAGAACTAATTAACCTCTAGTAGTAGCACTTGGTGCAAATAGAAACCAAAAAGAGCGAAGGGTCCTTATATTTAGATAATTCTATTTAGTCTATTGTGCCCGGATGATGTTTACAATACCGTCAATCCTCCTGCGAGAGGGATAAAGAAATAGATATCAATAGATAATAGAATAGATAAGATAATAGATAACACAGAAATAGATATTACATGCATCTAAACTACTTTTAGGTGTTTGGTGATGTGGTTCACGTGGATTGGATTTCTTCAAAAACTACGTGTTTCAGTTTATTAAGTTGATCTAGTTGAGCATTAACTAGTGGCTGAACAGTATGTTTAAGAGAAGGTTCCATCCATAAGAGATTGTCATCTCTGTTTCTGAAAACAGCGAATCCGATTCGTTATAAACGAGTGTTACTCGCCATCTTCACGAGCCAGAGCGACAGAGCGATTTAAGAGATAAAAACACCCACCTTCAGTCTGACCATCTCTTATAGATGACAGTCCATCGATCCGAATCGAATGACTCGATCACTATGCTCAAGATCAAATGAGTCCCCGAACAACCGAACCAGCATGTTCCCCCATTTGAAAGTAGAAACATCCATATCAGCCGCCCGCCAAAACACTCGATCGAATGATTATTAGTCATGAGATTCAGAGGTCAATGAACCAGCACTCGCTCGGATCTCCCACTCTTATCGACCAATCAAGAGTACGCGCCCATTAGGCTCATCACCCAAGCCCAGGGAAATCTCTTAATCTTTTAAGTTTGAAACTTTAATTTTTAAATTCGTGATTTCTTGAATGTTTCCGATTTTAAAGCTTTTAAATTTACAGTCATTCGCCTTTTTTCGAAAGTCGTCCTACTTTAGCTGTAGAGCTAGAGTCTCGCTCCCGTCAGAATCACTCACTACAATTGCAGACGAAACGGGAAATGCTATCCACTAAAACACTGATTAAGGCCAATTGCAGCGTACCTTGATCCTGAATGCGATATTCATTGTACGGCTGAAATATGTGCGGGTGTAGGGACTTCACGATCGCATGTATTATCGCAAAAGGCTCGAGCGCTTGTACATTAACGAGTTCAATCGCATGTGCGTTCGTTTGTCGCGTGTGTTGACGTGTATGTAACTTTGCGTGTATAAAGTCACATATTCGCGTGTGCTCTTGGATGATGCGCGCGGACCATGAATCTGATACTGAATTTTCGGTGTGCGGTTCAGATGCTAGAAGTGAGTTGTTCCATATCACTAGTGTTGCCGGTCAGTGGATCGTGTTGTCTAGTAGATATGAAAGCTATCTTTTTTTAATTGGTCCAATTGACGGAATGGGCCTAGACTGCTAGTGCCGGGGAGAGACTTCCGGAAGGGACAAATTCCGGAAGGGACAAAAAAGGCTCACGCTTGAAACCACATTTGAAAATTTACAAGTGCTGAGACGTGCACGTTATCACCGGGATGTTAGCATGTTTGCGAGATCGCGGGTGTATGTTGCATGGATAATCGCGAAGGCTCAAGCATTTGTATGTTTACGTGATTGTCGCGTGTATCTGACTTCGCGTGTATAAATTTCATTTATAAGTAGAATACGTTTCAATATAGGGGTCCTGCTTCAAAATTTTCTGCTGCAACCCGATTTTTTAAACGTGAATATCTGCCGTTGCACTGAATGGAAAAAATAAGATTATTGCGCTATTTGATTGGAAATATGCACAAAAATTTTGTATCCAATTCCGTAGAATGTACAATTACTAAATGTAACGGAAATAACGGATTTTGTGAAAGCGGTAATTATCTGATCCAAGATTGGTCGGTACACTTCGACCAAGCAGCGAGTGTAGAACTGCTGAATAATGCTGTAGTAGAAAAGAACACATGTAACATTCAATCAAACCACTTGAACTCATGTAAATGCCAGCAAATGATACTTATTTACCTTTAACGACGATTGCATTTTGTTAGAAATCTTCATGCTATGCTGATCGGGAATGGATGATTCACGTGTGTCAGTAAAACGTACCTTAATTTTTCCCTTCTGATTTTCCCGAATGAATAGAATCGAATGCACGAATTGAGCACCGGTAAAAAGTGATCAACGAATCCTAGGAGGGGTTACCCACTGTTCTATCATATATGCCAGCTCTGCATCCATTCCCTGATCCAGCTGTCACCAATACTCAGACGAATATATACAGATAGACATACGACACGCTTATACCAATTGTGCACTAGTGCTAAAACTACTATTATTACAACACAACCACTAATAGGTTTCTACTGTAACACTTTTTATTATTAGCCTGTGCACGATGATGAAGTTGACCGATAAATCGAGACGAAGTGACCCCCAGGACGAGCCGTACCCACAAACATTGCTATTAATCCTTTATAAGGCGGTGGCAACTATGTCGCCACCTTTTCGTTTCGTTCATAACGCAGGAATATGAAGTGAGAAGCGCTCCATTCTCATGAAATCTACTTGTTAGAAGTCTGGCAACTCTTCTTATTACTTTTTATTGAGATACTGTGAAAAGTGTCAGATTGGCAGTTTTGAAAAAAAACAAACTCTAGATTCTATAAGTTGGTGATGCAAATTGGTTAAAACAACTATTTTCACTATGCTATATTTCACCCTAAAGGCTAGTTTACAGTTCGGAAAACGTGTCACGGGATTTGGGTCCCTGTGTATTTTAAATGGAGCTCGGGATTTCAAATCCCGTGACGGGAAATGAGTCTACACAAAAATGACAGTTTTCCTGAAGTGTAAACCCAACCGCGGGAAACATCACGGGATTTTAAAACTCTCCACACAGAAATCCGGCCGGGAACAATTCAACACAAATTGTTTCCGACGGGGAAAATAGTATTTTTAGAAGGTTTGCGATTTACTGCAAGTTGGATACTGTTTGTATTTTTAAGAAGCAGCAGAGTTTTTGGTTTGACAGTTTGGAGAGATCTCTGCGGGAAATTTTCCCTGATCAAATCCCGACGCAAATCCCGTGCGAAATCCCGTGATCCATTTCCCAAACTGTAAACTAGCCTTAAGCAGGAAAATTTGGTAAAAACCAAAAATTTTCACTAGGGTGAAAATTCGTTGGTAAAACCAGTCTTTGTACAGAAGGGCACAAATCCTTATTTCATACTCAGTTGCGTTTCGGCTTCGCCTCATCAGAAACCGACACTAACGTCAAGCTGGCGCTAATCTATTCCGACAAACAGCTAGTGTCGGTTTCTGATGAGGCGAAGCCGAAACGCAACTGAGTATGAAATAAGGATTTGTGCCCTCCTGTACAGACTGGTTTTACCAACAAATTTTCACCCTAGTGAGAAATTTTGGTTTTCACCAAATTTTCCTCCTTAGGGTGAAATATAGCATAGTGCTTTCGCATAGGCCTGCTAAGCCAAGACAAGTTTCGGCTTCACTGTGTCTCATCGGCATAAACAGAACTTCTGCTCGAACGGGACATCACGTTTGATCAGTCGTTCGATTGAAACACAAAGTGTGTTTTAGTTTTAAGGGATTTGCGTCAAGCCGGTGGTAATCTATTCCGACAATAAGTTAGTGTCGGTTTCTGATGAGGCGAAGCCGAAACGCAACTGAGTATGAACTATTTTCAATCCGAAAACTTGGTTTGTGAGTGGTAGAAATCGCAAAGAAAAAAATAAAATGAATGAACGTCTGTAATCTGTGGTCTCATTTTTCAAATTATCCTCAGAATCCAGGGGTTATTTGCTGTTCATCAGGTAATAACCAGTAACTCACCTTAATTTCTTTCTGAATTTCTGATCCAGCTAGATTTCTCTTTATATTTGCACCAATCTCGTGGAAATACATCAAACATTACGAATACTGACGTTTTCTAACGGGCGGTAGCAAGTATATTTTCTAAACAATTTTTATTACAAACTAAATGTAAATATATTCTAAACTAGGTGAAAGAACCGTGTTTCTATTAATATAGCATTGGTTTAGAATATGAAGAAACAGAACACATAAAAAAGGCCCATAAGCCCTCTCGGTCTCCTCGATGCACCACTATCGAGGAGTAATGCAATAACCATCTTAAATCAGCTGCCCGTCAGAGGTTCTTTAGAACTAATGCACAAAAATGCTTGATGATGTTTTTTTAAACCCAATGTCAATATCAAAATTTATTCAATGAAATAATAAAATCCTGCGTACGTCGGTGGAAAAAATAATTTTGATTATGCTGTGAAAATTTTAGAACGATCAAAAATAATTTGAGTTCCGGACAGATGAAAAAAGCGGTTTCGAGAATAACCCGGGTCAAGTTTTCAGTACGCTCAGGGCATACAAAAGAGGTGTTGCAGCGAAATTTGATCATTTATATATTATTGTCGCCTTCGATATTTTGACATATCATTTTTAAGACTTCAAAGCATGTTATAGGCTAATAAAAAATTGGATTTAAAAAAAATCTAGTGTTGTAACCCCTTAATATGACGAGCTTGATTTAGAAAAATATAGCGCAGAGTAGCTTGAGCTTTGCAATACAATCTTACGATTGAAAGGGGTGAATTTTGTTAGATTCCCTCCTCTTTTTTCGGGCTTGGGACCGACTACAGTAATTTTTACATTAAAAATTAATGGTTGACAACTATCAGTAATCTTGATCGATTTTCCCACGCTTTCGAAAATCAGCAAGCAATTAAAATATGTACTGTCATCAATTAATAACGGTCCAAATATAATTACTGTAGGCAGAGTTAAATCTAACATATTCAACCATGCTATTATGTTAGTATCATATTGTTTCGTTCCCTATTCGATTGTTTGTTCAATTCAGAGTAACACACAGCTCGCAAATGAATTTTCTGAATGTCCAGTCTACCGTAGAATCATCATTTACACATGTTGAATGATACCATTTTGTGCATGAATCACATGCAACCCAGTCTTGAGCGTTCGTAGATTCGGCCCTGTTATCGCCACATTTAGGGCATAAATTTAAGACATTATCGGAATGTTCAATTAGAGTTTGGAGCAAGTATGTTCTGTATTGTACAGGATCGAAGTCTTGATCATAAAGGACTTTGTTGAGTAAATAACGCTCAGTATTGTTGATTACGTTAGGTCCACAATGGAAACTATCAGTTTGGCAATTTATTCTCATTTTACCGACTTCAAGAATCCTCAAATTACTGAATATCTCTAGTAATACAGAATCAGAAAAGTGTCCTTCGACCTTTTTTAATGTATTCAGCAGCTTATTGTACATGTATTGAGGTGAATGTCTGGATAGAGAATCAAAATAGTGGAAAACCTTTTTCTTCGTATCAATTATGGCAATTGTAAAGTGATTATTATACAACAATGGCAACAAAACCAGTGAATGGTTCAAGTTCTTTATAACGAGGTTTTTCAAGTCTTCGAGTGATATGTTTTTGCAATGATGCTGTGCAAGACGGTCAACCATCGTAAACAATAAACTCGTTTGTAAATGAGTTACAACCTTAGCGGGCACTCCATGATGAATACTGAAAAACATCAGGACAAATTCGATCAAATAATTCGATACCCAGCTGGTCCAATTGTTTTGCCAAAGTGTTTTCAAATCACCATACTGAAGCTTATATTTATTTTTCAACAAAATCCACAGATCATCACAATTACTTGTCCGCTCTCTGGTGTAGTAAAGTGGATCAGCAATCAGCTGATTTCCAAGAATACTACCAAATCCTTTAAATGCGACCGATTCGAACCCTTCTAACATATCATCAAAATGAATAGTAGTTTTATTGTAAACCGATTCAACATGTGTAATTTTTGATTCGGACAGACTGCGCTGTGCCTCAGCGAAAACATCAGTGCGTTTTTCAATTGTATCATGTGGTGTTACAGTATTTGAGACGCATTCGCTACCTTCTTCAGCGATTGTAGACAATCGGGTTTTAGTAGTATCATCTGATACATTTTTCATTTGTCGTGGGAATAGCTCATTTCGTTTGCGAATGAGGCAGGCTGGTGTTGACTCGGCTATCGGGCTTATTCCAACTAGACCGAAGCCTCGATTATTGGGAAAATTGTCAGTAGTTACTTTGGTCTCAAAATATGGTTGCATGTCTTTCGCAGCAAAAAGATCTCTTCGGTATTTTGTTCTTTTATTTTTGAGACCATCCATTTCACTTTTAAGGGAACGCTTTTTGAAAGTTTCCCTCGTTTTTTTGATATCCGAAATGCGCATGTTTGTAATGTTATTATTATTCCAAGATATTGAACTACCTTGTGATTGAGTAGTGCCAATTCCTGAAATATCACTCCGTTGTGAGCATGGAGTTTGATACTTGAATGCATTAACGCTATTGCAATCGGAACTTGGAGAATTGCCTTTATTACTACCTTTAGGTTTTGAAGGCCGTACATTACGTGTAGATCGATTCTTGGGAATGTTAAGTTTAGCAGATATAATCTTCGGCACGATCTCTTTTTTATAAATGAATTCAATATAATCATCTATGCGTATCGGCACTTTTCCCACTTCTTTGGACAATCTGATGTCTTCTTTAACATTTTTGTGGTGAGCCTCTATTACGCCGTTATTTGCTCTGTTCGCTGTTTTATTGTCTTCATCGCTCAATTCACTGTTTTCTTCGTACCAGAGGGTTGGAATTAGCATGGGAAGGTATGTAACGATTCGACGTAGAAACGTTATTATGAAATTATATGTAGCTGGATGTTTCTGTTCGAATTCCAGCATACTTTCGTATTTTTGTTCTACAATTACTTTGAACTCGTTATATCCTCTCTGGTAGAACGGACTTTGTGAGTAAATTGTCTTTGATCTTTCGTTTTCGGCTTCTCGTTCAGCCTCAGTTTCAACTAACCCACTCGGGTTACCAGACGCTGTTATTTCGTTATGGTTTCTGAAATAGCTTTCAAGTGCTATATACATATTCCATTTTTCGTCGACTGTTTCGGCAATCAGATATCTCCACATACACGAAAAAAGAGCGAACACTTCGTCGCAATCTCTAATATCATGCATGGCTGATAGAAGACATCGCAGATTAGTTCTGTCGGGGTCAGTTACATCAGTTTTATAATTATCAATTAGACAGTACAAAATTTTCGCTACATGCGATGTACAAAGGCGAATTATCACAAGTTTTACGACAGTATTCGAATCCTTAGTAGTCTTGTTTATGTACTGAGCGCAGGCATGTAAATATTGAACAATGCTCATGGAGTTGAATGCCATACATAGTGCATTAATTCCAGCCATTGCAAAATCTGATGTGATCGTCCGAATTATTGTATATAATTCTCTATTCGATCTCATTCTAATGCGATTCACAATTTTTAGTAGAAATATATGTATGTTACCAGTCGTATGATCTGTTGTGAACACTTCCGCTATTGGAAATGTCATCAAACTTTTGTCTTTTTCATGAAGCTTGATTCTGGTAACTAAACTATACATGTACACTGTTTTGTGCTGTATATCTTTTCGAGGATTTTTCCAAGCTCCTCCGGTTGCATCAAAATAGCAATCTAAAGGCTTTTTACCACGCTCAGTGGCATCCAAAATTACTTTTATTTGCGCCTCACTGATGAGTCCCGCATTGAAGGGCCCAAAATCTAGGAACCCTAGCATTTCATGTTCCATATAAATTTTAGTAAGCGCTACCCACTGGTCGGTGTCTTTCCGAAGTTCGTTTCGAATCTCTGAACCAATTTTGCGTACAACTTCCTCGGATGCGCAGAGTTGAAGATTTTTATCAATCATGAATTGTGTTTCTCGCTCTCCTAAACCAACGATTTCAGAACGAATAACATCCTTAGGTCGCTCGAGCAACACTCGTTCTTTGATAACAGCACGATCTTTTCCTCGTACTTGATTACACATTTCAGAAGTATGAATAATATTATCCATATCGTGTAAGATATCAAACGAGATGTCACTTGATCCTTGCGTCAAAAATGTAGCTTTCAGCACAAATCTTCTGCATTCCATAAATTTGCAAACAGTGTAAATGAAGACAGTTCTTTCCGCTTTTTTCTCTGGTACCCTGTCTTTTTTGCTTACAACATACATATGACATGGAGGAGCAACATCTCTGATAACGTCATGATAGCTGACAATAATCTTCTTCTCTTCCAATTTCACGTTTTTCCGCGTAGCATTAGTTGAATTGTAATTAATCAACCTCTTAGTTACAGGATCAATCATTTCATTGAATTGCTTCCTAGTAATAATGAATTTATTCCCAGAGTCATGGAAATCTTTCAAATAAAAATTCAACTTTCTATTATCGCGATAAGCTACTTTCGAATCTACTGTCTCCCCAAGAGACATATTAGTTTTGATTATAGGTACCGCTTTCATACTAGTTGTATCATCTAGTGGCATAGAGGCCAGCTCGTTATCGTAGGCATCACTTAATAAAAATATTATTTTTTCGTGATCGTCGTAACGCTTTTGATGTGGTGCCTCCGTCAAATCAGTATCGATATTACTCTCTTTGTTTACAAATGCTTTCGTTGAACAATAATCGGCTTCATGCTCGGCCATTTTCTGTGATCCCATCAACTCGCCAATTTGTTGATGATCATTTGAATCTGTGATGAAACAATGCTCCTGTGTGAAATCGCCTTCGAAATCCTGTTCACTAAAAACAACATTATGTTGCTCTAGACTCCGACTATGATTCGAGTCATTATCAATAACATCTGTATTAAGCTTATATTCGTTGTTGCTGAAATTCGTGAACTCGTAGTTTGTTTGCACCACTGGACTATCATTGTTCGGTTCCCTTTTATCCAGCAACTCGATAGTTTGTTGACGATGTTTACTGTCGTCGACATTTTCATTCACATTGGCTCCATGCTTCACAATATGCTTACAATTTAAGCCTGCCTCATTTGCAGGGTTCATATCTTCAATCAACTTGTATATCGAGTCGAATGAGCCCTGACCAGATATATCTGGAGGTTCGCTCGAATTCATATGTTTGTTGATCGAGGTGATACTATCACTAATCTCTGGAGTTTTATTTTTCAATGCAAGCGAAGCATTTTTTCGGAGTTTTCTCATTAGGCTATAAACCTTTGTTCGATTCAATGAATTGAATTCTATTCCCAAAACACGGTATGTTTCGGCATTATTTCTATACTCGATGTCTAACCATCGTTCTCCAAATTTGTTTGAAAAATGTTTGATAAATTTATTAATTTGATTCTCCTTTAAAGGCCGTGTTTTAGTCATTCTGGAAATCAAAGATAAAGCAAATATTCGTTACAACCCACTGAATTTAATCATCGTTATCTTGAACAAACTATTCAAAAGTTTTAAAAGCAGCGCTGATAATATGAATCCTTCCGGAAATCCGAATTACCGAGAATCAGATGCATTTGTCCGGTTAATTTTCAGATTCTACAAGTGGGTGAGTTTCTTAACCCAAAACATCCCAGTATTTAAAAATGCCAGTTATGAGCTTTTTGAGTGACGGATACCCTTGTCGGTCCCTTAACCCATTATGTCCTAGCGTATGAAATTTCATACGCAAAAACAACACATTTCTGGATCACACTTGTTATACAATAAAGGCGTTTTATAACTTCTGGTCTTCTATGAACGTTAATTAATACCCTATAGTTTATAATGTGTATGCTCAATAATCTTTTTTATAAAATTCCTTTGTGTTTTCGAATGTCAAAGTTGGACAAAATTCAAACCAAAATATGAACAATACATATTATTAATTTTCTCTTCTAAATCACTCATTCTTGTTTCGAATTGTGAACGAATGGCCATGAGAGGTGTGAAAGATGTGGCTCAGTGCGAAAAAATGGAAGAAATTGGTGAAACAATTGCGAAAATTCTGCTGGTAGTTCAAGGTATGAAATTTCATACGCTAGGCTGAACCGATATCTTTTTTCCTAAGGCAAAATTATTTCCTCTTTAGGACCAGGAAGGGATTCATAACTTTCTCGCTGATTTTAACGTTGAATTAGTGCATTCAAGGTTAATAAATGCTTAATACGTAGCAAATCATACCTAGTTCCACCCAGAATATTTTTTATTTAAATTCTCGTGAGAAAATGTTCTTTTTCTTAAAATAATTACAAAGTTTGAAGGAAAGATGGTTTAATGCAACGAACCAATCATGAGATGAAACGGCACGAGAGAGAAGATAAGTGTTAAAATCATTCAAAAAAGCTTCTAAATGAATGATCGGAAGATATTATTCGATTTTATGTTGAATATAAAGATTTTAGCCGAATTTTCTCTGTAATGATTTTTTGATACCCTATCAGCCCAGCGTATGAAATTTCATACGTTATTTTTTTTCGCAACAAAGCGTTCCAAAGTGGTTATTTTATTTTTCCCATACTTAATTCGGCATAATATGAGGGCTCACGAAGTATTTTACAAATTACCAAAAGTTTTAACATAGCTGGGTTATAATGGGTTAAAGGTGTTTTTATTTGATTTACAAATACAGCGTATCAGCTAGCTGTTGAGGACCTAAGTGGTAATCCACGAATTTACGAAATTTCATAAATAGGTTTCACTAGTACGTATTGATAGTATCAATGTAGAGTGCTCTGAGTGGAAATGAATCAATCAATGAATAGAACGAACGTAAAGAAAAAAAGTTCGTTGTTTTCCATCAATTTGCGTACATATATTTTAATAAGTGTTGCTAAGAAGTTTTTTTATTCGAATCGAACACATAACCCAACCCGCATACATGTTAACCAATAGAATAACCATTGCTTGGTACATCGAACGGAGCCGTTATTATATTTCATACTCGATCATACAAGCTACGGGTTGTTAAGAACAGTCTCCATATCAAATTTTGCTCTATTCCATACACATTTTTACAACATTCCTTTTAGGAGCCTAAAATATTATAGTGGGTAAGAAAAACATTAGGAAAAAAATCTTCTTTCACATTTTCAATTCTATGATGTTTTATATTGTTACACGCAATCTTTTGCAGAAAATTTCGTGGACACTACCGCTTTTTCCAATTGAGCTATCGCCATCATATTGCATGACGTTTTTTATCATGTTAAACTACAGGTTTTTAGAACAGTAGGAATGTGTTTGGTTGTCGGCACACTTTTGTTTTTGGCTCACAACATTTTTCCAATTACATAATATATGAGAATAAACATACCAATGGAAAACTAGAGGTCTTAGCTAATAACTGATGAGATAATTTAATTCATTCCGTCAACATGAAAAAAATTTATTAACAATTTAGTAAAATAATTATTTACCATTTAGAAAAATGTGGTCGGTTGTCGGCACCCCAAGATAATTTTTTAAAAATGAAAAATATGAATGAAAATCATCAAGATTCAAATCTCATTCATTCATCAGAAAATATGTGTATGTGAAAAACTCTTGCGAATATTACGCACTGCTGATGCACCGATCGCAATTATTGCAATTGGGTGAGGTTCGAGTAGTCCATTTTTTTTACCAAAGCTTCAGACAAATCAAGGGTGATACAGGGTAACCCCGCTCCCCCACCAAATTTTTTGAAAAAAATATGGATGATCGCAAATCAAAAAATTCGAATAATTCTAGACAAGCGTGTATTTTGGCGATAGTTTTATGTATCGTAGATAGCCCAGAAAATATTCGAACAAATTGATGTGAATATTATGTAGAATAAGTTTGATAGAAGACTGAGAGCATTATAATGTCCACAAGGCAGTGCTTTGTCGTTAGTGGTTGCCATGGTTAACAAACAACATATAAAACGATCGATCTCTGGTATCTATTCATAAAACCCGTTCCGAAAACACCCATATTGATTAGGTTATAGCGAACTCAGCATTTGCCACAAAAAATGGAGTGCCGACAACCGACCATGTTTAGGTGCTGACAACCGATTTTATTAACCTTATTGAAAACTGAACACAAAAATTAAAGGGCTGTGTGCGGGACAATATAATACGCGGTGTCGGCGGTAAAACATGATGATGAGTTCTGTTCTATCAACGAGCATGCGGAAAACTTGGGTGGAAAGTCCAAATTCTACCAGCACACGGCAATGGATTCTTCACATTCCCTTTCGATCATGGTCGCGCGTACTGTAATCATCACAACGGCATGCTCTCAACTAGCATTGGCACTGAGGGCCGTAACTCTCCAGTTGTAGTATGCAAAGAAGTACACAACGCACTGCATAATTCAAATATATCTGTCGGTTACTGCTATTGCCTCCGCTCCTACGTTCGACCAGAGAATGAGCTCGCCCGAGCAATGCTGAAAGTTATATATCCAAGGATGACGTCATCGGCAAAATCAATAGAGCCAGTCAGAACCATGGAAAGACATCACGAGCGCTTGGTCGCTGGATGCCTAGACTTATCGTCGTTCTCACCCCCAGCGGTAGCAGTGATCAAATGCAGCACTCATCGCAGCGCATTGTCTTAACATGCCTGGCTACTACTACTGTTCTTTACAGCCCGACGTTCGACGGGATAATGAACTCGCCGAGGAATTATATTCCTTAAATAGTCGAGGATGACGTCATTCATAAAGCGTAATGTGCTGGTAGGGTTGCCACTAAAATCTGGCAGTTCAACTAAAAATGTCTGGCAAAATCTGTCACTTGACAGCGACCTCAGTCATCGAAATTTTGCATCCATTTTGCTCGTCATAGGACGTGTACTAATGGAATATAACCAGGATTTCTAAATTTTTTTGTTACAACTTCCATAATTTGCAAATCTGATGGAATAAGATATTTAACTGTTGGCTGGAAGCTTAACCTTCCGGCAGACGCGCTAGTGCACAGAGTGCACGCTGCTTTGAAAATCTAGCGAAATCGTTTGAGGACACCAGCGGGTGCTCGTTCGGTGAACCATTTGCGCGACTTCCAGAGCGTTAAAAAAACTTTGGCTGTTCCAGATAAATCTGGCATAATGGTAACTTTGCTGGGGTTACGTAAAAATCAGAATATCTGGAAAAAACTGGCAAAATTTAAAAAATCTGGCGAAGTGTCTGGCTTGAACGAGTGTCAGTTCATTTGGAAAAATCTGGAAGATTCCAGATTAAGCTGAAACATTGGCAACGCTGGTGCTGGGTGCTCAAATCTGCCGTACACGCAGAAAAATTAAGCATATTTAAACCAAAAATATGTGTTATTGAATCCTATCATTTATTGTTTATTACTTCAAACAACAAACTTATTGCTCTGAAAATATTTTTTTATTGCAACAACAATATCTTTTGCTTTCAAAAAAAAAAAACATTTTTAATTACAGTAATTTTGTTTTAATTTCAATAAAATATTTATTATAAAATGGAACAATATTTTTTGATTGAAACAAGAATTTTTTTTTGAATTCAAAAAATAAATGTATCCCGACCAATAATTTTATTTATTGAATTTAATCTGTGTTTTTATTGAACCTGCAAATCTTTTTTCTGCGTGTACGAGACGCTATAGCTATGATGCTACTTGTTTGGCAAAAGGCAAGCGGCACATATATTTATAACTTTTCGTGTTCGATTGAATCACATATGTGTTTCCTATTGACGGCTCTGCCTGAGGAATCCGCCTCACGAATGACAATTTTCTTCTACAATTTAACCATTCAATCCGTCGTTACTATTAGGGATATTGTAGTACTATGGTTATATTCATTGAATAAAATCAATGTTCAAATTGTAGGAACAATATAAAAGTATCATCTCTAATGGTTACTATATTCCATAACATAGGTTTATTGTTCGGACTAGGTCACAAATGGTTTTGAAGTATGCGGGATGCATTCAAAAGCTCTTGGAATAAAAGCAGAAACCGTGTTAATTGCAAAATCCGCGCAAAAACAAACTTGATCGAAAATCGTCCAAGTCTTTTGCCCTCAAAAAGATTTCGAATATTTTTGCTCAAAACGTGTCAATAGCGAAATCCGTGCGAAAGAAAACTTGATAAAAATCGTTTTTTGCCTTTAGAAGGACTTAGAATATTTTTGCGAAAACCCGAGTTAATTGCAAAATCCGTGCAAAAAAACTTGATCAAAAATCATCTAAGTCTTTCGCCTGCAAAAAAAATTGTGGAGAAATCGTCTGTCATGTGTCTTCAACCCTAGAACGTTACACTAACTTTTTCCACCTAAGAACGTTGCGCTGGGGTACAAACATACCCCACGCGTTTGATCGCAATTTTCGCAGGTAATAATGCAAGCAAAAGAAAATGAATAATATATCATTTTCTTTGTTTTTCAATTGCGAAAACAGCTGTGTAAGTGAAAGTACGGAATTTATTAAATCAATGATGCATAAGTTAGCTTGAACAAAAAAAGTGAAAAAATCGTGGTTTTGACTTTTTACACAAAAATTACCACAACTTTTCAAATTACCATCAAATTTTGAATTGATTTGAAAAAAATCCAATCAATTTAAAATGTGACAATATGGTCTAGAAACGGTAAAAAATGAAATCTCGAGATTTTAAAAAAATGTGCACTTATTTGGAAGAGTGAAAGTTGAAAGATCGGGTTTCGGAAAATACCATGAAATTTCTTCCCAATAATACATTGGTAACACGATACGTTACTATTACAGCAATTACTGCGTGCAAATTATACTTGCAGGGCATCATATTAAAAATAAAAAGTACAAATCAGCGTAAATAATATTTTTTCTACATTATTAAATAAATTAAATTATTAAATTGATTGAATAAATGATTAAAAACGATTACATAACATTAATTGTTACTTACCCAGTAAAATAACCACTGTTTATACTGGTATTGTCCCGTCTCACATTTCCACTGATAGAACGAAACACTAATGACAACCGCACACTGGGATACAAATGTACCCCACGCCAACATTGTCTCCTGCGCAGAGATGCCAGAATTGCAGACGTTTGCGAATTCGCACTTTTAATTTAAGCTGCAGATTTTTTCGAAGACGCAGATATTTGCAGATTTTTTAGTTTGGTTGCAGATATTTACAGACTTTTGAGAATAAAGGCTTTTGGTTACACTAGTTTCAAATTACAGCTTTATCTACTTCAGGTTTTTCCTCCATAAACTATTTCTCTCTACTTATATTGGGCTATAAATGGACTATTTCCACTTAATATAACGCATTATTGTCATTTTTGGTGAAAAATAGTTTTCCCTCCAGTTTTCCTGACATTTTTGGTACTTCCCAGACTTTTAAAATTATTATTGCAGACCTCTGAAAAAAGTATCTGGCATCCCTGGTCCTGCTTACACGGAGGCCAAAAGCAAATTGGCTTTACCACCTTTTCCTATTCTCGCTATGAACTCTAAATTGAATTATGGTTAAGATTCCAGGTCGGAAAATGGTGTGGGTTTCATTTGTAACGTGCTAGGTTCTATGGTTAAAATGACTAAGAATTTTTTTTTGCGAAAAACCGTGCTAATTGCAAAAACCATGTAAAAACCCGTTTTAATCCACCTAGTGGTGCAATTGTGCCTTTCACATTTATCCAGTCTATGATTTGATGGCAATATAACATTGTAGAAACGTCTATAACATTCTTAGTACAATTGATGAGCATATAGAAGTGCACGACTGTCACGAACCCGATAAGCAACATGTAGATACTGACACACTTTTAAGGTTGCACAGAGAATGCGCAAAATTCGCAAACGAAAAAAGCAGTTTTTTTCCACACCGTATGTCAGATCTTCATAAAAATCAATCAGTAGTATTGTAACAACATTCTACATACGCTGATTGATTTTTATGAAGATCTGATATACCGTGTGGAAAAAACTGCTTTTTTCGTTTGCGAATTTTGCGCATTCTCTGTGCAACCTTAACAAACAAAAATATTTTCATATAGGGTGATGAGCCTATTTTCACCATACTAAGCAAGGTGCCTCACTAATTCGGTAATTTCTTGCCTTACAATCAATAGAATACGTAAAAATTGACATCAACCGCTTTGCTTCGTTGTTAAGAACCAATATATAATCACAAATGTGTTGAAAACAGTAAAATTCTCGTGTTTGAGCACAATGAAAACTCGAATCGAGTGCCCCAATTGTTGCGCAACCATTTGACTCAATGCGGTGAACAAAGATGGCAGACACTGCTCTAACCAACGGCTTCAAATGGGTAGGGTGATAATTGAAACATGACGCAAATAGGCACATCACCCTAGCTTAATCATCGTGAGTTCTATGTTGTCTTTATGTTAACTTCATGGTGCAGAAGGGAAGGGATATAATTAGTGGAAGGGGGAGGATGCGTCCGAAATCATATAACTTATTTTAGTATACGGGGTGGATGAAGTGAATGCGTGTGGGAGGTTGGTCTGAGAGGAGGGGAGGGGGGTTGAGAGGTAGGAGGTGGAGGGCGTAGATGAAGGATTCAACACCGAACTTCATATTATATCTTTCATTTGAGACTAGGTTAGCGAAATTTGGTTGTCATCACCGAAGTGGCTTTAGATCTGGAATTCGTCCAGAACCCCGGGACTTCCGGAATTATCGATAGTGGACAACACATTCCAATAATTTTTGATTCGCCATCAGTGATCTAGATCTGCGAATCGAAGTAATTTGATGTTCATTTCAATAGATTTTAAACCTATGAGATAATACGATTGTACCGGGTCATATGAGAAATTACTATGTGACCGCAATAACCAACCTGTAACTCCGGAACCAAAAGTCATAACTGAATGAAATTTAATAACTATCAATGGGAGTATTATATCTTTTATTTAAAATCAAGTTTGTAAACATCGGTTAAGAGTTTGCTGGAAAATAGGTGTGACATTACTTTGGGAACTTAGCGAGTTCCCAGGGAGCATCAAGATCCGTCATAGGTGGTCAAAACTATTTTGATTGGCCATCAGTGATCTAGACACGCAAAATCAAGTACTGTTTAACGTATTTGAATATGTATTACATTATTCGGACATCATAGGGTTACCAGTTTATATGGGAATTTGCTGTGTGACCTCCGGAACCGAAAGTCCGATCAACTAAAAATTCAATAGCATACCGTTCATTTGAAACTAAGCTTATGCAAATCGGTTCAGCCATCTCTAAAAAAATTGAGACATTGTTTGACGCACACACATACATACACACAAACATTTTGCGATCTCGACGAACTGAATCGAATGAGATATGACACTCGGCCCTCAGGGCCTCGGTTGGAATATCGATTTTGGAGTGATTGCATAGCCTTTCATTATATGAGAAAGGCAAAACGGTGCGAAATCGGCAAAGTCCCAAAAAATCTTTAAAATGACAGTTTTGCAATCTTGTCGCTATCTTGTTTTTTTACAACAAATAATTCCGGGATATGGTACATTCCGAGAAATAATTTTCCGGCAAGTGGTATTCCGGGGAATGGTATTCCGGGAAATGACGTACAACCTAATGCATTGATTGAAAAGCTTAGATATTTTATTAACCAATCATTGGGAACAATCCGTGTGCCCTTCTATGCTACATCATGCTCTAGATGTTCTTATTCGATATATCATCCTACGAGAGTGATAATTATAAGAAATGTCTCATCACATTGTTGGGTGTGTTAAAAGCGTATTTATTTGACCGTACGAAATTTTATGCCATTTAAAAAACCCAAGGTTACTATGATTTAATACAACTTTACACCTCATGAATTTTATCACGGGATTTTGTACCGGATTCTGATCAGACAATTTTCAGCCGTTATATCTCCAAACTGTCAAAACAAATATTATGGCGCTTCCAAAAATAAGTTGTTTCAAAATATCACAGATTTTTAAACATATTGTACGTTTCATTGGAAACGAGCCATTCAATCATTTTGATGCAACGAATTGAATTGGCGCATTTGATAATAATTAAATGCTCAAAAACGTCGAAAAATATGTATTACCCAAGTTTAATGCTTGCTAATTATTTACTTTAATTGAATTTGTCAATAAAACTGACTGAAAACTGTGCTTCTAAAGCTTCAGGTTTTCGTAAATATATTTTATTTACACAAAATTGCATCACCTTTTATTAAAGGTTTTTACACAAAATTGCATCACCTTTTATTAAAGTGTCATTCATCCCATAAGAAAATACATTGTGACGAATGGTGCGCCGACCCAGTTAAGCTCAGCCCGAAATGAACCGGAAATCTGGCTGGTTCCAGTTCGTATTCCGGCTCCAGTGACAACCGATTCTAATTAGAATCGGTTGTGTCACTGGAGCCCGTGTACGAACTGGAACCAACAAGAATTCCAGTTCATTCCCGCTGAACATCACTGGGGAATAGCGCTACGAATATTGCTGCGACGAAAAATAATCGTCGCGTCTCCTTTGGAAAAAGTACGGACAATAATAAAAGTATCAATTTTTGGCGCACGATATGGTTCAGAATTTTAATCCTAAGGGCTACTGTACACCAAATTGAATCTTCAAATTCGCGAGATAGCCAGTGAATTTTGTCCGTGTATTACAAATGGGAGATGGATTTTTGATTTCCGTGACGGAGAAGTCTACACGGAAAAATCAAGATTCCCGAAGTGTAAACCAACCGCACAAAATTTAAAATTCTCCGCAGAAGAAATCCGATCAGGAACAAAAAAAAATCAGGATTGTTTTTGCGTGAAAAATGTTTCTATTGCTTGAAAATCTGCGCTGATCAAGATTTAGGTATTTTTCAGATGCAGCGGAAGTTTTATTTCGACAGTTCGGAGATTTCGGCGGAAAAGTAGCCTTCAAAGGTACTTACATCTCGGTAATTGGATCGCAGAATTTTGTTCCCCGTGTATTTTTGTTGAAAAGTCTACACAGAAAAATTTTGATTCTCAAAGTGTAAACTCAACTGCGGAAAACGTTAGATTTAAGTAAATCTCTAAAGAATCCAGCCGGAAACAAATTAACACGCATCTTTCCTGTTGCAAATATTTTATATTGAATTGCTTCCGACCGGATTTTCAATGGGGAGAATTTACAATATCCGAGACCGTCCGAGCGGTTGAATTTTTACTTCGGCAATCATTTCATGTTGGTTTGGTTTCCGTCGGATTTTTTCAATGGAATTTTGAAAATCCGTGGCATTTCCCGTTGTTGAGTTTACACTTCCTAGAAGTTGATTTTGTTGTGTAGACTTTCGTCACGGCAAACGAAAATCTATCTCCCGCTTGAAATACATGGGGGACAAAATCAAGCAGCCTTAAATGCTGTTGTATATTCTAGGAATTAGATCGAGATTTTGTGCCCATGTATTTTATATAATATGAATTAATATAATTTAACATACGACATACCTTACACAGCCGAAAAAGGCTCGACGCCCTTGAAATTTCACTCACACAAAATTACCAACGTACTGTGCGCACGTCTCAACTCGATGAGTTAAAGAACAAGGATGAGGGATTTTTGGCAAATAGAAAGGTGCCAGGGATGCCATATAAGAACATGTATATGATGCAATGATTACACCGTTTACACCGATAAACCCATCCCAGTAAAGTTCAGCCGGAAATGAACTGGAAATCTTATTGGTTCCAGTTCGCATTCCGGCTCCAGTGACACAACCGATTCTAACTAGAACCCAGTTAAACTCATTCCGGAACCGGTTCGGATTTCTAAATGGAGTCATTATGGATTCCAAATCAAATGCAACAACCGATTCCGACTCAGAATCGGTTGTTGCATTTGATTTGGAATCCATACTGACTCCATTCAGGATTCCGAATCAAATTCCGAATGGTTTGACCGGGTATCGGTTGTGTCACTGTAGCCGGAATACGAACTGGAACCAGCCAGAATTCCAGTTTGTTTCCGGCTGAGCATAACTGGGATATTTAGCTGGGGCCAATGGTTTACTAACGTCGGTAATGCAGTGTGTGCTTTTTTGCCCACCCAGTAAACCAAAAGGCGGCTAGACGGGTTAAACTTGATGCTGGCGATCGGTAGGCTACTGAAACTTTGTTCTAGGCTATCCGCCGTAACTGGCCGTTTACTGTAAAAGCTGAGACCCAGTTAAACTCATTCCGGAACTGGTTCGGATTTCTGAATGGAGTCATTATGGATTCCAAATCAAATGCAACAACCGATTCCGACTCAGAATCGGTTGTTGCATTTGATTTGGAATCCATACTGACTCCATTCAGGATTCCGAATCAAATTCCGAATGGTTTGACTGGGAACGAGACATGCAGATCAAGATGGAGAGAAAGGTGGGAACATTTGACACTTTTGAGTGTATTAGTATTATACTTGCAAAATTAAACATGGCCTTGAAGTAAACATCAACATTCGAACGAGCATCCTGATTCTTTGGCGCACGATGAAAAGTGAGAAAAGGCCGAGCTTCACTTCGGATCTATCGATTAGAACACTTATGGACACTTTTTACCTCGAAAAAAACCCGATTAAATTAACTATGACCGAACGAAACAAAACTTATGGCAACAGAAGGGCCCACTACGTCAACTGTTTGTGATTTTTTTTCTTCATATCCTCTTGTTTTTTCGGCTTCATTAAAAAAAATTGACAACCGCCCTCACACACAGAAAAAAATGTGCACACCTGTATGCGTCTTGCATGCAGATAGCAAAACATTTAACATCAATTGTAGCCAGGAGGTACTGTCAATGCAGCCAGTCCATTTAAACTACGTGAGGCAAAAAGAGAGGCTATGCGAGACGAACGATAGAATGAACAGAGAAAAAAGAAAAAGAAAACATATATCGGCAAGTCCCGTCCCAGTGTAAAAGTAGTGAGGGCAGTAATCGAAAATGCGACTATACTGGGAACTGACATACAAGTAAAGTTTCCAATGTGTGTAAGAAATAAAAATGTTGTTTTGAAATGCCACCAACAAGTAGCAACTTGCCTCTACCCGACGCCACGATTGGACACCAAACACTGTACGAGCCTTGCGTGCAAATTTGAATTCAATACAGTCGTGATTCGTTGGTTGAGCCACAGCCTATGTCCAACTAACGAATTCAATTCGCTAGTTGGACCGACTTACAAATGTCAAAAACACTCCAAAGAAGACATTAGTAGTGTAAAACATTATTAGATAGATTGTCAAAATCAGTTTGACATAATATTTTGAAGTTCAGATGCCTTTTAGTTAGACAATGGTCCAACTAGCGGAGGTCTAACTAAAAAGTGGTCCAGTTAAAAAGTGTTCAATCAGCGAATCACGACTGTAGTGATCTAGGGGTAGATCACTTGTGATGCATTTTTGAAAATCAGCTAAATTAAATGCATTTCTTTCCATTAAAATAGAAATTCGTAATGCATTTGGCGTTGCGTGTAAGACGCCAAAACCCTACAAAAAACTAGCTCTACATTCAACAAAACGTCGAACAAAGTGAATCAGCGTAGGACATTTGTTAAACAAACTTTTCTGCGAGGGAGTGCAAAGTTGATGCAAAAATGGAAATTAAATGCATTTTTTTCTAATTTAGTGCAAATTTGTTAAACATTTCATGCATGCGAACCTGTAAACGATGGTGATTTTCAACGTATTTTCTTTCAAATCTTTGCACAGGTTTTTCGAGAGAGTTTGTTCTAGCTTATATGTCTATTCTCTGTGTCTAGTCATCGAAATTATACATTAAACTATTTGAGAACGTCTAACAGGGAATCAAATTTACAAAAAAATATTCGCTTAAAAAAATGTCATTTTTCGCAAAAACTAAAATTATGTTTCAAAGTTTCTGCTGAGATATTTTCCCAGTTTTCAAATTCTGATCGAAATCACTATATTTTTGCATTATCTGATCGGAAATATGTGCACGTATATTGTACTAGCTAATACCCACCTCACGTTGCTGCGACTTTTAACGTAATAGGAGAAAAACAATTTGTTCCGAAGCGCCATCTGGCGGGCAGATAATCCCCAACCAATAGGATACAAACACGCTATACAACAAATGCCTACTATGTACAATTTTTTACAACAATCGGTTAAGCCGTTTGGGAGTCTAAAAATTATATACATACGAACATTGACTTTTATATATATATAAATATTATTCCAGTTTTTTACGTACCATAATGGCGGTCTAAATTATTCAGTTCGTAATACGCTTAATGGCCCTTTTTTGACAATAATCGTTTACGTCAACCGCCCAGTAAGATTAAGTCATCCTACGTTAGTCCAATGCGTTAGATGTTTATTCAATGAACGCCCGACATCTTCCACTGGACGTTGCTGTTGCTGTCAAGCTGGCGTAAACCATTATTGACAAAAAAGGGCAATTAAACGTATTACGAACTGAATAATTTAGACCGCCATTACGGCGCGTAAAAAGCTGGATAAATATATAGATTTGATAACCGTAAAATGTACTACAGTCGTGATTCGCTGGTTGATCACTTTTTAACTTTTTAATGAAAGTTTTATAATATTTTTATTGTACTCGGAAATATTTCTATTTTCAGTATTTTTCATTCTGTGGTGATTTTTATGAGTGGATATTTTGTCCGCATTTTCGTGTCCTTTACGCGCAAAGTGGTTTAAAACAGTTTTCTCCTTAGTGTAGAAAAAATAGTTTTTTACCCAAATGTTTCTCCACCAAGCAGAAGTATAGTATAGTGCATATTGCATAGGCCTGCTACGCCAAACCAAGTTTCGATTCATTAATTCTCATCAGCTTAAATAAGAACTTCTTTTCTTGCGGGACATCCCAATGGACAAGAGGTTGGCTCAGAAACATAAATCGTGTTTTCGTTTTTTTGGAGCTAGCGCTGATCTCCCCAAAAGTGATGCATCAAAAGTGATCCGCCCATAGAACAGTGAGCAGTGCTCTGCCAAGTGAAGTTATGCAGCACAGCTTGTGTTGTGCGACTTGGCTGCATAGTCGAGACGAAGGATCCGAAGCGGCGCATAGCAAATGTGAAAGCACTGAACGAGGTGTCGTCAAACTCGCCGTCGGATGTGCAGACAAACCTATGATTCACTCGGTTGCCCGGTTTGCTCAAGCATATATGCTGGCTAGTTTTAAGTCGAAAAACACGATGTCGTATAGCCACATTCGTCTGTAGTATTTTGTTGTGACTAACGGCTTATTTCAATATAGGGGCCCCTTTTCAAAATTTCAAATGTTCATATCTATATATCTATATTGAATAAAATTAATCAATTTCTACCCCGTTTTGTCGAAATATGTATAGGGATGTTTTATTATGTATCCCAGTTAAAAAGGGCACGTTTCTGGCTAACAGGGGGCTATTTACCAACTCGAATGCGCTAATTGCTTCTCAATTTGAGGCAAATACGAGGCAATTAGGGGACTATCTCAAATGCAACATTTGGGCGATTTGCCTCCGCCATTTTTGCCACCACACGCGCCCTTAAATTGCCCGCAGATCGCTAATCGAACGCACCATTTAATCGTCCTTAATTTCCTATATGCAAAGTGTAAACAACACTTATTTTTGGAATCACTATGTACCCAAATAATCCAATCTATGGGAAGATTCAATGACGAAATTGGTATTGCACACTAATGGCATTTTTGTTTTTGATAGTGCACTACACTCATTTGAACACACCCAATCAGTATATCTCTTTTTTTGCACTACACCGCATTTAATGCGTAATTTCCATTTTTGCATCAACTTTGCACTCCCTCGCAGAAAAGTTTGTTTAACAAACGTCCTACGCTGATGAGTTTGGTTGAATTTAGGGTTAGTTTTTTGTAGGGTTTGACGTCTTACACGCAACGCAAAATACAGCCCCTAGGGTGTAGCACCAGGTACAACCGAAAACGCTATAAAACTACCATAATCTGACGTTCATTAAGAGTTTAGATCAGTGATCCTGCTATATTTTCAAACAATTGGGTCATCAAATGAGAAAAAAAATCTTTTTGTTTTATTACATACATCGATAAAGCTGATTTTTGTGATTACAACAATATTTTTTCCAACTCAGGAAAAGTGAAAATAAAATTTAAAATAAAGAAATATGTTGACAGTCTTGATTTGACACTATCAGAAGCATTTGACATATCGAATTTCATGTCAAATGATGCCCTGTCAGAAAAAATGAATACAACTTTTCACGGTTTTCCCGCATGATTATTTTAATTTGACATAAACTCCATTCACCGTATATAGTTTTTTTTTCATTTTGGGTGTTGTCTTGATAGGCCAGATGTAAACAACCGAAGTTTTCCTATGTATGGTTGTCTATGTTTACATAAGATAATTTATTCTAAAAAACAAAAAAAAATCGTTTTTTACGTATTACAACGAATTTTTTTGAAATAATGTTATTTTATGTATATTGGGCCTAAAATTTCGCAACTTGCATTTGTTCCTAGAGGAAATTAGCACTGGCGAATAAAGTCACATTTACACCTTTCCGATCCGATTCAGTGACGGTTCAATACCGTACACAGACGCCAATATTCTTTCATACAATCTAAAGCGGCCCTTACACGTTCAATATTTTTGTCAATACATAGTATTGACGATATTGCTTCAATTCCTCAATCCCATTGGAAATGCACATCGTCAATATGACAATTCCTCAATCCCATTGGAAATGCACATTTTTATATGACACGTACAAGACATTTGTCAATACTCTCTAGTATTGACAAAAATATTGAGTGTGTAAGGGCCGCTTAAAGCGGACCCTACACGAGACAGAAATATTGTCAATAAATATATTGACAAGACTGCTTCAATCCATCAATCCCATTTAAATTCTACAGAATCAATATTTTCAAGATGACCTTACACCATCAATATATTGATCAATAAATTATTTATTGTCAATATTTCTGCTCGTGTAGGGTCCGCTTAAGAGAAAAGACGACAACAGGCATCTTGCACTTCTTAATTTTCTCGGCTAGGCTCTACCGTAAATTTAATGACAACAAACGTGGATCGTTTCCAGATTCCTTTTGTATGTCTCACAATTACTGAAAATAGTTGAACCTCAAAGATCACACCTCAACAGAGAATTTACAATGCTAGCTGCATTTAAAAATTAAACATAAATAAACGTCAAAATATTCAATACGCCTGAAGATGTTCATGGAAATATTTCACACACTCAATGCTGCCATTTATATAGATTTATCTGCATTATACAGATTTACAAGCGCTGATACAGAATACAAATTTAATACAGATTTTCAATACACAATACAGTTTTATATAGGATTTTTGAAATTTCAATTGACAACGTTATTAACGGACTCTTTCTGCAGCCGTTTTCATTAAGAATAGCCATTTCTTCAACAATGTATTGTCGTATGAAACATATTTTTTATATTCAAAAAAATCAAAAACTCTTGAGCCGAAAAATGTACAAATTACTTCAAAGTATTCATTTAAAACCTTTTTTGATGTTTGAGTTTATAGTAGACAATACTTTAAACTTTTAAATGCGCATCAATTATCAAAATTGTGTTTCTTCAATGAATACAGACAAAATGTTTGTCGAGTAATACAGATTTTTTAACAAGGGTACAGATTTTCAATAAAATCATCCGGCAGCTCTGCACACACTGCATTGCCGACGTTAGTTAATTAGCCTCCGTATAATGTGGGTGTAATCGGTGTAAATACGAGGTATCCCACTGAGACGTCCAAAAAATTGTTTCAAAATCGTTCAACACGGGTCCAACGATGGACGTTTGTTGAACGGTTATTTGGACGTTGTCCAAATTGGTCCAACGAACGTCCTTCATTGGACGATTTTGAAACCAACCGTTCTTAGAGGGATGTTTCAGTCAGATTTGTCTTCATTCTGAAATGAGAAAATCCATCTCCCATTTGAAATGCATGGGGAACAAAATCAAAATCCCGTTTTCAAATTTCCGAAGCATGCAGTAGCCTTTACTCCGAAGTGACTTTCGTGTACTGGAACAAACATACAGTATATATGTATATATAATTATGGCACAATTACAGTTTTCCTCTCCAACAGAAAGTTGTTTTAAGATGTTGCTTGCGATACCCTAGTAGATCGAGGAGATTAAGTGGGTTTATCGAACTTATTTTTTTTTTCAAATTGCGTGCTTTTCAAATTATCTTATGATTAACCCAAATTTTAACTAGTAGTATTTACAGTAATTGCATGGTGTATGGAATACTAAGGTTTGTTATGTGGTGTATGTTATGAGTAGTACATCCATCTAACCTTTACTAAATCAATGACTAATTAATAATGCGTTTTTTCTTTTGCTGTTTCTTTTTCGGAAACACTCGAAAGGACACCGGAATGTAAAAACTACTGCACGTATGCCTACGACTGTCATATCGCAATCATAAAACGTTCCGGCGATTAAGTTCACGTTAGCACTTGTGCTTTTATAAACGCGGTCTCAAGTATGATTGCACAAACGCGCATTCCAACGCGGTCACGTCCGGAAGCCCTAGCCTAGGTTCAGCCTTCGGTTGGTCGGATCTCAAAAAAGTCACTCTTGTATACAAGACTAACGGGCTGGCAGATAACATGGGTAGTTCCACCTACATGAAAATAACCGAATGAATAATTCGGATACTTCCAACTCGAAATTTTGGAATCAACATCAAATTTGAAATATGCTACGCATGCGTCTGACGCACACAATGTGCACGTCTGAATTTTCGACGTACGACGATGTCATTTGTACAAGCGCATCGCAAGTGATTGTAATGCAATCGCCAGTATTGTGAAACTGCGACAAAGCTCTAGTAATAGACTGGTGCCCACCCTAGGCTTCTCTGGTGTTATGCCGGCCCTGCAAGACTATACGTTTCACAGCGACGTTGCCGGGAACCCTAATGATAAGGGGAAACACATTCTCTTCTAGCATCAGCAGCGTATGTTAAAAACTAAGCATTGGAATCACGGCCCGCGCGAAAATTACGTCGATGGAGAAAAATTTCAAACTGGATCCAAATCTACAGCCACTGATCGAAGATAGATCTGTGAAGAAACCTGGGACTACATCTTGATAAATACAGACCTGCAGGTTTCTTCACGTGGATCTCTTGAAAGAGAGGAGCAACGTATTAAGGTAAGCACTCGTATTGCTATATAGGATTTTCGATGCATGTGCACCGGTCTAGTGGAGTGCACTAGTTTTCCACTTTCTAGGAGAAGTGTCAATGGAACATACCCAGTTTTCTGCTAGAAAGTGCAAAAATGGTGCAGTTCCAGTGCACTCCACTACACCGGTGTTAATGAATCGAAAATCCCACTTATCCACGCACAAACACGCTATCTCTCATACAAACATGTGCGACCCGACGAACTAGATTTACTAGATTACGCATATTACTTAGTTTTTTTTTCTTGATTAAGCACGATTCAGGCGATACTTTCAACTTCCGTCAACAAAAAATAACGTTAACGTCACCACACCGTTCCGTCAGGGTAAGTTGAATGCGTTTATTCACACGTTCCACACGTCAAAACGCTTGGTGTCGTTAATGTTATGTGACTATTCGCAATTAACTGCGTGTAACTAATTTTGACGTTCCGGTGACATGCTGTACCGCAGACGGAAGTCTCACGTATCGTGTAAGTCGTATTTTAAATCTCCATTTTCCATCTCCCAGCTTGTCTAGTCAACTAAACAAAATGTATAGATCAAAAAAACAATTTCAATTTTTAAAATGCTTTAGTAATGTATCCAACTGTTATTTCTCTTTACAGTGGGCATAATCGTCAACACAAGCAAGTCCAAATCTTCTTCAAATTGACATCGTTCTGTATACACTGGAAACACTCATCTTCGAATACAACGCAAGAGTAAATGTATGCATTATTTAACATGTTTGATTCATTATTAAGAGTCTTGAGGGACAATAGACGATCATGCTATTGACGAACAAAAATTCTTTAATATACCATGGTTGTTAAAAATTAAATAACCATAAGGGTCAATCATAAATTACGTAACGCGAAAATTCCCCCCATGTAATAAATTGTCACAAATACCCGGTCAAACCATTCGGAATTTGATTCGGAATCTTGAATGGAGTCATTATGGATTCCAAATCAAATGCAACAACCGATTCTGAGTCGGAATCGGTTGTTGCATTTGATTTGGAATCCATAATGACTCCATTCAGAAATCCGAACCGGTTCCGGAATGAGTTTAACTGGGTATCTCTACTCTGCTCCCTCTCCTATTACGTAACAAATCCTTTAAAAATGTTTTTCTTCGGTAAAAACATGTTACGTGAGGTTCTAGCTTACTCCCATATGTCACAACTTGTCACACCGTCCTAAAAGCGTTACGTAATTTATGAATGGTCCCTAAACAAACCTTAGCGGACCCTACACGGGACAAGAATATTGTCAATAAAAATATTGTCAAGACTGCTTCAATACGTCAATGCCATTTGATTTCTACATGATCAATATTTTTAAGATACCCTTACACGATCAATATATTGATCAATAATCGATTTATTGACAATTGTCATCCCTTCACTGCGGAGTCAAAAATGGCAAGGCTTTCAAGAAGACTGAATAGATTAGACTTAATTTTCCGGCAAAAAAAATACGTCGTGCATACAACCAAAAATAATATCCCTCAAGTGATTCGTATTGATGAATTGAATTGAAGTAATTGATGCTTGTATTTGACAGAGCTGGTATTTCTATAATTTGTTATTTTCTTCATTTGCAGGCATCTTTGAGAGGAAGGATATTGCAAGTGGAATAAGACTGATTTTTTCGGAGCTGTTTTATAGCGTCACCAACCGGTATAAGATGCCGTTAGAAACCTGCATTGCATCCATCAAGGTGTTGGAATTAATCGATAGCGACATTTGCTTTGCATTTGACGAGCTACGGTTACCACAGAACGTGAGCACCATTAAACTGCATATGAGAGCCTCTTATTGTTTAGTTTCTCTTTCGCTAATTACTAGATAGCCTTTCTGTTCTATGGACAATAGGGTAGCTACAACAATTATCGTACTTCGATATCTTCTAGAAAATTATTGAAAAGTTCCTTTAATGATGATGTAATTATCGAAATTAAAAGAGTCCCCCATATACAGATAGGTACCCCAGATAAGCATGTTTATTTTGTTCCTTCACTGATACTGCAGTGGTGTAACACCTAGTACAACATATTTTTTAGCTTTTGTTTTGAAATTAATCAAATTACATTCCTATCAATTGACTGTTTATCTACAAGGCAAGGACTTTTATGAGTTTTCATGATAGTATGTTTACAAGATACATAATAAAAACCAACGTAGGTGTTATTGCATCTCAGGTCAAAAATCTTTGAACAGAATGTAAAATTCGGTAGAATTCCCAATATTCTCATTCTTGTTTACGACGAATGCGAGTTTCTGGTTCGTATTCTCGTTTGCGAGAGGAAACTTCAATGCGCTTACTATTCGTTCGAACGAATCGCGCATTCGTCGTAAACAAGGGCCCTATTCTCACAGTCACATCACCTAGTGAATATAAGAAAATTTCTTTTTAGTCACCAAGTGACGTGACTGTGAGCATAGGGCCCCAAGAGTAAGGGTGAAAACTTTGAAAATAAAAGAAAGCAGTTTTGCCCAAGTCGACGTAAAAATCATTACGAAAAGCAATCAGCAGAAAGATTCAATAGAAAATAGTGAAACTGATAATTTTCCAAGTTTTCTTAGTTGAAACTTACCAATATAAATAAAAATGCAGGATAACACAATTGAATGGAGTAATTCTTTGTAAGTTCTAATAATAAAAATAGTGGTGTGAATATCACATTTCAATATTTATTCTTGTGTTTCCGAGTCATCTACAGTATTATTGGCCTGATCTTCCACAGCATTGTTGACCTCTTCGTTGTCTTTAGCTTTGGCCAGTTTTTCTGCTACCTTTTTTTTGTTATGATTTTTCTTAAATTTTTTGAAAAATGGCGGGTTAGATTGCTGTACGTTTCCGTAGAATGGTTGAGGGCGAGCGCCGTATACAGCAAATGGGTTCAGCGTTGGTGGCAAATGGTTGCCACAAAACGGACAGTACTAAACGAAAATAAAACAAATTAATGAAAAAATTCACATACTTAAGCACTACTTGCACCTTTCCGATCAGTGACGGTTTAGTACCGTGCAGCAGATCGGATAGGTGTAAATTGTGCTTAAGAATGTAAATACACACTTGAGTAACTTACAGTGTACCCTGAATTCATCGTGGGATTTGTTGAACTTCCTGTCGGGTCTTCCTATCGTATCGGGCCTTCCTTCCTGTTGATTAGGGGCGCCTTCCTTTCTGTTGATTGGGGGCTTCGTTACTGTTGGTTAGGGGCACCTTCCTTCCTGTTGGTTGAGGGCGTCTTCCTTCCTGTTGGTTGAGGGCGCCTTCCTTCCTGTTGGTTGGGGGCGCCTTCCTTTCTGTTGATTGGGGGCTTCGTTACTGTTGGTTAGGGACACCTTCCTGTAGGTTGAGGGCTTCTTCCTTCCTTTTGGTTGAGGGCGTCTTCCTTCCTGTTGGTTGAGGGCGTCTTCCTTCCTGTTGGTTGAGGGCGCTTTCCTTCCTGTTGGTTGGGGGCGCCTTCCTTCTTGTTGGTTGGGGGCGTCTTCCTTCCTGTTGGCTTGAGCCTTCCTTGCTGTTGGTTGAGGGCGGTTGGAGTCTTCCTTCTTGGCTGGTTTTTGCTGGACGATTTGTTTAGCTATTCAAAGATTCAAATAAACTGATGCTGCTTCAATGAAACTGTGCTACATTTATACTGGTTCCAATGGCATGCGATTCAAGGAAGCATGCGGAGTGGGGGATTTTTTTCACTATGTACTTGTTCGGAAATATGTGTTAGGTGAGCGAGTCGAACGAATATTATTGTTGCGACCAATACATTGTGGTGGGAGTTGAGGATGCTGAAGCAGTATGAAGAATCGATCTATCAATGTATTGTTTTCCATGTATATATATATATATATAAGTGTCATTCAAATCGTAAACGAGAGCTGGCCAAACAAATGAGTTAAAGGCAGTCGTTCGACAGAGAAGGGGCAAGTGGTTCGGTGCTCTGTTCTTTTGATCGTGTTGGTGTGTAAAACGGTGTTGGTAAAACGTTCGGCAGCACTTTTTATTCCTTTCAGCTTTGCCAATCAAATATCCCTAAATTTTTTCCACTCCACCAATACTTTTGAATATTGACTGGAGCTACTACTGAGCGTGCCGCTCTATGCCGAACCAAATCTGTTCCAAGTACATATAGACCAGTGCTAGAGAATTCCAACTAGATTTTTTACCCGATAGTCAAGCAGAACACGCTTATACATATATGAACTCGACAAGTCACCTGCAGATTGAGTTTTTTCTTTCTCTCCACTGATGAGTAAAGCATTAACGCATTTTGCTTTGTACGTAGCTTTCCGGTGATGTACGCATCCGGTGTATGTGTGTATGTAGGTACAAGGAGAACGTCAGATATGCAATGATTGAATGTTTTCTATCTCTGTTTCGTTTATTCTGTTGAGGTGTATAGGCAGCTTCTAGAACGTACTGTGAGTCTGGAATAAGTTATGTTACTCCGGAGCAAAAAGATACTTGCTCGTTCTTACTCCGGTTTGCTACCAGAAGAAGAGAGTACAGGAATGATTTTCTCTCTGTTTGGTCCGGAATACTTCCGATTTCTCTTGGTACTGGTTCAAATCATTTATCTTATAAGAACCAACTTTATTATTGTACGTTTCATTGGAGACGAGCCATTCAATCATTTTGATGCGACGAAGTGACATGGCGCATTTGATAATAATTAAATGCTCAAAAACGTCGAAAAATATGTATTACTCAAGTTTAATGTGTGCTAATTATTTCTAGAGAAAATTTTCAATAGGACGTAAGTAACATTGAGAGCCTCTCTTTGTTTACTTTCTCTTTCGTTTATTACGACGTCACTATAACACTTTGCACTAATTTTCCAGTACATATCGAAAGCCGATGGTTTTTATTAGAATATTATGCAAAAAGTAGAGTAGTAAATGTTGAAATGGCCGAGTAATGAACAGAAGAGAAAGACCCCAAAGAGAATCTCTCATTGTTACTTACGTCCTATTGTAAATTTTCTCTAGATTTACTTTAACTGAATTTGTCAATGAAACTGACTGATATGTTTGCTTCTAAAGTTTCAGGTTTTGGTATGTTTTATTTACAATAATATTTTCATACACAATTGCACCACCTTTTATTTAAGTGTCATTCTTCCCATAACAAATACATTGCAACGAATCGTGCGCCGAATAGCGCTACGAATCTTGCTGCGACGAAAAACAATCATCGCGTCTCCTTTGGCAAAGTACGGACAACATTTAATTCATTCGTGATATACTTTATATCCATCGTACTTATTGTATTCATTTGAATAATAAAATAAATAATTAAAATCATTTTAATGTAGCAAGCGGAAAGTATTTTAAAAAATCTCCACATAATGGGTTTTATGTGCATTAAATGTACATTTATTTAGTTCATTTGCTTTAGTCTTAGGTTTCGCAAAGCACGCTTCTTCGTTTTACATTTTAAATACTTTAACGCGGTGAAGTATATTTTTTTTTTTTGTAATTATAATTTTATTGAATACAGTAGTCTGTTGGTTTACACCTAGTATCAGGACAAGGAAATATTCTTCGGATATAAGTTAGTTGATGCGTACCTTACGCTGGAGACGTAAAACTTCATACATTTTGAAGGAAAATTAGTCTCATGAAAAACTGCATAAAAAGGTTACATTTTTCTGCTTTTTCTCAAGGCTCGTGTGGCACTTCCCTATAGACTTATCCAGCAGGTTGCGCCGCTTTTCTGTTTAAATTGGGAGGCAAACAAAACTTTTACACGACGAATTGGTTGGCAAACAAACCGCTTCTTAGCTTGAGGGGAGGGCGGTAGTGTAAACATGTGTGATCTCAATGTGCGTATTTTAAACGTCAGATATTACAATGTTAATGGTCATTTTGTGTCTCTTATAAAGCTTAACTAGAGTATTGATAAAATATTGAACGAGTAATGAAGAAAAAACGTATTAACTATGTACATGTCAATCGGATAACGAGAATAGCAGTAGTTAATCGCGTTATGTCGATCCTTTCGCAAAATTACAACAATACAACCCATCATTATACAGACGGAGACGATCGATTCCATCCTTCTATATGGCTTCAGAATCTGGGTTACCACCAGGGATGCCACATTGGAATCTGTGTTTCGGTCAAAACAATCTTTACCATCTGTGATGACTAAAACAGAAAAAAATCTGTGATAAATTTCCAGAAAATCTGTGAAAAATCACAATATTTTCGAAAATCTGGAAATCTGTGAAATTTTCTTCTAAATGCCAGATTTATGCAAAAAATCTGTAACATTACAGACAAATCTGGGATACGATAATCCCGGTTACCATCATCTCTCTTCCTCAGACAGTCAACGAATGATGAGAACTGATCCACTCAAGTAACACTGTATTAGCGATATATAACTTCAAGATTGCAATATGCTGTACTAGAAGCTAGCGAACGCAGTCACCGCCACCAGGGTGCGAATACGTGTAGTATGATAGGTAAACTTTTCATTATGGAAGCTTTTCTATAGATGAGCTTTTTAGTAAGTGGAATATATTTCTACTCAATTAATATTAAAATCAATTTCTCAGCACCCGGGCTTTTCCTGGAATAACCAACTATACCAGGAGATAGCTAAAAGTATGTGCAATCGACTAGACGATATCCGGTTACTGGACAATTTTTGTGGCTCACTCAAAATTAAAAATATTTGAGCCAATATCATTCAGTATGACAAGCAAACTTTTTGGTAAGGAAGCTTTTTGGTAGATAAATTATAATTCTACTAATAAATTAATTTCTCAGCACCCGGCCTTTTCCTGGAATAACCAACTATACCAGGAGATAGCTAAAAGTATGTGCAATCGACTAGACGATATCCGGTTACTGGACAATTTTGTGGCTCACTCAAAATTAAAAATATTTGAGCCAATATCATTCAGTATGACAAGCAAACTTTTTGGTAAGGAAGCTTTTTGGTAGATGAGCTTTTTGGTAGATAAATTATAATTCTACTAATAAATTAATTTCTCAGCACCAGGCCTTTTCCTGGAATAACCAACTATACCAGGAGATAGCTAAAAGTATGTGCAATCGACTAGACGGTATCCGGTTAATGGACAATTTTGTGGCTCACTCAAAATTAAAAATATTTGAGCCAATATCATTCAGTATGACAAGCAAACTTTTTGGTAAGGAAGCTTTTTGGTAGATGAGCTTTTTGGTAGATAAATTATAATTCTACTAATAAATTAATTTCTCAGCACCCGGCCTTTTCCTGGAATAACCAACTATACCAGGAGATAGCTAAAAGTATGTGCAACCGACTAGACGGTATCCGGTTACTGGACAATTTTTGTGGCTCACTCAAAATTAAAAATATTTGAGCCAATATCATTCAGTATGACAAGCAAACTTTTTGGTAAGGAAGCTTTTTGGTAGATAAATTATAATTCTACTAATAAATTAATTTCTCAGCACCCGGCCTTTTCCTGGAATAACCAACTATACCAGGAGATAGCTAAAAGTATGTGCAATCGACTAGACGGTATCCGGTTAATGGACAATTTTGTGGCTCACTCAAAATTAAAAATATTTGAGCAAATATCATTCAGTATGACAAGCAAACTTTTTGGTAAGGAAGCTTTTTGGTAGATGAGCTTTTTGGTAGATAAATTATAATTCTACTAATAAATTAATTTCTCAGCACCCGGCCTTTTCCTGGAATAACCAACTATACCAGGAGATAGCTAAAAGTATGTGCAATCGACTAGACGGTATCCGGTTAATGGACAATTTTGTGGCTCACTCAAAATTAAAAATATTTGAGCCAATATCATTCAGTATGACAAGCAAACTTTTTGGTAAGGAAGCTTTTTGGTAGATAAATTATAATTCTACTAATAAATTAATTTCTCAGCACCCGGCCTTTTCCTGGAATAACCAACTATACCAGGAGATAGCTAAAAGTATGTGCAATCGACTAGACGGTATCCGGTTAATGGACAATTTTGTGGCTCACTCAAAATTAAAAATATTTGAGCCAATATCATTCAGTATGACAAGCAAACTTTTTGGTAAGGAAGCTTTTTGGTAGATAAATTATAATTCTACTAATAAATTAATTTCTCAGCACCCGGCCTTTTCCTGGAATAACCAACTATACCAGGAGATAGCTAAAAGTATGTGCAATCGACTAGACGATATCCGGTTACTGGACAATTTTGTGGCTCACTCAAAATTAAAAATATTTGAGCCAATATCATTCAGTATGACAAGCAAACTTTTTGGTAAGGAAGCTTTTTGGTAGATAAATTATAATTCTACTAATAAATTAATTTCTCAGCACCCGGCCTTTTCCTGGAATAACCAACTATACCAGGAGATAGCTAAAAGTATGTGCAATCGACTAGACGATATCCGGTTACTGGACAATTTTGTGGCTCACTCAAAATTAAAAATATTTGAGCCAATATCATTCAGTATGACAAGCAAACTTTTTGGTAAAGAAGCTTTTTGGTAGATGAGCTTTTTGGTAGATAAATTATAATTCTACTAATAAATTAATTTCTCAGCACCCGGCCTTTTCCTGGAATAACCAACTATACCAGGAGATAGCTAAAAGTATGTGCAATCGACTAGACGGTATCCGGTTAATGGACAATTTTGTGGCTCACTCAAAATTAAAAATATTTGAGCAAATATCATTCAGTATGACAAGCAAACTTTTTGGTAAGGAAGCTTTTTGGTAGATGAGCTTTTTGGTAGATAAATTATAATTCTACTAATAAATTAATTTCTCAGCACCCGGCCTTTTCCTGGAATAACCAACTATACCAGGAGATAGCTAAAAGTATGTGCAATCGACTAGACGGTATCCGGTTAATGGACAATTTTGTGGCTCACTCAAAATTAAAAATATTTGAGCCAATATCATTCAGTATGACAAGCAAACTTTTTGGTAAGGAAGCTTTTTGGTAGATAAATTATAATTCTACTAATAAATTAATTTCTCAGCACCCGGCCTTTTCCTGGAATAACCAACTATACCAGGAGATAGCTAAAAGTATGTGCAATCGACTAGACGGTATCCGGTTAATGGACAATTTTGTGGCTCACTCAAAATTAAAAATATTTGAGCCAATATCATTCAGTATGACAAGCAAACTTTTTGGTAAGGAAGCTTTTTGGTAGATAAATTATAATTCTACTAATAAATTAATTTCTCAGCACCCGGCCTTTTCCTGGAATAACCAACTATACCAGGAGATAGCTAAAAGTATGTGCAATCGACTAGACGATATCCGGTTACTGGACAATTTTTGTGGCTCACTCAAAATTAAAAATATTTGAGCCAATATCATTCAGTATGACAAGCAAACTTTTTGGTAAGGAAACTTTTTGGTAGATAAATTATAATTCTACTAATAAATTAATTTCTCAGCACCCGGCCTTTTCCTGGAATAACCAACCATACCAGGAGATAGCTAAAAGTATGTGCAATCGACTAGACGATATCCGGTTACTGGACAATTTTGTGGCTCACTCAAAATTAAAAATATTTGAGCCAATATCATTCAGTATGACAAGCAAACTTTTTGGTAAGGAAACTTTTTGGTAGATGAGCTTTTTGGTAGATAAATTATAATTCTACTAATAAATTAATTTCTCAGCACCCGGCCTTTTCCTGGAATAACCAACTATACCAGGAGATAGCTAAAAGTATGTGCAACCGACTAGACGGTATCCGGTTAATGGACAATTTTGTGGCTCACTCAAAATTAAAAAATATTTGAGCCAATATCATTCAGTATGACAAGCAAACTTTTTGGTAAGGAAACTTTTTGGTAGATAAATTATAATTCTACTAATAAATTAATTTCTCAGCACCCGGCCTTTTCCTGGAATAACCAACCATACCAGGAGATAGCTAAAAGTATGTGCAATCGACTAGACGATATCCGGTTACTGGACAATTTTGTGGCTCACTCAAAATTAAAAATATTTGAGCCAATATCATTCAGTATGACAAGCAAACTTTTTGGTAAGGAAACTTTTTGGTAGATAAATTATAATTCTACTAATAAATTAATTTCTCAGCACCCGGCCTTTTCCTGGAATAACCAACTATACCAGGAGATAGCTAAAAGTATGTGCAATCGACTAGACGGTATCCGGTTAATGGACAATTTTGTGGCTCACTCAAAATTAAAAATATTTGAGCCAATATCATTCAGTATGACAAGCAAACTTTTTGGTAAGGAAGCTTTTTGGTAGATGAGCTTTTTGGTAGATAAATTATAATTCTACTAATAAATTAATTTCTCAGCACCCGGCCTTTTCCTGGAATAACCAACTATACCAGGAGATAGCTAAAAGTATGTGCAACCGACTAGACGGTATCCGGTTAATGGACAATTTTGTGGCTCACTCAAAATTAAAAATATTTGAGCCAATATCATTCAGTATGACAAGCAAACTTTTTGGTAAGGAAACTTTTTGGTAGATAAATTATAATTCTACTAATAAATTAATTTCTCAGCACCCGGCCTTTTCCTGGAATAACCAACCATACCAGGAGATAGCTAAAAGTATGTGCAATCGACTAGACGATATCCGGTTACTGGACAATTTTGTGGCTCACTCAAAATTTAAAATATTTGAGCCAATATCATTCAGTATGACAAGCAAACTTTTTGGTAAGGAAGCTTTTTGGTAGATAAATTATAATTCTACTAATAAATTAATTTCTCAGCACCCGGCCTTTTCCTGGAATAACCAACTATACCAGGAGATAGCTAAAAGTATGTGCAATCGACTAGACGGTATCCGGTTAATGGACAATTTTGTGGTTCACTCAAAATTAAAAATATTTGAGCCAATATCATTCAGTATGACAAGCAAACTTTTTGGTAAGGAAGCTTTTTGGTAGATGAGCTTTTTGGTAGATAAATTATAATTCTACTAATAAATTAATTTCTCAGCACCCGGCCTTTTCCTGGAATAACCAACTATACCAGGAGATAGCTGAAAGTATGTGCAATCGACTAGACGATATCCGGTTACTGGACAATTTTTGTGGCTCACTCAAAATTAAAAAATATTTGAGCCAATATCATTCAGTATGACAAGCAAACTTTTTGGTAAGGAAGCTTTTTGGTAGATAAATTATAATTCTACTAATAAATTAATTTCTCAGCACCCGGCCTTTTCCTGGAATAACCAACTATACCAGGAGATAGCTAAAAGTATGTGCAATCGACTAGACGGTATCCGGTTAATGGACAATTTTGTGGTTCACTCAAAATTAAAAATATTTGAGCCAATATCAGTCAGTATGACAAGCAAACTTTATGGTAAGGAAGCTTTTTGGTAGATAAATTATATTTCTACAAAAAAATTAATTTCGCAGCACCCGGGCTTTTCCTAGAATAGCCACTATACCAGGAGATAGCTAAAAGTAGAAGGTTCTGAAATACCTTAAACTTACGTTTTTATAAGTCTTACATTCATGATCATATTTTTTAACATTTTAAACAGATCCATTGGAAACTTTAGATCGTGGGATTACGAATTGAACATAGTCATTCGGATTCGCTCTATAAATACTTTTCCGATGATTTGAGTTCAAGCAAGGAAAGGCTTGCAACAGTACCGGTAGCAAACGGCATGAGGAGAAGAAGAGGGTTAGGTACACTATATGCGCCTCTGCAACATACACTAGATCGAGAAGTTCTATTAATTCTAATAAAGGGTTGCTGTATTCCGAAGACATCGAAACATTTTATCAGCGTGTGGTTCTTTATGAGATTAAACTTGGTATAAATTGGAATTGAACGATTATCATAATTACAATCACTCAACAGTAACGTAATTCAGTAACCTAGCCACAGGAGACATTCATGTTCTTACAAACAAGTTTATACTTGTGTATATAATTGAACGAATATCCATTAAAACAGTAGCGAATCGATGCCATATCAGCATATCTCTACTGACTTAGTGGTTGTTTTTTTATTCTTTTTGGGATCAGCTATCAATTCAATCAAGTTCACTAACACACCTGGCAGTGATCTACTAATCACTTTCAAATAAACTGTTATTTTTTACATAACTTTAACGCTCGAGATTGACGTTTTGCTTTTCTCAATAGAAAGGTATTGCAATTGCTCTGAAAACCATGTGTGTGTACGCGAACACAATCTCACCATCTTTTCTCAGGATGGCTGAACCGATTTTCACAAACTTAGTCCCAAATGAAAGGTGCAACGTTCCCATAGACTGCTATTGAATTTCTGATGGATCCGACTTCCTGTTTCGGAATTACAGGGTGATGAGTACGAACACGCAGAAAATGTCGATTTTAATAAATTCTGCAATGAATGTATAAAGGAGAAAAGTTTTCCAAAATATGACCACAACTGCTTCAATTTGTAGTATTAGGTCACTAACATCCATTCAAAGTCTATTTGGCCACATTGGCCACCATCATCGGTTCCGGAAGCCCCGGCGGAAGCATCTAAATTCAGAATAACAGTCACATCGGTTTCTCGGAGATGGCTAGACCGATTCAACTAAACTTGGTCTCAAATGAAAGGTATTGCGTCCCCGTAAATGACTATTTAATTTCATCCCGATCCGACTTCTGGAGGTTGTGGCGTGCGATCACATAGCAAATTGCGGTTCAAACCGATAGTCCGATGAAAGCAAAAAAGGTAAAAATTTCGCTAAAATGTCTCTCAAACAACTTCAATTTGCTGTTCTAGGTCACCGACGGCCAACCAAACTTTTGTTGACTACATTGACCACCATAGACGGTTCCGGAAGTGCCCGGGAAAAGCTGCCATCTTTCAAAATTGACGAACTCACATCAGTTTCCCGGAAATGGTTGAGCCGATTTTCACAAACTTAGTCCCAAATGATAGCTATAATATCCCCACAGATGTCTATAAAATTTCGTACGGATCGCTTATATGGGTCCGGAAATATAGACTAAATCGTCCGGTCACATATGAAATTCCCATATAAGCCGGAACTCAAATTTTTTTTTTCGAGGGGGGACCCCATGATTCAGAAATCGAATTCGTATTTTTGATGCCAAACATCTTGAAAATGCATGAAACGTCGAGATTTTATGTTATATCGAAAATTTTTTTTTGTAAAGATCGACTTTTTGGAACTTGCCGATTTCGCACCTTTTTTCAATTCAATATTACCGTGGCTGTTTTTTCTTTTACAAAGTTTTAGAACTCGAATAATGATTTCTATTCTTGTATATAGTTGTCATGTCGTGTATAATAAAAATGTAATATATACATTTGGAAGCTTATAATGAATATAAACAACGCAAAAATTCTCATGTTCATGATTGAGAAAGGCACAATTGCACCGCTAGGTGGATTAAAACAAGTTTTTCTATTATACCTAACTAAAAATCGGACATCTAAATCCAACTCTACCATCCAACGAATGATGAGAACTGATTCACACGCGTATCATTACATTAGCGATGTTTAACTTTGAGTCACCAGGGTGCGGATACATGTGGCATACAGGTAAAATTTTAATAAAGAAGCTTTTTAGCAGACGAACTTTTTGGTAGGTAGCTATAAGCTTTTTGGTAGGTGGAATATGTTTCTACTATTAATTAATATTAAAATCAATTTCTCGCCCCCATGTCTGTGAACCAATATCATTCAGTATGACAAGTTAACTTTATGGTAAGGAAGGTTTTTAGTAAATAAGCTTTTTGATAGATTATATTTTTACTAAAAAAATAATTTCTCAGCACCCAGGTTTTCCTGGAATAAACAATGCACCAGGAGATAGCTAAAAGTATGGGCAATTGACTAAACATTATGTGGTTGTTAGTCATTTTGTGTTTCTTATGCAAAATTTAAAAACAGTTTATTTGCTCGATAATTATGGCAACTCCAGTAGTTCCGATTCCCGCCACCAGGCTGTGAGCTTTATCTAGAAAGCACTTTTAAGGTGGAAGTCTGTATTCAGTGAGCTTTTTAGTAGGGGAGCTTTTTGGTAGGTGAGCTTTTTGGTAGGTGAGCTTTTTGGTAGGTAAGTTCACAGAAGTAATGTTGTGTTCTTTTTCTTTGTTGCACAAATTTGACAGTTTGCAAAAACTGCTTTGTGGACGGGTTTCTGACGTTGAAGGTCGAACTGAAAATAGATCAACAGACAAATCCGTATTCAAATTATAAAATTATAAATAAATTCTCGACAAACATATGATTACGGCCTAAAAGCCAACTGTCAAAATCCACTTTGAATGGAAATTCCGGACAAACCGTTACGCGCCAATCAGAGATGTTTATAGTAACCGAAAGAAAAATATTTTTTCTTTCATAAACTGTTGTGAACTGTGTTCGGCTAGTAACGGTTTGTCCGGAATTTCCATTCAAAGTGGATTTTGACAGTTGGCTTTTACACGCTCGTAAAAAGTTACTCAAAAATGAGTTTAATCCCACCCATTTCCAGATAAAGTGGAACAACCCTTAAATTGAGTAATTCCGGAGTTACTCAAATTTGAGTAAGCCAGCCTGAACCAAAAACTGAGTAATTATTACTCGGTTTTTGAGTACAATATTATCTACACTAAACCCAAAAGTGCTTCACTAGTACTCAGATTTTGAGTTCAACATTGCTCAAATTTTGAGTTCAGTACAAATTTAACAAAACCAAAAATTAAGTAATTATTACGCAGACTTTGAGTTGAACATTACTCAAATTTTGGGTTCAGTAGAACTTCAACAAAACCAAAAATTGATCGATTTTTACTCATATTATGAGCAGAAGCTTACCCAATTTTTGAGTAGACAACAAAGCCAGTTGTAATTCCTCAGTTTTTGGGTAGAATATTACCCAATTTATGAGTGCAATATTCCTCTAAGAACGGTTGGTTTCAAAATCGTCCAATGAAGGACGTTCGTTGGACCAATTTGGGCATCGTCCAAATAACCGTTCAACGAACGTCCATCGTTGGACCCGTGTTGAACGATTTTGAAACAATTTTTTGGACGTCTCAGTGGGATTTCATTAAAACCCAGTAAAGTTCAGCCGGAAATGAGCCGGAAATGAGCCGGAATTGCAGCTGTTTCCAGTCAGTATTCCGGCTCCAGTGACACAATCGATTCTAGTTAGAATAGGTTGTGTCACTGGAGCCGGAATACTGACTGGAGCCATCCGGATTATGACTTGCAATTCTGAATGGTTTCTGTAAGAAGAAATGCAACAACCGATTCCTATTTAAATTGGTTCATGATCGATTGTTGCATTTGAACTGGAACTAAACCGGTTTACATCCAGTGAAGAAATTGGCCGTCAAAATTTTGTTTTGGATACAACACAATGCAGTCTTTCTTTTCTTATGGAATATTTTTACAATAATAATTAAAGAAACTTCTGTTTATTAAATTTTATGGTTTTTAGTAAGTATTGTATAAAAAAGTTGTCCTTTTATTTGTTGTCAATACGTGCGCGGGAAACTTCAATAAAAGTTTGGACGAGTCTATTCACAGTTGTCCTCTGACTGTGCGGAATTATATTATATATGGCACATGCCAGAAAGTCCCAAAACATTCTAAAATTAGGTGGCACCTCCACTCCGAGAACTGCGTGGCATTTGAATAAAATTTCCACTGCATGAATAGAATTGTTAGTCTCGAATATAACTTTTTTCTCACAAATGACGGCATAATTTCCTCTTTTCATCGGGCTTGCTACGCACACCATGTGTAGTTTGGAATCAGTTGCGGGGGATGCCATGTATGTATCTAAGCACTCCTAATGATGATATAAAATCATTACATCTAACCTTATGTATATTATATTGCATTTACCCCAATCCAACGAATTAAAATTGAAGCCGAATGTTCTTCGCCTACAGTTGGACAGCCTACCAGCGTTCTTTTTTGTCCGCGAATTGGCATATGAGAAATTATTCTCAAGCATCCTCGAATGTGATCTGTGAATAGTTTTACAAATTTAAAATTTTATGACAGACCTTTGGGCTAAATTAAAAAAAATTATATCTCACCATCTTCTACTCTAGAGAATCTGGACGGTGAATAAGATAGACACTGAGAGAAGACATCCTCGATTTTGAGACCTTCTGTTCTGTTAGGATACAATCTCTCAAACATTTGACGAATCTAGAAAAAGTGATATGATATAAATATTCATATGTTCCGTGAATACCATAAAGTGAAATAGTAAATAATAAAAAATAAACATGTTACCACCAATCCTTCATATGAACACAGGTGTGGAAACATATCCAAGATATCATTAACGGGTTTCTTTTCTTTTAATAACAGTTTGAGGACTGGAAAGCATCGGTCCATTTCATCACAAATATGTTCTGCTACTGATGCCGATGCAAGCATTACTCGGAGCAATTGAGCCCGCTCTACAAGTTCAGTTGAAACGGACTCTTCTACAGGCATAGTTCCTCGATTATATTTATGTTTTTCTGCAGGTAGCTGTTTGATGACATTCCGGATGCGATGAAATATCATGCCAGTATGAGCACCCTTTTCCTTGCCTCCGTTGCGCCAAAAGAAAAATGACTAGCATGAAAATAATTATAATTATATTAGAGAAATTAAATAAGCATAGAATAACAAACCTCATCAGGAGCAGTTGGTGTGACTCGCGTATTACTAAGTTGTGGAAATAATTTTACGATTTGAACAGCTGCCGCATGCTGTTGATCAACAGAAGGATACCTGCGCATTTAGAGATCATTGGTTCGTTACTCCGAAAAAGACCAAAAAGATTCCGTGAAAGATTAAGTTCTAAATTTCTTAAAAAAAATCTAAATGGTAAAAGTATGAACGGTATTTGATTCGTAATTCTTTGCATGCTGGGACACATCTATTTTCTGAAGAAAATCGGTCAGTTTATTACTGTTTTAAAAGTCTGTAAATGTCTGGACCAGGCATACGCAGAACTTTTTTTTAATCACCGATATCATATTTTGATCTGCCTCTCGTTTCTTCTGCTGCAAATTTTGTGCATTGGACGTATTCGGTCTATCCACTAATTGAATATTTACTAGAAGTATATGCTAGAAAATGCATGAAAATTCTCGACAAACATATGATTACGGCCTAAAAGCCAACTGTCATAATCCACTTTGAATGGAAATTCCGGACAAACCGTTACACGCCAATCACAGATGTTGGTAGTAAACGAAAGAGAAAAGTTTTCTCTTTCATAAACTGTTGTGAGCTGTGTTCGACTAGTAACGGTTTGTCTGGAATTTCCATTCAAAGTGGATTTTGACGGTTGGCTTTTAGGCCGTAATCATATGTTCGTCGAGAATTACAGCAAAAGAGACGGGAATGAAAGTATGCTAATTCTGCATATTTTTGTTTCTCAGTGCAGCAAATCTGTCCACAGTCTGTAAATCTGGCATCGCTGTTGCTCGATTCAACGACATTGCGGCTTAGTTAGACCCTTTGGTCGATTTACGATTGAACTGTATATGTAAACAAATAAACACGCTCGCTATAAACAGAAATTGTATACCTTTAAATTCTGTTGGTTTAAATGTTTAAGTTATTATAATTCGTCGTCGTCGGTCGTCTTTATAATTTTGTGCCGGAACATGACGAATTACGCTTTCTAAGTACCACCGTCAAAGACGCATGTACGTTCTTATGCCGAAGTTTATAAATCGAACCAGATTGAAGATGTGTAAAGAATGGTCAATATTGAAATCAGGATGCGAAGAACTGATAACTATGTGGTTTCCTCTAGCAGTTTGTACTGTGTTTCATACATTTCTTTATATTTATAATCAGAAGTGAAGTTGTTTGGCCGTGCTTCATTACTATGCATACTTCATAGTTTCATAGGCTCAATGAAGTAATAATGCATGATACTGATTGACTACGATGTTTTTTGAAATAGAAGCTTCACAACGAAAGGCATTGCTTTTCTCTGCTCATAGACAGTGTTAGATCACCTGCATATTTGCTCGAAGGACTACTAAGGGCCGATTTCTTCATTCTCGCCTAACGTCTTAACCAGGTTTAAACGTACTGGTGAACCCGGTTTAAAATTTAAGCGAGGATAAAGAAATTGGCCGTAAGCCCTATAAATATGTATAGGCATTGCGCATTTCGCCGCAAGGTTGCTCTAGCGGAGAGACTCGTGCGGTTCAATGTAAACAATTCATTCTATCACACTTTAAGGAGTGTTCATAGTTTGATGCACTAGTAGAGTAACAAATAAAACTTTCTACTTGCCTTTGACCGTCCATTATTTGAGTCTCCATTTGCTTGCATGCGACTCGTGTAAGATGATTTAAACCGTCCTTATCTGGTACGATCCCTTGATCCAAAATTGGATACAAAATTTTCATTCGGAGTTTTGCGTCATCTTCGAATGTCGAACGGTTAATCTGAAAACGTTAAATATGTATAGTACGACAAGCGCTTACAGTAATTATAGTAGAAAGTTTACCAAATTTTGAACATTAGTGGAAGTCTCATCAATTTTATCTTTGGTCGGATTAGCTTCAGAACTATAGTTTTTTATTATGTTAAGAATTGTTAGACGGGATCCTTTTTCGATTATCCCCATTTCAACTAGGTCGGCATCGTTGAGCAGAACTAGGTTCTGATCGTTTATTTTTTGGGCTGAAAAGAGCGAATAAGTATATATAAAGGTTTAAAGTGACATCTCAAGTTGTTTGCACTACCTTCTTGATTGTTGTTTATTTTATTATAAATTTATTTCCAAGTTTATTTCCCTACTAACTATCTACATATTTCAAACTTATATAGTAGTTTTCTTCTGAATCTCCGTATATACTCCATAAGTTGTATGTTTTTTTCGTTTGCAAGTTCTTGTGTGATATGCGAATAACTTGACTGTCAGTTTTGAGTTTGTAACTGTTGTATTGTAAACAATATTCGCATTCGAGATGCTGTATTAGGCAAACAATTTGATTATCCGATTGCAATATATCTATTATCAAACCATAGGACATTTCGTTGCATACTTGGTATTTCGCTATCAGTCCCGGCCGAAAGCTTGTGTTATTTATTTTCATATGGTTTATATATTTGATTGAATCTGGTAGATCCCGGATCAGGAGTAAATTATTTAGAGATTTTTTGTGTATGTGCTTTGACGAAACGATATCTACCGTACCAATTTCGTATGAATGGTCAAGAATAGTGGTTATCTGTGCTAGATTCAGGCGCTTAGCAAAGCTGTTTGTTAAATTGATGAAATTGTTGCATGTCTTCGCTTGGGATTTCGACTCCTTGAATTTCGCTTCGAAGCGTAAGCAACTATGATTAACAACTGGCCCATCCTGACGAATTATGTAGGGATAATGAGAGATGTGATGGAATTTATTGGTAGGGTTGATGGCAGGATTTGAACAACTTGTAAAAACATTCGATTTCGTTTTCCAGATCGTTAATCTGATTCAATGTTAGCTTATTGGAGAAACTATAATAAGTTATTTTCATGAGAGCTCTAAGCAATGATGATAAATTTGAATTAAATCCGAGAATCTGGTTGAACATAAAAGGGAATGCTCGAAGGAGAAGCCAACATTGCGAAGCTGACTGAGGAATAGCATGTCCACGTGCTTTTAACTTCTCGCAAGTAAAATTAGCGGTAGGTTTATCAGCCGATTCAGTTATACCGTATTCGTAATGCTGTATAATTTGGTTGACTTGACTAATCGTTATCACTTTATGGATATTTACAGCTTCGTTCAAAACACATTTGATTACGACCATGACGACGCCTTCCAAAAGATCATGCATTGGATCAAACGTGTTATTTTCCGCTATGTTGAAATATTTAACTTCATTCAGTGCTGATTTTCGAATGATTCCGCATTGTGAAGGTGTTTTAGTTCCGCTTTGAAGAGCATTTAAATCACCTTGTATGCTTTCTTCAGTGCGATGAGGGAAGGTATCACCAATGTTTCCACAATGAAGTGCAGTACGCGTCGCATAGCACATTCTACAGAATAGACTTGATTGGGGCCCCATTAACTCGAAAATTTCATGAATTGCCAGCGTGTCCCCCAAAACATGCACTAGAACTGCCCTCATCGTAAACTTTTCACTCCCATATTGTACTACAACACCATCATCTGATTCAAGCTCACGCAAATCTTGAATCAGCGGTTTCATAACGTTATTGTAGCCATATTTTTTTACATCTCTTGAGCGAACTGTAAGCGTTAGATATATCCTGTTGGAGGATGAATTAATTGCGGGGTGGAGATTCTCAATTTTAACACTGAAATTGGTAAGTTTTTTTTTTGATTTGCGTGATCCCAAAGGGTTCAGATATTCGACATCGTCCAGATGAAGCGAGAGTCGTAATGCATCGGGAAACCGTGTCAGGAACGGGTGTGTTTTGAAACGTTGACCATCTTTGAAACCGCACAAGATATCGTCATTCACTGCTTCTTCTGCTATCATCTTGCGAGCTCCGGGATTCTTCATAACCAGTGCTAAAATGCTGGTTAGTGGAATATAGTGAGCAACGTCTTTCACTATTTGTACACTTTTTCTTTTGCCTAGTTTGGTAATCGCAGGGACAGTTTTAGTGATTCTAGTTCTTCCCAAGACTTCTTCCCTAGGGTTTGGCACAGCACAACCCGCAACTCCAGACAAATATGCTAGGTTGTCTTTTGGAGAAGCTACGTCTGCAAAAATTCCATCCAAAGATGCGTCGTTTATAAATTTCAAAGCGTCGGTATCGTTTAATGGGATCGACTTCGATTTCAAAAATTCTCTGAATAGATTCAACATGTAACACTCGTAATCTTCTATAAGATTCGAGGTAACCTGTAAGAACTTTTTGATTTTTGTCTCGGGAAGAGATACATCTTTTCGCAAATCTGTGGCGAATTTACTAATTTTCTTAGTAATTTCATCCAACGACGGCGCCGTTTTAAAGAATATGGTATTCGTTATTCTCAACAGATAATCATCATCTACGAGCATATTTTCCGGATGATTATTTTGAATTTGTTCAACAGCGTCATGGTCGTATGAAATATTTGTAGAATTTTCTGTAATTAGTGGATGAACACTCTCTATGTGCCGTTTCAAGCTCTTAAACCTCTGGTACAGTGAACCACATTCTGAACAAAGGAAAGGTTGAGCGGCTGCTTTGCTGGTGTTCAAATTGTGTACCAACCGGAAGTGTTCCTTCAATTCATCCACGTGTCCAGGAATCATCTTCCCACAATTTGGCACATGGCATGAGAAACCTGAAACCTTACACTTTTTTCCAGTATATATATATATATATATATATATATATATATATATATATATATATATATATATATATATATATATATATATATATATATATATATATATATATATATATATATATATATATATATATATATATATATATATATATATATATATATATATATATATATATATATATATATATATATATATATATATATATATATATATATATATAATATAACGTGAATATTACCTCGCAACTTCATTGCAGTTTCAGCATCCACCTCTTCCGAAATCTTCTGCATGCTGGTTGTTCAAATCCACTCTTTCAATTAAAATGTATTTTACACACTACAACTCTAGCTTCAACTATTATAAATATTTGAACAAATTTTTATTTGTGAAAAAGTGATGAGCGATAACTAAACGAGCGTGTACCTACTAATGGAAAATGGCGGATGACGCTTGGAATTTTTAACTTGGCGAGAAACGGCTTTTCCGTTTGGTAACTCCAAAACGGTTTCTTGTGTAATACCCAAAAATAGAGTCAGAGTTACTCAGAGATATTATACATGACAACTCAATTTTTGACGTTTACGAACATCATTCAAAACTGAGTTAAAAGTACTCAGAATCTGAGTAACTTTTTACGAGCGTGTAGGCCGTAATCATATGTTTGTCGAGAATTAAATTGAACACTGTTCTGTTTGTGAAAGTAAACGTGAACGCCATTTGCACGCAAATATTTTTGCATTTCTCATATAAATAAAGGCAGCAAATTCCCATATAAACGGGTAACATCATGATGTCCGAACGATGTAATACATATAAAAATGGGTGCAAACTTAACTTGGATTATTTGCGGATTTAGATCACTAATGACCAATCAAAATAACTTTGACCACCTTGGTCACCTATGACGGTTCTTGATGCACCCGGGGAGCTCACCAAGTTCTTAAGCTAATGTTATACCAAAGACAAATAATAAAGACGTGAATCGAACGAAGAAAGTCTCAAAAATACGTGGGTTACTTTACACTTTTCAAATGAGTTACTTCGGTCCCTTCAGAATTGACTTCACTCACCACCGGATGGCGCCCCAGTTTGGTTTCTTTTCGAGTGTACTTAAAAACAGAAAATAATCAACGCAACCTAACAACAGGCCAACAAATAGTGCAAGTTGCTATGGTTAAAAATGGAAAGTCAGATGTTGTGAAAAAATGTACTCGAAAAGCACCTGTAATGTTCGTCCTTCGTTTTTCGAAGCAGGTCTATCTGTAAATATAGTTAATTTAATCTCTAATATTATCCCTAATAATCTTTAATATTGTCCTATGTATGAGGAATGTAATGGATTCGGTTTTGTCGCAGAAAACGTGAATAAGGTTTACACCAGACGATCTTCTGGGAAAGACTTCACTCGTTGTAATGTGCGGGATATCAATCGCAAGTTGACATTGAGGACTAAGTACAGTACGCATGCGTTTTTTATTTTTATTATAAATTACCATCTATCATTTTAGATATCGTTATCTATCAACCCATCGAGAAAATTTTATCTGATTTGTGAACCAGATTCAACATGAAGCTAGTCAAGCCAAAGTAGGAAGGTTTCCCTTGCAACTCAGTTGGTACTGTCCATAGTTTCTCAGCAATGATATCAAACTAAGATTCAATCGCGCTGAGAATCGACATGATACTAGATGATTGTACACCGCAAGTTAAACTGTATACAAACTATTCGCAGTATTGAATTTCAATGTGCATCACAGATACGAGTTTCATCGTAGTTTAACATTAGGTTGGTAACTTCTGTTATCATACTAAGAATTTCTGCATAAAATTGAAATTTTGTATATCTTTACACAATATTAGCTGGAGCATACTTATTGTATGGAACACAACTTTTCCCAAAGTCGAAGTATTCGCGTGACAGCATATTTATATCTTAAAAAGGTTCCGTGGCGCTTCATTTAGATCACACCGAACGGTTTATCGTGTTACATCAGGTCGATGCGATAAATATCCATGGGTAACATTGTTGCTTCGGTCAAAATGTCTCAATTGAGGTGGTACCAAATCAATACATCACCTCATTCAAGCAATTATGCGTACAACTTTTGTTATATGCGGAAGCAATAGAATACCCACGTATTCGTGTACAGGCATTTCTTTTTTAATTGAATTCTTAAATATTTATTCAGTGTGTTGCGTCGTATATTCATAACTGGAGCCCGTTTACTATTGCTGAAGGTTTCTTAAGTTAAATTTATACTGTTGGTATATTTTACATATTGAATTTAATCGCGGACTGATGCCTCCTTAAACACTTTTCAAACTTCAGACATTGTAAAAACAGGAACCCAAAATATCCAACTACTGTTATCATTTTCCTTTGAATCTGAAAAAAATCATGTAGTGCTCTATATTTTCTAGCAAAACTTGGCAAAACGATCTTCAGCTGATATCTAGTATTTTTCCATTTTCTAAAAATATTCTTTGTATATACAGTTGCAACTGGCGAAATTAGCTCGCATTTTCTCTAGCTTCAAGAATATCAAAAAGCGGAATTTGTATCGATGCAGTTTCTGAACCGTTAGCTTTCACTTTTACAAACAAATAACAGACGGAAAAAACGTTTTATTTTATCCTAAAAATTCAAAAACTGCTTTCTTGTCCAAATACTTGCCTCGTTACGAAGATACTTCCATTTCGAGCATATCACAAAACATAGAGCTGCAAGGAGGCATGCCTTACCTGAGAATTTGTATTCCAAGCTCTGTTATTTCTATTTTCCTTAGATACCATTTAGTTGTTGTGATTAAGATACATTTCGTCGATAGAAAAAATGAGTGCTTGTGCATTTGACGCTAGTAAAATGTCATCTTTGGGTTTGACATTTTGAGGGACCGTGAGTGACTTATTGGCGAATCCATAATGAACCAAAAAATAAACGTTAGAGACAAGGCCCTGGTTATACCTATTTTTCAGCGGATGCTTGATCGATATTTTCAAACTTGATTTCAAAAGAAAGATACAGTAATCCAACTGACTTTATCAGATTAAAAATGGTGACTTCCGGCTTAGATAAATTCTCTTTAACCTAAAAAATATGAAAATATGTGTATTTTCGGAATGGGGATGACGAATACATGACATGAGATGGTTCGAGCCATTTGGTAATCGAAGATGACGACTTCCGATTTAGATAAATTCTCTATAACCCAAACAATATGAATATTTTCGGAATGGGGTTGACGAATTCATGATAGAAATCGATTAGAAAAACTCGAGAAAGAGAACTGCGGAGAGAAAAACCGCGTTTATGGCAACGTGTGCCTTGGCATTGCATGGCATTGCATCGTGTTTCGACAGCTAAACCCGAATCCAATCGATCCAAAATGAAGTCTCCGCAGTTCTCTTTCTAGAGTTTTTCTAATGGCGTTTTCGTTTTTTCTTGGTGCTACACCGGTGTAGTGCAAAGAAAGAGATAGACTGATTACACCCAAGTTTGAATGAGTGTAGCACCGACTACACCGGTGTAGTGCACTGTCAAACGAATGTGCCATAAAATCGATGTCTTCAGTCATCTATAACCTAAGCAACATCGGCATTTTCGGAATTGGATAATTATAGAGTAGGGGAAAGATGACCAATTCGGACCGTTGGCCAATTTGCACCTCCAGCTGTTTCTCAGTTATGGTAATATTATGAAAAGCGTATATATCATTTTCATGGCTGTCATGTAGCTCTGTTCTATCTCACAAAAAGTTGCGGTTCTCAGTTTTCGTGTACGTGCGAGAATGTTGCTTCGATGCGCTTTTCTTTGAAAAATGTGTAAGCCGAAAAACAAGATCTTTGTTGGCAACAACAATTAATTAAATCAAGTGCATTATCGTGATTTTGGATCTGCCGGATGATATCTTTTACTTAATATCTTAATTTAGGCGAAACTATAAACTGTTTTCATTTAATTTGTGTGTGCAAAATAGAATATGAGTTGGCCCAATTCGGACCTTATGCCGTTTGAGAGGAAAATGTGCGCAGTCGATCGAGCCTTCAGGAAAACATAAGTTTTCGCAAATCGGTTGACAAATTTCGACGTTATATCACAGACTAACAGACATAACACTTAAAAATAATGCTTCGCCCACTTTAACGGTCATTTTAAATATATTCGTAGTTGGGACTGCGGCCGCTTTTGAAATTATGGCGCCTCTAACATATGGACAAGCATATGGATGGACCACTAGTGAAAAATTGTTCCCAAGCCTGAGGGGTAACCCACCAGTAAATGAGTGTTTGGGACCGTGCATAAAAGGTGGAGCTAGTGTTCTGGGAAAATGGCCAGATCGATATTTTTAAAGAGAATTCCCTCATAGTGTTATGTCTGTTAGTCTGTGCTTAAAGTATTTAAGGTACATCTTGACGGTAATAAAAATACTTTGCGTTTAAAGTACGAAGAAGATGTACTTAAAATCGTTTCAGTAATTAAAGTACAATGAATTGGACGCGTACTTTTTTAAATCTTTGCGCTACTTAATGTACTGCATGGTACTTAACGGTACTTAAAGTAACTAATTAATTGCCCCTCGGTTATCGAAGATTTTTCTCAACTGAAAGTCGCCATCTTGGATTTCAAAAAGGTTCCAATTGTCCATTTTCATCATCTACTTGCCAAGCCCGTTCCAAAAATATCCATATTGTTATGGTTATCGAGAATATGACTCAACCAACGAATTTTAATAAGAATGTGGAGCAAACTTTTTTTACGAACTAAATCACAGATAATGAACACTTCAATTTACGAACCCCCGGTTTGGTTCGTAAATGGAAGTTCCAGTGTATAAATACCCCATTTCTGTAATCTAAATAATTCCTATTAATTATAAATAAGTGCTTTATAGAAAGTGAGTAATTCTATGGTCCAAATTTTTATTCCAGTTTTGAAGCGACAAATACACGGCTATCAAAACAATGCGAGGTTCTTACTGGTCGTAAACAATCTTCAAAATATTCATGGTGCGATGCCGATGATTTGTACCCCACCGATGAAATCTAACCTCAACGCTGAATCGAGTAACTGTGCCGCCTGTAATATACCAGAGACTGCAGACAAGTTTGTCCAATGCGACTCGTGGTGGCACTTTTCTTGTGAGGGTACTCACAGATTCAATAAGTGATTAATTAATGCTTTGTTGGTGAAGGTACAATAGCTCTCAGCTACAAAGTCGAACTAATAGCCTAGTTGAATACGGAATGGCGGTACAGGCACTATGCGATCATATCGAAGCAGCCGGCGAGCTTGCTCATCTCTCGAACCTCACACTCCTTCAAGAACTGATTGGCAAGCTGCCAGCTGATCAAAAATTAATATGTGCCGGATACAGGCGGGGAATGGCGAAAGACCAAATCCCAAAGGATAGGTTAACTCGCACTTGCCGAGCAACGAAAGTCACGTTACTTCTGGTGACACCAAAACGTATGATGCCTGATGTGCAGCAAACCTGGTCATCGTCTATGCGATTGTGACGAGTTCAAGGACCTCGAAGTAAATAAACGATGGCATAAGGTTCGGGAGCTAGGGCTCTGCCAAAATTGCCTGTCGGACATGGAAAGCGGTCTTGTCGTAGCAGCAACTGGTGTAATACTGACGGATGGCAATACCGCCACCACCCGCTCCTACATTCAGTTCGAAAGACCGAAATTGTACCTGTAACGGGAAGAGCAGAGAATCACACTCATTGATACCATGACTCCAATTTCCTATTCAGAATTATGCCAGTAACCACCCTCTAAGAACGGTTGGTTTCAAAATCGTCCAATGAATGACGTTCGTTGGACCAATTTGGACAACGTCCAAATAACCGTTCAACGAACGTCCATCGTTGGACTTGTGTTGAACGATTTTGAAACAATTTTTTGGACGTCTCAGTGGGCATCTACGGATAATCCGGCACGATAGATGTATTCGAATTTTTAGACGAGGGGTCCTCTCTCACGCTTCTCCCAGTTAAGCTCAGCCGGAAATGAACCGGAATTCCGGCTGGTTCCACTTTGTATTCCGGCTCCAGTGACACAACCGATTCTAGTTAGAATCGATTGTGTCACTGGAGCCGGAATGCCAACTGGAACTAGCCGGCATTCCAGTTCATTTCCGGCTGAACTTTACTGGGCTAGAGCTAACGGTACAACTCGATATACATGGCAGTATTCAACCCCTCTGCGTACATTGGACAGAAATACATCGCGGCAGAAGAGTAACTCACAGAACGTATCCTTCGAAATCTCGGGAGCGGCACACAGCAAACGTTATAAGGTGGTCGGAGCTCGGACTGTCAGCAGTCTCAATCTATAAAGCAAGAGTTTTCACATGGAAGAGGCGGTGAATCGGTTCGAATATCTTAATCAGATTCCGATTCAGAGTTACGAGAACGTTAATCCCAAGCTACTGATCGGGATCGACAATCTGCGGTTAGCCCTACCATTGAAGGTGAGTGAAGGATCTGGCCCCACAGCATTGAAAACTTGACTGGGTTGGTGCGTGTATGGTCGACAGCGAGACGGGTTTACGAAGGCATATAACTTACACGCCTGCGAATGTACGACTAATGGCGTACTACATGACGCGATGAAACAATTTTTCTCCGTTGAGCAAGCGACCATGGCTCCAGCAGTCACATCTTTGTCGGTGGAATATAAACGGGCCCAGCACCTCTTAGGAGATCGGTTCAAAACAGGGATGCTTTGGAAGTACGACAAATTTGTTCTCCCGGACAGCTACCCATTGCAGTATCTCAGTTAAAATGCCTGGAACGTCGAATGTAACGCAATTCAGTCAGCACAGCACAGTTTATAAAAAAACTTAAACACAAAGGAGCACTCCGGCGCAGCGAATTATTAACAGCCATTACGTCGACGACTATCTGGATAGTTTCGCGAGTGAGGAAGAAGTTCATCAGGTAGCAACGGAGATTCGGCTCGTTCACCGCAATGGTGGATTCACGCTTCGAGGGTGACGATCGAACAGCTATAGAGTACTCAACCAGGACAAAGATCACTATTTGTGTGGTAGCGAACAAACCCAGCGGGTCCTCGGGATGTTGTAGACACTACAGCTGGATGAGCCGAAGCGAACTTTTCCACACGAATGAGCGAGGAAGTGCAGTCACTAATAAATAGTAATGGTCGACTAACTAAACGGCAGATATTACGTTGTGTAATGACAATGTTTGACCCCTTGGGTTGATTGGCACCATTTCTGATCCACGGGAAGGTACTTATACAAAACCTGTTGCGCACAAGAGCAGACAGGGACGACAAGGTGGACGATAAAGCCTTTGATTTCTGGATTAAGTGGGTCAAAATGATCGAGTTCATTTCTACAATGCGCATACCGAGGTGCTACTTTCAAAAGGCAACCGCTGTAACCTATAAAGATGTTCAACTACATGTTTTCGTTGATGCCAGCGAAACCGCGCATGCATGTGGTGTGTATCTGCGAACGATTGCCAATGGAAACCCTCAATGCGTTTTATTGGCCGGCAAAGCGAAGGTTGCCCCCGTGAAACCTATGTCCGTAACGAAGCTAAAGTTACAAAGATGCAAAGTGGTTCGGCGGATCGAATTTGTTGTGCCTATCAGAGAACGAGTGGCCCCGTTCGCTAAAATTAATTGCTGCCATGACTGAATCACGTGGTAAATGTCATCACGTGGTAACAGAACCTCTGATTCATTATGACCGTTTTTCCCCCATCGGAAAGGCTACTTCGAATGATGGCCTACGTGCTCCGTTTCATAAATTATATTACGCGGAATAACCCAAAACTATATGGGCATTTGGGGCAGAAGGAACTTCGAAGCCGCCAGTTATCTTGAAGCAAGCACAGTACGAAACGTATACCAATGAAATAATAGTGTTGAGGTATAATAGCAGCCTATCTATCGAACAGATGAAGCCAATTGAGAAGCAGAGCGCACTGTACCAATTTGTGCCGGTGCTAGTCAACAGTGGCTTGTTACGGCAGAGCAGCCGAGCGAGAAAGGCGGTCCATCTACCATTCGACACCCATTTTTCTATTGTTTTGCCGAGGGGTTACCAGGGGACAATGCTTCTTGTAGATTGGTATCATCGCTTATATGGTCATGCAAACATGGAAACGGTATTTAATGAAATGCGGCAATGTTACATGACACCTAGACTTCGAACAATTGTGCGGAAAGTGACCAGAGAATGCCAATGCTGTAAAATTCGGAAGGCTCAACCAAAAATCCCTCCAATGGCCCTATTATCATAGACTAACAGATATAACACTATGAGGAAACTCCTTAAAAAAATCGATCCGCGAACTATTTTTCACTAGTGATCTATCCTCCGTATACTCGCGCATATATTAGTGGCGCCATGATCTGAAATTCGGCCACAGTCCCAACTAAAAATATATTTAAAATGACCGTTAAAGCGGGCGAGGAATTGTTTTCGAGTGTTATGTCTGTTAATCTATGCTATTACCTCTGGCACGATTAACTGATCATGTTTACCCATACACATACGGTGGAATAGATTACTTTGGCGGTATCAAAATTAGCAGTACTGGACGTAGAAGTCGAAAGAGCAGCCTTGACCACCATCAAGACGCACTCGGAGGAGGATGTTGACGCGAATGATGTGTCGACAACCCTGTCCGCCACTAACGATTGACTAGCCAATCTACAGAATAGCTGTGTCTCTAGAGAACTGTCATTAGCGAGTGATTGAAGGTGTGACTCAGCAAGGCTGCAACAGAATATAAGAGTTTTAATATTGTATTTTTTTTAACAATGGGATTTAATTTGATATTAAATCAAACTTAATCTCAACATTTTTCTAGGAATATAATTCTCTGCTTGTTCTTCAATCAGGACAAAAATGTATTAGGCCCTAAAGGCCCTAATAAAAAAAATTATACGCGAACTTTAACCCATATAATCCAACGATTCCACATATTGTTTGGATTATACCCTAAACAGGTCGTTAGACTCTTGGATCATAAGATGTTTATTAGGGTAGTAAGATTAAAATGAAATATAGATATAAGTTTACTAAATTGTATTAAAATTCCAGTATTGAAGCGACAAGTGCACGGCTATCAAAAACAGTGCGATGTTCTTACTGGTTCCAAACAATATTCATAAGCATAAGGTCCTAAACAATATTCAATGGATAAACTTCACATTAGATGAAAAGAAAGGTAGATAGAAAAATATGTTATAACAGCCTAAATAAAATCTAAATAAATTGAACCTGCAGCAATGGACAATCTGTCTAGAATAAGGTGCTTTACATGCTCATCATATTCAGCCTTTCACTGCTTTAAGGTCCGACAGGGAAATTGGTGGATGCGTACACAGATACACTTTTGCGCATTCCAGTGGCATTCGCCATCCAATGTATCATTTTTCCTCTAAAACAGTAAAATTTGATATAAATTTACTGCATCAGTTCTTTGCTGAACAGTAAAATTGATTGTTACATGAAATTTTATTTTAAATTTACTACGAGAACTCTGCGTTGGACAATGTTGAAACGGTAATAACTATAATATTTCTTGTTTTATGATTGTTTGTAGGGTAAATGCCATAGTAAAATTTTATCCGGGAAACGCTGCATATTCGAGATGTTTACGGCTAATCTCTTCACTTGGATGACAACCGGTTTTCGGCTAATTGGTCACCAGCAACGTGAAAACTGGTTTTCAGCGAAAACCAGTTTTCATCCAGTGAAGAAATTGGCCGTTATAGTTTTGGATTCGCTTTTCATTCGACGAGTTTCGATTCGCGCTAAAAGCAAAGGCCCATGCAAAATGGTAACGCTAACTTCCTATCCCCCAAAAATTTCACGCCTCCGTGTTTGACGTTTCTCCCGTTTCTCTTTCAAGCATCATTGACAGATTATCGTCGTATTCCTTTTGTTCTATATTCCATCGTGCTCTGCCTGCTGTCGTCGTATATTGCACCACATTGCAAATCGCTGCCAAAAAGTTTCGAAATTTGTGATTAAATTAACCTATAGTAGTACAATTCGCATCAAAATGCCACCGAAGAAAAAGGGCAACAAAAAAAATCAGGACTGGGACTCGGATGAGTCCGAGCAGCGGACGGCAGTCGACTCAAAACCGGTCGCTGGTAAGAACAGCAAAGCAAGCAAGGGAAAGGCTGCCAACGTGGATTCCGACGAGGAGCAGATTCCGGTTGGCAAGGGAAAGCAGAAAGCTGTTGCGAGTGCTTCGATTCCTGTGCCTGCCGCTAAGAAGGGTGGCAAAGGTAAGAAAGGAAAGGGTAAAAACGACGACTGGAGTGACGAGGAAGACGGTAGACGAAATGCGGTCAAGGTGAAGGACATCGACAGTGAGGAAGAGGAGGAAAGTATGGCAAAGGTTGCGAAACCGGCACAGAAAAAGAAACAACCGGCCAAGGGGAAAAAGGGCAAGAAGGATGATGATTGGTCCGATCGGGAAGAGAAGGAAATTAAACTGGAGGAATCGGATGAGGAGGATGTTCCGGTTATGAGCAGTAAAGCTTCCAAAAAGAAGGGGAAAGCGGGAAAGAAGAATAAGAAGGTGTCCTCAGAGGAGGAGGAGGAAGAAGAAGATGATGGCAGTGTTTCAGATAGTGAAGAGGAACCAGTTCCTGTTCCGGTGAAAGGTGGAAAAGGAACTAAAAAGTCTCAAGGAAAGGAAATAAAGCAGGAATCTGTTGATGGAAGTGTGAAGGAATTAGAACCCATTTCAGCTCCAGTTGAAAAGAAGAAGGATTTAAAGCCGGAGTCTGAAAAGAAACCAGAACCTGAACCAATAGTTGAACCAGTTGTTGAAGTAGAGGTACTTAAGGAGAAAGATCCTGAACCATCACCGGAACCTGAGACAAATGAAATAATCACGGAGGAATTGGCCGATAAGGTTCAGGAGATGGCCATAGGTGAACAGGAGAAAAAGTTAACCCATAAGGAGAAGAAAAAACTGAAAAAGCAGGAAGAGTTCCAGAAACAGATGGAAGCCATGACTCGAAAGGGTGGCCAAGGGCACTCCGATTTGGATAGTAACTTTACCATGTCCCAGGCTCAGAAAAGTGGAAATCAGAGCAAACACATGGACCACGCCGTTGATATTAAGATTGAAAATTTTACCATTTCAGCTAAGGGTAATGACCTTTTTGTGAATGCAAATCTGTTGATAGCCAACGGACGTCGGTACGGTTTGGTGGGACCTAACGGTCACGGAAAGACAACGCTGCTACGACACATCGCGAATCGGGTTTTCGCCATTCCGCCGAGTATTGATGTGCTGCTTTGCGAGCAGGAAGTTGTAGCTGATGAAAATTCCGCCGTAGATACCGTGCTCAAGGCGGACGTCAAACGGACTGCTCTTATGGAGGAATGTAAAAAGTTGGAAGAATCGATTGAGTCGGGAAAGCTGGAACTTCAGGATCGGCTGCAGGAAGTTTATAACGAGTTAAAAGCGATCGGAGCTGATTCTGCGGAACCACGGGCTCGCCGTATTTTGGCCGGTTTGGGATTTTCACGAGCCATGCAGAACCGTGCAACGAAAGATTTCTCCGGAGGTTGGCGAATGCGAGTTTCGCTTGCTAGGGCCCTGTTTCTCGAACCGACGCTGCTGCTGCTTGATGAACCGACGAACCATTTGGATTTGAATGCCGTAATTTGGCTGGACAATTATCTGCAAGGGTGGAAGAAAACTTTGCTCATTGTGTCCCACGACCAAAGCTTCTTGGACAATGTGTGCAACGAGGTGATTCATTTGGACAATAAAAAGCTTTACTATTACAAAGGCAACTATTCGATGTTTAAAAAGATGCATGTTCAAAAGCGCAGAGAAATGATTAAGGATTACGAGAAACAGGAAAAGCGGATCAAGGAGTTAAAAGCACACGGCCAGTCTAAGAAGGCTGCCGAGAAAAAACAGAAAGATAATTTAAGTCGAAAACAGGAGAAGGGTAAGGGTAAGAGCCAGAAGGTAACGGAAGAAGACGAAGGCCCTGTGGAGCTGCTTTCCAAACCGAAAGATTACATCGTCAAATTTAGCTTTCCAGATCCACCGCCGTTACAACCGCCAGTTCTCGGACTGTACAGTACGTATCCTGTTTTTATTTTTCTTACTCACTACTTTTCTAATAACGTAACGGTTCAATTTCAGACGTCAATTTCAATTTCCCGAACCAAAAACCACTGTTCATTGGAGTTGAATTTGGTATCGATATGAGCAGTCGTGTGGCAATCGTTGGCCCTAATGGAGTAGGAAAATCCACCTTTTTGAAACTGCTAGTGGGAGACCTGACTCCTATCGTTGGCGAGGTTAGACGAAATCATCGGCTTCGGATTGGTCGCTTTGATCAGCATTCCGGAGAGCATCTTACCGCTGAGGAGAGTCCTGCCGAATACCTTCAGCGACTGTTCAACCTGCCGTACGAAAAGTCCCGTAAAGCGCTGGGTACTTTTGGATTGGCCAGCCATGCACATACGATTAAGATGAAAGACTTGTCCGGTGGACAGAAAGCTCGAGTAGCCTTAGCAGAACTTTGCTTGAATGCTCCCGATGTTCTTATCCTGGATGAACCGACCAACAATTTGGATATTGAATCGATCGATGCCTTGGCGGAAGCCATCAACGAGTACAAGGGAGGAGTCATAATTGTTTCGCACGACGAGCGACTTATCCGCGAGACGGAGTGTTCTTTGTACGTCATTGAAGAACAGACGATCAACGAAATTGACGGCGATTTTGACGCTTACCGTAAAGAAGTGCTGGACAGCTTGGGCGAAGTCATCAATAATCCAAGTATATCGGCTAACGCAGCCGTACAACAGTAGAAACATTGTCTTGTCATTATTCATTCTTATTACACCGTTGAAAACAAATCTTAACACGTTAATCACTCTTAGATCTATGTTGTATTTTAATAGGAATCAAATCAATAAATTTTATTAAGAAAGCCTAACCTTGCTGAGAATTTCTCGCTGCTGTTTAGTTTGTCTGAAGAACTCGTTCTTACTGGAATACTTCTGACAAGTGACTGGTTGCTTCCAAGGTCGAGTTTTGCAACCGAACCTAAGCTGCTGACTTTTCTTCATTCCACCGAATCCACCACCCAACCGTCTAGGCTTCCAGTTCTTCAGACGTCGTTCCCACTCCTCGTCCACCAGAATCTCTTTCCCGTTGACTACTCTGCCGTGCATTTCAACGATCGCACGTTTCGCGTGTCGTCTTCTCTTATACTCTACGAATGCGTATCCTCGTGATAGACCAGTTTCAATATCGCGAACCAGTCGACAGCGAACAATCTCTCCGAAACGTTCGAATAGCTCCCGTATTCGTTCTTCACTGACTGAATAGTTTAGGCGCCCGACGAAAACGGTATGATACGAATCACCAACCACTTTGTCGTTCGGTTTGTATCTGGATTCCATCGCACGAATAAGCGCTCGATCATGGGGGAATTCATCGGTTCCGTCGATAGAACCTACGCGGATCGGATCATACTCGTTCTCGGCATATTTAGACCAAGTCGTTTTTGAGTCGGAGGGTCGGTCGTCTCCGGATGACATTTTTCGGTCTTGGCACACGGTATACGGTGATTTGATGTTAGTAGAAACTTAAGATTGAGCAAAAGCATTCAATTCAAATGCGAATAGTAGTTTGTTTAACATTAAACACTTTTTCTGCTTTGATTCACAATGTAATTCGGTAAATTTGAACAATATTACTAGGTAGAGAGCAATGATCTTTTTGTTGAAATTTTTGTTTACTATCAAACCTAAGAGTATCAAACTATCAAAATGTCATATCGTTGCGTTACTAATTCCGTTACTATCCAAAACTGACAAACGGTGATTGATTTCCTTCCCCCTGTTCAATCCCTCTAAGAACGGTTGGTTTCAAAATCGTCCAATGAAGGACGTTCGTTGGACCAATTTGGACAACGTCCAAATAACCGTTCAACGAACGTCCATCATTGGACCCGTGTTGAACGATTTTGAAACAATTTTTTGGACGTCTCAGTGGGATGCGAGTGTGGTGGAATTTTACGAAGTTCGAGTTAACATTAGGTCAACTAGGGATGTAAATGATATACGAACAGATTGTAGGGTACCCGAATAAAAACGTATAACAGAATTAAAGCGATTTTCATTTTTACATCACAATAAAAAAAAACAATGTAAAAGAATTAGATATGTTGAAAAATGGGCAATGAAAATACAATCAAATTTGTTGTTTTATACAATCAATTTGATTGTAAAACTGGTTTGACATCGAAAAAAGCGGGTCGTTAAGGGATGTAACATATAAACAATCGATTTTGTTCCATGCATTCTGAGACCACTTACACCGATTTCTGTTATAGATTTTCAAAGTCAAAACTTGGTTTTACACAACACTTTTATTTTTTTACAGTAGATTAACTGTTAAATTTAGTTTCCGAAATAATTGTGATATAAAAATAATAATTTTTTATTCTATTTATTTTTATTGCTTGGTTGAATCAGTTTTTAGATGCATATGCTATTTTTACTCTACATAGTTATGTTGTTTCAAATAATTGGCATAAAAACGTCGCCAAGAAAGCGTTAAAAACTAAAGGGGTTTTGGTTTCGGATCACCAGGAAAAACAACGTATAAAGATTAAACAACGATTTAATAAAGAGCACTTGAAAAATACAGTTGATCGTTATTGCGTTTTACTTTATAGAGACACTCTAGTCATATGCCGGTAGCACAGCAGAGACTGCGCAATCGGGCATATCGCAGTGGCAGTGGTTGCCATCCCAACACCCCTGTTCAACCACAGCAACGTTTCAAACCTAGCTCCACGCATAGTCTTTTAAACGCAGATGTCTGCAAACTCTTTGTCATCATATCCGCCTGTTGATCTTCGGACCGCACGTAGTCAATCTTGATTACATCTTGCTGTAGTAAGTCCTTCAAGAAATGAAACTTGGTATCCACATGTATGAGTCTTCCATTATTCCGCGAATCCTCTGCAATCTTTATGGTCGACTGGTTGTCCTCACAAACCCTAATTGGACTCACTAAACGCATTCCCAAATCACCCAGGATTCGTTTCATCCAGAGAGTATGACACACTGTAGTACACAGAGCTGCAAGTTCTGCCTCCGTCGAGGACAGTGACACCGTATGTTGCTTCCTCGTAATCCAGCTTACTGTACAGCCCACCACTTTGAAGACAAAACCCGTCACTGATATGCGGTCAGTTATGTCATTCGCCCAGTCCGCATCCGAATAGACTTCCAACAATGGTTTGATTTCACCAGCCGTGTAAACTAATCCGACATCCATCGTACCTCTGATGTACCGCAGCACGCGCTTAAGATGAACCCAGTGTTCTTCATTCGGGCAAACTTGAAACTGGCTGAAAAAGTTTACTGCTGCCGATAAATCTGGCCTAGTTGTCAGAGCCGCATACATCAAGCAGTCTATTAGCTCTCGATAAGGTTTACTCGTCCGTAGCTTATCCGTTCCTTTGGTCAATCGCAGCCTATTCTCCATCGGCGTCGAAATCGGTTTACATTCCGTCATTTCAAAGCGTTTCAGCAAAGCCCTGAAATACTCCTTGTGACTAATCTTCAAGACACCGCTCTGCATATTCCTGTCGATTTTCATCCCAAGGAATTGCTGTGCTTCTCCCATATCAGCCATCTCATACTCTCCAGCCAACAGACGTTTCACTATGCACAAAGCCTTCAGAGAACAACTAGCCAACAATATGTTATCTACATAGAGAACCATGTGGGGAAAGAGCATCTACAAATGGCCGTGAATACGAGTGAAACCGAAATTAATCATTAAGGGTTGGTGCAATTATATTTAACCTAAAGCTTGGTGAAGTTCTCCTCTATATTTGTGCTGTAACCATATTCTTTGAATAAATAAATCTCTCTCTGAGAACAGAGAATGTGACTGAAGCGAATGAGACTAATACGTGCAAGGTTTCGAATACATCGCCGCTCGCTTTCGTACCAGCGAGTGTATGTATGCGTTAAAGAATCATATTAAACGAACGGGCACGAAAATATCCGCAGGTTGCTTTAGAGGAAATGATACATACGCTCGCCTTCCTACCGGTGCGTGCATATAAGAATCGCGGTAGGCATAGCGAGAGCAATATTCTGATGAGAGAAAATGGTTGCTGGCGCCCGAAGTTGGGATCGGTATTATGACTTACCCATGTATGTGTGTAGGACTGTCCGATGAGCGAAAGAATTTCAGAGTCGTTCTTCATTCACTCGTCCAAGTTTCCCGCGGATAAAAGGCGTAAATTTAACTCCCGAAATTCACGACAAACCATAATGACTTTTTCCTTCCCGTTGTCACGTACATAAAGGCATTGGTCGTTTTCACTTCGAATGAAACCCAATTTCTGTACAAACTCATGGAATCTAGTATTCCATGCGCGAGAAGCTTGCTTCAAACCATAGATGGAATGTTTCAGTCGGCAAACTAAGTTATTCCCCTGCTGAAACCCGTCAGGCTGGGTCATGCAAATCTCTTCGTCTAACGAACCATTCAAAAAGGCCGTCTTGACGTCCATTTGATGGATCTGCATCTTGTTTTGATTTGCTATTGCCAACACTGTTCTAATCGTATCCAACCTTGCCACTGGGGAATACGTTTCAGTATAATCGAAGCCTTTCCGCTGGCTTAAACCTCTGGCTACCAATCGAGCTTTGTACTTAGGGGAACCATCATGTACTCTCTTCACAGCAAAAACCCACTTGCAACTGATCGCAGAACGTCCCTTTGGTAACTTGACAAGTGTCCATGTATTATTTTTCCGTAACGACTCTATCTCTTCATTCACAGCAACTCTCCACTTGTCCCAATCGTCTCGCTTCCGCAGCTCAGAAATTGTACTCGGAATGTCCTCAACAAAGTTCATCGCATTCAACGCAAAGCTGGCATATTCCATTTCGAAATCCTTCTGCCATCCGGGTGGCTTCCGTTTCCGCTGCGATCTGGTGATCTGGTATGAATCCATGAGAGTGTCGTCGTTCCCATCAGCCTCGGATTCGATGAAACTGTTAAACTCATCATCCGATATGACTTCGTCTTCGACTACAGGAGCTTTGGCTGACTCCGTCGTAGCTTCTTGTGACTCATCCGGTACCCAGAAGTACTGATTGTTCACTTCAGAACCACCGCGTTTCACATCATCATCACCAGTCTCCAGAAAATCAACATCACGGGCAATAATATGTTTCTTTTCTGGATCCCAAATACGATAACCATTGTGAGCATATCCAATAAAAATCCCTTTACAAGCTTTAGCATCTAATTTTCTCCTATGCTCTTTCGGAATGTGCGCGAACACCGTAGCTCCAAACACACGTAGCTTCGAAATATCGGGCTTCCTGGATTCCCACAACTCGTAGGGTGTTTTCTTTACATCTACAGCACTTGTCGGACTTCTATTTATGAGAAATGCTGCCGTCTACACATCCTGACCCCAAAAACATTTGTCGATCCCTGATTCCACCAACATTGCACGAGTCTTTTCAACGAGCGATCGATTCATACGCTCGTTGACCCCGTTTTGCTGAGGAGTGTAAGGTACTGTCCACTCTAATTGGATCCCCATGGCTTTGCAGAATTTAAGAAAACGTTTTGATTTATACTCACCACCATTGTCGCACCTCAAACGTGAGATCTTTGTACCGAATTTGGCGGAAACAAGAGCCTCATACTCCTCAAAGCTCTCAGCCACCTCATCCTTGGACCGCATCGTAAAGTGGCTCCAGTCATCGATGAATGTGACAAAGTATCTCGTTCCGTTTATTCCAACTGGTGTCACTGGACCACACATCCGTATGTACGAGCTCGAGTACGCGTGACGATCGTCTACCCTTAACCAACGGAAAGGGCTGTGTCGTTTGTTTCCCGACGATACACGCTTCGCAAATAATCGTATTACATTTGCCTGTACTGGCTACCTTCAAACCAGAAACCATATCGTTGCGAATTAACATTTCGAGGTTCTTTTCTCTTATGTGACCCAACCGGCGATGCCACAACTCGAGATCTTTCTGAATTCGACCGCACGCAACTAACGAGGTTTCACTTTTGATCTGTTCATTGGTCACGACAAAATCAAGTTCGTACAACTTATCCCGGCGCAGCGCACACGCGGCGATATCGGAACCATTGAATATTAACGCTTTTCCGTTTTCGAATACGACTCGCATACCTGCTTTCTCCACTTTCAAAACTGAAAACAGGTTACATCGAAGTCCCGGAACATAAAGAGCGTCCTTAATAGTGCAACTAATCGATTTATCGTTCACTACCGACAGAACTTTCACCGTTCCACAATGATTCGCCACTATACTTTCGCCGTCTTTTGCCACTGCAATAACAACCGGATCTTTCAGTCTTCGAAGCTCTGTAAATAACTGCTTATTCCGCACGAGGTGATCTGTCGCTCCAGAATTGACGAACCACTTGGCCTTCTGCCCGACTCGCGGCTCGATTCCGCCACTTACACCCACAAAACAAACATCTTTATTTCCGCTTGCTTCGGCAATATTTGCCTTCGAATTCTGCTGTGCCTTCGGTGGAAACTTCTTCTTTTTATCCGGACAGTCGACGAGCTTATGGCCTTCCTTTTTGCAGCCGAAACATTTCAGTTTCTTTTTCAAATATTGTTTCGAACCTGCAAATGCTGTACCATCGCCTTTTCCCGCAACCAACTCGACACCTATTCCACTTCTCTTGATTTCCTCATCTAACAACCGGCATTTGACGAACTCGATACCTATATTCTCCTCTGGCATCGTTTCCAGAGCTGTTGCCGCGCAAATGAGTTAATTATACAATGTCAGCAGTGCAAAAAAAATGCATCACTGCTACGCGTAGGGAAGGTTGATGTTGACCTTAAAATCCCGAAAATGAAATGAAAAGAACACAGAAAAAGGGATCACTGCCTATTTACCGACCTCCCGCGCCTAATATACATAAGCGTGCCATACGCAGTCCGATTAGCTAGATTTGGTTTTTCCTTCTCACTTACTCTGCGGTTAGGATAGTAATAAAATCTTAGAAAGCGGTACAAATGTAACCGCATATTTTGTGAGCCCTTGCGGGACTGGACTAGGATTGAATAGCAGGAATCCGTATTGTGGTTAAATACGTCAGTCTTGAAGAGGCAGGGCCAAATATATAAGTAAACAAATAGGAATTGCGCCCTTCTAAGGCCATAGGAAATCTACACCGTATCTCAGGAGAATAGGGAAAAACTTAAGGACTAAAAGGGACAAATTTTCCCGTAGCGATATATGAATCGCGCGGGCAACATGTAGCTTTAAGATAACTTTTGTAAATATTTTCTGAATAAATTAAGTTTCAAGTTTCAAAGTGATTCACAGTGCTTCTTTAACTAACGAAAGAAAATCAAGTTTCAAAGTTCTAAAACTCCAGACGTCCTTCTAAGAAAGAAAACCCAACCACGGAAGCAGGACCACAGCCCAAGGAACATTAGGAGAGATATAAAGTCCACGGCCTCGCTCTGGTAAGCAAAGTGTTGGGAAAACATTCCCGTTGTTTCATGGTGGCTCCAGAGAGGAGCACTGGAGAGTGATAGTTGAAATCTATCACTGAACACTGAAACTTCCGGACAGTCGAAACCTGGCCGATAACCAGAAATAGTGTGATAAGTATAAACGGTGTACAGCATAGAAAGCATTCTCCCAGGATTAAGTGCGATTAAGGAGGTTGCGCGGATGAAGTGGCAGCTTCTGAGGATACAAATGTAAACTAAAGTTCTAATACAGTGTTACAAGTACAAGATCCATAGAAAGTAAACATACATACCAAGTGTATAGTGACTGTAGTGGAAAGTATAAGAGACGCAGCAGACACCTTAGACAAGGGGAACTTGCTGAACCTTTTGACAGCACGCATATTAACACTGATAGACGTGGGTGCGCGGAATCTACATTTGATGCAGTCTGACATTTGTAGTAGTGTTGTGATGCAAAACGTAGGATAACTATCCGTGAAAACGCAAAAGTTGAGTAGTGTTTCTTCACGGAAAACTGGAGACAAAAGTTATGTTTTACTGCAACTGGTAAATAGGAAGGAAGAACACAGTCGGTCTCGCGCCGGCACCTGCAGATTGGAAGAACACCGTCGGTATCGCACCGGTATCTGCGGACTACGAAGAACACCGTCGGTCCAACACAGAAAAGGAAACAAGTAAGCTAATTTTAAGAGTAGCTATGGAGTATAATTTTGTACAAAATCCAAATGGCAACTGTCGCCTATGTGTTAAAGCTAATGATGTAGACAATATGGTGGCCTGCGACGATTGCGATCGCTGGTTCCACCTGAGTTGCGTAGGGTTGAAACATAAGCCAAAGAAGAGCGAGCTTTGGCTTTGTAGGAAGTGCCAGGCTATTAGAGACTCTCTCGCGGAGAAAGAGAGGCAAATAAGAAAATTTAAAGAGAGAAGTCAATTAGAAAATCCCCAAGCGGAAATTTTTGACTTATTAATTCAAAAAATTAATAAAATCAACGTCGGTAACCAGACTACCGCAAATAAGTACGCCCTAAGGCAGTCCCTAATGGACTTGCCTTATTTTGATGGGTCCTGTAAGATGTGGCCCAGATTTAAACAAACCTTCTACGAAACAACTCGTGAAGGGGAATTCACTGATTTAGAAAACCTGCATCGATTGCAAAGATGCTTGAAGGGAGGCGCACTACAAGCAGTTAACGCGCTGCTTTTAGACTCGCGCAACGTTAACAAAATTATCCAAAAATTAGAGGATCAGTTCGGAAGCATCGAACTGATATATTCAGGCCTTTTACGAGACGTGTTAGAAATTAGGAATCCACGTTTCGAACAACCACAAACCATGGTAGACTTCGTATCTCGAATTGGTAACCTCGTCACCAATATGGACTGTTTGGGACGTAAGGAATATCTCAATGACCAACGTTTAGTCCGTGATTTAGTCAGCAGGTTACCACAGGGACTGCACTTAAAATGGCTAACTCACGTTAATGAGGAAAGGGCGCTTTCAACCACTGCAAATCCCTTTGTCGCTCCAACGGTAAGCGATTTATTTGATTGGTTACAGCCCCAGCAAAAGCTAGCTACCATGTTGATAGCTGAGCGGGGATTACAAGACGATAAACCCGTTAGAATAGAAAAATCTAACAGGATTAATTATCACGCTACAAGCTACCAAAAGTGCTTGTTATGCGAGCTTGACCACAGGATAATAGATTGTGGTAAATTTAGAGAACTCTCTCCCGACCAACGGAGGAAGATCGTTAAGGAGAAGAATTTATGCTTTTCGTGCTGCAGACCGAATCACTCGGTAAAGAATTGTAGAACCACTAAAATTTGTAACATAGAAGGGTGCAAAAGTAGACATCACCAACTGTTACATGTTATAGCACAAGAAAAAAGGTCTGATGAAAGCGACAATGAAAATATAAATTACCACCATTCTGGTAAAATAATCCATTATCAAATAATTCCCGTCACTCTTAAGAACGGACCGCATGAAGTAGAAACATTTGCCTTCATGGATACAGGGTCCTCAGTAAGTCTGGTACAAAGTGACATAGTAGAAAAACTACATTTAAAAGGAATTGAACGTCCTATGACATTAGCATGGACGAATGGTAAGACTCAAAAAGAAAAATCGAGTCAAGAAATTCGTATGAAAATAAGAGGTCAGTTTGATAAAACTTATTCGTTAAATGGCTTGAGAACGATAAAGCAATTATCGTTACCTACTCAAACTCAAGCGCGAAACAAACTGATTAACAAATACTCTTACTTAGAAAGTACAGAGTTACCGCATTATGAAAATGCAACTCCTACATTATTACTTGGATTGCCACATGCGTACTTAATGACTGGATTAGAGGAAAAATCCAGAGGGTTCAATGAACCGGTAGCTAAGAAAACTAAATTAGGTTGGGTTCTTCATGGCGCAACACAACGTGGAAAGTTTTCGCCAAAGCATGATGTAGGTCCAAAAAGGGAAAACAAAAAAGAAATGATCCTAAGTCATTTCTGTATTGAATCTGTCAGGGTCAAAGAACCTGAGAAGCCGTTCATCTCAAAGGGCGATGAACAGGCAGAGAAAACAAAGTATGACGATACTTCAGGTCGTTTTCTAAGGTTGGAACAAGGGTTAGGTAGAAAGCCCTACCGACAAACAAAACAGAAAGAATATTTTAAAAACAAATATTCAAATTTTGAAATGAAACAAGTCGTGTCGGGCGTTGACCCGCAGACTTATACTTTATCGACAACACGTGCTTTGCCAACACGCCCTAAAAATGTTAGGAATAAGAATAAGGCACATGAAAGATTGAATTGTCATAAAATTGAAGACAACAAACAAAAAACCAAAGGGCAAGAGAAAACAAAGGCAGACGCTGCCGTAAGTAAACAAATTTGGCTGGGTATTGATTCCAGAACTAGATCACATACCAGATCAGCAGTAAAATTAGTGGAATCGGATTTCAATCCTCCAAACAAAAATCAGCCGGAACTTATCAGGAATAAAAACCAGGCGCTTAAGCAGGTACCTTTTCCGCAAAACATAAATGATGAAGGGTACAAGAAACACTTTATCGAAACGTTGAATGATATAAAAGAACCTTATGTCTACCGCACACGCAAGCGGGTAGACATTGGGAAAACTAAACAAATGGTGGAAGGAATACTACCACCAAACCCTAGGAAAATGAAGAGCATAACTAGACCTCGTACAAGGGCCAAAGCACTTCCAAGTAGGTGCGCTGATACTCTTCGTATCAGTAGATCAAGTACCAACCTGACGTTTAATGAACAGTTTCGAAGAACTTGTAGTTAAATAGAATAACGTCATGATTTACACCCGTAAGAATAATACTAAGATTTTTGCGCGGTAAAGCGATAATTTGAGTAAACCACTAGGATGATTTACGGGCCCTGGAATGTTGCCGCGCAAATGAGTTAATTATACAATGTCAGCAGTGCAAAAAAAATGCATCACTGCTACGCGTAGGGAAGGTTGATGTTGACCTTAAAATCCCGAAAATGAAATGAAAAGAACACAGAAAAAGGGATCACTGCCTATTTACCGACCTCCCGCGCCTAATATACATAAGCGTGCCATACGCAGTCCGATTAGCTAGATTTGGTTTTTCCTTCTCACTTACTCTGCGGTTAGGATAGTAATAAAATCTTAGAAAGCGGTACAAATGTAACCGCATATTTTGTGAGCCCTTGCGGGACTGGACTAGGATTGAATAGCAGGAATCCGTATTGTGGTTAAATACGTCAGTCTTGAAGAGGCAGGGCCAAATATATAAGTAAACAAATAGGAATTGCGCCCTTCTAAGGCCATAGGAAATCTACACCGTATCTCAGGAGAATAGGGAAAAACTTAAGGACTAAAAGGGACAAATTTTCCCGTAGCGATATATGAATCGCGCGGGCAACATGTAGCTTTAAGATAACTTTTGTAAATATTTTCTGAATAAATTAAGTTTCAAGTTTCAAAGTGATTCACAGTGCTTCTTTAACTAACGAAAGAAAATCAAGTTTCAAAGTTCTAAAACTCCAGACGTCCTTCTAAGAAAGAAAACCCAACCACGGAAGCAGGACCACAGCCCAAGGAACATTAGGAGAGATATAAAGTCCACGGCCTCGCTCTGGTAAGCAAAGTGTCACAACAGTAGAGTACGACTGGCCCAATGTCAGTAACAAATGACAAACCACGTCCAGTTCCTTCATCTCAGCGCCAGTGTTCCGGTAGTCTCTGACGAGGCGATCAAATCGTAGAAAGTGCTCTTGCAATGAACCGCTATCGAAACGCAAGTTCAACATTGCACGCTTAAGATGCGTTCGACTCGCAATACTGCGCCTTTCGAATATCCGCCGTAATGTATCCCAAATCTCTTTGGGAGTCCTTTTCTCCTGGACATACTCCAGCTGTGAGTCGTGGATCCGGGAGATTATCATTGACTTACATTTTCGTTCCTGTTTCTTCCGCTTTTCCATCTTCCGTTCTTTTTCCAGTTTGACAGCCGGCGTATCAGCTTCTTCCACCTTCAGCTCGTCCATATCACCAACCCCCGCTTCCAGGCAAACCAGCAGGTCGTGCTCCTCCAAAAGCACCCTCATCCGGAATTTCCAAGCGGTGTAATTGGTACCATCAAAGAGCGCAAGATGGTATCGCTCGCCGCCTTCTTCTGCTATCATCCGAAAAACAAAACTTTCAAAATCTACTTATTTTTTAAAACTATACGTTCTTGGTCCCATAACCTAAAGTGGTTTTGGTTTCGGATCACCAGGAAAAACAACGTATAAAGATTAAACAACGATTTAATAAAGAGCACTTGAAAAATACAGTTGATTGTTAGTGCGTTTTACTTTATAGAGACACTCTAGTCATATGCCGGTAGCACAGCAGAGACTGCGCAATCGGGCATATCGCAGTGGCAGTGGTTGCCATCCCAACAAAAACACGTTTTAATTTTTTTTATTTTTATTAACAACATTTTACATCGAAAGGGTGCATTCATGTCGGACGTTTTAATTCGTAATGTGAACACACAGTATTTTTTCTCGACATTCAAATCGATTCCTACAAGTCGAAAGCACATCACATATGGGAGCCCGTAGCATTTTATCCAAGTTCTAAAAGGACATGCGTTAGCTGAAAAAATCGTACAATAAAAGCACAAAAAACCCTTTAACTGTCATGACAATATCATATTTTTCTTCTCAAGTGCTGCAAAGATCCGTTTTGTTTCCATTTTTTTTGTTCTTCAGATACTTATTCAAAACAGAGATATTTAGAACATCTCTTCCAGAACGCATTCGCGTGAGTTTGAGATGCTTTACAAGACTTCGTTAGCGCTGCGAGGCTTTCGTCGAACGGTAGTAATGGTTTCGAGCCACTAGATGAGCCCAACAAAAATTGATTGGATGTAATGTTCGACATCTTCGATGGGATTTAAACTACCCAGTAAACGAAATGGCGGACAGGCAGATTGAACTAGATACTGGCGATCGGTAGGCTATTGAAACGTTGTTCTAGGCTATCCGCCGTGACTTGCCGTTTACTGTAAGAGTAGTGTGGGTAGGGATAGCCCCTACACACTAATTCACAACTACTCAAAATTTGAGTTCAGATCACTCAATTTCAAAACTAGAAGTATTATATCAAAAAATGAGTTTTAATTTGAGTAGAATCAACTCAACTCGTGAGCAACCATTGCGTTTTCAAAGTTTTTAGTGAAAAAACTACTTATTCTCAAGAAAAGTTCCTGGAGTCGGACGTAGTTAAAAAATTAAAAAAAAAATATCTTGCAGTTGAACAGTCGACACGAATCGTTTGGAAGACTAAAAGGTTAGTTTCATTGAGTTTGCTTCTGCTCAAATTTAACTTTCTTTCGTGTTCTAGTAGTTCCTGCCATTTCAACAAGATGCCGATCAGCATGAGGCAGATTGCATAAGGCCCTCGGATTAAATCTCCAGACATCGCAAACACCTGGAAAAAGTTCTGGAGGTACAGGTAAATGACTTATGAAGTACCAATAATTTCCTTTGTAGTTATATAAAAGCTTATGGTTATTTTTCGTATTTGCTTTTTGAGTAAAGTGTTTGACACTTTAATACCAAACTCAAAATTGAGTAGATGAGGAGAACTCAGTTTTTGACTATGTGCACTTTTTACGAAATTGAGTGGCTGGTCACTCAAATTTGAGTTTATATGAATGAGCGTGTATGTTTGAGTAAGCCGGCGCCGCCCTCTAAGAACGGCTGGTTTCAAAATTGTCCAATGACGGACGTTCGTTGGACCAATCTGGACAACGTCCAAATAACCGTTCAACAAACGTCCATCGTTGGACCCGTGTTGAACGATTTTGAAACAATTTTTTGGACGTCTCAGTGGGCGGGCAAACGAGTGGATCATAGATTCGATTGCTTCCAACGGCGGGTAGACGGCCATCTCGCCCGGCGGGTTTGCGCCGCTTCGGTTCCGAGGCCCTGATGATGCAGCGAAGCCGCATCGTACTGGTACACTTTAAACGGAGGTTCCTGAAGGGTATCGTATGGTTACTGGAACCCAGTAAAATTCAACCGGAAATGAGCCGGAATAATGGCTGGTACTAATTCGTATTCCGGCTCCAGTGACACAACCGATTCTAACTTGAATCAGTTGTGTCACTGTAGCCAGAATACGAATTGGAACCAGCTAGTATTCCGGCTCTGGGACGGGAATTGCCGATAGATGTTTTCTTTTTCTTTTTTTTTCTTTTCATTCTATCGTTCGTCTTACATAGCCTCTCTTTTTGCCTCACATAGTTTAAATGGACTGGCTGCATTGACAGTACCCGAAGTGGCAGCACTGGCGAATCGCCCGGACGTGTTGTCGTTAACGTTCAATATTTTTCAGTGATATACAGTATATTCAACAGGAAAATGAAGTAATTCGTTTAGTAGGTAGTTTTTTCTGTTGAGTTACGTGTTAGTAGGTTGAAATATCGCGAAAAAATGTGATTTTGCATAGTGATTTATCGTCATAACTTTGACATTGAAGTATGTGCAGCAAGTTACGAAAAAATACAGCCGCTCGTTTCGCTTAGCACTTGCTGCGCCGTCTGGACCTGAGTAGCTGATGCAACAATTTCACGGATGGAGGAGAATTTTTCACAGAAATCCCATGAATTTGTTTATTCAGAGCTGGTGAGATCGTTTCATGTCGTGTAGTCTTGCAGGTATAGTCGACATGGTTGCCGAAGGTAAGCTTGTCGTCTATGATGACTCCGAGAGACTTCAGACTCCGCTGTGAAGTGATCGCGACTTCTCCCACATGGATAGCTGCATGTTGTGCTGACTTGCGGTTGTTGACGATAACTACCTACGTCTTATGCTGAGCGAGCTCCAGGCCTCTCGCGCTCATCCATTCCGCCATAGTGTTGATCGCGTGTTCTGCGGTCAGTTCTACCTGGAGGATTGACTCCCCATAGATTTCCAAGGTTACGTCGTCGGCAAAGCCGACGATCTTGACCCCAGGACGGAACTTTAGTCTCAGAACCCCGTCATACATGAGCCCTGCGGGACTCCGGCGGTAATAGGAACCCTTTTCTGACCGGCATCGGTTTCGTATAGCAGTACACGGTTCTGGAAGTAACTTTCCAGGATCCGGTACAGACCCACCGGTAGGCTAAGCCGGTGTAACGAGAGCGCGATGGCATCCCAGCTTGCGCTGTTGAATGCGTTCTTCACGTCAAGTGTCACTAACGCACAGTATCGAATGCCTCGCCTTTTTCGTTGGATCGCTATCTCGGCAGTCTTTATCACTGAGTTGATAGCGTCCACCGTGGACTTACCCTTCCGAATGCCAAATTGGTTGCTTGACAGCCCGTCCGTACCTTCTGAGTACGGGGTTAGCCTGTTGAGGATAATCCTCTCAAGCAGTTTGCCAGTCGTGTCGATCAGACAGATTGGTCTGTACGCCGATGGGTCACCTGGCGGCTTCCCGGGCTTCGGCTACAGCACCAATTTCTGCCTTTTTCATCTATCGAGAAAGCGGCACTCGTCAAGGCATCTCTGCATAGCTAGCCTGAACATGTTCGGGTTCGCTATGATCGCCACTGCGAGTAGTTCTTCATTCGTCAACGGAGCCACCATTTCGGCCGTGCCCGCACTGTCTCGCAGTGCAGGTGGCCAGGGGCTTGTGGCTCGAGACGGGAAGAGTACTTCGATAATCATCACCAACCGGTCCGGAGACCGTTCTGGGGGTGAAGAGCCCCCTTTGGTCTTGGCCGTCACAATTCTGTAGGAGTGACCCCACGGATTCGCGTTGGCACTCTCAAACAGGTTGTCGAAACACGCTCTCTTGCTGCTTTTAATGGCCTTGTTAAGGGCCAATTTTGCAACTCGAAACACTTCACGGCGGATCTCTCTTGCATCCTCGATGCGGGCTCTTTGCATCCTACGTCTAGCTCTGAGGCAGGCTGATCGTAGAGCTCCAATCTCGGCATTCCACCAGTATACCTGGCGTCTGCCGTTTCTTGGCAGGGTTTTCCTCAGCATAGTGGCGTCGCACGCGCGTGATAGAACGTCTACCAGCGCATCCCCGCTTAGACCGCGGTGAAAGCTTCGATGTCGAAGTGATTGGACTTCCACCCGCGTACCTGACAGGGATCACCCGCCCTCGGATGCTGCACACCATAGTTGATCCTAAAGCGAATTGCCAAGTGATCGCTATGGGTGTAGCACTCGTCTACCCTCCATTCCATGCCTGGAACCAGACCCGGGCTGGCAAACGTTACGTCAATCCATGCCTCCACCCCATTTCTACGGAATGTGCTAGCGAAGCCATTATTGGCTAACACAGCGTCGAGTTTCGCAAGCGCCTCCAGTAGCGCTTTTTTTTTTTTTTTTTTTTTTTTACAATGGAGAAGACCTTTATGTCCTAGCCCAGTACACGTGCTAACGGTAGGGTCCAATCTACCACACGGGGTGCACTGGGGGCGTGTCGGACTCGAATGGTGACCAGCCATTAATACCGACTAAACTCCATTGGGCTCCGCCATCATTCCTCCCAGGAACTACCTCTCGGTATTACTTCTGGGGGGATGGCTGTACTGAATGTACTCATTCACTCTCACTCACGCGATCATTCATCCTGTATGAGGCTTACTTGGGTGCTCTCTCAATCACACTTTGATTCACTCTCAAACACTCCCACATGAGGCTGACTTTTGTGCTCACCTTTTACGTTCCATGCGAGGCTGACTTGTGTGCTCACCTTACTCATTCCTTGCTAGGCTTACTTTTGTGCTCGCCCTACCCATCCATGTGAGGCTGACTTGGGTGCTCACCCTATCACCTGATTCACTCTCAATCGTGCCACTCTATTGTACCTTTGTCACTCCCTCTGGCATCCCATGTGGGACATTTTCCTTAGGCCCCACTTCTGACATATCATGCGAGGCTGACTTTTGTGCTCACCTTTTTCATTCCTTGCTAGGCTGACTTTTGTGCTAGCCTCTACCAACCTGTGAGGCTGACTTTTATGCTCACCCTTAACATGCAATGTGAGACTGACTTGGATGCTCACCCTTTCACTCCTCTGCCACGCCATGAGGCATCGATAGCTTAGTTCCAACATACTACGCTACGACCCTCCCATCTTGGCATGAGGCAGTCCACTTATACGCCTATACACTCACTCTTCTGTCTTGCTTCGGGGTGGCTGGGTTTACCCCTTACGCGGTTGCCATTCGCTGCGCCAACCTACCTCGGCATGAACAGACCATTCACTCTCTTATTTTGCGCTTGGCCTTTTTCGCTCCAGCTAACCAATCGCTAGTTAGCCGTGCCCGCCGTCTGTTGCTCGGTTCGCCAGATTACCTGTAGCCTACTGGCAATCTGGATGGTAGCAGCCGAGACTGCGTTCCACTTCTCCACCGTTTGACACATCCGCTGGATAAGGGTATCCGGGGTTGTGTCCCAGCCACAGACGTCAAGCATTGCTCTTCTTTCGACGTCGAACCGATGACATACGAACAGTATGTGTTCGGCAGTTTCATCTACACCTGGGCAGTCCGGGCAGACTGGGACCTCCGCGTGCCCGAACCTGTGGAGGTACTGACGGAAACAGCCATGGCCTGACAGGAATTGTGTCAGGTGGAAGTGAACTTCCCCATGGGGTCTTCCCACCCAGCTCGTTATGCTAGGTATCAGCCGGTGGGTCCACCTACCTTTCGAGGAGTTGTCCCACTCACGCTGCCATCTGGCGACCGAGGTCACCCTGGTGCGCTCGCGGGCTCCCCTATTTCCACGTAGCTCAAAGCACTCCTCATCTTCCCGAATGACCAGCCCGACTGGCATCATGCTCGCTATCACGCAGGATGCATCGTGTGATACCGTGCGGTAGGCAGATATCACTCTGAGGCACATCACGCGGTAGGTGCTCTCCAGTTTCTGTAGGTAACTGGTTACCCTCAGTGCTCTTGACCATGACGGGCCGCCGTACCTGAGGATAGATACGGCAACGCCTGCCAGTAACCTACGTCTACTGGCGCACACCTTTGAGCTGTTGGACATCATTCTCGATAGTGCCGCAACAGCAGTCGACGCTCTCTTGCACGTATAGTCGACATGGCTGCCGAAGGTCAGCTTGTCGTCTATAATGACTCCGAGAGACTTCAGACTTCGCTGTGAAGTGATCGCGATTTCTCCCACATGGATAACTGCATGTTGTGCCGACTTGCGGTTGTTGACGATAACTACCTTCGTCTTATGATGAGCGAGCTCCAGGCCTCTCGCGCTCATCCATTCCTCCACCGTGCTAATCGCGTGTTCTGCGGTTAGTTCTACCTCAGGAATTGACTCCCCGTAGACCTCCAAGGTTACGTCGTCGGCAAAGCCGACGATCTTGACCCCAGGAGGGAACTTCTGTCTCAGAACCCCGTCATACATGAGGTTCCATAGCACCGGGCCTAGGATCGAGCCCTGCGGGACTCCGGCGGTAATCGGAACCCTTTTCTGACCGGCATCGGTCTCGTATAGCAGTACGCGGTTTTGGAAGTAGCTTTCCAGGATCCGGTACAGACCCACCGGTAGGCTAAGCCGGTGTAACGAGAGCGCGATGGCATCCCAGCTTGCGCTGTTGAATGCGTTCTTCACGTCAAGTGTCACTAACGCACAGTATCGAATACCTCGCCTTTTTCGTTGGATCGCTATCTCGGCAGTATTTATCACTGAGTTGAGAGCGTCCACTGTGGACTTACCCTTCCGAAAGCCAAACTGGTTGCTTGACAGACCGTCCGTACCTTCCGCGTACGGGGTGAGCCTGTTAAGGATGATCCTCTCAAGCAGTTTGCCAGTCGTGTCTATCAGACAGATTGGTCTGTACGCCGATGGGTCGCCTGGCGGCTTCCCGGGCTTCGGCAACAGCACCAGTTTCTGCCTTTTCCATCTATCGGGGAAACGGCACTCATCAAGGCATCTCTGCATAGCTAGCCTGAACATGTTCGGGTTCGCTATGATCGCTGCCTTAAGAGCGTTGTTTGGAACTCCATCCGGCCCTGGAGCTTTGTTCATTGCTAGGGATTTAGCCACTGCGAGTAGTTCTTCATTCGTCACTGGAGCCACCATTTCGACCGTGCCCGCACTGTCTCGTAGTGCAGGTGGCCAGGGGCTTGTGGCTCGAGACGGGAAGAGTACTTCGATAATCGTTGCCAACCGGTCCGGAGACCGTTCTGGGGGTGAGGAGCCCCCTTTGGTCTTGGCCATCACAATCCGGTAGGCGTCACCCCACGGATTCGCGTTGGCACTCTCGCACAGGTTGTCGAAACACGCTCTCTTGCTGCTTTTAATAGCCTTGTTAAGGGCTAATTTCGCAGCTCGAAACACTTCACGGCGGTTCTCTCTTGCATCCTCGGTGCGAGCTCTTTGCATCCTACGTCTAGCTCTGAGGCAGGCTGACCGTAGAGCTGCAATCTCGGCACTCCACCAGTGTACCGGGCATCTACCGTTTCTTGGCAGTGTTTTTCTCGGCATAGTGGCGTCGCACGCGCGTGATAGAACAGCTACCAGCGCATCCTCGCTTAGACTGTCGGTGTTGGCCTCCAGTCCCAGGGCCGCGGTGAAAGCTTCGCTGTCGAAGTGATTGGACTTCCACCCGCGTACCTGACAGGGATCTCCCGCCCTCGGATGCTGCACACCATAGTTGATCTTAAAGCGAATTGCTAAATGATCGCTATGGGTGTAGCCTTCGTCTACCCTCCATTCCATGCCTGGAGCCAGACTCGGGCTGGCAAAGGTCAAATCAATCCACGCCTCCACTCCGTTTCTACGGAATGTACTAGCGGAGCCATCATTAGCTAGCACAGTATCGAGTTTCGCAAACGCTTCCATTAGCGCTTGACTCCTGCTATTTGTACAGCGGCTGCCCCACTCCACTGCCCAAGCGTTGAAGTCTCCCGCTATTACTACCGGTTTCCGGCCCACGAGGTCCGACGAGAGCCTGTCGATCATCTGGTAGAACTGTTCTATTGGCCACCTTGGTGGGGCGTAGCAGCTGCAATAGAACACACCATTGATCTTGGCAATCGCCACACCCTCGGCGGAGGGGTGTATTACCTCTTGAACCGGGAACCTTCCCGTTGTACAGATTGCCACCATTCCAGACCCGTCCGACACCCAATTGCCGTTGCCGGCAGGGATGCTGTACGGGTCTGATAAGAGGGCGACATCTGTCCTCGACTCCGAGACCGACTGCCACAGCAGCTGTTGGGCTGCTGCACAATGGTTAAGATTTAGCTGTGTGACTCTCACGGCTTCATCTTATTTAACTCGCCGAAGGGACACGAAGGTCCGCCCATAGCATGTTTATGGGCTTGCTTCTTAGCGGTGCAGATAAGGCACTTATATGCCTTAGTGCACCCCCGCTCTTTATGCCCCTCCTCGCCGCATCTACGACATAGCTTGCTCCTGTCTATGCCTTTGCATTCGTAAGCTTTATGGCCGGATTCTAGGCACCGATAGCACCTGTCCACTGAAGGCGGCTGGGGTATACTAATAGGGCATACCGACCAGCCGATCTTCAGCTTCCCTTTCTCGGTTACCTTTTTGGCATCCGCATTCAGTAGCATGAGGTAGGCTACTTGGGTGCCAGAGGGTCCGTCCCTCAATCGCACAGAGGCCCGCTCGATTGTGACGCCGCATTGCTCTTTGACGGCTGCGACGACGTCTTCTGCAGTCGTGAACTCGTCCAAGTGCTTGCACTGGAGAGTTGTTTCCGCACCTAGCGACCTGATTTGGGCGCCCTCACCAAGGACCTCTTGGGCCAAGGCCTTATATACTGCACTTGATTGTGCGCCTCGCTTCAGCACCAGGAGCATCTCTCCCGTATTGGTGCGTCTTACGCTACGCACATCCTGCCCAAGGGCCGAGAGACTTTCGGCCGCCTTCATCGATTTAAGGACATCGGCGTATTTGTCCTTGTCGGTTTTTAACCACAAGGCTTCGCCTCTGTCCTTGGCCTTCCTCGCAGGCCGCGGTACCTCCGGTTTCGGTGCCGGCTTTTTCTTGGTAACCAGCGTCCAGGGGTTTGAGCCCCCCTGCCCCGGTCGTGTCGGGTTGCTGGTACCATCGCTCTCCACAGCGAGGTCACTCTCGCCCTCGCTTACCGCACCCAGGCGGCGTTTGACCTTGACGGTTGCACGCCGAGTGGTGTCGGTTTTGGCACCCTCTCCTGGCGACTTCCTAGGGCGCTTCGCATTCGATGCCGTCTTGCGATTGCCCTTTCCTTTTCCCTTCGAGGGGAACTCGGTCGCCGCTCCGATCGACGTGGCTGCTCCGTAGAAGGTAAAGGCCACTGTCTGTGAACCTCTATTGACCTTCTCTCTTTCCTCCCTATTGGAGGCCACTGTCTGGGTTTCTCTGTCGGGCCTCTCCCGACATTCCACCCTCTCAACATATGCCTGCTGTTCCTGTCTTGCGACACGAACAGCTTTCCGGAGCTCCAGAAGGCTCAACTTCAACTCCTTGGCTATGTTCTGCTTTGCGCTAGCGAAGTCGATTATAGAATCGAGTTGCTTCGCTACTTTGCGCATCGCAGCTATTGGCCCCTCCGATGCATTGGTAGGGGTATTGCCTACCGCTGCTGGGGGGTCACTGGTGCTTTCGGGTGCAGCACTCATCGCTCCACTACTCTCCCCACGGGGGGGAGACCTCGCCAACCCACCTCTTGCGAAGGGGTTTGGCACCTCCGTCTGTTTGTTTTTATTTTTATTTGCCTCCATGTATAGTCCCACGAGTAGCGCGAGAAATATATGTCCGCCACGCCAGAGCTCCGCATTAGCGTGGTAAGGGACGCTTACTGTGGGGGTTGCCCAGGTACCCCACAGGCTCCGTTAACGATCGAGCATCTTTTTCACCCCCTCGATCACTCATCCCTCGGCACGGGTCGCTTCACGCCTTGGAATTGGGGTTATGCCCTACCTTGCTTTACGTGGTGATCTCGGCCCGGATCATCACAACCATCCTCCTTTACCAGGGCTTTGGACCTGTAGCTCTGGTTCTCAATAGTTCCATGTACGTATGTTATTACAGACATGCTACTATTGGGATCCGTCATTCGCTAGCGGAGTGTGTCTCCAGTAGCGCTTGGCCCCTGCTATATGTGTAGCGGCTGCCCCACTCCACTGCCCAAGCGTTGAAGTCTCCCGCTTTGACTACCGGTTTCCGGCCCACTAGGTCGGATGAGAGCCTGTCGATCATCTGGTTGAACTGTTTTATAGGCCACCTTGGTGGAGCATAGCAGCTACAATAAAACACACCATTGATCTTGGCAATCGGAACACCCTCGGCGGAGGAGTGTATTACCTCTTGAACCGAGAACCGTCCCGTCCGACACCCAATTGCCGTTATCGGCAGGGACGTTGTACGGGTCGGATAGGAGGGCGACATCTGTCCTCGACTCCGAGACCGACTGCCACAACCGCTGTTGGGCAGCTGCACAATGGTTAAGATTCAGCTGTGTGACGTTCACGGCTTCCTCTAAGGGACACGAAGGTCCACCCATAGCATGGTTACGGGCTTGCTTCTTGGCGGTGCAGATAAGGCATTTATGCGCCTTAGTGCAGTCCTGCTCTTTATGACCCTCCTCGCCGCAGCGACGACATAATTTGATCCTGTCTAGTCCCTTGCATTCGTACGACTTGTGGCCGGATTCTAGGCACCGATAGCACCTATCCACTGAAGGCTGCTGGGGTATGCTTACTGGACATACTGACTAGCCGATCTTCAGCTTCCCTTTCTCGGTAACCTTTTTAGCTTCCGTAGTCAGTAGCCTGAAGTAGGATACTTGCGTACCAGAGAATCTCGCTCTTAAGCGCACAGAGGCCCGCTCGATCACTACGCCACACTGTTCTGTGACGGCAGAGACGATATTGCTAGCACTAGAGAGTCATTTCCGCACCTAGTATCTTACCTGGGCGCCTTTACCCAGGACCTCTTGGGCCAGGGTCTTGTACGCCGCACTAGATTGCGCGCCTCGCTTCAGCACCAAGAGCATATCACCGATCTTGGTGCGTCTCACGCTGCGCACGTCCTGCCCGAGGACCGAGAGGCTTTTGGCCGCTCGCACTGACTTAAGGACGTCAGTATATTTGTCCTCGTCGGTTTTCACCAACAAGGCCTCGCCTCTGTCCTTAGCCTTCTTTGCGGGTCGGGGTGCATTCGACGTCCGCTTCCCGCTACTGACCAACTTCCAGGGGTTTTCGCCTCCCTGTCCCGGTTGTGTCGGATTGCTTGTACCTTTTTGCTGTCCGGCGGGGTCATTTGCCCCCCCCCCCGTCTACATTGCCCAAACGGCGTTTAGCCAACGTGGTTGCACGCCGTTTGGCGTTGCTTTTTGCACCCTAGCCTGGTGTCTGCCTAGAAGGGGAAGGGTAAGACCCCTGTCTGGGTTTCTCTGTCGGCCTTGACGTATGCTTCCTGCTCTTGTCTTGCGACTCGAACAGCCTTGCGGAGCACCAGCCGGTTCTGTTTCAGATCCTTGCTGATGTTCTGCTTCGCGTTTGCAAACTCGATGATGCTATGTGCTGTGTATGTATGTGTGTGTCAAATAATGTCACTTACTTTTCTCAGAGATGACTGAACCGATTTGCACAAACTTCAAATTAACGGTATAACGCTCCAATAAGACGCTATTGAATTTTTAGTTGATCGGACCTTCGATTCCGGAGTTACGGGTTGAAGAGTGCGGTCACACAGCAAATTCCCATATAAACTGGTTACCCTATGATGTCCGAAAGATGTAATACATAATCAAATACGTCGAACATTACTTGGATTTGCGGGTCTAGATCACTGACTAATCAAAGTGGCTTTGACCACATTGGTCACCTATGACGATTCTTGATGCCCCCGGGGAACTCGCCAAATTCCTAAGCTAATGTCACACCTATTTCCCAGCAAACTCTTAGCCGATTTTTACAATCTTCATTTCAAATGAAAGATTTAATACTCCCATTGACTGCTATTGAATTTCATTCAGTTCTGACCGTTGGTTCCGGAGTTACAGGTTGGTTATTGCGGTCACATAGGAATTTATCATATAAACCGGTACATTCGTATTACCTCATAGGCTAAAAATCTATTGAAATGAACATCAAACTAGGTACTTCGATTCGCTTGCCTGGATCACTGGCGGCGAATTAAAGAATCTTGAAATATATTGTCCACTCTCGATAATTCCGGAAGCTGATTAAGCTAAATAAATAATACATCTTTGTTTGTTTCAAGTGTGTCAACATCGTCGTGTTGCTCGTCAAGTTCGTGGCAGTCGTGACTTATATATATACTTACCAAGTGTATTAAGAATGTGATAGATATTACCACAATGTTTTATTGAGCGGACCAGCTATTAAATCCTAGTTTAGATAAATGAGAAAAGCCCAATTCCACCACTAGGTGGATTTAAACAGGTTTTTAAGTTACGCTCCGGTTTGGGAGAATCTATGGCCAGATTTGATCCTTTTCTTGCAATTTCCAAGCAGAATTCAAAATTTCCTTTCGCAAGGGTTTTAACAGGGTTTCGGGTTGTCGGAGATAAGTTGGCAACTCCCTTGAGCAATACTGCATAAGAGCGTTTAGATCGATCATTATCCGCGGGCAGATTATAATTTGGAAATTTCGAAAACACATTCTCCCCACAATAAACACATTTTTCAATAGTGTTCCGGATGTATCGTTCGCTTGATTGCCTCCAACTTTTTGTTGCTGCAATAGGCGGCCCATAGCTTAGCTGCTTGCAATTGGAACAATCATCTTCCCACGATCCAAACAAGCGAATAGGTAGACCCATCTCTCTCCCTAAAACGTAACCCGGATCCTACGAAATTCACGCGAAACCGATCTGATGGATGGTATTTCCCATCTTCGATTGACATGGAATGCAATTGCTTGAACTCTAGTATCTAAACTGATTGAACGAAGCGGTCAAACTGCCCTTTATCAGATCACCGACAATCACACCCGCATCGCTGAGCACACTGTCGATCTTCACATCATGAGCAGGAATGTAGACGCGATCCTTAAATGTAAAGAACTTATTACTTGCGGTTGCGATATCGTTAGATTGTTTTGAGACAGTCACGACCAGTGACTAATTGGGACGACGAACTCAAGAGCTTCCCGTGGTCTAATGATCCTGTTGAAGGTAATTCAGCATTATGAGTATTCGAAGTAATTATTTTTAAACTCAGGAAAATGATAATTTAACTTAAGGGGGTGGCCTGTTTTATGGGGCAAGAAAGAAGCAGCTTCTTGCGATATTTTTTCGCAATGATAAGAAACCACCTAACTTTTCAAAACTTTAGATTTATAAGCATACATATTGGAAAAGCCCCAATGTTTTTTTTTGTTAAAAATGTCGCAGAATGGCAAACTTACGTATTTTAAAGAAAGCTTTAAAGCGAAACTTGTAGAAAACGCGAAAAAAATTGACTGGACGAGTGAATGGCATTACATAATGACATACTCTATATTTTAAATTGGGTTTTGAAATTGTTTTGGAATATTTTCGGGTAGTTTGTTTCTCGATGTAAGCAATATAAAAAATCGATTTTTTTGAACTTATTATTCCGCCTCCTAATAGGGCGTAATTGTTGATAGTGCTGCAATTAAGGGTCATAATAATGAACATTTGACAAGGCATGTGCTGATGAATTATTGCAAATCAAAAATTTAATTGCCACAAAAATTTTCATTGCCAAAGGCCACACGACGAGATACGCTTTAATAATTGGCCAGATTGTGGTATTTGGCCTTATGAAATTTTCGCCTATCTCATCCTGACTGGCGTCGGCGCTGCGAAATTGATAACAAGTTAGCTCAGTTCTTAGGGATGACGATGAAAAATGAAGGTGTCTACTCGTCTGATTTCACGGGGCAATATAGTCCAATACGTTCAATTTGTTTTATATTTTGGGTTTTATAGCCAAAATGATACGACAATTCTTAACGCGTTGCAGACACGAAAGAGCAGAAAAAAACAGTTCGCTTGTAATATCCAATGAATGGTCAATTCGGATAAAAGGCGAACCAGAAAACAGAAATGACGACACTCGAAAAAGTTTAGATATTAATATTGGAAACTTAGAGAATTAGTTGTAAGTCTTTTGTTCATTTGTCTGTGACGAATGTTGAATTGCTCACTTCCGCAACCATTTATCATCCCCGGAACAAATCTCCTATCGATTTTTTTACCATCCTATTGTTCTTGTCTGTAACAAACAAACACCCGCACTTGATCCGAACACCCATGCGATCTCGTGCTAACAGCTGGTGACGTTATGCCCTATAGACCATCAACATCTTTATGCCGCTGTCTGTTATCTAGTTGATTCAAGTATGCCGAAGATAGTAGCATGCCATGCCCACAAGCTATGATCGTGCCCACCCAGCGCAGGGGCGAGTGCTTGTCACGTGCGTTTAAATTGTGGCCTACTACCACCTTGCTGTGCCGCACCAGTTCACCAGGTCCAATTGAGACGTTCGCACCGAAAAAGACAATGACAGTCAGAGAGGTGAGACGTTCGTGTTCGCTTATCAAATGATATGACAATCCACATTGTTATTACAATTGTAGTATCGACGGGATGGCAGCTGCAGGAAATTTTGCTCGTAACAGACGATTCAAGAGCTACTCTGTCATGATTGTAGAATAATTTTGAAGAAGGTAAGCTTTTATGGGGGTACTTTCCACGTCCTCCGATCACTTGACCGCACAGTGCAAGGCAAGGTTAGGTTACTGTAGCGAAGGGAAAGGGTTTCCGTTTGCTGACAGTCATCCGTTTGATTGCCGCTGTGTGGTGGATTTGAGCGGCAATCTGATTTGATATACGATGGAGTCGCCTGGCTAAACACGAGAGCCACGGGCAGTCGAGGGTCGTAAATCAATAATTGTCACGATTCTTTTGAAGACGTTGTGGACTGAGTTGTTTGCGTTTTTCCTGCTGTAAACATTGTGGGGGCCCTGACGACTGGACACTTGTGGATAATATGGCGTCGCTACACGATTATGGGACATTATCTCCAGATATGGATGATTGATCATTGAAATCGGACTGGACAATAGGCCAGAATTTGCGACGATTGTGATTGGTAAAGAGATTGCTGGAATCAGCAGGATGTTTTTTGGCTTCTGAGATATACTCTAGCATCAGAAAAAGCATCCCATCATCGGCACGTGGTTGCTTCCTCCGACTTCGTCTCTAATGTTAATTCCACTTAGTGATACAAATGACCGCATTGTGTCGTTAGTTTTCATGAACAATAAACGAATTGAATTAGATAATTTGACAATTATTGAATTGAAACAGTATCATGTCTGTTGGCCTTTGGCCAAAAATTGCGTGCTTTGAAAACGTAGGCAACGTGTTGACGTCGCCGAGACAGAAGACAAAAACTAATTAAATTTCTGGCGGAAATCAAAGTGAGCTGCGATATCGGTTGCTTGATTTGCTGTACCGATTCGAAGTATTAATAGCATGTCGTGAAATAATCTTGCCACGCGTACAAGTTGGCACCTGCGGTGATCGATTGTTCAGACTGCGGTGGCTCGAGCGGAGGATTAGTAGGCTGGTGGTCAAACGGGCAGTTTCAAGATAAATAATAAAAAATCGTGTAGATTAGCAGATAACATTTTGACATATCGATTGACCAATTGAGCGATGATAAGTTATTTCTCGACAATTCTTGAGATAAGCAGAAGTATGCAATCTGGGTTAAATCTGGGCTGAATACAATTTTGAAATAGGGAGGAAAATGTGCAAACGTCAGAGTGCGGAGGAATAAGATGAAATTAAAACAAGGGACTGGACGTTAGAAAGAAAAATAAATAAATTTAAAATATAGCTTTTACTGTGGCAGCTAATGCTTGAGCATTGCTTCTTGACAAATCTGATCAAACGGATTCGCTTGATGCTCAACGGGTCAAAAACTAACATCAAACAAGCCGAAGTGACATCCGACCCGTTTTAATGTTGGATGGTTTGAAGCAGGGCAAACTTTCTAATTTGTTTTTTTTTTATTTCGATTATAGAGGTTGTAACCTTAAGGTCATTCGCCTCTTCGGGTTAGAAAAATCTCTTATGAAAAATTTCTAACGCTATGTGTACGGTCGGGACTCGAACCGGTAAATCGATTGCCTTGTACGCAGCGCACCTGGGTTCGAGTCCCGACCCAGCACATAGCGTTAGAAATTTTTCATAAGAGATTTTTATAACCCGAAGAGGCGAATGACTTTAAAGTTAAAACCTCTATAATCGAAATAAAAAAAAGTGCATATTGCATCTAGTAAATGCTCAGTAAATGTTATTGACACAAAATTAACCCTTTTTGGTGGTGTCCTTCGGGGAAAACATATTGAAATGGTGAGTTAAGTGAAAGCAATCATGTGAAAAGAATCCCCCAGAGACAGGATTCAAACCTGCAACCCTTGGGACTCCGGCCCAATGCACAAATCCTTATGCTCCCAGGGATATGATGATGTCTCAGAAAGAACACACGATTACCACATTGGTGACAGTGATCGTACCCTGCCTCTAATGCGAAATCACGCACAACCACAGCTGTCACCCAACACATTTGATTTATTTGCCCACTAGATACCAACCCGGGCCTTAGTATCTAGCGGGCAAATTAAATAGATCAAATGTATTGGATGGCAGCTGCGGTTGTGTGTGATCCCGCTTTAGAGGCAGGGTACGATCACTGCCACCATTGTGGTAATCGTGTGTTCTTTCTGGGACATCATTATATCCCTGGGAGCATAAGGATTTGTGCATTGGGCCGGAATCCCAAGGGTTGCAGGTTCGAATCCTGTCTCTGAGTCGTTTTTTGGGTTTTGAATTACTTTTAAAAATTAATTAACTTCTTTTCCAGAAAAAATACTGCAAATCCCAACTGCACATAAAATGTCATTTGAGCTCAGTTACTCTAGAAACAAGTCGATGAAGAAACCCAGGAAGAAAACTTGTGAGTGTAGCTGCAAAGGGATGTATGTCAAGTTGGTCGGCTTCTTTAATGGATCGGTTCACATTTCGACAAGCTTCGGTATTAGCAACAGGTGTGAGTGGACCAGTTTCACAGCAGATGTCGGTCAGCGGACTAGCAACGGGAGCTAAAGAGGAATAACACGAGGTTGGAGAAAATTAGGATATCGTTAGCTGGTGAAATTTCACCGCCGATGATCACTCCGTTGGAGTGGCTGACAGCTAAACGGATCGCGAAAATGGGCAGCGGTATCGGGTGAAATACCGCCGCCGAGGAACTCTCAGCATCAGCTAGCAGATAAATAGGAACGAGTTGTACCAAGAAGGGTAAGAAACCCTGCAGAGGTGATTGTGAAGATATGTAAATCATTATGGTCCGGATCGGTTATGTCTCAAAAATTGACGATATTTGCAACAGATTCGAACAGGTCAGATAGATCAGGAAGGTTGGACAGCAAGCAAGGAAAAGCATCCATAGATTGGATAAACGCATGAACGATTAACACAAAACAAAAAGAGCAAGAGCACAATCCCTACTGAAGTAGAACCTAATGGTTGCTCCGGATGGATGAAGATATAGCGAGATACAAGTTTGCGAGGTTAAGGCTTAACTATTACAAACCAATCTGAATTTACCATGAGCCAGCTGGCAGCGGTGTCTGTTGATGATTCCTTCTCGATAAAAAAACATTTACCCAATCTGTTGAACTGAGTCGGTTGGTACACAAGACTCAGCCCTCCAGGCCTTGGAGAAAAATCTTTGAAGTTTGAGGGTTTCTATACATTGCTTTAAAAAAACGTAAAACAAATCAAAACCCTCCCCTTGAGAAATTTCTGCGCACGGGCCTAATGCTACTAACAGTGGCCATCATTTTCATTTCCGTTGGGTGGAAGGTAGCATACACCACGGCATATAATTCTCATATTCTTTTAATGAACAATGAAACCCAGTGGATTCGTCTTTTGCTGGCTCCTTCATTACTAAATGCATACAAAGCAAAACAAAAAAGACAAAGTCGGCTTCTTCTATGAAAACAAGTAGCAGAAGTAGCGACTTTCGCTTTCCTATGACAATACGAAAATTCATTTTAATTTTCATTAAATGAAATTATAGCAATGCGCATTATAAAATTGCAACTAGAATGCGGCAACAACGGGAAATATACACACCAATAGTGCTTCAGTCGTCCAATATCATCGCTAGCTCCTAATTCCACGAAATCGAACAACGACAAGTAAATATCGTTAATACTGTATTTTCGTTCGTCCAGCACTAGATTTAATATCGAAGGGACTAATGTTGCTCTATATCTCAAAGCGAAAAAGAGTGTGCAGAGGAAATAATGAAATTGAATTTACACGTATGCTTTGTCCTAGGCCGTTGTCTCATTTTCGTTTTCGCAAAGTTCTGGTGCTTTAGCAAGTAGCGTCGCTGTCTCGTCATTTTCGCCTGATTTTTGTAAAATAAAAAATAAAAACGACTCTGGCATACAAGCACATGGAAAAACCCGATTTTAAATCATCTGATCGTAGTTCGGTCTTGATTAATTCCCACTAATTTCATGCAACGAGTCGAAAATCTTGAACAGAAATAATTGTGAATTCAGTTGGTTTTTGCAAGTCAACCAATCTTGTCAGATCTCCGGAGACTGTTGGTCGGGAGAGAAGGTAATTATTAGGATTAGGATTAGTTTGTGCAGCTCCGTGCTGGTAACCAGGGCCAAATAGAACAAAAATCTTTCTCCCGGGGAATATTTTCTTTGGCAAACAAATTAGCCCTTATCATGACTATTAAACCATTCAAAAGAATTTAATTTGAAAATCTTTTCCTTCATCAACTATTATTTTTACTTTTGATGGGTGGAAAGCAGCCTACATATAGAAGAAAACCTGTTTTAGTCCACCAAGTGGTGCAATTGTGCCTTTCTCATTTCTCCAAACTATGATTCCATGGCTGGTTATATTCGTTTCAATTGGGGAAATATTTACTACATATTTAGTACACTTTTTGTCACGGATGCTTCCGGAAGTACATGCATCGGTTTGGACATGCTTCGTCACCCTTTTGCCCGGAGTGCGTGAACGTGCACCAGATGCCGGAACAGATGGGCTTCGAATGCCCTAGGTTCGAACTAGTTCGAAGGGGTATGGCTGGTAAGACAGTTGAGAATATTGTCGAAGAGATGTACCACGTCGCTGTCAACAGAGTTGTTACGAGTATACTCTCCGAGTTGCAGAGGAAGTGACGAAGGGACCAACAAAAAGTAGCGTCATTGGCTAGAACGCCGCCGTGGAACCACAAATCGGGTTTCGGGTGAAATTCCGCCGCCCGGGAACTCTCAGACGTTGTAGACTAGGTCTACCGCCGGGGACCAGTTGAGTAGTACGCGACATAGCACCGGTTTTGGGTCGTCGGGGTGCCAGCGAACCAGACGTCAAGCTTCCCCGGAATCACCGGACCGACCTTGACACCCTACCGGGAAGGAGAAGCAGATTAGAGTGGAGAACACGCCAGTTTACGCGACTCCAAAGGGAACCAGAACCTGGCCAGGAGACGGAAGACCAGGCGGGCCCAAAAGGCAAACGATCGAGGACGCTGTTGTTTCCGGCGGAAAGGACGTCACTCAACAGGGAGAAAGCTGGAGTACCGTTGTAGGTCGGAAGGAGAAACAGCAAAAGCAGAAGGAAGAGCGAAAAATGAAGCAGAAGAGAAAAGGAAAACCTCCTGCTCGTCAGAAGGCGGCAAAGGGAGAAGCCGTACTCGCCAAAGCCAATGACGCGACGACGTATACAGCGCTGCTCAAGAAGGTCAGCGAGGACCCGGAGCTGAAGTATTTTGGGGAAATCAGGTGTACTCAAAAAAGCAAGATGCTCTTCAAGTTGAAGGAGGATCCCACGACTAGTAGCTCGACCTTGCAGAAGACTATTACCAAATCGATGGGTGAAAAAGCAGAAGTTAAAGCCTTGAATCCGAAGATGGTGATTGTGTGCAAGGACCATGATGAAATCACAACGGAAGACGAGCTGAGAGGCGCACTGAAGCAGCAGTGTAACCTGGGCGGGGTGCACCTGACGATCCGGTTAAGGAAGCGATACGGAGGAACTCAGACAGCGATGATTCGTTTAATGGTAGCGCTGTCGATAAGGCACTGGAGGTAGGCAAAGTTACGGTTGGATGGTTGAGATGCCCGTTGAGTACCACCCCACGAGTGAATAAACAAGCGGAGAAATGTTTCAAGTGTTTGGCCGAACTTCAGGCTTCTCCGGAATCGACGGACCGACCGCGACTTCCTGCCGGATAGCTCGTGAGCAGGCTAGGTTTACCGCCGGGGATTATCGTGAGTAGACCGCGTCGAATAGCTAGCAGTGGGTTGTTGGGGCGCCAGTGAACCGGAAGCTACGCTCCACCCAGAATCGCTGGACAGACTTCAGCACCTACTGGCTGGCCGGTTGAGTAGGCTATGTCCACCACCGGAGACTAGATCCAGTAGATTGGGACGAAGCTAAATGGCTCACGGAATCGAGCATCGGTGTCGGGAGAAATCTACTGCCGGGGAATTCACAGTAGAGTAGATTCGCCATCGAGGACTATCCGACCATATTGTGACAAAAATGGGAGCTAAATGGTTCACGAAACAAACACCGGTACCGAGAGAAATTCCGCTGCCGAGAAACTCTCAGTCGGGGTAGGGTAGCTCACCGCCGGATAATATGCGAGTAAAACTTGATAAAGTTCGGAGCTAAATGGCTGAAGGAAGCGGGTATCGGTGTCAAAAATTCATCCGTTGGGGAGTACGGTGAGTTCACCGTATATCGTGAAAGGGCTGGGAGCTGAATGATTCACAGAAACAGGAGCTAAATGGCTCATGGAATTGGTATCTATACGGCTCACGGGGACGAGAGCTAAATGGCGACGTAATAAATGGAGAAACGAAGCAAGAGAAGAGTCGAGAGTTAAATCAAAGCTCATAGGTTGAGCCATTTCATAAACCAAGTGAGGCTCCGAGATAGAGCAAAGAGGTGCGACGAAAGCACAACGAGACCCTCCCCACGAAGTAATACCTTGATGTAGTTCCGATGGGAAGAAGGGCGATAAAAGAGTAAGGAGTGTTTTTAGAGGTTAGGTACGAACGTGAGTCCCGCATTGTACCAATACACAGGCCGGGCTTTTGAAGCTGTTTATACCTTACTATAAAAAATAATATACATACATACACACATGTATACAAACAGACAGTTTTCGATCTTGACGAACTTACTCGAATGCTATATGAGACTCGGCCCTCCAGGCCTCGGTTAGAAGGTCGGGTTCGGCCAGTGGGATAATCATATGTTCTTTCTGGGATGTCATCATACCCATGGATAGTATAAGGGTTAGTGCATTGGGCCGGAGTCTCAAAGGTTGCGAGTTCGAATCTCGCCTCTGGGGAATTTTTTTCTCATGATTGCTAGCTTCACTCACCATTTTCGATCGTTTTCCTCGTTGGATACCACCAGTCCAGAAAAGTCTACAGTTTAAAAAAACGAACTGGTAGAATAAACGAAAAGTTGAAACGTTGAAGAGGTAAAAAATAGAGAAGTTTAAAATTATAAAGTAGAAAAATTCAGTAGATGACATATAGAAAACTAGAAATGTTTGAATGATGTAAGCTAGAGAAGTATAAACCTGCCTATAAATAGACGAGACAACAGGACACACGTCACAAAAAACACTATAGATTTTGTTCTAGCTATTCTAATACGGCAACAGTAACCGCTTGTGAATAACTAGAACAAAATCCATACTGAATATTTTTTGAGGTATGCTACTTGTTACCTCGTCTGCAGAGAGCTTGAAAGTAATACGGGTGGAAAAGTAGAAAAAAGAAAAGTAGAAACGTTAAACAGTAAAAAAGTAGGAAAGGGGAAAGGTAGAAAATTAGGAAAGTAGAAAAGTAGGAAAGTAGAAAATTAGAAAGTAGAAAATTAGAAAAGTAGCAAAGTAGAAAGGTAGAAAAGTAGCAAAGTAGAAAAGAAGAAAAGTACGAAAGTAGAAAAGTAGTAAAGTAAAAAAGTAGAAAAAAACCTGTTTTAATCCACCTAGCGGTGCAATTGTGCCTTTCTCATTTCTCTAAACTATGGCACGGAGGCTTTTCATGTTCAACATAATTGTGGAAATGTCCATTACATTCTTAGTACACTTTGCACTTATACACAATGGCATGCCAGCCACGAACTTGATGAGCTACGTGTCGACGGTGAAACACTTGAAACAAAAAAATATCATACTCCATTAGCCTAATCAGCATTAGATCAATGTTATCTGCTTGCTAACTCATTTTGTCATGCGGGGCTGGGTATGTGAAGAGGGCGAAAGTCCCATGAACGAACGACTCCCCAGCTTAAATTGGTATGCTTTGTGATACAGTGGTGGTTTAAAGATGATGGGGTTGAAAGGGAGGGGTATGAGGACTGGATGGGGTGGTGGTCTGAGGGGTGATTTAAGGAGATTTTTAAAGGAGGGGCGCGAACAGTAGAGAGGGGGGGGGGGTGTAACCCCTCTCCGTAAACCATCAACTACGCCCCTGTTAAAATCCAGAAACCCTAAACGAGTCGAAAAAAAAATTTGGCCGGGATTAGGTTGACGTTTTTCAGAGTGATTGCATAACCTTTCTATATGAGAAAGGCAAAAATGTGCCAAAATCCAAAAAAGTGAATCGTAGTCAAATTTTTTTTTCGAGTTTGCATCAAATCTCGACGTTTCATGCACCTTGAACACATTTAGCATCAAAAATAAAAATTCTATTTTTAATTTTTCCTATAGTTTATATGAGAAATTTCTGTGTGGCCGCACTCTGAAACCCGTAATTCCGGAACCAGAATTCCGATCGATCCAAAATTCAATAGCAGCCGATGGGAAGGTTGCACCTTTCATTTGAGACTAAGTTTGGGCAAATCGGTCCAGCCATCTCTGAGAAAAATGAGTGACATTATTTGACACATACGCACATACATACACACACACACATACACACATACACACACACATACACACACACATACATACATACACACACATACAGACTTTTTCCGATCTCGACGAACTGAGTCGAATGGGATATGACACTCGGCCCTCCGGGCCAGGATTAGGTTGACGTTTTTCAGAGTGATTGCGTAACCTTTCTATATGAGAAAGGCAAAAAGAAAAGTAGAAAGGTATAAAAGTAGAAAAGCAAAAAAGTAGAATAGTAGAAAATTAGAAAAGTAGCACAGTAAAAAAGTACGAAAGTAGAATATTAGAAAAGTAGCAAAGAACAAAAGAAGAAAAGTAGAAAAATACGAAAGTAGAAAAATAGCAAAGTAGAAAAGCAGAAAATTAGAAAAGTAGCAAAGTAGAAAAGTATAAAAGTAGCAAAGTAGAAAAGCAGAAAAGTAGAATAGTAGCAAAGTAGAAAATTAGAAAAGTAGCAAAGCAGAAAAGTACGAAAGTAGAAAAGTTAAAAAGTAGCAAAGTAGAAAAGCCGAAAAGTAGAATATTAGAAAAGTAGCAAAGAACAAAAGAAGAAAAGTAGATAAGTACGAAAGAAGAAAAGTAGATAAGTACGAAAGTAGAAAAGTAGCAAAGTAGAAAAGCAGAAAAGTAGAATAGTAGAAAATTAGAAAAGTAGCACAGTAGAAAAGTACGAAAGTAGAAAAGTAGAAAAGCAGAAAAGTAGCAAAGAACAAAAGAAGAAAAGTAGAAAAATACGAAAGTAGAAAAATAGCAAAGTAGAAAAGCAGAAAATTAGAAAAGTAGCAAAGTAGAAAAGTATAAAAGTAGCAAAGTAGAAAAGTACGAAAGTAAAAAAGTAGAAAAGTAGCAAAGTAGAGAAGAAGAAAAGTGGAAAAATACGTAAGTAGAAAAGTAGAAAAGTAGCAAAGTAGAAAAGTAGCAAAGAAGAAAAGTAGAAAAGTAAGAGAGTAGAAAAGTAGCAAAGTAGAAAAGCAGAAAAGTAGAATAGTAGCAAAGTAGAAAAGTTAAAAAGTAGCAAAGTAGAAAAGCCGAAAAGGAGAAAAGTAGAATATTAGAAAAGTAGCAAAGAAGAAAAGTACGAAAGTAGAAAAGCAGAAAAGTAGAATAGTAGAAAATTAGAAAAGTAGCACAGTAGAAAAGTACGAAAGTAGAAAAGTAAAAAAGTAGAAAAGTAGCAAAGTAGAAAAGTACGAAAGTCGAAAAGTAAAAAAGTAGCAAAGTAGAAAAGCAGAAAAGTAGAAAAGTACGAACGTAGAAAAGTAACAAAATAGCAACGTAGAAAAGCAGAAAAGTAGAAAATTGGAAAAGTAGCAAAGTAGAAAAGTAGCAAAGTAGAAAAGCAGAAAAGTAGAAAAGTACGAACGTAGAAAAGTAACAAAATAGCAACGTAGAAAAGCAGAAAAGTAGAAAATTGGAAAAGTAGCAAAGTAGAAAAGTAGCAAAGTAGAAAAGTACGAAAGTCGAAAAGTAGAAAAGTAGCAAAGTAGAAAAGCAGAAAAGTAGAAAAGTACGAACGTAGAAAAGTAACAAAATAGCAACGTAGAAAAGCAGAAAAGTAGAAAATTGGAAAAGTAGCAAAGTAGAAAAGTACGAAAGTAAAAAAGTAGAAAAGAAGAAAAGTGGAAAAGTAGAAAAGTAGAAAAGCAGGAAAGTAGAAAATTAGAAAAGTAGCAAAGAAGAAAAGTAAGAAAGTAGAAAAGCAGAAAAATAGAATAGTAGCGAAGTAGGAAATTAGAAAAGTAGCAAAGTAGAAAAGTTAAAAAGTAGCAAAGTAGAAAAACCGAAAAGTAGAAAATTAGAAAAGTAGCGAAGTAGAAAAGTAGCAAAGAAGAAAAGTACGAAGGTAGAAAAGTAGCAAAGTAGAAAAGCAAAAAAGTAGAAAAGTAGCAAAGTAGAAAGCAGAAAAGTACAAAAGTAGAATATTAGAAAAGTAGCAAAGAAGAAAAGAAGAAAAGTAGAATAGTACGAAAGTAGAAAAGTAGCAAAGTAGAAAAGCAGAAAAGTAGAATAGTAGAAAATTAGAAAAGTAGCACAGTAAGTAGCAAAGTAGAAAAGAAGGAAAGAAGAAGAGAAGAAAAGTAGAAAAGTAGAAAAATAGAATAGTAAAAAAGTAGAAAAGTTAAAAGTAGAAAGTTAGAAAAATAGTAAAAGAGATAAAAAGCAGAACTGTACAAAATTAGAGAAGTGAAAGTAGATAAGTAAAAATAGTAAAACCAGATGAGTAATAAATCGAAAATGAATATTATCAGCAATTTTAAAATAAATTAGTCCAGGGGTTTTGTGTTTAGACTCCCTAGAATATGGCACTTGACCAAGGCATCAGACAAATGCTAATCTGTAGGTAGATGAGAAAACTGTGTAAATAATTCAAAGCAGAGTCAAACGATAAAAAATTCTGCCGTTGCATAATGCACCGAGATTGGTTGCGTTTTTCCCTGTGGGTGAAACCAAATGTACCTGTCTTGACAAGACATATTTAATGTCAATAGTTCAACATTTATCCATACAGATCCGTTTGAATCAGGCGGGATTCACACTGTTATCGGCGATCATCTAGCCACTATCAAATGCTAGATCGTGACAATCGTAGCTGAGTATTGCCGGTGGCGCATAGTTTGTTCAGGGATTTTTTTAAATTTACATAAGCTTGTTCAGATCAGAAATATTATATCATAGTTTCAAATTGGCTTAGCTACATGGCTAATAAGTTAATGGTACAAAGTCAATTGAAATGGTGAATTTCATTCCGTCGTTCGCTCGCAAAACAGACCGAATATTTAGATTATTTGTTGTGGTTATTATTGCAATTCAATATCGATTGTTCCACATGCTTCGTAGGAACTGACGTGGCACCACAGATCAGCAGAATCATCTGTTCCACCAACGTTAACATCTCAATCCAAATTTGGTACTTGCAATTTTGTCTTCAGGAACGCCACTTTTGGTTACAATTGCTTAGTAAAAAATGGAAGACAATGTACCTTACATAAAATAGGTTCGTCAATTGATGGTCCCTAACAAAAATTTTATGATTCAAGAGCTTACTAAATATGTGACCAACACATTGGATATAGAATGGTTTCACACTAAGGATTATAGTACATGTACGTTTTTCCTTTTTATTGGGGGATCAACGGGAGATGGCGTAAGTTAGGATCAGGTTTTCAACAGCAGAAACTTTGTCTGTATGTCTACGAAGTGAAGATCACGTTTATTTCCGTTGCACGAATTTTCGAAAATTTCCCGTTCCGACTCGCTTTATTAACGGGAATCCCCGCGTCAACTATATTTACAACACAATCGCGTACATGTACTGTTCAATTCATTACTCGTTCTTTTCAACATCGACGGCCACGTTTCCATCGAGTGCTGCTAAATTGGTAGAAAACAGTCTGTTGAATGCTAGCGTTCTATGAATTTCAAATGAGTTCATCACTTGAACGTTTGCTTGTTTTTCAAGTTTGGCGTTTCCATAGAGACTCCTCCCATGCCCCAGGCCTGTTCTGTTAACACAAGCTAAAAAACAAACAAACAATAAATAACAAATCCCACTTAAAATGCGAATAGCGGCGATCCACCGTCCACCGTACAGGGTAATGAGGGAAATCACGTTTTTTTTTCGGTGCGGTATTTTTCGCCACACAGCTTAGCCAACTCAAAGCAAATGATCGTAAAATTATATTGACCGATCGTCATAAAAGCTCATAAAGTTTGCAGGTAGATTACTCGTTGGACGTGTGGAATGCTGAACGGTACAATTGTCTTTAGAAGTGGCATGGAGCAAGGCAGCACGTGTACTACGATGACAGGCCAAACACACATACACCTTTGTGAAATTGAGTGATTTCCATCGCACTTTTCTTCTAGTGGGCAGGTAAAACCTAACAACTTTGCAGTTGGCGAGATGGTTACTTGCATATTCTGGGCTGGAAATTTTCACGATAAAATTATGGCCCATCACAGGTTGCTTGGATCACTGTCAGAGCTGCTGTGATCGCGTGCTTAATAGCCATAGGGTAGACGAGCCCTTATTCATCTCATTAGTCAGGATATCACACTATTTCGATGATAACTCGACTTAGAGTTAGTGGATTGCGCTTAAATAGGTATCATCATCTTTGCTTCGTTCCTAAGCACAGTTTAAAATTTTTTCCTGGGAAATGTAAAATACTCGCGTTTGAGCGAAGCGAAAAGTCGAGCACAACGTACCCTTATTCATCCTACCATTTGAGCTAATGCGTTGAATAGAGATAGCAGATACTGCTCTAACTAATGTGTTCAAATGGGTGAGATGAATAGAGGTGCTAAGATGAATTAGGGAGCAGTTACCCTATGTGTGTTTATTCGTTCAACCGAGACACTCCAAACAATGTTAATATTTGCTAGATTGTCGTTGAGTTTTATGACATAACTGTACAAAGATCGCATCGGCTACAAACTGGATTGGATGATGAGTGTTTGTCAATTTTTCGGGGGAACGTGCAAAAACCGGTAATGGTCGGATCGGAATGGCGTTGTTTTGTATTTGAACGTTTGTTTCAATTACACTCGATGGGCGTATGGCTGAGCCCGTTATATGCGGAAAGAGAAAATAAATTTCCAACCTTCAAATAGATGATAGATTTGTTATTACTGAATATCGTAGGTTTTTTTTTGTACTCAGCATTTAGAATAAAACGTTATTCAAGTTTTTCACGATCTTTAAAAAAAATCACAAATATTTTCTCTTTTTCGTCTACGTTAATGAATACTGTATTTATTGATATCATTTGACATTTTGTTGGTTTTTGCCAAGTTCCAAGTAGTCCGCTCAGATAACATTGGTCCACCAACACAGTGGCGTAGTGGGGTTAACCCCCCAAACCAAAATTAATTTAATTGAAGAAAAATTAATGGTGATGACCAGTTTAATTTAACCCATTCATGCCCATGTTGTTTGTGGACAACAACGTTTTTAAACAGCTATAACTTTTGATTGAAGCAAGATTTTCTCACCAAAACAAGTAAGGCTAATAATTGTGACTACACTGAAGTCTTTTTTTATGCGGTTTTTTTATGCGGATTTTTTTATGCGACTTTTTTTATGCGGATTTTCAAAGTTATGCGGTTTTTTTTACGCGGATTTTCAAAGTTATGCGGTTTTTTTTATGCGGATTTTCAAAATTATGCGATTCTTTTTATGCAGCTTACTTTTAATTTCTAGGGCATCACCTGAAGCGACTTTTATCGAAAGATAGATCCTCATGAATGCACATGCTTAAACAAAAGACATAAAATGTTCATATTTTTATTTTAGGTTATAAATTACTAGTCTTTGGGTTAAGGATATGAGAAGCATTCTTGATGCAGTGAAAATAAAAACAGAAAATGACTGAATACCTTTTTACCTTTCTCATAATAAAACTTATGCAATCGGGCGGAGGCCCGCAGAGCCGAATCTCTTATATCATTCGACTCAATTGGGCGAGATCGGAAAAAAAGTCTCTGAGCGTGTATTTTTTTTACTTGGTGATAAAACTTTTACGCCGACCCGGCACACGTTCAGTAGTTAGACCATACTACCGATTTCGTCCATCGTATGCCAGAGTCAGGGACTCTGAACAGAGAAGATAACTCTGAACCCCTATTCCTCTAAACTCCACCAAAAAGTCCGACATTTGCCTGATCCCCCGAATTCCATTTAACATGACTACTTAGGGGGGAGGCGTGCTAATGCACTTCACTTGATTCCAGGTCTAGCTGGTCGTGCTAGATTTCGCTTGTCTAATAACCGCCATATCAGTCCAGCACGGCATTATAGGGGAGAGGGGGTAACAATGAAACACATTTTTTATACGATTTCATTTTGATGATAATACATGTTATTTGTGTAGCTAAAAGTGATACATAGTTTCACTCTGTTGTTAACTAATGTATATATTTTTTCCAGCTGGTAAAATTCACGGGAAATAACTTTTTTTGGGTAATCAACAGTCGGTGGTAAAATGTACCAGTGAGCCCCATGGGTAGGAACTATGAAACACGACGTCGTCTACAGTGAAATATTCTACTTGCGAATTTCATTCTATTGTTTTGACGAATAAAGATCCTAAAGCTTCCTATTAAAGTTATTTTGAGACGCAAATTGTTTGTTTCCGCAAGATATCACTATATCATCGCGTAATATCGGACCACCATATACCATATACACGGAAAACCCCGCAATCACAAAAAATGAATATTGAAATTTTTGATTTTTGTCTTGACTGTTTCAACTAAAAATTGTTGATTCAACTAACTGTCCTGTTGATTTTCGCATCATCAATTGGCTGAAAAATTAGTTGTTTTTGAAAGCTGTCAGTTTTCAGAAAATAAAGACAGCAAAAAGGAAACAAAAATTTGCAAATTTTATTTAACCATTTCTTTAGTTGAAAAGGATACGTCAGTTTTCTCGCTATGTTCATTTTGTAAAATTTTTGAGGCTAACATAAAAGAGCTTGATTTTGAAGTTTAGATTAATAAACCAGTTATAATACTTAGAAGTGCCTAACTAACTTAGTGATATATATGTGAATTTATGGAAGTATTTTTATATAATACATCAGGTAGACAACAAATTGCATGATTCGACTGATGTTCGAACGTGAGCAAATCTTCTGGGACCAGGTGTGTATGTTACAAATCATCCATCCAAACAAGATATGTAATGTTTTTTTGAAAATTCATCATGATCCCATGGTTAGAAAGAAGTTCGAAAATAATGGAGATCCAATATGGCAATGTAAAATGAGTGATCCGACTAGAACAAATCTTAAGCATTATTCGGTCGATCTGGCTATCACCATTACTATAGAAAGTCAATGCTATATATTTTTGTTATAAAATAGAATTAATGTAAACGTATTGGCGCTGAACAGTGTTAATATTTATATTTCCTAGTGATACAACGCGTTTGATGGATAAATCAAGCCATTGATATGATAGCAATAAACTTCTTTGAAGATAATTTGGCTTTTTATTACTGGGTAACAAATCCTCCTTATAATTAACAAAATCGTTAGCTGTTACAACTGGTTGGGATATTTTTCAATAATACAATTGATTGAAACAACCATCTTGGTTTTTAGTTTCAACACGCACCAATCTTGAAATCAACAATTATATTAGTTGTTACAACTGGTTGGGAATTATTCCAATATTACAATTGACTGAAACAACCATCTCGGTTTTCAGTTTCAACTCGCACCAATCTTGAAATCGACAATTATATTAGTTGTTACAGCTATTTGATGAGCTGATTCGGATGGTGTGTGTCTTTGCTAGCTGACAGCATCACATTTTCAGCTAGATGATTTAGTTGTTTCAGCAACTGTTTTGTTCATTCAAAAACAAAAATGAAAGATTAGAAAAATCAACAATCGTTTAGCTGTACCAAATTTTAACCAATCGATTTCAGAAATTCGACTAATATATTAGTTACTATGCGATCGGGAGCGTTTCCGTGTATAAGATGCAATCCTGAAAGAGGCGATAATTTCTACAAAACTTGCCCAAATTGACAAACTTTCCATTTAATGAAATGTATTTATCGTGGAAAATCGGAACCCATTCACATTTTAATATAGATCACAAAGACAAGAAATTTTCACTGTTCCCCATATATCATCGTTTCACAGCTACCCAATGGGTCTATTTATGAAGATTGTCAAATTGCACAGAACCATGATAAGTTACCAAAAAACTTTGTTCGCGGCAAATGTTGAGCATAAAATTTGCTACAAATAACAGTAGAATAAACATTTGTGTGGTGAACGGTAACTCATAAAAATTAAATAATGATTTTTATGGCAAATTTACTCTGACTGTTATAAAACAAACAAATATCCATTAAAAGAGATAGAGTTATCAGAAATCTTCCAAAATATAGTAACACGTGTAAAGAATAAGAAACCATGAAATATGAGGGAATGAGACGATTATGTTCATGCATTATGATTTTATTGCGATTGTTTCATAGTTCCTGCTGATCCACCGTTACCCTCTCTCCCCTATCCTACATGCCCTCCTCTCTACGTTGACCAGTTGGATGCCGTGGCCGATCCGGTGATTCCGGTTGGGGGGTGGCTTCCGGTTCACTGGTGCCCCGACGAACCTGGTGGTTTGTCGTGTTCGGTGCTACTCGGCGTAGTCCCTGACGGTGGAGCTTGCCTAGCTCGGCGGAGAGTTCCCCGACGAAAGAATGTCTCACGCTACCGTTGACGGACGCGTTATTCTTCCTTAGATGCAGTCCGGCAGAATGCCTAGGTCAGTCCAGCGATTCCCGGTGGAGGATTGCGTCCGGTTCACTGGTGCCCCGATGATTCAAGCCGGCGATTCACTACGGACTACTCGGAATAGTCCCCGACGGTGGATCTTTCCTACTCCGACGAAGAGTTCCCCGGCAGTGGAAGATCTTCCGAAACCGATACTACCCGGGCAGATGCCGAGGTCGGTCCTACGATTCTGGGTGGAAGGTAACTTCCAGGTGACAGGCGTCCCGATGAGCATCTGCCGGAGCTACTTCCCGATCTATTCGAACTAGTCCCCGGCGGTGGGCCTAGTCTACTCCGACGGAGAAATTTCCCGACGTTGAAATTTCTCTCGAAATCGTTATCTCGATGCTGGTCGGTTAGGTGCCGAGGTCAGTCTTGCGATTCCAGAGAGTCACGGTTCCGATAGCATAAGTCATTAAGTGACTTTACGCTTGTCTGGACATGTCGCAGACTCAGGTGATTCGCATTTAATGCCAAAAGATCCTGACTCCTGCGTTGCAGAAGAAAAAGAGTTAAGTAGCCATGAAACTCTAAGCTTGCTCATGATACCCTACTCCACGCTTTTCTCTAAACTTTCTTACTTCAAATCCTTGCTCTTCCTTGAGTACTATGGCTCTTAATAATGAATATTTCACACCTTATGTGTTTTTTATGCGGATTTTCAAAATCATGCAGTTTTTTATGCGGATTTTCAAAGTTATGCGGTTTTATTTTATGCGGATTTTCAAAGTTATGCGGTTTTTTTTATGCGGATTTTCAAAGTTATGCGGTTTTTTTTTATGCGGATTTTTTTTTATGCGGTACGTATCCCCCGCATAAAAAAAAACTTCAGTGTATTAACAGTTACAAGGATCAGCTCTTGAACTGAAGTTATTGCAATTAGTCTGATTGGATTCCAATGAAGCAGTGCTGCCAGAGACGACGGAAAATGAATTTTTCATATATCTTCATTATGTTGCAATATTATTGAAAACTGATAAAACATATCAATTTAGACTATCTTTGGCGACGTTTTCCACGTAATTGGACTATTGTAAATAATCTTAGAGAAGTGCATTGAGCATTGGAAGGTAAAAATTGAGCAGCTTCTAGCACTGCGAGGAAAGCACCTATCTTTATGAAAAAAGACTTTTCGTATTTCTTGAGCCCAACTTTTTTCTAGTGTAAGTAGAAAAAACTATTTCAAAACTATTTTTCCTTGGAAATGGTGGGTCCTAGGAAAAATAGTTTTGAAATAGTTTTTTCTACTTACACTAGAAAAAAGTTGGGCATGAAAGGGTTAAAAAAATATTTAATATTTAAATTATAATTTTAAAAGTTTATTATCTGAACATTACATTGAAAACTTAATGTTTTAAACACCATGAGAACCTTTGGTAAACTGTGGGAATGGGGTATTGTAACTGATCTCAGTGAAAATCTTATCCACATAGAAACTGATGAAAAATGACGTTCTCAGTTGGCCTCTAGTTGGTCAGGATCAGTTTTTATGAGCATTTGATTATTTTTTGTACTATAAATTATGTGAATAGCCACTAAGTAGGATTGGAAATGATGAAAATTAAAAATATTTTCAAGTTAGTGAAGAGACCTCGTTCTTCTTATCACACCTTGCCATAGCCCTTTGCGAGTTTCAAAAGGTCTTGAAAGTATCTCTAATACTCATCACACATCACTCGATAGATCGATGCGAAAATACGGATTTCCGAACAAAAGACAATAGATTGTCTTTTGTTCGGAAATCCGTATTTTGGCATTATACGCCAATTTTCTCAACTAACTCGCTTGCTCACGATGATTAGCGGCGACAAAGAATTTGGGAGAACACCTTCAGCAATGTTATTGCTTAGTAACTAGTCGCAGCAACCCCTCTCGTCGTCTACTGCTATTTCAATGTTCTTCATAATACACTTATCGATCAGCCTTACACTCGGTCGTGAGAAGGTCTCCATTAGTATCTCTTCGTATGTCGGCCTGTGGTACATAGCCTTTGCTCGAGTAATTTATCTACTCGTAGAATTTTCGTAACTCTGTACAGATGCTCCATCACCTCGGTATCCCGATCTTCCTGTAGGCGATTCCGAATCTATATTCGCATATCTATTAGACCGGCAACAATTTTGATTTTTTTCGGAACACTGCTAATTCAAATGGTAATTGGATGCAAAGATCATATGCTAAATATGAGTTTTTTCCAATAGCTCTAGTTTACCCACAAGATGTTTCAAGTATAGTAGGGTATAGTAGGGGAATTATGGTTAAAACCGACACCTTAAGCTTAACACTTTTTCTAAGTTGCCACAAAACCAATAAAATTATAATTTTAATGCACAATTCTTCTTCAGAAAATTCTTAACAAGACTTAATTTTTTCAGCGCTTCGAAAAATTAATTTCATTAAAAATTATTGGTTGTAAAACTTGGAAAACAAAGTGACTTTTTGTAGGCACTGCGGGTAAAACCGACACCCTATAGGGGTAAGATCGACACCCCCTTTAATTTCTTTTCTCTCCACTTTATTAAAATCTTTATCTTTATTAAAAATTAGATATATGCGTGATTAATAAAGTGTGAGTATGTATGATGCAAAATATGTGCTTTTTATTGCTTCATCATGTAGTGAGGGGAAGAAATTTCGAAAGCGTAGTACTATAAATAAGAGTATTTTATGCTATAGGATTATTTATTGATAGGAGTATTTCCAAATAATCCTTGCGCACATCATTGTAACTTCCAGTGTCATTTTATTTCGTAAGAGAAGATTTGCAAGCGTTCTACGTTCTGCTAATTGGATTCATTCACTTATAAGTGACACACACACACATTTCTTAGTAAAACTATCTTTTTCAGATTTGATTTTTCGGACTCTGATTATCAACGATCTATTGGGGTATCCATAATATCATTGTCTCATTGTGATAAAGTTCGTCTATGAAAAACCAAGAAAACACTAGAAATTCGGTTTGATGAGCTTTTAGGAGAAATAGCAAAAGCTTCGATAGAATTAGATAAGCAAAAATTCCAATTTTTGATTTTTAAAGAGACTTATAAGAAATAAACACAATAAAAGTATTTCTGTGTATTTCAGCTATTACTATAGTGTGCTAATAGTGTAATTGAAATGTCACAAAGATCCCCAGCCTTTTGTAATGAATCGCAAGTAAACACAACCATCTTAACAGTGTGTCGGTTTTACCCTAACCAAAGGGTGTCGGTTTTACCCCAACAGCGCACATTTTTTTATAGAAGCAATTAAAAATATTGAATTTCTCAAACTCGTCTTCAATGCATCTAATTAATCATAGGAAAGGCCGATAATAATAGGTACTGGGGTGATTTGAAAAGCTTTTGTTCGGTTAAAACCTTAAAATCTACCAACGAAATTTTACATCCAGACGAGTATGAACGCTGCTGTCGTATGTTTTGTTTATTTTTCTGACATTCGGCGCACTAACGTAAATCCAATTTTTATTCAAATGCTCTACATAAACGTACTAATAATAATGTATCATTATGAAATGAATAAAAATTTGATTTCTAGGCAAAGTTGTGGGGTGTCGGTTTTACCCACAGTGTGGAAACTCGGAAATAAAAACTTAAAATCCAATAAAAAATTCCACAGTAACTCTGCATATCTCAAAACTTATGGTCGCGTAGCTTATTTCATAGCGAATAGCTTTGTTGAAGACTGCATATTGATTGGAGGTTCCCCTATAAAGTTATTTAACTTTGAAAACCAACCGATTTTTTTTGAAAATTCCTTTTCTAAGCATGTGCGAGAAAGAGGAATCATGTGCGAGAAAGAGAGGCAACACATAATTTTATATGACAATATATTTTTACTGCTACATCGGATCAATTTGCAGTCTTCGGCAATGTTGATCCTTATACTTTAAGCTATATATCTGTAGATTTTGGGATGCACAAGATGACACTGGCATTTTGTACTGAATTTATTGCTTCTATTGCCTATTTTTCATACATTTTCACACACAACTGGATTTTTGCCAACAAGCAGGTGTTCTGAGCTCTCGAGAATTTGTTGTTTTCTGATGTAATCACTGATCAACGCAACTCGCTTACGTAATTCTTTGGTGCTTCATCACAGCAGCTGGGGTTCGCGACGTTATCCAGGTGATCGGATCGCTGTTGACCGGATTTCAAGGTACTCTGTGATAGTTCCACGCCGGCGCATAAAAAAGAATAGAAACGGTCGTCCACCATTGCGAATAAACATAAATTCATCTGTCATCGGTCGGTTGTATGTATAGCTGGTGCTCTCGGTCGCTTGTCGTGATCTTGCATGCAATTGATCTTTGCTATTATCATCGGGAAATCGTGTTTCGTCTCTAACCGTTCTTGGCAATCATAGGGAAACCAAATTTCGTATCAAATGACTGATGGTGAAGATTCTGTGTTTTGCTATTTATGCGAAAAAGAGGAGGAAAACATAGCACGCGTAGTGGAGTGTATAAATTGCAATAAATGTTGCCATTTCAAATGTAAAAAAATATATGGCAATGCGGTAGCAAAAGTGAAGAAAAAGCCTTATTTTTGTTCAGTTGAATGTACTCAGATGCATAAAAGTCTCAATAACAACGATAATGACAAGGACGAATTGATGCAGGAGTTGAAACTTATCGCGCAGTCCTTACGTGAAGTCCGGCAGGAGTCGGCGCATACAAGACTTTCACTGGATCACAGCATCAAGGCCATCGCTGAAACAACTCACAACATTGAGCAGTCCCAGGAATTTCTTTCGAACAGTTTTGAGGAGCTTCAAGCAGCTTTGAACGCGTTCAAGGAGGACTTAGGCGGTTTGAAAGCAGAAAATGCTACAATGAGAAGAGACCTTGCAGAATGGCAGAACAAGCATCAAGCTCTCGCAGAAACTGTGGATCGACTTGAGGCGGATTTAGATCGACTTAATAGAGCGTCAATAGCGGGGAATGCTGTCGTTTTGGGACTTCCTATGACTGACGGTGAAAATCTGAAGGAATTGATTATCAAGCTAGGTGATGTTGTCGGTTACAAGATCGATGCAGATGTCATCACAACAGCGCGGCGTTTGCAGATCAAGAACACTAGTGGAATACCAGCACCCATCTTAGTAACATTCAGGGCAGGAGATTTTAAAGAGCAACTGATTCAACATAAACAAGCTCACGGTGTGCTATTTGCATCTGAAATTTGTGAAAACGTTACTGGTCAGCCGAAACGTGTCGTAATTCGGGATGAGCTGACATCTGCCGGTAGAGAGCTACTCAAGAGTGTCAAGGAAGTTCAAACTACGTTGGACATCAAATATGTCTGGCCAGGGAAGGATGGAAAGATACTGGTTAGGCGTTACGATGGAGCAAAAGTAGAGTCGATCGCCAGTAAGCAACAATTGTACAATTTGCCGAAAACTGTGCACAAACGAGCACTTAATAATTCTGCTTTGAGCACAGGCTCACCACAAGAACCGACACCGAAACGCGTAAATACAAGTAGGAAGCAATAAGTGTGATTTCTACTCAATATTCAATGTGATTTATTTTCTGTAACAATGTTGGTCAATAACAAATTTACTAATTTTTACCACGAGTCTTTCGATTTATTGCTTAATCCAACACGTCAAATAGAAAGCCATTGTATGAAGGTGCTTCAGTTAAACATCAGAGGGATGAATAATGAAGACAAATTCGATAGAATAAAAGAGATCTTAACTATCTATCCTGGTAATATCGATGTATTAGTGATTGGAGAAACGTGGGTTAAGGAAGAACGAGTGAACTTTTTCCAGATCAACGGCTATAGAAGCGTATTTTCCTGCCGTCCCGGAAACACCTTGAGAGGAGGGCTTGCTGTGTATGTTAAACTTCCAATCAACTACGAAGTTGTAGTAAATCAACAATTTGACGGTCTCCACCATATATATGTCCGATTACATGCTGGAGCATGTCCTTTCCATATACATGCAATATATAGACCACCGTCTTTTGATTCTGCGATTTTTTTAACCAAGCTCGACGAACTCCTTGCGCAAATAAGACCAGGTGCTGCCTGTATGATAGTCGGTGATATAAACATTCCAACCAATAAGAGAGGGACGCAGTTGGTGGACGAATACTTGAATGTCTTGCAGTGCTATAACTTTGCCGTTACAAATACTGTTCCGACCAGACCTACAAGCGGAAATACATTGGACCACGTTTTATGTTCCGACTCAATACAAAAGGTGACTAATGAAACATTTTTCTCCGATCTAAGTGACCACTGCCCTATACTTTCCACCGTTGGGCTCAGTAAAGCATTACAAACGCGAGAACTAGAGAAAACCGTCATAAATCATGCATCCTTGAATGATGCTTTTGTTTTAGCGATGTGCAACCTGCCACCACAAGCTGCTGAAGAACGTTTGAAGTTTGCCATACACACTTATGCAGAACTTAAAGAAAAGTTTTCTAGAACAGTGTCTGTCAAAGCCAAAATTAAGGGGTATTGCCCATGGATGACTTTTGATCTCTGGAAATTGCTCAAATTGAAGGAAAATACGCTAACTAGATCAAAAAAACATCCTTTAGATCAAGGGTTGCAAGACTTGCTAAAGCACGTTTCTAGGAAATTTCAACAGGAGAAAGAGTTGGCTAAAAAAACATACTATAGCAAAGTTTTAAGTAATGCCAACCCAAAAGAAGTGTGGCGAACCATCAACGATGTGATCGGTCGACGAAATCAAGACCCGGAAACCACAAAGATCGAAGTTCAAGGACAACTGACATCCAATGGAGCAACCGTTGCAGATTCTTTCAATTCTTTCTTCAGCACAATCGGACCCCAGCTGGCCACATCGATTCCAAGTCAACGAGATGTGAATAAATTTGGAACGCTTACACCCGTAAGGAGCTCTATTTTCCTGAGGCCTGCTACAGAACAGGAGGTCATCCTAACAATAAATGATCTCGATTCAACGAAAAGCTGTGGACATGATGGTATTGCTGCCTCATTCATTAAGCTGCATCACAAATTTTTCTCGACTCTTTTGTGGGACACCTTCAACGAAAGTATCGGCACAGTGTGTTTTCCTGATTGTTTAAAAACAGCTCGTGTCCTCCCAATACACAAAGGAGGCAGTAAAGTGGACATAAACAACTACCGACCGATTTCTATCCTCTCTGCGCTCAGCAAGGTAATAGAGAAGCTGCTAGTGAAACGAATAAATAACTTCCTGCAAGAACAACACATTCTATACGTCCAGCAATATGGCTTTCGAGCAGGTTCTAGTACATTAACAGCTGCTTCCGAACTTGTTGATACTATCTATGGTGCAATGGATTCACGGTTGCTAGTGGGTGTGTTATTTCTGGACCTTAAGAAGGCCTTCGATACAATCGATCACGAAATACTGCTGCATAAACTGGACAACTACGGTATCAGAGGACTTGCAAAGGAACTCATAAAAAGTTATTTAACTGGTAGAACCCAATACGTTGTTGTTAACGGAAAAACAAGTAAATCATGCCCGATAACGGTTGGAGTACCGCAGGGTAGTAACCTGGGCCCACTGCTATTCCTTCTTTATATCAATGATTTGGCTAAGTTGAAACTGCACGGAAAACCGCGATTGTTTGCTGACGATACATCGCTAGCTTATGTTTCTAAAAATTCCGAACAAATTATCTCCCAAATGAATGAAGATATGGAAAAGCTAAACGCGTTTTTTGTTGAGAATCTTCTTTCGCTGAACCTCTCCAAAACTAAATTTATGATCTTTCACTCGAATCGATTGGCGGTTTCACCTCACCGAGACCTTATATCGAATGGCGTAAAAATTGAGAAGGTTAACACCTTTAGATATTTGGGGTTAACTTTTGATCCAACGTTGGAATGGACAACGCACATAACACAGCTAAAGAAAGATTTATGTTCAGCGTGCGGTCTTCTTTGGAAAGTCTCAAAATATCTGCCACAGAAACAATTGCTGATGATATACCATGCCTTTGTCCAATCAAAGCTGCAGTATCTTGTTTCCATCTGGGGCGCAGCAAGTAAAAAAACGCTTAAACCCCTGCAGACTGCTCAAAATCGCTGCCTGAAAACTATCTACCGGAAACCTCGTCTCTACCCAACTTACACGCTATATCGCGAAGCACCATTTTCCATACTACCAATATCAGCATTCCGTGAACTTCAGACGCTTATCCAGTTACATAACCAACTGCACAATCCACTAATTCACCACAATCAGCTGCTTATTCGACCCTCGCACCGATACGTAATGCGAAATCCATCAACGTTATGCGTACAGCGTCAGAACACTGAGATGGGAAAAAAATCCCCCACATACTATGGTAAAGTAAGGTATAATGCCCTACCAGTTGCACTGAAAACTGAGTTAAACAATAGACGTTTCAAGAAAAAATTAATATCAAGACTCAGAACTCAACTTGAAAATTATCTGATGTAATGAACAACTCAATTGTTTGTTACATGCTGGCCTCTACACCTCCTTCACAGAGAGCAATCTCACTGGGGGTGTTACCAACCATCCTAAATTGCCGCTCAATCATTTTGCAAAAACCTCCTTCCGAAACCTTTCATCAACTAACCGTGTCTGACGACCCCGAAGCCGATAGTCACAATAACATTAATGCGATGGTTTGATTTATGCTCTTATTATTTCCGATGCCACCACCGCTTCCTGCTCGCCAGCACCACTCAGCACCACCACCGCACCGCCGCAGAATCGCCACTGCACCGCAGCCACACTACCACCTCCACGGCTGACCGCTATAGAGTTACTGAACAATTCAAGAAGAAATGTATTTATTATAATGTACACATTTGAATTTTGGAATTTAGGAAAAATAAAGTTTTGGAAAGTTTTGGAAAATAAAAAAAAAAAAAAAAAAAAAAAAAACAAACTTCAAAACTCTTGTGAGTGAACAAGAGTTTTCGGAAAAAGCTCATATTTGATAAATGCTATGTGAAGTCAATTACCGTTTGATTTAGCAGTGTTCCGAAAAAAAAAAGTCAAAATAGTTGCCGGTCTAATATCTATATTCGTTTGTTAATCAGGTGATCTAAGGGTGGAGTTCATGTCGCTGATGAGAAGCTTCACATTCTGCTGCGGGCTCCAAATGCGCGTAAAATACATCTTCTCGGGTCTCGTTTTGAGAGGACAGTGCACGGTGATGATGCTGTAGTTGTAGAAATGGCCTTTAATCCACACACATCCTTTCGCTGATCATCTGCTACTTGATTACGCGTTGGCGCATCTAGCTCAGTACTTCGAAGTTGATTCCCAACTCGTTCGTTGTGCCATCGCTCTAGTAGATTGTATTCGCTTGATGCCCGCTTTTCCACAGATTATGTCTCGCCAAACAAAGTTCCCACAATGCTACGGCTTTGAAATTGTAAAATTTGAGTTTCCAGCTCATGTAGGATTCGTTCAAACCCAGGGAAGCAAAGTGACTTGCATTTCGATGTGTCAAGTTTCCACTCGTAGTCCTTTTTTCGAAAAATTAACGATTTTCGTAAACCCCCCCCCCCCCCAAGCCAAATTTCTGGCTACGCCACTGCTCCAACAGTTATGTGGTTTTGTTTGAGGTGAAAATGATTTAGGTTTTAACCCTAATTTCAATTGAAATTTAGAACCTGACTCAATTTCGGGAACAGACGAAAAGGTTTCAAATTTTTGTTAGATAATCCATTTGAGAGTTTGACATAGGCAGGGTCAGAAAAAAATGAAAAGATTATGATGAACTGTTTTGAACTCTCCAGAACGTTGTGGAACGGAAAATATAAGCGGTAGTGGTGGTCGATGATTTCGGTTGAAATAAATAGTCGAAAGCAACGTGCGTTATCGCACGTCATCTCGAAAAACGTGTTGATGACAATAAATGTCCAACTTTAGCTGTAATACTGCTAGCAGTGTGACTGATCTACTTTCATAGTAGAAAAGTGTACAAATTTAGGAGTGCAAACTTGTAGAGTCCAAGTGTACAGTGGCGGCGCTAGGCTTTTTGCCGCTCGGTGCAAAAAGTTAAATTTGCCGTCAACTTACATATTTTAGACTAACCAAACTATTTCAGTTTTCCGTTTATGTTGATGAAATTTGTTACAAAATAGTTAATGACAAGGATTACTTTGAAATTTATCTTGTTTTTTCGACCTTATAATTTTTTTTTTCTAAAAACTAAAAGCACGAGATTTGCTCTAAAGATTATTTCATGATTGTTTTCGTATAGCTTTCAAATGGTTTACTATATCACCTTGATGTCAAAGAGAAAGTTACAAGAAATGTTATGGGCCTTTTGAAAAAGTTATTATTGTTCATGGAGAAACGCGAATAACTTCTGAAAAGGTCGTAGTAAAACAAAAGAATTATGTTGTTAAAACAAAATTTGAAATATCTCTGTTATGTATTGAGTTTTTAGAATCCATCTCCTCTTCTGCGATTACAAACGCAGTTTTCAAATAAGTCGTACCAATGGCTGAGATGAAAGTATACCACTGCTACCAACTGCTAGAATTTGATAATTAGGCTATAAAAGGCCATGTGTGGAGACAGTCGGTTTCTTTCATTTACCGATCACGGAAGGTGTAACATTAAATAAAATTTATAGTAGAATCGTTGTTGGTCAATTCCATAACAATCTCGAGAACTACTATATTTCAGAAAATTTTTGTGATTAGCATTTTCATTTAAAATAGCGTTTAAAATCATATTCAAAAAGAAAATTGATATTAAGAATTATAAAAATGTGCCAAAAGTTGTTATTAGGAATTTTTTTTATTGAAAGCTTCTCCATGATCCAAATACACTGAAAAAGTTTCTTTTAAGTTTTTAAAACGATAAACATTAGATTTTTGAAATTTTATAATTGGGTAACGCGAATAACTTTTAAAAAGAGCATAATCACACGAATTAACTGTTTTTGTTGGAACAAAATTCCAAATATCTTGAAAACTATCGCGTTTTGGAAGATTTTTGTTAAATATATTTTGATATTCTGTAATAAAATTATAGTTTTAAATGTCAATTAGCATGAAATTTAAAACATGTATAAAGTTATTGGATTTGTGACTATTATACTAGATAAAATGAACTAGTTCACGACATGAATAACATTTTATAATTTTGTGATTTATTTCACGGGTACGCATGGTCAGTCGTGACTATTATACCAGGAATCATGAACGAGTTCTCGAATACATGAATAATATTACATGATATTGTGAACTGTTTCAGGAGCACGTCTTGACTAATATATTAGGCATCACGAATAAGTTCACGTGTATGAGGGCGTCACTAAAGCGAAATTAAACATAATTATAAAATACATGATTTTTGTTCATAGTCCTGTTTTCGTAGCGTAAAAACGTGAATATTACAGAATTCATGGTACTTTTTTCACGATTTTAGGAACAATATTTATACGGTTTAACGGTGGCGCTGGATGGATGAGAATGGCAAGATACAGGAGGTTGTTTAGTCGGTATGATTAACTACTTCAAACCAATCAGACACTACCGCTAACCAATTTCATTCCTTCTCGATAATACATTTACCCAATTTGTTGAGCTAAGTCGATTGGTACACAATACTCGGCCTTCCAGGTCTCATAAAAAGTCTTCAAAGTTTACCCTTTCTTTTATAAGAAACGTAGAAAAATCAAAACCCTCCCCATGAGCATTTTCTGCGCACGGGCCTGGTCTCTTCGACTCTCTTCACGGGCTCTTGAGCTACTATCGTCACTTCGATAGCGAGAGAATCGCTGCTGATTGCTGCTTTTCTACCTCCGATGCCCGCCAACTGCTTAATTAATTAATTTATTGATGGAACAAACAGTTGCTCTTTCTTAAGTTGGCACATTTTACGTCATTGATACAGATCAGAAATAAGCGAGGCTCCAGATGCCTTCCTGGAGGTACGCCTGAGGGAGAGGTGAACGTTTAAGAGATAGTGTCTCCTGTTTTAACGAACATTTCGCGACCTACCGGGTATGAATGTAAGCAGACGAGGAATTTACGCTTTCTTTCCTGTTTTCGTTCACGTACTCCCAGGAACTTTTGAGATTGGGTTCAGGTTCTCTTGAAGTCTTTTCTGTACTGCGCTGCTGTGCTATGTGAGCTGTCACCTGACAGTGTTTTTTTTGTTTTTCTTTTTTTTTCTAATCGGTGTAAAACGTAAAACTGAATACACGTGCTTATTTTCAACCCGCGTTGTACGTTTTTCTGTCTTCCTGGCTCATCCGAACCTCTTTAGGTTATGGGTCCAGTTACGGTTTACGGAAGTAGTGATCGGGAGTGCTTTTAAAAATGCAGGAAGACCGGTCGGATCGCGTGCTGTTGCCACTTTTCGATGGCTCTAATTTCTCATCATGGAAGTTCCGCATGCTGATACTTTTCGAGGAACACGAGCTCGGAGAGTGTGTGCGGATCGATGTTGCGGATAATGAGGAGCTTCAGGAGAAGGCGGGTGACAGTGCCGCGGAAAAAGACCGGAATGCGAAGGCTTTGGAGAAGCGTGTGAAAAAGGACATAAAATGTAAATCTCTCTTGGTATCGCGTATCCACGACTCGCAGCTCGAGTACAAACAGGATAAAAACAGCCCAAAGGAGATCTGGGACGCTTTACACCGTGTCTTTGAGCGTCACAGTATTGCGAGCAGGATGCACCTAAAAAGACAAATGTTGTCATTGCGTTTGGAAAATGGGACCTTGCAGCAACATTTCTTGCAGTTCGGCAAACTGGTCCGGTTGTATCGAGCGACTGGTGCTGTGTTAGACGATCTGGATGTAGTGTGTCATCTCCTATTGACCCTTGGATCATCGTACGAAGGTGTTGTCACTGCGCTGGAAACCATGCCAGAGGAAAACTTATCCATCGAATTCGTCAAATGTAGACTCTTGGATGAGGAGACGAAAAGGAAAGGTATCGAGTTGTCATCCGGAACGAGTGATGATATAGCGTTTTCTGGTTCGAAAACGAAAATGAAATTTAAATGTTTTGGATGCAAGAAAGAAGGTTATAAGTTGACGGACTGTCCGGAGGAGAAAAAGAAGCAGTTCGGAGGTAAGGGTAGTTCGAAGGCAAATGTTGCGGATGGTGGCGAGGGGAAAAATATTTGTTTCGTTGGTGTAAGTAACGAGGAAAATCTACAAGATTCGCACCGCACCCGGTGGTTCGTAGGTTCAGGTGCAACGAATCATGTACGCGATAAGAACCTATTCAGTGAGCTTCGTCGTTTAAAGAAACCCATCGAGATCGCGGTGGCAAAAGACGGCGAATCGCTGCTGTGTTGTGCTTCGCTTCGGAATAAACTTTTTGAGCTTGAATTTTATTCGCGAAGGCACGGTGCGGGCGATGCCTGGATGTTGACGTGTGGTCGAATACAGAATAAAATGCTTTGAGGACAAGCTGTTCTCGGAAGCCGGATGTGTCGAACCTGCGAATCTTCGGATGCAGTGTTTTTGTTCACGTGCCGAACGAACTCAGGAAGAAGTTGGATGCCAAATCCTGGAAGGGCATTTTCATCGGTTATTGTCACAAAGGGTATCGCGTTTGGGATCATGTGAAGAAAAAGATTGTTGCTGCTCGTGATGTTGACTTCATCGAAACGAAAGTGTCGACTTCGGAAAATTCTGAGGCCAGTTCTAAGCACTACGTGGAAGTAATCGCTGATGAAGAGAAGTCGGAGGTCGATGTTAGTGATGTAGCGGAAGAGGAATGAAATGATTAGTTCGACAGCTTCGATGAGAACGATGAACCTGCACCGGGAGAATCTCAAGGTGATGCTACTAGTGGTAGGCCACAGCGAGATAGGTCTGCCCCCGCATGGCACCAAGATTTTGATATGAAATATGCGAGTTTTGCCCTTGGTGCTGTGGACTACACCGCTGCTTTGAGACAGCGCGATGACTGGCCAAAATGGAAGTCAGCGATTGATGAAGAACTGCAGTCTCTTGAACGTAACAACACCTGGACATTGGTGAAGCTATCACCTGTAAATGGGTTTTCAAGGTGAAGCGGGGAACGCGAATAAGAATAAGGCAAGGCTGGTTGCGAGAGGTTTTTCTCAAAACATGGTTTTGATTATAATGAGACGTATTCTCCGGTGGCGAGGCGGGCAGTGTTGGCGTTGGTTAACCGAGAGCGGATGCATGTTCACCAAATGGACGCGAAGACCGCGTTTTTGAACGGCGATCTGAAGGAGCTTATCTACATGACTCAGCCAGACGGTTTTCAGCAGGGGCAAGGTATAGTTTGCAGACTGAATCGTTCAATTTACGGGTTAAAGCAAGCGTCGTGCGCTTGGAATGAGAAGTTCCACGGATTTGTCGAAAAGTTAGGATTTTTTCGTGGCGAAAGAGATCAGTGTCTGTACACGCACGGTGTTGGTAGAGAGCTGATCATCCTAGTACTCTACGTCGACGACGTTCTGTTGGCTGCTTCGTCATTGAAGATGTTGCAGATTGTGAAGCAGAAACGGGCTGAGGAATTCGAAATGAACGACGATGGTTAGGTCAAGCAATTTCTTGGAATGCGAATTGAACGGGACACGAAAGCAGGCGTTATGAGAATGAGTCAGCGAAACTAATTTGACGGCGTTTCGGTATGGCAGAGTGTAAACCTGTCTCGACGCCGATAGAATCCCGGTTGAGGCTTGAGACGAGCAGAAGAGGACAACGATGCCCTATCGCGAATTAGTCGGTTGCCTAATGTATGCATCTCTAACGACAAGACCGGATCTTTCGGCAGCGGTGAACAATTACAGCCAGTTCCAGGTATGTCCGAACGATCAACATTGGGTTTATTTAAAACGGATGCTTAGATATGTAAAAGAAACGCTGGATCTAGGATTGATATACAAAGCCGAGGAAGATTCGCCAATCCTTGAAATCCGAGATGCCGATTGGGCGTGTGATGTGTTGGACCGTAAATCTGTCACTGGTTGCGTGTTTAAGCTGTTTGGTTGTACCGTTGGATGGCTGACAAGAAAGCAGCAAACAGTTTCGCTGTCATCGACAGTAGCAGAGCTTGCAGCACTGTGTACGGCAGCGTGCCACGTTGTTTGGATGAAACGGCTGCTTCTGGATTTGAGAAAGACGACGGATAAAGCGATACCTGCTTACGAGGACAATCAGTCTACAATTAGGATTGCCGAAGATGCCCGCGACTACAGAAGACTGAAGCATGTGGACACGAAATTCCACTTCTTGCGAGATCTGGTGCAGCAGGCGATTATCGACATCAGGTTCGTGCGGTCATCGGAACAGCAAGCTGACATTATGACCAAAGGTCTAGCGGCTGGTGTGTTCAAGCAACTGCGGTTTAAACTGGGTTTGGAGACTGTTTGTGGTTGAGCAGGGGTGTTAAGATGGCAACCACTGCACTCTGCTGCCCCCACTTTATGTACTGCGCTGCTGTGCTATGTGAGCTGTCACGTGACAGTGTTTTTTGTTTTTCTTTTTTTCTAATCGGCATAAAACGTAGAACTGAATATACGTGTTTATTTTCAACCCGCGCTGTACGTTTTTCTGTCTTCCTGGCTCATCCGAACCTCTTTAAAAATAAGTCGAAACGTACTCAAAAATTGTATTGAATCTAATGATTATGTGGTAGGTAGATATATCGAAATCCTATCACCACATCGCCCTTGTTTTTGTATCTAAGGCTCATAAGTGACAAATCTAATTCGTTTAATTACCCTAACTGTATTAATCGATTGAGCCGTTCAATAACCCGTTGTGGGCGAAGGTTTCGTGTTGACTCGTTCTCGACAGTGGATTCTGTTGTGATCCATCATAGATTTCAGTAAAATCCGACTTGTCCTGATTTATAGAATGTTGTTCCTTAGGATGTTTAGCATCCATGTTCCCTGAAACTTTGTCGAAGAAGTTACTTCACTGTTGCCGTTAATTATTTGCGGTTAACTTGAATTCCTGTCATGTACCTTCCCATACTCATTACATTGCATCGTTACTCAAGGGCCCTGTTTACCAACAACTGTCATAACGATGGGACTAAATGTAGTGGTGAGTTTGTAGGTAACCAGAAATGATATTTTGCATCAACGCTCCGTCACCGACAACTAAATCCGATAATTTTAATATCAGTTTTTGCAACCGGCCGTGACGCTGAATAGCTTTATCCTCGAGAGAACGGCAGATTACGAGGCGCTATAGGCGTTGGTTAGACGGGAAACAGAGGCGTGACCGACAGCATCCTCAACAAGTGGTGTTTCGACAGCCAACCGCGGGTAGGCAAATTTGCCTACCGCGATTGCAGAATTGTACGCTGCCAATCATGCATTCTTTTCAGATTTTCCAATACGCAAAAAATCTTAGAAATCAAACGAAACCTTTGCGACCTTAGTCAGAATACGAAAAGATGGGGTTGTAAGGCATTGTGGCTTTACTTCAAAATATTATAATTTTTCATGTATTTATCTCACCCCCCTCGTCAACCTTTTTTCGAAATTAAATGTGCTCATTTGTAAAGACCAGTAGAATGTCGGCATGGAAAGGTAATCCACGGGATCTGAAGCCATTTTCGGAGATTTACAAACGACTACCTAACATCGCCAGTTGGCCACGAGGGATTGCCCATTAGTTTTACTACGAGTCATTTAGTGTGGCGTATAGATGTCTGCGCTTTCCAGGAAGCACCTTGTTGTCTGCATCGATGGTAGGACAAATTTCGGAGAGCTGTTGTTTTCTTGTTTGAAGAAAGTGGATACCTGATAAGGCTCGCGAAGGAAAATCACACTCGCAGAACCCAGGACCTGACTAGGAGGATAGATAAACGAGTCCCTCAAGCACAGGAACTGATTTTAATTTTACAATATCACCAAGCATAGCTTTTGAGGGAATAAAATTAATGATACAGTAATCGGGGGCTTGAGGAAGGATTTTTAAATTTTCTTTGCCCCGTAACAGGCCGGCAGGGCACCCCGAAAATTTATAGAATTTTACTAGTATTTACAAATTGTTTCCCAGTACTGGGATATCCCTCTGGAAATCCAAATTATCGAGAACCAGATGCATCCGTCGGGTTCAATTTCACAGATTCTAAAAGTGGATGATTTCCCATTTCCAAAACATCCCAAAGTGGTCTAAGTCGGGTAAAACTTGCCATAGTTATGGCCTTTTAAATTTGCGGCTACCTGGGTACTCATCGTCCTGTTTTCTTTTCGTTGGATACACAACGGTTAATCTGTGGGCTATTATCGCCTTTTGTAGCGAAATGAGAAGCCTCCGATCAAATAGGAGGTATGTGTAGGTCTAATAAGCCGCCCGGAAACACAGCTTTGCGGACGGATCGGAACAATCAAGTCATGCGACAAAAACTAGTGCTATTGGAAATTTAAAATTGCAGGTGGTTTGGCTTCCAGGGAATCGACCGAATTCTGCACGCAGAGCTGCAAACTCGCATCTTCGGGGTCGTTGCATTGCAGGATCTTTGCTTGGTGGGGCAGAAAGTTTGAAAAAGCGGGCATCGAGCAGCTACATTCTACCAGAGCAGTAGCACAACGAACGAGCTGGGCTTTATAGTGCTGGACAAGATTCGTCCACGCTGGATCAAGTAACAGCGAGATGATGTGTATAGTGAGAAGCAAAAGCCCGTTTCTTCAATTATCGTTCACTGCCCACACAAAGCGAGACCAGCAAACGAGAAAGATGCACTTTAGCCGGATCTGGAGCGTTTCTATGACAGCTCTGCTTATGATGGTATGTTATGCTGATTTGCGCAACATGAACGTCCAGATAGGTCAGCAGGCAGTGTACAAACCAGTGATCGAACCGGACAGTCTGCACTCTGTAAAGATGGGGGGAAGCAGTATTACCACTGAGAACTGACACACAAGTAAAGTTTTCAACTTGTGTAAGAAAATAAACAGTCGCTTTGAAATGACAACAGCAAGTAGCAACTTGCCACTGGTCGGCGCTTCGATCGGCCAGCAATCGCTATAAGGGACTTGTATGCAAACTTGGATACAATGGTGACTCACGCATGCGAACCTGTATGCGATGGTAATTTTCAACGTAAATGTTTACACAGGTTTTTCGGGAAAGTTTGTTCTAGCTTATATGTCTGTTCTCTGTGGTATTACGTCGAACATCTAAATGGCGAGTCAGTAGACGATTATCGTAATGCGCGAATCAATCCTTGGACGCACGCAACCGACGACAGATTTCCAACACCGGATCTAGTTGAGGTTCAGAAGGAGATCGTATGGTTAAAGAATAATAAAGATCAACTACCATGTGACATGTGCTTGAACGAGGGGGGGGGGGGCTTATTGTCTAGAGCACTTCACTGGGTGATTCAGATGATTTAAAAGGAAGACCGGAGGATTTTATGGTGAGCATAGATAGAATAGTTAGCACCATTTACAAAAAGCATACAAACTGCAAGGCAGTTCTTAGAGCAATTTTGAACGGATTTCACTGGTGCAAGTCTTGTAGAAGAATCGTGAATATCACTGACACGATTTAGCAACAACTGTCATAACGATGGAACTAAATGTAGCGGTGAGTTTACAAGTAACCAGAAATGATATTTTGCATCAACGCTCCATCACCCACAACTAAATCCGATAATTTTAATAACAGTTTTTGCAACCGGTCGAGACACTGAAAAGCTTTATTCTCGAGAGAACGGCAGATTACGAGGCGCTATATGCGTTGGTTAGACGGAAAACAGAGGCGTGGCAGACAGCATCCTCAACAAGTGGTGTTTCGACAGCCAACCGCGGGTAGACACATTTGCTTACCGCAATTGCTGAATTCGAGTGGTCGCGCTTGTAGTGTTACTTCATAATTGCTCAGTATTTTTTGATGGGCCTTAATTCCGGTGGGGGGGGGGTCATTGGATTTGTGACTATTATACTAGATAAAATGAACTAGTTCACGACATGAATAACATTTTATAATTTTGTTATTTATTTCACGGGTACGCATGGTCAGTCGTGACTATTATACCAGGAATCATGAACGAGTTCTCGAATACATGAATAATATTACATGATATTGTGAACTGTTTCAGGAGCACGAATGGTAAGTCTTGACTAAAAAAAATAATTTTTTTTGAATTCTCAAAGGCCCCCCCTCTCATATTGTGACAAACTTCGCTTGAAATTTTTGAAATTAATAATATGGGAAAATATGGATGAAAAATATATTAAATGCTATAACTTTTGAAGTAGCAATCAGAAAATAAAAATTTATACCTCTTTTTAAAGTAAATAACCTTAGTATTTGAAGGAAGACATTCCTGTTTCTAGACAAATAGGGGAAAGTGGGGTACTGGGTCATTTTGGCCTCAAAATTCCCTATTTTTAATATTTTTTTTCTGCAAATCATACATATTTTGGAGTTTTTATAATGTAAAAAATCTCAGAAATCGAACGGAACCTTTTTGACCTTTGTCCGAATACGGGAAGTTGGGGTTATAGGGCCTTTTGTCATTAATATTAAATTTTATAATTTTGTCGTGCATATATCTCTATTATTCTTCAATCAATTCTCATAAAATGTACCTTGTTGAACGTAAAAAATTCTTAGGAATACAATAAAAATAGATTCGTTATCGGTAAAATTCAGAAACATCAAATTACCTTATATATAGTCTCTATTTCACATTTTTATCATAAAATTGCACATATTAACTCCATTTAACAACAAAATTCTTATTAAATTTACTACTTTTAGTGTAAAATACGCTTGAGGATCGCAGGAGAAAAGTTTCCATCCTGGAAAAATAGGGGAAGTTGAGGTATTAGGACATTTAACGAAGAAAATGTGATTTGTAGAGTTAATGTCCAAAAATTTGATGTTTCTGAATTTTGCTGCTAGCGAATTTATCTTTGTTGCATTCATAAGAATTTTCCGCGTTCAACAAGCTACATTCCATGAAAATTGATTGAAGGATAATAGAGATATATGCGCGAGAAAATTATAAAATATAATATTAATGACAAAAGGTCCTATAACCCCAACTTCCCGTATTCGGCCAAGGGTCAAAAAGGTTCCGTTCGATTTCTGAGATTTGTTCACATTAGAAAAACTCCAAAATATGTATAATTTTCATCACAAAGCAGAAAAATTATGTAAAATAGGAGATTTTGGTGACAAAATGGCCCAGTACCCCACTTTCCCCTATTTTTCTAGAAAGAGGAATATATCCCTTCAAAGACTTAGGTCATTTCCTTTAAAAAAAAGGTATAAATTGTAATTTTCTGATAGCTACTTCAAAATTTATAGCATTTAATATATTTTTCCTCTATAGTTTCCCATAGTACCAATTTCAAAAATTTCAAGCGAAGTGGGCGGGGGTCTAAAATTGTCCAAATGATCTGAAATTTGGCATCTAAGCTTACTTTGACATTTGTCACAATATGGGAGGGGGGGCCTTTGAGAATTAAAAAAAAAGTTTTTTTTGCAATGCCCTAATGAGGGCGTCACTAAAGCGAAATTAAACATAATTATAAAATACATGATTTTTGTTCATAATTTTATTACAGAATTCATGGTACTTTTTTCACGATTTTAGGAACAATATTTATACGGTTTAACGGTGGCGCCGGGTGGATGAGAATGGCAAGATACAGGAGGTTGTTTAGTCGGTATGATTAACTACTTCAAACCAATCAGACACTACCGCTAACCAATTCCATTCCTTCTCGATAATACATTTACCCAATTTGTTGAGCTGAGTCGATTGGTACACAATACTCGGGCTTCCAGGTCTCATAAAAAGTCGTCAAAGTTTACCCTTTCTTTTATAAGAAACGTAGAAAAATCAAAACCCTCCCCATGAGCATTTTCTGCGCACGGGCCTGGTCTCTTCGACTCTCTTCACGAGCTCTTGAGCTACTATCGTCACTTCGATAGCGAGAGAATCGCTGCCGATTGCCGTTTTTCTACCTCCGATGCCCGCCAACTGCTTAATCAATTAATTTATTAATTGAACAAAAATTTGTTCTTTCCTAAGTTGGCACCATTTACATCATTGATATAGATCAGGAATAAGCGAGGCTCCAGGTGCCTTCCTGGAGGTACGCCTGAGAGATAGGTGAACGTTTAAGAGATAGTGTCTCCTGTTGTCATGAACATTTCGCGACCTACCGGGTATGAGTGTAAGCAGACGAGGAATTTACGCTTTCTTTCCTGTTTTGGTTCACGTACTCTCAGGAACTTTTGAGATTGGGTTCAGGTTCTCCTGAAGTCTTTGCTGATAAGATAATACGGGAAAGGGTGCGCGAATACAATTTCGTTGTAGAAAAACGAGACAAATTGAAATCAAAGATAACATTGATTAAATATTTTTCTCGTGCTACTGACGGTTTCATTATTTGTCATAATTAGAACGAGACACGGGAAGACGGACAAAAGAGCAGGAACGCAGGTTTCGGAGGCGAATATTAATTTTGAGAAAAATAGTCGATGCGAGACAATAGCAGGTCAGAAGCAAAAAAGCCTTGAGGTTGCGTTGCAATGATCTACGTATTTTGGGAGGTTGTGAGGATCGGTCCAAGGCATGGAGCGTAGTACGACATGCACAAATTTACATTTAATGGATTCACTCTGTTGATTACTGTTCTGGTAGAACGGAGTTCAAACAACTCCGGCGTTTCTAGTGCGAAACGAACGAGCAAGCAGTATAACATAACTCGAAAAAGAAATCCTATATTTCACGAAACTTTAGAAAAAAGGAATGTGATCCTTAAAAATATGTTTGGAATACAGAAGAAGCCCTAAATCTTTCACTGTAGTTTCTCGTTTTTATTCGTTTTGAACACTTCGAGGCATACAAAATTAGTGTCTTTAGTTATGTAGCATAACTTATAATCATCTGCATAAGACACCTTGAACCACTTAATTAAGAGATCCAAATCGTTTAGATATAGAAGGAAGATATTAGGACCGATACGGCTGCCTTGAGGTACGCCGGAATGAAGATAAATGTTTCCCAATTTTTACAGACATATTACAGTCTAAAAAGTAAGATCGGAGCCATTTCAGAAAACTGCCGCAGAAACCTAGTTGTTGGATATATTGGTTGTATTTACGAACATTATTCGTATATTTTACGAAAGGTATCGTAAATATGTAGAAGTTTTTCGTATATTTCATCAAACAATTCGTACGATCTATGAAATAGATTCGAAATAAATAGCATAAGAAACATTGAAAAAAATAAAAAGCGATGGAGCGGGAAGTAAAGAAAAAGCGTGTCTAAAAAGTAGTAGAGCCATATATCAGGAATCGTAAAAAAGTCCCAAAATCTAAATAAGCAAAAAATAATTATATTGGATTTTTTGAACACTTAACTAGTAATCGAAAGCAAATAAGTGCGTTTACTTTCTCTGTTGATAATTTGTTATAGAAAAAATAAATTTTGGCATAAAAAATGCCAGAAAAATATGGCATACAGTGTGGTTTGGCTTACCATGGGCCCTACAAAATTTGAGTAATGCGAATTCATGAAAAAGGATAAGTATCATTGCCATGAAATGGAGACTGCAGAAAAAAAAATTCTACAACGTGGCAGAAAAGAGTTGAAAGAAACAAAAAGAATCCAACGAAATAGTTTAAAACGTGTGTAAAAAATGTAACAAAAGATCAAAGACAGTCAAAAAAGAGTCGAAGGTGTCAAAATTGACAAGAAAATTAGAATAGAATAAAAATATTTAAAAGAGATAGAAAAATTTGAATACCCAGGAAACTCAATTTAGCACACAAATTCAGTTTGATTGCAAAGCTTCTCTTCCTAAGGAGACAAGCAAAGAACACCCTGCTTAATACACGTATGTATATATTTATAGCTTGAATAGAGTGCAGCTTATTACGAACTGATACTGCTGACTACGACGGTCAATCTAATCAAGTTCAGTGACAGCCACCAGTAGTAGAAAGTGCACCCGAATGAAAACAAATCAAAGCAATCGTTTTGTTTACAACAGTTCACACAAGTTTTCGTGAATGTAAGATCCAATAAACTGAAAATTGTGTTTTATGTAGAAAAGCTTGGAAGTCTTGCATGACTCACGCGTCCTATTTATAACACGAGACACATTTTAATCAACCGCAAACCCCCTGGTAGAGAAGACAGTAATTTGCCCTGCATTCAAAATCAAATTGTACAACCAGTTTCAGCAAATGAATAATGGACCAGGTGAGTCACGCTAAACTATTTACCTACACAGCCGATAAATGTTTGTTTTGTTGCATTTTGTGAACAATCGAGTACATACAAATAACATTTGCTTCAGTTAGTGCTGATCGCGGAGAAAATAATCGCACAATAACTAACTGATAGTTTGCAAACGCTTAACTAGCCACTTAGCCGTACATCGCGCGGTACATCAGCAGCGAAGTTGTGAACACGTTTTGGTTTGAAAAAAAAAAAACAAACGGTACTCAAGGTTGCACGATCAGTGCGATTTTGAATCGGTTATGATTACGTCAAAAATGGTTTATATGAATCAGCCAAAAACAGGAAGCTAACGACAACAAAAGCTCTGGCCACCCAGGAGAAGAAATGTCGCCTGCTACGATGGAATAATGTGTTCGATATGAAAACTGATTACCACCTTATTACTATTCAGATAAGCCTACGGTGAGAACCATCGAACAATTAGCAATGAAGGCGTTAACAATTTATGATTGCGATAATTTACGATCCACGGCAGGTACTGCTACTGCCATCATTTGCTGCTAGGCTAGGATGACTTCCAGGTAAGATAAGCTGTAAAAGAAGCGATAGCTAACGGTAGCAGTAGCAGTGCCTACCGTTGATCGACGACAGCGGGTTCCTGGTGCGTGTGTGGGGGTCATCCGACGAGTTACATGCCGGCTGGAAATGATATATGGCAGTTTCTTGCACATTGCGATGCAAATGTTTTTAGTCTGCGCTGTGCACCGAGGATGGGTTGAGATGAGGACGAAGAGAAAGTGAGTGTCTAACGGCAGATAGAAAATAAAGGGCTTCTTAAGTGGTTGAATGGCACCTATAGAAAATAGCCTTGATAAGCAGAACGTACATTGACTGATAAAACTTGACACCGACTGATTGATGGTGTTGTTAGGATTGTAGAATAAAGCAGAGTGACAGTGGATTGCTTCTACATACATAAGCAATTGTCAATCTCGAATCGGACAGATTTTGCAAATACGCAGTTGGATGGTCGTTGGTATTGACTATTACGTATGTGTCCTTCCTTATCATTTTGGCAAATGTAACATTCCGTGTGCCTAAAAATTAGGCATGCATTTTTCTTCGTGGAATAAGGATAAGTGTTATATACATGAACCAATTGAGATTGCAAAGCAAAATATTTTCTCGTATCGTGCGTTTATAAATTTCGACCTCAAACAAGTGCAAAAGTAGATCTATCTTCGGGGAAAGGAAGGAATGTTAGTCGGATATATGCTGCTGCTAGAGACCGAGGAATCCTCTGGATTTCCAAATGTATCACAAAAAGAGGAAACTTGATAGCAAGTGTACCAATAGTGTTATCCTGTAATAATTGCTCTGTATATCTTGTCTTAAAATAGTTCATTTTTTCCTCCAATAGACTGGTATCGGGGTTATCATCATCCCGAAGTAAAAGGATGCTACGTGTTAAGGTTGATACATCCCCCTTTTAGTTAACATATTATGCGCCCCGCAGGGAAGCAACTTAAACCCATTAAAACCGGTTCATTTGCCACAATATTGTTCTCTTTATGTAGTTAAGTACAGATCCAATGCAGAGAACAGTACAGAACCAATGCATTCAAGAATTTCCTTATTCTTTAAATGTTTTAGGTACATGCAATCTTGGTTATATTGAATAATAGTACAGAGATGAAAAATCTCAAATTCTCCTATCTCCGGTGGACCAACCAGTATTCAATTTCAAAGCATTTCTCATTAATTCACTTCCAAGTTGACTGAAGTTTCGTACAGAATCGAATGTCTTCAGCTCATTGGAAATAAAAATTCATTCATTCATTTATTTGATTCATGCTGACAGATTAAAGGCAGGAACGGCCATCTTTTACATTTTCGAGCTTAAGTGATCTGTTTAATATATGGTAAGTACATATTTGCTTTAAAATACAACTCAGAAATCAGAGCCAATGAAAAAAGAGAATTCATTTAGCAAACGAAGTTGACTTCGGACCGACAGAAATTAAATGACTGTGCTCTCTGTCATACAAATGAGTTATGAGGCAAATAACAGAAACATAACCTTGAACGCAGTAAGCCATGAATTGAAATTCGATCCTCTTTCCAGCTCATCTGAAGATGCCAATAGGTCAGTGCACTGTAGCAGACTGTTCGAGAACATTCGTTGAATTTAGAAATCTTTCTGGAACCGTAGGTACCGCTGCATCTGGAACAATCTCGAACATTCATAACAAGTATAAATACTAGGTTCAAAAGATTTGCGTTAAGTTAGACTATATTTCGATCGCGTAGAGGTAACTGTGAAACAAGAGAAGAGTGTCTTATTTTTAAATTTCAACCGTAAAATGTAGGCATCTCAATTCAACAAAGCGTGTGTTATTAATCGTAATTATCGATGAGTTAACTGTTAGTGTTTGTTGGTACAAATTAAGTTTCCATTGGACCATCATCACGAGAGGATATTCGTCAGCCCCTTTTGAATTTAGCGTGCAAGTGACGAGTGCATGGCTGATTCTTTACAAGTACGTACAGTATAACTTATACAATAGACAATTCTGTATCTCATTTTGGATACTTGACACAACAGTAGTTATACTAGCAATTTATTTGACTGATGGTATAATATAGGATGAGAAGTTTAAAATAAGTAACTTATTCCAGTGCCGTTTTAATGCTTGGAAACACTTTTCAAATAATTTAAATATTCGAATAATACTTGCAAATTTAAAAAATTAGATCGATCCAGTAATAAATCTGAATAGGAAGAGTCCTTTGGCCTCGGCTTGCTTGGAACGCCTTAGTTTCAGTTTCATTTTTTTCGATTCTCGAAGTCGTAAATTGGCCGGAAACAACTAACAAAAGCGAAAATGAAGAAATTTACGGCAATTAAAACTTAATGAAAAATTAAATCGGTTTCGTAAGGTGGCAATTTCATTAAATAATGTGCAGCAGAATGATTTTAGCATCACTGGTCACGTCAAATCATTATTCTGGAATATTGAGAGGAGTGATCTGCTATATCTTCTTTTTAAAGTAAATTTGCTCTTGGAGATGGTAATCCAAGTTCCGGTCAAGCCACGATTAGTCATCATTATGTTGGCAGGTATCATTCCTTTATTGATTATTTCGATTGAAAGTAGACCAATAATGTACCACCTACTGGGTAAATTTTAGGTAAATTTGTTATAGAATTTGCGTTTCGACTTCGTGTCATCAGGATCCGATACTAACTTAGGGCCGATTTCTTCACCCTCGCTTAAGCCAGGTTTGAACGGTACTGGTGAACCAGGTTTAAAAGTTAAGCGAGGGTGAAGAAATCCGCCCTTAGTGACAGGACTAAGCTAGCGTCGGATTGACGCTAACTCCAAAAAACTGAGATACAATTTGTGTTCTTGACCATCCTCTAGTCAAGCGTGACGTTCCGCAAGAAAAGGAGCTCATTTTAAGCTGAAAAAATCTAATGAAATCGAAACAGTTGGTTTGGCTTAGCAAGTCAATGCAAGATACACTATGCTATATTTCTCCTAAGTGGAGAACAATTTCGTAAAACAAAATTTGACAAAAACAAAGTTGACGAGACGAAGTCGAAATGCAAATTCTAATTTAGTTATAGGTTTTGTGTTCTTCATACGCAAAGGTGGTTCAAGACAATTTTTTCCTCCATAGAGAAAAAAATAGTTTTTACCAAATTATATGTTATGAATTGAATCGCCAGAAAATCGAATTGCTTAGATAGAATTTGAATCTATATCATACAAAATTAGACTTTATTCTCTGAAACATAAATTGTCCTCAATCAATAGGATCAGTTGTTTCTTTCCTTTCCATACTTCGAGGCAAGTACACATAACTAACGCAGTTACGCATCGAATTGGGTTTGAAGATCCTTCAAAATTAGATGGCAATTAAATTATTAATTTAATGGATAAATTAATTAACGAATTGTTTGGAATCTTAAAGGAGGAAGAAACGAGGACAACCGTACCGACCGTTTTAGTTTAAAGGGGAAATAATAAAACGTTGGGAATGACTTGGCTAAGAGAGTTAATGTTACACCTTTGATCCTTTGGGATGGGACAGAGCTATTTACAGCTTGCCCTGGCTAATAAGCTTTTACTCGCTCATAAGTGGTTTGAAAACTATGTGTGCAATAGAACTCAGAATACTGTTTTTAGCGACTTTGTATCTAGTTTTGCAATCCTTTTGTAAAGGAGCAATTGCCGCAACCTTAGACGATGGAGGTGAACTTTTCTCGCCCTTCAGACTTTTTTCGAAATTAAAATGCACTAAGATGTACTTAGATAGAGTTGAGTTGTGAAGATCGGTAAAATTGTGGCACGGAAAATTACTGAACGGGTTTTGAAGCTGTTTTCAGAAGGGAGTCAAGCCACCACGTAGCTGCCACTCTGTGAACAGGTTATCGTTGTTATCGCGGCCCGATATATAGTGAAATTGTAGGGTACTATCGAGGAGCTATAGACGGATAGACAACTCGTGTAATTACTTGCGAGTGTTTGTGGGTCCAATAGTGAAAAAAAAGAAAATAGAGGACGATTCGATGCTGCTCGATGGCACTCCGTAAGCGAATTTTGCGGGAAGATTACGTGGGGAAACGTTTGAGGAACGGATAGTGACTCGATCCGTTTTTATCATCGGTGAAGACTTTAGCAAACTTATGGATGTGCTTTACCAATAAGCGTCTTCTAGTGCACAAATTATCAAGCTTTCTGTACACGGAAAAAAATCCGTCCATAAATTCATGAACAAAAGGTCATGATTTCGTGAGCTGAAAGATTTACGAAAACCGTGACCAAGTTCCTGAAATTATGAATAATAAATCTCGTATTCATAAAACTATCTGTGTTTTTTAAAAACCAGTTCGCCCCGAATATGTACAATGTATATTATACATGGTTTTACATTAGCTTGTTTGGTTGGGTTACTGTTGTTGTACCCTGGACATGTTTAGTTTTTGTTGTGATTCATGTTCAAACGTTGTTCATGATTTCAAGAGCTTATTCGCGATTCTTGTGAATTCTCATAATGTTAGCGGGATTAAAGTTCATGATTTCATGATCTTAGTCGCGATGCTTGAAATTTCTATTAACGTTATCGCGATATTTTAGTCATGAGTAGAGCAATTCATGTTCATGATTTCAGGATCTTAGTCACGATTTTCGTAATTTCTGTTCTTGGTATCATGATATTTTATTTTAGATCTTATATTCAAAGAGTAATGTTCATGATATCAGCAGTTGTATCATGGTATTCGTAAATTCTCTTCGCATTATCGTGATCTATTTTTTTGGTTACTAACGGTTTTTTTACTCGAAATAACGTAACAATATGAACTGGATCAATAAAATAAGACTCATTCGTGATATCTTGTTCTGCACACTATTTGGGGTTCTCAGTTTTCGTTTTCTGTCCGGACATCACAATGAATCTTATCACAAGAATAACGATGTTCGAGGTCCTATTAGTTTTTTTTATATCTACTGCTCGTACCTATTACTGGTCGCTAGCAGCTGGGTATTTCATGAAAAAGTGCATTGATCAAAAGTGATTCCACGAATAATACTCCAAATTTTGTGAAAGAGTTCACGTAAAAATTTCGTTAGCATGTTGCATGAAATTGTAAATGATGTAAATGATGATATCTTCTAAATATCACAAGCACGCAAATAGATACTAGATTGATCGTAAATCATGTACTAGGAATCATTAACCAATTCACGAAAACATGAATATTTTTTGATTTCGTGAACTTTTTTCACGAAAACGAATGATAAGTTGTGACTTTATACTAGTTATCATGAACCAGTTCACGAATACATGAATAATATTTCATGATTTCGTGAACTATTTCATGAGCACGGATATTGAATCGTGTCTAATATATTAGAGATCATGAATTAGTTCACGAGGATTGAATGGATTCATGAATTTCGTGAAATAGAGCACGAAAAATAGCCAGAATATTTTGATTTTGTGAACTAATGTTCCTATATCTATGAAAAAATCATGAGCTAACCTTTGGTTTTATGAGTAATGTTCATAAAAATGGGAACTAGTTCGATTACTAAGAATCGAACTAGAAATAACTTGGCGGAAACCATGACAGAAGTTCACAAAACCAAAACAAATATTTTCACTAATGAAAGCGTTATGCGGGCGTTACTGAAGGAAAATTGTACAAATTTTGTTCATAGTCCTGTTTTCGTAACGTAAAATGTGATGGTTCCAGAATTCATGACATTCACTATTTTGGGAACAATTTTTTTCCGTGAGCGATACAGTTAAGATGTTTGTGTTAAAAGTTTAACAAGAAAATTTGATGTCAATAGTTTTGGTGTATACAACCCATCTCTGATCCACCTGAAGTATTTTAATGGAAGGAATGTGTATGCGTCTATTTATTACATCCATTCATGTATACATTATTCGTTCTGGAGACGGAAGATGATAGTTCTAACAAATGACCAACGATCCAATATATGAATACTACAAACATCTGAGGACGTTTGCGTGAATTCGTCACATACAGCGACTTTAGCTAGAACGTGTGTAGAAATATTTGGTGGGTTTATCGAATGAATATTTCGACCAAAACCAAGAAGAACGGTAATGTAAAATCAATTTATGTTATGCATTATGAAACGATCTAAGAGATGTACAGACAGCTGAATTTATCTAATATCCTGCACTTTCAAACTCTGTCGCTATCGTTTTCGAGGGTGTAGTATTTTGAAAGACCTTAAGATCGCGTAAGCTGGATATTCGACCAAATATAAACTGGAAATCAATTGTAGACTTCTCCTCTCACTGCACAATTTTAATTCGCCTTTAGGCGTGCCGCGAACCCGCATTAACCAACGAGGCTGTTGCAGCATTTGCCGCGTTACCAAACGATAATCTACATCTATTGTTTGCATGAATGCAGGCTACAGTTTATGGTAGAAAGCTATTTTCTAAATTCCTTAGGAATATGTTATCACTTTGAATTCAAAGTTGAAAATGGAATTGAAGAAAGTGACAGCAAGAAGAGCAAAATAGCTTTGCGAAAATTCGAGCTATTCGTACGCTACATTGGAGAAATTGTTGAATGTGGCCAAATCATCTATCACCGACGTAATAAAAGTGTTCGGAGAATGTTTGTAAACTACATAAGGAAAACTCAATCTGGGGGAAATCGAAAGCCGGAGGCTGCCAAAACGACGAAACGCTATCAACTTTTTAATGGAACGAGGTAGAAAAATTGTGTCTACGAAAGAGCTGTGTGACGACTAACAAGAAACAAGACAAACAGTTAAAAAATACCTGCAAAATTATCATTATATATAATGTTTGATACATTCGTAGTTCTCACGTACGTTTAGTTCTTGTTTCCTCTTGTTTTCGTAATTGTTTAGTGTATGAAATCCAATTGTAATCCTGCTAATACAATTGATAGATAGTTACAATAAATTTCGATGATGTTAAATTATCTTACGCACGTTTTCGATAATATAGTACATATAATGGGTCCGGTAGTGATTTTCACGGAATCATAATCCAATTCTTTAGGTTATCAAATTATAGGTTAAGAAAAGTATATAGGTTAACAAATTATATTGTTTGCACGTAGGTTATCAAATTCAAGTAGGGCAATCAATATATGTAGGTTATTAAATTCAATAGGACACTTCAAACTAACTTACTTAGCATAAATTTCAATTCAATTTAGTATAGATTTTTAATTAATAAATTTACACTCAAACTGCAAAACCTGATAGCCTCGTAACACGGGGTTGGGCATAGCGTAGTTGGTAAATCGATTGCCTTGTACGCAGCGCACCTGGGTTTGAATCCCGACACCGCACATGAAGTTGGAATTTTTTCATAAGAGATTTTTCTAACCCGAAGAGGCGAATGACCTTAAGGTTAAAACCTTTATAATCGAAATAAAAAATAAAAAAAAGGCTCGTAACACGTTCCTCAGATTATCATTCTTCTTTCTCCCATCATGATCTGTCAGACATCTCTAACGGCCGCGGTCGTTAACTATAGGGTGATCGTCGAAGCTCGTCTTGATGAGTTGTGCCGACCGAGAGGTCGTGACAAGCTGCATGTCAGGTAATTATAAGTATATCTTCAAAAGATACTAACTTTGTGGTTCCTGCAAGTTTTATACAAGTTTTATTAAAAAAAAAGTTGATAACAGCGCCGCCCTAGCGACTGAAATCTGAACTAGTATGATGCAACCAAATAAAGTGTTAGATGCCATACAGTCACTTTTTCGAAGACATCATAACTCTATAACGAAAGAGAGTTTATCTTCTCATTTTTCGAACACAATTTTCTGTCAAATTTCGATGTAGAAATATTACCCTTTACTGAAATTTTCGAAAAAATATGCTCAACAATTTACATTCATGCAAGAAATATATATTAGATAGAAATTAGCCATACATAGGAAGTATGTGAGCGCCACTCACCTTCCGGAGCGATTGTTTGGGCCGAAACGTCAACGTACAACGCAATCCCACTGAAAATTGTGTTATGTCGAGTTCAACGATATGTGAGCTACAACATAACATTAACAGATGGCTTTGCAAATCAGTTTCGGAATCGTTTGCTGTTGAATTTGCTCGAATTTCTTCCATTATTTCAGATTCTTTGAGACGATTGAAAACATGGGCATATCGTCTTATAGCCATTTCAATTTTTTGTTGCTTTTAGATCCTACAATTTGAATAATTACGACAACTATAACACAAAGAATAGACAACAAAAATAGACAACGACGACAGAGTTTGGTTATGTTGTATCCAAATAATTGTGTAGTAGACCACAGTGGGTGAAATAAAAGTATTTACCCCAAAAAATATGACACACGTCATTATCGTATGCTATTTTTACATTTCTTAAAAAAGAAATGTATAGAATTCGCTCAAACTTTCAAGATTTTTTTCTTATAAGAAAAGGTAAAAAGATAAAATCAATCAAAACATGAAAAAAAATTCCTGCTAATATGAAGAAGAACTCATCAAAATGTTTTTTTCAGATAAATATTAATGTATAAAACCCGTGGTATTTCTAGTAAATATTGCATGCACACCGGGCCTGCCAGGCCCGGCTTGCCTTTTTGTGCATGTAAAAAATTCAAACATAGCTGCGCATCACTCCATAGATGAAAATTTCACAATTCTTTATTTTTGTTATAGATTTCAAAGCTACTTATCAAAATTTTCATGCCCAAGCTTATACTGCATACACATTTTTTTGTAACTAAAAAATTGTAACGTGCCGGGCCTCTGAGACCCGGTTGCCTTTTTGAGGGTTAAACACATTAAGTGCTCGCAAAGAAATATCTCGTGCGGTAGGCCGTCTGTTTCTGTGGCTTTGCATCGCAATCGGTGCCACCAACCAGGAAATTGTTGTGTGCAGAAGAGTTTGGTAAAGCGTCTGTTGCCTTTTCTTAAGGAACACAATTGTTCATTTCTTTTGTGGCTGGATTTAGCATCTTGCCATTACGGAAGAAAGCCCATGAAGTTATACGCCGTGAACAACATCCAGATGGTGCCCAAGGACTAGTACCATACCAATACGCCAGAGCTCCGCCCAATACAAAAAGATTGAGCAATGTTTGCGCAAAACCTCAGGAAGACGCAAAAGACAGTTGTCAGAGAGATACAGTTCATGACAAAATGGCGTTCAGAGAGAAGAAAAGCGACCAAGGAGGCTGTGCACAATTGAAGGTAAGAATCGAACCCAGGTGAGCTGCATACAAGGCAATCGATTTACCAACTACGCTATACCCGTCCCTATGTGAACTAAACTTGCAAAAGAAACATGATTTGATTTTTAATACATACAAGGGTTTGCCTATTTACACACATTCTTGTTTGACCCTTTATGTGCAGAAGATTTTTTTCTTCATTAACATATTCGCTGCTACAAGATATTATTAAGGATGAACAAAACCCTCTATTTCCACATAGAAAATTAAAGATTCTTGTTAATAAATCAGAAGCAACCGAACGATTTAATAATTGGCATACAATTTGTGGAGCCAATTATTATTCGATCGAACGGTATTCCGAAAAAATCCAACCGGTTTTATACTCACTAATCAAAGTCTGTGCCTAGTTTCCCCAAACCAGCAACCAGGATGGGCGAGTGAATTGCGAATCGCTCAAAGGAATCGACTTTGGAAAAGAGTGCGTGAGCTACGATTCTTTTTTTTTAAAGTTGGGCAACTTAGGGGAATGTATAATTACAATATTTACAACGGCCCTCAGTTCAGAAGAAATATCAAATAATTTAGTAGCAAAACCATTTATTTATTATATGAGCAGAATATGACATCTTTTAAATTTTAGAGCATAAGTGAAGTGCATAATATTGACTGATGCATTTTTGCTAGATAATCTCACTCAGAGCCAGCACAGAAACAAAATTCAAATTGAAACTGAAATTGAATTTGAACCGAAAATAACTGAATGAATGCGCTGCACCGAATTAATGAAGCACGATGATCCTAAGAAGATGCTAGCAAATGGAGTGAGTTAGCTGTGGACATGAATTACATAAAAATAATAAAAATAAATAGGGGTAATGAACACACGCACACTTATTTGTATACATGGAATCAAAATAACTACTTCAGATTAAAATCAAACAGATATTTCTTTAATATTCTCAAACGAATCTCTGAATCGATCAAAAGTCGATTTTTTTTCGAGTGAATCGGATTCGATTCCCTCACTAAACTGAATCGGTATTCCCATCTCTAAACCACATGCCAATAACGGTCGTACCCCGTAAAGTCAATAGATAAGCAAGATCATTTAACTTGAGCAGCGATAATGGCAAAGAATTTTTACTGATTGACTCAAAAGCACCCGCATTGCAAATGGTTCAGAATTAAGATCTCCATAAGATATAACAAATCGCTTGCATAAAGTTCAAGGAGCATCCCCTTTTTTCATGTATTGTAAATACAGAAAAAATCCACTGCCCGGTCAAGCAATCCCACTGAGTTTTGTCAAATATATGAATGTAGAACAGGAGCGGATCCAGAAAAAAATTTCGGAGGGGGCCCAAAATTTAGATTTTAAAATGTTCATAATACACTACGTAATATATAATAACCTCATTAATTTAAAATCAGTTTTGGTAGTCGAATCTGGTTTGGAATGATGTTGAGTTTAGAACGAATTTAAAATAGAAACTATTTTTAAATTTTCTCAACAAGTTAAAAAATTTCGGAGGGGGGGGGGGGTTCAGGACCCCCAAGAACCTCCCCCTGGATCCGCCACTGATGTAGAAAAATTCCTTGAATATTCAGTGAGCAATCCAGTATAGCTACACTGTTCTGTTTTTAGTAACAGTATTGATTTTTATTCATGTCCTTGTCTGGCGGTTCAGTGGGTAGGGCACTGTCGTATGTTTGAGCCCCAGTCAGGAATGATCAAACGAACAAGAGAAGGTCATATTTTGCTTTGCTTAAAAATAGTAATTTTGAAGGATTTTTGTTGTTGCATAATTTACTTTAATTATTTCGGACGTCACAAAGCCGAGTTAAACGATATTTCTCTTTTCGATGTAAAGATTTGCTGATAAAAGTTTTTTCCAAAACGGAGAAAAAAAAGTATACAGAATTTTATTTCAATAAAAAACTTAACTAAATTAGTTATTAATTTGAGCGTTTTTAATTATTTGTTGCTAGTGTCTGTATAGAAAAAAAATATAGATTAACTTGGTTCCCGTAAAAATAAATGCAAAGATAGTTGCTCGAAACACTTTTCAAATAGTTATCAACGTTGCTCCGCTTGACGGTACTTTGTATTTTTCGATGGAACAGCAAAAAAAATCTGTAATCAGCCTACTACGTCTGAAAGCAAAGGGTGAATGTTTATTTGGAAGTTGATTACATACTTGCATACTGGCTTGCATTAATGATCTGACAACTCAACGAACGAAACGAGTGACTGTTGAATTATGTGCAGCTGCGAGACGGCTCTCAGATGTTCCAGAATGTACGCGAACCTCCCAAATATCTCATCGGGCACGATCCATTTCGACTGGGGTGCTGTTGTTCGAATGTGAGTAAATTTCAAACGCATCTAGTCCCAATTAGATCGAAGAATTTGATGGCTTCTTGTTGGTTCGAAAGAAGTGAAAATAAATAAAGATATGGCGCCTGTAAAAATTTAAGTGATATGACTGTATCCTCTATCATTTTGTTTGTTGGCTTAAGACTTCAATCACATTCACTAATAAATTTTAAAAGTTTTATCAGATATCTTGAACAGCAGCCAGAGCTATTACAAATAACTGACAAAGTTACGTATATTATTCAGAAAGTTATTTTTTTATTTGAGCCAAAGATGCCAATACTTCCCGTGATGCACATATCGAACGATCATTTTTACGCATAAAAAGAAAGAAGAAATTCTTATCATCGGTTCACCAGTTCTTGCTGTTTTGTTTTCCTTCTCTCGTTCTCTCTACCTTTCATACTTCCTAGAAGGATGTGCCGGAATTGGCGAGTGAGCGAGTGATCGTTGGTTGGTGATCCTCACCGCTCACGGCACGGCGCGCCGGTTACCCGTGGAAGGGAGCGTTCGATCATTCGTTTTCGGTTGAAGCAGAAACCGCGCTGCTCAATAATGTGGGTACTACACTTTGAAACGGGAGAATCGGAGAGCGTTGTGTGCTGATAAAAGTTTTGCGAACGTTTGCCGGCAGTGAGCTGAGTGCTGTGTGTGGTTCAAGATTCGCCTATAGCTGACCGGTCGTTAGGACTGTTGTTTACACAGCGCAATAGTAAACCATCATCCATGCTGGTGTTTGCGTCGTCGGGTTGCTACGATTGTGTCACCTGTCCAGATAGTGTGTGCGGTTGTATTGGAGAGAGGCAAAATTTATTATAAATATCATTTACCTGTCAGCCTGTAGTGATGAGTATTAATCTTTCATCAGTCGCTCCCGGTGTGCGGTGCTAAGTAGCATCGACTTGTAGTGCTATTGTGCTCATCCGTCAGTGTTGGGAACGGTATCGAGCGGTGCGGTGATATTTTTGTTTTCCATCCAACAAATAAAAATGAGTATTTTCACCATGATCGAGAAAAAGACCAGCCGCAGTCAAGGTTGACCAAAAGAGACGGTGTGTTTTGCCGAGCCAAAACGTAAGTAAGTTTTGAAGAAGAAAAAAAAAATAGTGCTTACAATCTCGGTTCGATCGGTGTGTTGTACAACAGTTTGGCAAATGTGAATGAATTTTTTTTTTCGGCGCTTTCTAAAATTGTGACCTAGACACCGTGAACAGTTTCCAAATAATTAAGTTCACGTTAAAGCGAAAACCTAGAAAACCTTCCAATTTTACTCAATTGCAACGTCAATTGTACGGTCGTAATTTTTTTTTTTCGGATAGTCATAGCAACACCGTTTTGAGAGGAAATGAATCAAAACAGAATAGTGTTCGGTATATGGATGGCCATTCGGGCTATTTTTAATTTAAAATTGTCAACGATTGAGATTCATTGTGTGTTACTTTGCTTGAGCAGTATTGAGTATTTTAATCTCGATCGTCGCGACTCGTGTATCTTCTATCGGTGCTCCAAAATGTTACACAATGTGTACATAAAAAAATCAGTTTCTGGTTGAAAACTGATGGATTGCTTATTAATTGATTATTTCATATAATGTACTAGCCATTCATTGTCGGCGATTCAGTTTGAAATCATTCGGTTGACTGATTTTGCTAATTTGTCTAGATTAACCGTTTCAGTTTTTAATAAGAAAATCGCCACTGAAACAATTTTAATAACTGTTGCTTCAACTAAATTAAATGAATCCGCTAGAATACTTTCACTTTCAATAGAACTACACCTTTCACTGCATGGACTATGTGTAATGTGAAGCAGAAGCCGCTTTATTATTGCCCTTGCAACTAACTCATCCACACCATCAGCTAGGCCAGTCTCAAGGTTCGACTTTTTACTTGCGAAACTTCACTAACTGCACTGCAGGTGAGACGTGCATCGGATTGTGTCTCCATCGATGCAAACGTTGTGTAACCCACACCCCCGGATCAGATCAATCTTTCCCTTTGCTATTGTGTGCTAATTATTTTGCCCGTAAATCAAACCTCGTCCAGTCAAGTGCTTGTACATCGAACAGACAGACAGCCACAGTAAGTGCAATTAGGAGGCTGGTGTATTCGCAGAGGGTAATTTAGCGATAGTAATTGATACAGTGGCCACTATCGCCGCCGTGTAGTTACTGTTCAGTGTAGAATTCTACAATCAAAGCATGCCTGAAACTGTAATAGCAGGCAGTTATGTGCGTCATCATCATCATCATCATTATCACCCCGAAGTTCAGTTGGACTAACTCGCTGATGTTAGTGTGAAAGTAGTTGCAAATCGTTCACCTCTAAAAGCATCGCGATAATCGCAGCACCGCCAGCCTACTGTGAGCGGTATCATCGCAACGCAAAACACAAACGGAATTTGTTTCTTGTCTGTACCTACGGTGTATTACCGGTGACAAACCAAGGTCAGCACTCAACCGGTCCAGTGCAATGTTACTTCGCAACGTGGCAATGACTTTGAACTCATCCGCATCAGGTATCACGCAAGATAGTAGCTGAGCCAGAGGGCAGCCTGCAGATGCGGGTAAATTTTTCAACTTGTTGTCCGTTTGACTTGCATAGGTCCCCTATGAACGTGACCGTTCGCTTGAACGTGCTGGAACAATCCGGGGCTTGATTACAGCTTTCATCACGTTCGTTGCGTAGACTCTTCCTCCGACGAAGCCCAAGTCAGTCAGTCAGTTTTTCAACCCCAGTCAGTTTGTAGCCTAAGATCACTCGGGGTTGTTACAGCACCGCGTGTGTGTGTTACTTAACCGAATGTGCATAATTTGCGCTAAAATTCGAAAGGGACCTAGTTGGCGCCGAGACCGTCCCAACCAGTCAGTCGCAACTGTGTCTTTTCGTAGCAACGTGACTCTGCGCAAGTGAATGTGAAGAAGGAACAAAAATACAAAAACGAAAGTGCTATTCGTACTCAAGGCCTACTGGAATTGTTGTGGGTATGCGGAAAAGAATTTGAACCCTTAGGAAAGGACGGAAAGGTACCGTGCGGGTTGGTGGGATGAATGAGTAGGCTGCGTGTGAGGTACAGTTCGGAGAAGGACTTGTTTACAGTGAGTGGTGATCGCAAACACGGAAAAGCCCGTTGTAAATTATTATCAATCGAATGGATTGTTCGGTTTGAATAAAATTTTATCGCAGGAAATATTTTGAGAAGAAAAATTTGTTTACATCTCGCTGTTTGTTGGACTAAAGATGCGTGTTTTTATCTAGAGACAGTTTTGGTTTTCTTACAGATAAAAGTTCATAAGATAAAGGTAAGCTTAGAAACCATAGTATTAAGTTGCAACTTATCTGCAAGGATGTCGGAACTATCGTCACTTTTCGATGGGTGCCAAATTCGTCAAATGGTCAATTCTAAGAACCTGGACAAAAGAGTATCGGTATAATCGATCGAACTTGGAGGATCTTTCCGCAACAGGATATTGAAAACCAGTGTTAGCAAAACTTTTTTTTTTTGAAACCGAGACACGGCTCATTCGTTGTTTTCGAGAAAAAAGGGAATACATCTAATGGCAGAAAATTCTTCTTCAATTTGAGCATGTTCACATATTCAATTTCGGGGCCAATTCAGAATAATGCTCGGGAACCTTGCATTTTTAAAAACAGTTAACCTTGCCACATAAACCATGCGATTTTCAAGTCTAAAAGTGTTCATGTAGTTTCACTACATATTATAGGTATCTACGTTAACGTTTCTATCCGAGGTGTGGATCTTCTTCAGGGAACAGAGGCAAATTATTTTGGTTTTGCACATTTTAATGAGGAAAATTATTTCAGTTTGTTACTGCAGTGTATGGTCCATAATAGATGGAATTTGTTCTACAGAAGCTATCCTCATTCTATATTCAAACACAATCGGCGAATAACTCTTGTGAAATGTAGTATGTAGTTGTTAATGATCATTTAAAATCCTTTTCGTTGTCGCCCACTTCCAAAGGACACCAGCGTTTCCAGAGCATAGGCGTACATTACTTTAAATCACATGATTTCACCTACAAAGTTCATTTACAAAGAACACGAAAATAAAGGGCCCGCAGTGAATCCCATGGGATATACTATGTGTGACGTTGAAATAATCTTAGAATGCATTTCCGACTCTCACCGATGCAGAGCACATTGCGAGGTACGCAAATATCCAATTAATCTGTCAGTCATAACGCTGAAAAGGTACGGTGAAATTTAAACTTCTTTTTCGCCACTTGTACAAGTGAGAGAATTGAAAAACCAAAAATATTATTTCTACATCGCACAAGTTTCTCATAACTTCGCAATAGTAGCCCGCTGGATCGCTGAAACCTTTAGGGACTAATAAAGTTCTGTGTTTTTCTATCCTCCCTCCGGGGGATTTTAACCTACTTTCGAAAAAGTTTCAACTCCTTGATCAAAGAAATTTGGACGCTGCGTAGAATTCTAATCATTCACAGGATTCCGTTTAAAAAATTTTCAGGATTCTGCTGGAATATCTTTCAGGATTCTGACGGCAATCTGTCGTGGCTTTCCAATGGGATCTATCTCAGCATTCAGATGGAATTCTCTTCTATATATCTACATTATCCTGTTCAGTATTCTTAGGATCCGTTTAAAGGCTCTTTTAGATTCAAGATCGTTGGTGTATTTTTTTTACTCAGGAATCCGATGAAATCGAGATTTTGAGGATATTCTTTGGAGGAATTTGAAGAAAAGTTTCTCAGGGTTTTGGTGGAATCCTTCTTAAGATGGATTAAGATGAAGACTCTGAATAATTCCCTGCTAAATATTCCGATGAATATCCTGCTCTGAATTCTGTTATGTATTTTGACGATTTTGATGCATTCGATTCTGACACTTAACATTGAAACTCCTAAACTTTGCATTATGGGGATTCATAATTTGCTGTCACCAGACTCGTGCGCATGGTGAATAGGCTTTTTTGAGTGTTTGTAGGGTAGGATTTTGCGCAGTTTTTTTTTTTTTTTAAATTTCTTAAATTCCTGTTCAAAGAAAATCGGAATGCAAAAGGCCACTTTTGCTCGTTTCGGTTATGCTAAAGTCGGTTTTTGAAATTCTAATGCTCTTCGGGATTGTTTTTCTTCTCGAAATTCTGATGGAATCTATTTTAGAATTCTGTTGTGATTCTTTTCCTGAGTCTGCATAAATTTTTTCCCGAATTCTGATTAAATCCTTTTAGGGATTCTGCTGGAAAAGTCTTCTAAGGATATGCTTCTCAGGATTTTATTGTAATTCACAAAACAAATTCTTATGGAATCCTATTCTGTGCAGTCAGAGTAGACTTTTGAATCAATGTTTCTTATAATTATGATGGTATCCTTTTTAGGATTCAGATTGCATGCTGCTAAGGCTTCCGATGTAATCCTTGGGATTTTGGTGGTATACTTAACAGGATTCTGAAGGAAAGAGTCTCAGAATTCTGTTGGGATTCTTCTCAAAAAGCTGATGAAAATTATTTGTGCAGGACTCTGATAGGATCATGCTTGTGTTTCTGATGAATTCCCGCTCAGACTTTTGACGGAATTGTTTTCAGTATTTGAACATAATCTACTTCCCGTGATTCTGACACTGTCCCTCTGAATATGGTAATGGAACCTTTCTCAGAATGTTAGCGTTGTCCAGTTCATGATTCCAATGAATCCTGCTCAGAATTCAGATGCTATCTTTATCATGATTCTGATGAAGTAGGATAACGTCAAAATAGCATAATTCCATTAAAATCCTAAGAAGGATTATATCAAAATTCTAAGCAGAATTCGGTTAGAGCCCCAAATGGATTTCGTATCAGAATTCTGAGGAGAGCTGTATTAAAATCCTGACTAGGATTCTACCAGAAACATGAACAGGATTCCCTTAGAATCCTGAATAAGCCTTGAATTAAAAAATGTCTGATTCTAAAATTCTAGTAACTCTGCCTAAGCTCGACAACTTCCAGCAGAAGACAAAAGATTAGTCAGTAAAATTTTAAGCCTGGTTCTAGTGACCCTGCAACTTCTAGTTTTCTGATCCTTATATTTCACATTCTGCTTCAGCTGCTACAGCGTCAAAACGCAAAAGGATGATTTTTTCATGCATTTTTTACATAAATTTTTGTTTATTTTATGTTGTGATTTGCTTTCCATCATTCATTACTATTTTCCAATTCGTAAAAAAATCAGTAAGGGCATCCAGGTTGCGCTGCAATTCGTTCTTCAGACCATTGATGATACGACCCCTGTACACAATTGCTGTTTTATCAGCGAACCGTGGCAGAACTCGATCTCCTGGAAGATGTGGGATGGCGGAAGTGAAGATACTGTACAGAATGGGCCCAAGGACATTTCCTTGGGGCACACTTGCGGGGGTGAACATTTTTTTCCTGGTAAAAACACTGGATCAGACACATCGGGAAATTGTATCTACGCAGCTTAAACAACAGGCCATCATGCCACCCTTTGTCAAACGCTTCTTCGATGTCCAGATCTCCATTGCTGTCGTCTGGAACGCCGACCTGTATCACTGAATGATGTTTGTAGCTCTAGTAAGTGTATGGATGGTTGATCTTTCCTAGCGGAATCCCAACTGTTCCTCAAGAAAAACATCATGCTCATTAGCGAAAGAAAGTATTCGGATTTGAATTGATTTCTCAAATAATTTGGAGAGGGCAGAGAGTGAGCTGATGAGCCGATAACTTTGGGAAGCAGTAGGATCTTTCTCCGGTATCAGCACTGGGATTTCTTTTGCTAAATCCACACTGCAGGGAAGTAGCTAAGCTCCCAGCACTGGTTAATTATTTTAGCGATGAAAGCAAATGAGCAAGGGATCAAATAGTTCAGCTCGAGCTTAAGGGGTCTGACATCTCCTTGAGAATATTTTCCCAAATTTTTATAGAGATCCGAGAAATAGATCGAAAGTTACAGCGCTTCCAAGCGCGCTTCTTCTACCAAGAGCAGTGGTAACTTGAAATTTTAAACTAGATTATCTCGAAATGTCGTTTTTCCAGAGATTGGTTTTCCGTGATCACGATTGCCGAAAAATCACTTAACCGATTTGCTTCCTTTCTTTTTAATTGATCATAATTAATTTTTCTCGTACCCTAACGATTCCTTTTTCATGCATAAATTTTTGTTTTGTAGATAAGAATTTTTTAATACAATTTTTAGAGCTTAAAACAGCGATTTTTAAGGAAAAGCGTTCCCGAATGCAGAAAAGAAATAATATTTATTCAACTAATCGTTAAGGTACGCGGAATACTCATATGTTAATGGAATTTTTTGAGTTTCCTTGATCTGAAAAGATATTATTAAGCTATTCAGTCTATCGTCATATAGGTAGCTTATTAGCGAGCAAAACTGTATGAAAACAAAGCGTATAACACCAGGAAAACAAACAGCGCTTGGGCTTAGGCAAAGTTCAATGTGTGCATTCTGGAAACGTCCTCTGCATCTGTATCGTTTTGTCATTGAAGGAAAGCGTCGCTGGTTCATGCAGAAATCATCCCCATGAAACTCAAAACACCAAGGTTGAAATCGTAATAAACACTATCACAATAACAATCAGCATCCTATATCCACAATAATAATCAGCCAGCATGTATTCAATCATTTGACAATGCTATAAGAGCTTTTGCTGCATGAAGCTTTTTGCTCCCAAGCAAAAAGCGCCTTAATGTATGCTTTATTTTTCTCGTATTTTATTTTTAGACGTGCACACTAAAATCGTTGATATTATACAAAAAGTAATAAAAGCTATGTTGTGGTCAATAATATTATTATCCTATCCTATCCTATCTCAGGTCTATGTTTATGTTTATGTTCATTACCTTCACCAACAGGTTCCTTGGCCCCAATGGTGGTTTCTTAAGCTAATTACATTTTAAAATTGCCAACATTTTCGCTTTTATCGCATTCCGCGTCCAGTTGAAGTCAAAGGCCGTCGCCATACTGTTAAAAATTCGCTGGAGTCCAGTAACAGCGCTCTGGCAACCATAGTTGGTTCTCCTGAACGGAACACGCAGAAGAGAGTTATTACGTAGAGCTCGAACGCGGGCTTGAAGATCCAGACGTCCCAGAATTGTAGGGCAATCCACTCTGGCAGAGAGTAAGTCCGAGACGAACATGGCTCGAGAGCAGTCCCTCCGAATGCTGAGTGTATCGAGGTGTATTAGCTGGTAACGGTTTTCGTAGCTCGGTTGCTGAAATCTGTTTCCCATGGGAGATGCCGAAGGGCGAAGCGTATGAACCTGCGTTGAACAGCCTCGATTCTGTCAATCCCGTTCTGGTAGTACGGATTCCAAACAGCCGAACAATATTCTAACGTTGAGCGGATCAACGCGCAGTAAAGCGATTTAAGACAATATAGGTCCCTGAAGTTTTTCGCTATTCGGACGATGAACCCAAGCTGTAGTGATGCCTCATCCACATGTATGACGTATGTGGTTTGAATGTTAGTGCCGAATCCATGATGACTCCGAGATCTTTGATGTGGGAGCGTCTTGGAATACTCGAGCCGAAGAAATGGTAGTTAAACTGAGTCGGATGGCGTTTCCGCGTGAACGTAACGATTGAGCATTTGCTCGGGTTTAAAAACATTATATTTAGATCACACCACGTACTAAAGCTGTCCAGTTCGCTCTGAAGAAGCTCGGCATCGGTTTTATGCCGTATTTGTTGAAAAATTTTCATGTCGTCGGCGAAAGAAAGGCGGGGTCTTTGTAATATGAAATTGACATCATTAAAGTAGAGGAGGAATATTACTGGACCGAGATGGCTTCCTTGTGGTATGCCGGATGTAGCGAAGAATGGTGCAAATAGACAGTCCTTAATGCTGATTTGGAGGTGCCTTCCATCGAGGTAGGAACAAAACCAGCGCAGACGTTGTCCATGAATACCGAGTTTGTCCACCTTCGCTATTGCGATATCATGATTGATTTTGTCGAAGGCCGCAGATAAATCCATGTAAATAGCATCGGTTTGCAATCCGTCAGCGAATCCATCCATTACATATACATATGTTGTGAACGAGAGCAGGTTAGTCGTTGTCGATCGTTTAGGTATGAAACCGTGTTGGTCATGTGCAATGTAGTGTTTGCAGTGAAAGAAAATAGGATCTAACACAACCAGCTCGAACAGTTTTGATACGGCACTTAAACACGAGATTCCCCGATAATTGTCGATGTTCGATTTGTTTCCTTTTTTCTGAACTGGAAACATGTGCGCTGCTTTCCAGCAGGAAGGGAATGTATCAGTAGTGAGAGACTCGCCGAAGTGGTTCAAGAAGCCCGCTGATGCACTTTTTGACAAAAATCGAGGGAACACCATCTGGACCCGGGGAACAAGATGCTTTCAGTTTGGCATTTGCAGCAAGAATGGCAGCATTATTGACACAAATTCGGTTGATGGTTCGCTCTAGAGAAGGAGTTAAATTGGCGCCGCCAGCGACTTGTTGTGGTGACAGGCGCTCGTTGGAAAAAACGCTTGAAAATTTGTTGGAGAACAGTTGGCAATTTTTTTTAGTGTCACTCCATTAAACGACATACAAGATGGTAAACCGGATTCTTTTCGCTGCTCGTTAACATACTTCCAGAACGACTTGGGCTTGGATTTCAGGTGACGCTTGACGTTTCGCTGGTGTCTAAAAAAGTTGTTATGATCGTGATATATTGCTATCAACGTTTGTTATAAGTTTGATATTCATAGAATTTTTTTTCTTAGAATTTTTGTTATTTCAACAATTGGTTTCTACTTTATAACAATATTTGATAGGAAATTTTTCGTAACAAAATATCAGCATGAGTTACAATTGTGTTATTCCTTGCTGATCAGGATAGGTTTTAGATATTCAGTATTTCCTTGTAAACTTGTGATCTACATACTGTTGGAGTCAAGATCTATAACTGAAAACATCATAATTGTATTTTTTTTTCTAATAAGCGCGAATTGTCCTCATTAGGTCGAAGTGAAAAAGTTAGTGAAAAAAGAGGCAAATTTGAGCGGGCTTAATTTCTTTTCTTTCAAAATTGGTGTTGGCCCTAAACTTCGTGAAATGGCCCTCAATGCCGAAACTTGGCCGGATGGGATGTATTTCCGCGAGTTCATGGACTTTCGGCAAGAACGTACTAATGACGGGAAGCAGGGGTTTCGGAAAACACCTCGACTGGGATAAATCCATCGCAAAAAGCAGTTATTTTAGACTACGCACCGATAATTCGCCTGTTGATCAACGGCAACCGGGACGCACCGTAGAAAGCAATATGGAATCCCCCAATCCTCCCAGCACAGTCGTGCCTCTCGCAGTCAGCAGTATCTTCAGTCGTCCCGGCCCTGTGTCTGGGAATGGAGAGGGGGACTTCCAAATTGCCCTCTTTGGCAAGTATTTTAAAAATAATTTTGATGAATCAACCGTTTTTCCTGATGGAACTGCTTGTTCTAGCTCGAATGCTTCCGACTGTCAATTAATAAGTCAACGATGTCAGCCGTCAGCTGGAAACCTCCTGAGGAGCACTCCAACTTCCATCACGGGTGCTACCAATTCATGCAGTTCACTCGCGCCTTCTGCTGTTAGCAGTCATTCCAGTCGCCCCGGTGTGCATTCCAGACGACGGAATCAAGGAGTGCCGGTCAGCCTTCCGTGCCTAATACCGTCGCCCATCCATTTATACTATCAAAATATGGGTGGCATGAATTCCTGTGCAAATACCTATCGCCTAGCTACCTCGGACTGCTGTTACGACATTATCGCATTGACAGAAACATGGCTAAATGAGCAGACCCTTTCCAGCCAGGTGATTTGCTCTGACTACGAGGTTCTCAGATGTGATCGGAGTCCTCTCAACAGCCACAAATCCTCCGGAGGCGGTGTTTTGCTCGCTGTGCGTCGTGGATTAAAAGTTCAACATATAACAAATGATGCTTGGAGCAGCATCGAACAAGTATGGGCAGCGATAAAATTGGGAAATCGAACATTATATATATGTGTGGTTTATTTCCCTCCCGATAAAATTCGCGACTCTGCACTAGTTGATTCTCATTCTGAATCATTGATTTCTGTTGCTGCGATGGCGCAACCCGCTGACGAAATCATGATCCTCGGCGATTTCAACCTTTCTACAATAAAGTGGCGTTCCATTCATTACGGTTTTCTACAACCCGACCCAGACGAATCTGTTTTTCATCCTGGCAGCATTACTCTTCTGGATGTCTATAGCACGGCTACACTTCTGCAGATTAACAGCACAACGAACGAGAACGACCGGATTTTAGATCTATGCTTCGTTAATGCCAGAGATCAATCGCCGCATATTTCCAACGTCCTCGCCCCGCTAGTAAAGTATGTTCGCCACCATCCGCCTCTACATCTTACACTCCAGGACGTACCGCCTATGAAGTTTTCGAGCCACGCGCCCACCATGTGTTACAATTATAAGCGAGCCGACTATAGCAGCATTCTGAATATTTTACAAAGTATTAACTGGGATTCTGTGCTAAGCAAGGATGATGTGAACTCCGCCGCTGAAACGTTCTGCCATATAATGAGCTACCTTATCGATCGTCATGTCCCAAAGTGTAATCAACGAAGTGATCAATTCCCCTGGCAGACAGCCGAGTTACGTCAGCTATAAACTGCAAAAAGAGCAGCATTACGAAAGTTTACCAAACGCCGTATCTTATCACTGGGAGCTTATTATGTAAGGCTCAATAACGATTTTAAAAAACTGAACAGTTTTTGTTTTTCAAACTATCAACGAAAAATGCAACGTAAACTTAAGCCGGATCCTAAATCGTTTTGGAGATACGTCAATGACCAGCGGAAAGAAACCGGCTTGCCTTCTGCAATGTTTCTGAATGGCGAAGCTGGTCATGATTCACAAGCCACACTCTAAATTTGCGAGTGTGTTCGTCAGTGAGACATTGTCCTCGCAGCAGATTGACGTTGCAGCTAGCGGCGTGGCCCAACTCGAACGGTCAGTGTATGAGATTCGTGTAGAGCACTCGGATATTGTATCAGCAGCATCCAAGCTTAAAGCATCGTCATCTCCCGGGCCAGATGGTGTCCCTGCTGTGTTTTTGAAAAAGTGTATACCTGGTTTGGTGGAACAACTCTGTCAACTATTCAAAATGTCACTGACAACCGCGATTTTTCCTCAATTGTGGAAAGCAGCTTTCATCTTTCCTGTCCACAAAAAAGGTGATAAGAGGAACATTGACAATTATAGAGGAATTTCTGCGCTCTGTGCCATTTCCAAGCTCTTTGAGTTAGTCGTGGTGGAGTCAGTGTTTTTTCACTGTAAGGAATATATTTCTAAAGACCAACACGGATTCATGCCGAATCGATCGACGTCGACGAATCTACTATCTCTAACCTCTTTTGTGTCCGAAGGGTTCGATGCAAATCAACAAACTGATGTTATATATACTGACTTATCTGCAGCTTTTGACAAAATCAATCACGATATCGCAAACGCTAAATTGGAAAAACTTGGCTTCAGTGGATCACTCCTGCGATGGTTCCAATCCTATCTCGTTGGCCGTCAACTCAGTGTGAACATAGGTGATGCATACTCCAAACTATTCTCCGCAACGTCTGGAATTCCGCAAGGAAGTCATCTCGGACCTTTGATATTCACTCTCTATTTCAACGATGTAAACTATCAGCTGAAAGGGCCACGGTTGTCGTATGCAGATGACCTGAAAATTTTCAACAGAATTAAGAGCCGAACGGACGCACTTTATTTGCAGCAGCAATTTGACACTTTCAGCAGATGGTGTGAAAACAACCGAATGAATCTGAATCCGGCGAAATGTTCTGTGATATCGTTCTCCAGAAAAAAAGATCCCATTGAGTTTGAATATAACTTGTCTGGAGCTCTTGTTTCCCGGGTGAGCTGCGTTAAGGATCTTGGAGTGCTGTTAGATTCGAAACTTACATTTAAGAATCACATTTCGTATGTTGTTGGTAAAGCATCGCGAAGCCTGGGCTTCATCTTCCGTACGGCTAAATCCTTCACAGACATTTATTGTCTCAAAAGCCTCTACTGCTCTTTAGTGCGCTCCACGCTGGAGTATTGTTCGGCAGTCTGGAACCCGAATTACATGAACAGCAGCGATCGAATTGAAGGCGTTCAACGAAAATTTATACGGTATGCTCTTCGACGCCTGCCTTGGCGCGATCCTTTTCGTCTACCAAGCTACGAGAGTCGGTGTCAACTCATCCAGCTCGATACCCTTCAGCGCCGTAGAGAAACTGCAAGAGCCTTATTCATCTCTGATCTTCTGTTAGGACGCATCGATTCTCCAGATTTACTAGAGCGAGTTAACATCCAAGCAAGGTCCAGAACGTTACGCGGAAACGTTCTTCTGAGAGTGCCGTTTCGACGAACTATTCAAACAGCTAATGCCGCTATCACGGGACTACTCTTCAATCGTGTGTCGCACCTGTTCGACTTTCATTTGTCTCGGATATCTTTAAGAAAGCGATTCCTGCAGTTTTTTAAATGTAATTAGTTTAAGTTTCCATCATTGGGGCCGAGTGCGGCCTGTTGATGCGTGCGATAAATAAATAAATAAATAAATAAATAAATTATTTTTTCATTTCCAAATTTATTTAAACTGACCGTATGGCATTATAAAATCGGATTGTTAGACGCATATACCGTTAAGACACGTTTTCATGAGCCCCTTGGTGAATTTTAGGCTGATAAAACGGGGACATTGATAAAATCGGGACATATATTTTTCTTTCTTTTTCAAAAAAAGAAGATCTTAAAATATTTTTCTTTATTCACTAGATATAGCCTTATACCTTTTCCTGATTATTTATCTTGAAATTCCCCAACATCGAAAAAAAAATTTTTTTGGCAATTTTCGGATCTCTAAGATAAGAAAAATATACTCAAGAAAGGATTTGCTCGAATTCAACTTGGTTCGTCTGCTAGAGCCCATCAAACTACCAACTATCAATTTTCATATAAAGCTGATAAAATCGGGTCTTCGCTGTATTACACGAATACCTATAAATAAGACAAGAATAGTCTTCATATAAATGTCGCTAGTCATAACCGTAAAATTCCCTATAGCCATCATTGGGGCATAAAAAATATTAAACCTTATTTAACTCGTTTTTTACAAAAATATGGAAAACGAGAGAGCAAAACATATTGAGGTTATCTGCATTTTACTTACTTGATACTTAATGGGCAGCAGCTGCTACTCGATGAGCCTACGCCGAGTGGAGTATCCTTCTCCACTGGGCTCGATCCTGGGCCAATCGCTTCCAGTCGCCCTGAACGTTGAGCGCCCTCAGGTCCTTCTCAACCGCACAAAGCCATCGTATACACGGTCTGCCACTAATCTGCCAGTCTCTTCCGGGTTCCCTATTGAAAATTGACTTCGCTTGACGCTCATCCGGCATTCGAACCACGTGTCCAGCCCACCGCATTCTGCCATCTTGTGCAAGCTTCACAGTATCTGTCACTTTATATACTTGGTATAACTCATGGTTCATGCAACGCCGCCAGATTTCATTCTCCTGTTTACCGCCGAGTATTGTTCACAGCACCTCACGCTCGAATACTCCGAACGCTCTACGCTTGGCTACCTTTAACGTCCATGCTTCAAGGCAGGTGGATCGATCCCGATAATATCGGTATAGTCCGCAAAGCCCAGGAACATGTGCGCTCCCTCGAGCGCTATGTTGAACAGTAGATTCGACAATGTATCAGCCTTCTTCAATCCATCCAAGTTTACGAAGGATGTCGTAATTTCAACAGCAACTCTTACACTTGACTTTGATCTATCCAGCGTTACACAAATCAGCCGTATTTGTTTCGTCGGAAAACAATGTACTAGCTTAATTTGCCATAATTCATTTCGTTTCACTGAATCGTACGCCGTATCGAAATCTATGAACAGATGACGTTTTTGTAAGTTGTACTCCCGGAATCCCGGAGGATTTGTCTCAGGGTAATCATTTGATCTGTCGTTGATTAATCCTCAAGCGGTCTCAATCTGTTGAACAGAATATGGGACATATCGTTGTACGCCGAAATAAGAAGGGTTATTCCTCGGTGATTAGCGCACTCCAGTTTGTGCCCTTTCTTAAAGAGAGCGCAAATGAGGCCGTCTAGCCAGATAGCAGGCACTTATTCTTTCTCCCATATTTTCGAAGTAATATGGTGAAGGACTTCATATAGTTGCCCACTGTTGTGTTTAATAAGTTCAGCCGAGAGCTGGTCCTTCCTTGCAGATTTGTTGTTTTTCGGCTCCTTCATAGCTTTTCTAACCTCATCTAGTGTAGGCGGCTCCACAGGTTGCTCGTCATCGTTAATTCATCGTTAGGGGAGACTGAGGAGACTTGATCCTCTTTTTTATTTTTCAATCCTACTCCGTGGAATGATAAAAAAACTATGTATTTTTGTAGTTTTATATTGTTTCTAGGGCTGACTGATAATCATAAAAAAATTACATGGAAATATTATACTGGACATGAGCTATGAGCATTTTTGGAAAACAACAAAAAACTGGAAAATTCTTCGATTAGTGGAGACTCGATCCCTAATTTGGGGACACTTGATTATTTTTTGAAAACGTGTTTAAAAGAGCATGTAGGGTAATAAGCCTATTTTTACCCTTTTTCTATTATCATCCTGAAGCCTTTGGTTAGAGCAGCGTCTGCCATCTTTGCTCAACGCATTGGCTCAAATGCTGTTGCGATAATTGGGGTACTCGATTAGAGTTTTTGCTGCGTTCAAACAGAAGATTTTCACCATTCTCAAGACAATTTTGTTATTATATTGGCTCTTAATAAGAGCCGAATGACCTTAAGGCTAAAACCTCTATAATCGAAATAAAAAATGGCTTCAACAAAGCAAAGAAGCTGAAATAATAAAATTTATAATGAAATAATGTGGTAATAGGACAAAAGTAGGTACCTAACCCCATTCAATGTTATAAATGTATTGTGGTATTGATTAAATTGTTGTGATTACATATTACTATTTTTGTTACTACATATTACGCATCTCTCACAAGTTTTTTCACGAAATATAAGTCCTAAAGTTTTTAAGCCTGTTTCTATTGACTCTGCCACTTCTAGTTTTCCGATCTGTAAATTTCATATCCCTACTCTCACTGGAGTACTATGGCTCTAAATTTTCATAACTTTCCCTACACAGAAATCTCTAGCTGATTGAATGTCGTTAAAAAGTAAAAACCGATTTAATCCAGCTATCAGTGAGATGAGACATTTCTTACACATATCACAGTTGTATTATTCTTTAGTTTGCCGAACACACGCGAAGTTGGCAAGCAACTAGATGTTAAGCACAGATAAGCACAGTTTCGAGTCCTGCTCGAATAACACTTCGAATAAACTGAATAAAATAAAGGAAAATAATAAAACTAAATTGAAAATAATTGTGAATCAAAAAAATTAAAAAAAAGTTATTCATAAAATGGAATAAAATAAATAAATCAAACTGGCTCAAATGAAAATTAGACAATATTAAAAAAGTTATGAATTTAAGAGTGTATATTAAATTGTTTCAAGCTAACAAACTGTCATCCAATAATAAAAAACTGGTTAAACCGAATTAATAAAATGAAGAAATCGAACTGGGGAAAATTAACAATTTAATAAAATTAATAAAATGAATGAAATAAATAATATGAATTAAACCAAAAAAAAAACTGAACTAATAAGATAAATAATATGAATAAGTTGGATAAAATTAACCCTTTCATACCTAATATTTTGTAGCACATCTAGGGTTCCAAAATCGTTTTTCTCAAAAGTGTTATAGTAAAGACGCAGGAAAAACTTGTTTTGGTCAAGATGGATGCTTCTCTAGTAGTGATAGAAACTGCTAAATTGTACATACCAATCCTTAACACACATCTCTTGCAAAGTTTCCAATAGTTGATAATATTTTTTGAGCTTTCAAAAATATTTGAAGAGAACGAAGATATGTCAAAATATAATTTTTCACCGATAACTGAAAATGTCTCTGGCAGCGCTACTCCAGTGGAAACCAAACAGAACAATTGCAATAACTTCAGTTCTACGGGTATTTCTTGTAACTATTAGCGCTCAAATAAACGGTGATAGTCACAATTGTTAGTTTTACGTTTTTGTGGGGACATCTTGTCTAACCCCAAAGTTGTAGCTGTTTGAAAACGTTTTTGTTCATAAATAACAGGGTAAGCAGAGGTATAATAAAATAAATCAAATGAATAGAATGAATAAAATAATTAAAATGAAGAAAGCGATAAAATGATTAAAAATGTTTTTTTTTCTATACATTTTATCTTTTTTCATTTTGTTTACTTTTAAACAATAAAATGATTAAAATAAAAAAATCAGCGATATTAAAAAGTAATAGAATTAATAGCATAAATTAAATTGTGTCTAATTAATGTTCTAAATGAAATGAATAAAATTAATGACTGAACAAAATTAGTTAGATTATTACAATGAATAAAATTTGTGAACCGGCAAAATAATATAAAAATGCATAACACGAAAAAAGCGAATAAAATAAGTTAAATGAATGATACGAATAAGATGCATGAGATAATAAACTGATCGGATTGCATACAAGGAATGAAATGAATACAATAGATAAAATGAGGTCAAATAAACAAAATGAATCAAAAGAATGCTAAATGAAAAGTCATTAAAATGAAATGATCATATGTTTAAAATTAGTCAAATATTTAAAACGAAAAAATAAACAAAATGAATATAATCCATGAAATGAATGAACTGGAAAAAATGAGTATATAGAATTAATTTTAAAGAAACTCATTTAAATGAAGTATGAGCCAAAGCCATTGTTCCAGAATATTCTGAATTGTTGTTGAAAATCCCATTGCAAAGAGCACGTTTTCGTTCTTCTTATCTTGACGGAGTTTTCAAGAATATCTGGTGTTTCTACTTTATTGACGGGCCTCAATTAGTTATAAGGAAATCTAGAAATCAGGAATTTGTCTTGGAATTATAAGATGTCTTTTTGGTCACAGATATATGAAAAATAATTTTTGTACAGAACAGAATTTTCAGGTCCAGTATTTTAACGCGTAGTTGGAAATAGTAAACTGAGATAAGGCCACCTGTAAATAGTATTCATTAACATTGAAATACATAGAAAAGAGTGTCTAGGCTATGTTGGCAATTATATTATTGTCGATGCCACTAAAACCGTACATTCAGTCATTACAAAGCTGTCTCTTTCCACCCATTCTTATCACTCGCGAATTATTTCGTTCGGAATTCTCGTTCTGGAGATATGGGATAATGAGTCCTATACAAAACCATACCATGACAAAGAAATGGTTCAAGCTACCAGAAAAAGTATTTAAATTTATCGAAAAGCCAGTGGCTTTCTTGAACATTCTTGAAATTACAAGTCGTATTTTTTGCATGCATCATGAAAAATGTATATTGGGGTTTTCAGTATAACTCAGGGTCAGTTGTAGCTACACAGTAATATGTATGACATAAATTCAGTGAGATCAACTATCTGTCCATTGCATAAACTCTGATTATAATCCTCGCTGATTTACGAGTAGAATACGGAGCACTCAAACGAAACGTTTATTGAATTATCCAATGCCTCTACTAATTCTGGCATTGAAGCTTCAATTGAAGCAAGGCAAATTGGGAAATTGCAACCATCGCTATACGTTAAAAGCAACATTTTACTTGAATCCCCCATCGATATTTCAGAGGTCTATGGACGCCATTTTTCCCGGATCTAATTTGCGCATATTTTTGGAATTTGATCTGTTATTTTTAATAAAAGTGCATTCTAATACAATGAATATGCAGTTTTAATAATATTAACCCAAAACAGGTGTTCTTATTTTAAAAATGACATATTTGAACATCAGTTTCATTTAAAATTCAGTAGAGAAACGATAAGTTTAAAAAAATGCACGTGGGATATCTCTTTTCAAAATTTTCGTCTTCACACAACCGTAGTACCCAGTTTCAAATACCCAAGGATGTTCTTAATTATAGTATGTACAAATGCTCAGTATAGAATTAAATTAAATTGGAGTTGATGTAGTTTTCGGGTTTTGGCCACATGACTCTCCTTGGAGCAACGTTTCGAAAGAAATGGCCCTTCGTCTTCAGAGCAAAGCATGGTTTAAACACAAGTGAGGAATGATAAATGATGATTAGTGCTGTGACATTATTTTTGCATATAGGGCGAAATTTTGATTCCTTACATCTTTATTATACATAATGAAACTGGAAATTTTTACGTAATAATTAGTAGAACATAAATCTTGCAAAATAAGATACAACTTCACTAGAATTTTGTTATTCAAAAATACAGTTGCTCTCGGTGATGCTTCGATTATAATATGAATATGAATTATGTTAGAAATCTATTTTCTCACTACTAGGTGGATAACTTGGTGATCTGTGCAGTCATATATCATCCAACGTCTAGCTCACGACTGAACGCAATGCTTAATCCAACGTGCAAATACAGGTATACCTCGATTTAACATACTCACGATTTAACATACCCTCGATTTAACATATCTCGATTTAACGTAATTTTTACCTCGATTTAACATACATGCAAAAAAATTTTAATGTCAATGTTACTAAAATGAAATGTTAAGAATCAATATCAATTTTATTCTATGATCCACTTCCAATGCTTAAAGAAACTTAGCTTATTTTCGTTTTTTCGCTAGATTATGTTTTAAATTCTGAGACACAAAAACATTCTTATTTTGATACCGCACAACAAAATGAATACACGAATTTGTGGTTCTAGTTATTTCCTGATAATAGTTTTATGGGTTTTTATGTGTAAGCTAAAAATAGATAACTGGAAATGATGGAAAGTATAGGACCCCGATCAGAATCACATAACAGAAACATTTCAAAACTATATTTTGCATTGTTACTTGTTATAAATTTCTGTTATTTTAACTACTAACGAGACCTGATTTATAACACAATCTGTTACAAAAATTGTGTTCTGTTATAATCTTGTTATTTCATTATGATCGGGACGGTGACGAGATATTGGCGGACGGTGAGTCCCACTAATAGGCATTGGGGCTGTAGCGGTTATTACGAAAATTTGTAATGAAGTCATGACAGCTCCTCGATGTTAACGCACCCACCTAGAGCTTGAAAGAACGTAAGCTCGATTCCTGCTAAAGATAATATCTTTTCTCATGCTGTATTGAACAGGTGAATTTCTCAGTGCATGTGGACATTTTTCAAAAAAAAACTTCATTATGGATCGACTCCTCTTGCAAAAAAATGCAATGGACGATAATGTGGAAGATACAAGTCTTCCTTCAATGTACGACTCCTGAGAAGCTCACGGTGTTTATTTATCAATACCGGTGTCGGTCATTACTTTATGTAAACAGAGGAAGCACACAAAAGCAATGTTAGTCCGACACTGATTGTGATTATATTCTTTATATATTACTGCGTATTCTGTATATCTGTATATATTACTCTCAATAACTGCAACGGGTAGAGAATGGTCGTTAGCAGAGATTGGGAATCGAATAAACTGTACTGGCATTTGCGAACGATTTGAGATGATCGAAGACTCTGGATACTTGGCCCCCAGGAGTACCATAATAAATGTTCACGTTTAAATAGAAATCTAGGAGATAGATCCAAAAAAATGAAAAGAAGATCTCCGTCTTTGTCGCCTGTTACAACGTGGGAGCAGGAAACCAGTTGATCAATTCTTGGCTACGCGGCTACTTTGGAGATCGATAATAGTGACATCAACATTCTTGTGAATTCCACCTCCTCGTCGTACGTAAGGATTAAACAATTTTTTATAAATATTTTTGTATTGTAATTAAAATATCTTATTCATTCTGATGAGTTCGACTTTTAAACTGAGGTATTGTATCTGTCGTGTACAAAATGATTTAATCCAACTTTTTCCTTAAGGAGAACTATAGCGCTACAATGACTCGATTTGGTTGTTTTTTTTCTGCAAAAAGAACTCCTGTGCTTACAAAACTTCGTGACTAGTTGTTTGCTCGTGAACTCAAGTAGTGTTCTCTTTTTGAATTCTGACGGACAGGTTGGTCTACCAAGATAAAGATGAGACAAAATAGAAACACAAATTTTCTTACTTACTAAAGTTAGGCATTGTGCTCTTCATGCACACAATGGTTAATCCAACTTTGTTGACTATTCTTATAAGTTATCCTGAATTCTGAGAAAATTTTGCGACGAACTTTATGAAATGAATATCTGTTAGAATTGGCGAATACTTGGAAAGGTTAAGATAAATATGTTGCTTATGTTCAGGAGAGCAATCTAATTGTTTAATTGTGAATATGTGGTTTCTAAGTCACTGATAGGTGGATATAATCAGTAATATCCTCGTAAATATTATGTGTGATGAATAAAAAAAATAATTCTATTCGAAAACAAATATTTCTTTTGTGTTTCGATTTTACATAAAATTCGATTTAACGTACATGATTGAATCGGAAAATGTATGTTAAATCGAGGTATACCTGTACATCAACTCTGGACAAATTTTCACTTCGAAGTGAATTAACACATTGTTTTAACTTTGAAGTGAATTTGCGTATTAATTTTTGAGAAATTGTCATTTAATTATTAAGTAAATTTACAAAATGCTTTCGGAATCGAATTCCTCGAATCACGTGGATGTGTTTCTATACACGGATATTCAAAATCGGTTTAGTTTTGCTCCTAAAATATCAGCAATGGTAAGCGAGGAATGAAAATACAAAATATTTAATATCTCCGCCGCTCTTGAACAGATTTTGACAATCCATAGCTTGTTCGAAAGGCATATTTATAAGCTCTCTAATAATATGCATATTGTTTACATTTACATCGCTTTGTTCGAAAGTTATTTGCTTTCGTTATTTTGGGCCTTTCATTTGAAACTAATTTCGTTAAGATAGGTTCAACGGTTGCTGAGATAATTACATGACATTAGTGCACATACATACATACCCACACACACACACATACAGACATTGTCTCAATTTGTCAAGCCGAGTCGATTGGTACAAGAGAATCGGCCCTCCGGGCCTTGGAAAAAGTTTTCAAAGTTTGAGCGAATCCTATACATTTCTTTTGTAAGAAATGTAAAAAGAAAAAGTGACTACATATTAGCCGTAATGAAAAAGGACAAAAACAATAAATAAATTTTATTGGACTCTATCAAAAATTAAGTGTTTCCCTACTAATCATTTTATTTATTGCATCCAATCCATAACCCTATTCAGCGTATAAATCTCTGTTCTGCGTGTATATGAAAATATTCGCTCTAAGGTGGGTTAGATTGGTTTTTGTTCTCTAAAATCTCCTTAGCGTTAGCGTCGATTATGCAAATCTGCTGAACATGTGAGATAATAGCACTCTGCGATTTGTATCTCTCGACAACGCCTGACGCCGTTGCCTAACGCAACGATGCGGTCGGTGGTGGTGTGACGCAGGTCGAGCCTGCTACGATCGCGGCGCATTCCTCGTCGGTCATTCAACGACACACCAAGGTTAGTTGTTTTTGTTTACCGCTCATGAACGATCCCGTGCCAGTGCCGGTGCGATTGTCGTACGATAAGAAATAGATTTGAAATCATCAAAACCGACAGGTTGTTGATTTTTTCTTCCGGAATGTAGATTAATGTAAAGTACTCACCCGATAATTGATGGCAGCTCTAGTCCGGTAATAATCGGCGTTCCATGGGAACAATATAAAAAATTTAATATTTATTACACTTGTTTTATATCAAAATAACGGACACGTTCCTGTTGGATCGTTTGTCTTGTTGTTTGCGAAGAGTAGCTAAAATGGTAAATTAGGCCCTTAACATTTTAATTACATTTATCGTTATCAAGCCCCCAGGAATAATATTAAACTCCATATTTTAACACAGTATTAATGGCAATTTCTAGGGGAAGCTCATCTAGCCTGTACGAAACAGGTTCTCAATAGAAACAACATCCAGCTTGCTTATGGTTCCCTAATAACTCCAGAATTATCTGGATAAAACCGAATTTTTCATAGATCGATGATGAATGTTTTTGCGGCTAAAAATGCCAGAAATTCTGCTCCTGAGTAGAAAATATTTCTTGTAAGCCACTTTTCTACTTAGTTTATCTATTGAACGTAAAACTATAAAAATTGACAATCTTTTCTTTGTATGCAAACAATTGATTCTGCGTCTTAAGGGTAAATGTGTCTAAAAAATCTCGCAATCGCTTTGCTCACACGTGCTGCATAACAGCTTCTGTTTTGTTTTGCTTAATTATTAGCACCTATTACGACCCGAGCTGGCAACCACAAACCTAATAATTATTTAGAGAGCCAACCAGCCACGGCAAAATTGCGCAATTATCGCATATATTATTCCAGCTGTCTAAACATGCACCTGCCACATGGCCTACTGATTCCCGGTTACCCCGCTTCTTGTCGCGAATTGATGCGAATAATCATACCCAGCCAGATGTCACACTGCCTATATGAAATACATGTACAATACACATCTCTCAAACATAGTTGTTGTTTTGATGACCGATCGGGATCGGTCGGCGCCTGCTTTGTGATGCGCACTGTTGTTACAATAAAACCGATTTCGATTAGAACCGAGTCGCCCGACGACGTTAATTTGACTACTAATCACGTTTCCTTTTTTATTCTGATTTATACATTACAGATTAAGACAGCAATCAGCTTACCACAACAACACTCTTCAGTATTATTGTAGTTATATTATTATCGTCGCCGAAGAGACGTGGACTAGCGGCGGCACGACTACTGATAACTAGCCAGACCCGAGTGAAACCAAAGCGGAAACTTTTTAGTTCAATAACCAAAGCAGTTTGTAAGATGACATCCTCCAAAGAATTCCTCGCGGAGAACGAACCCCAGAAGCCAGAAGGTAAGTAATAAATTGCAAACCCACCCATTGCATGCTACGATTAGGAATGCAATGTATATACCTCTACTTCCGGTGGTCGTCGAGTAGAACACAAAGGTACCGTGTTCGTAGTGCGAAAAATTCAACAGGTATTTTAGGTATGCGGTTTTTGTCGCCAGTTGACCGTACCTACAACAGAGTTGATACGTGCCCCTGTGCATGGATAAACGGCCAACGACTGCTGCTCTTTCCGTACACAGCAGGTACATATATCACCCGCTTGGAAGCGATAGACTATTTGGAATACTAATCATTCGGAACTTTATTTTCCCCGTTCGTTTGACATTGGCGCTTTGGAGCCACTGCTTGTTTCCGCTCCGCTGACAGTTATGACCAAACCGATCGGGACCGGTTTGTTGTGCTATGCTGCGCGAGCATGCTTTGCATTAATTAACCTGTATATGTACCAGCAGACTAGACCTCTACGTCATGCCACGGTGTAGTTTGTTGCGTCTGTTATGCTGAAACTGGTTTGCAAATGCACGCTATTTTGGGCAGTAGGCCTTGACTGGAAAGGCACCCGTTGAGTTGCTTGTGATGTTACACCCGAGAGCACGTGTGCGCAGTGATGGGTTGCTGTGATTCACGTTTCGAACCATTGCGGGTCGTGCTGCGTGAGCGAAAACTTTTGCACTGGCTGATGAGTCGATGAGTTAATGGCGAGTTACACAATTGCTGGTATTTTTCGTGGAGTTGAAAGTAGCAATTAACACTTTTAATAGCTGTTTTAGCGAGACAGAAAACACGCTATTCAAATGTATAGGAACATCTGCCCGAGCGGGGGTTTTTTTGTTCGGATTTTGTTGCCATTTATCATTATCGTATTGAAGTGCTCTAGAATAGCGCACTTAAGCAGTCAGTCTTCCTCTATTACTGTCGTTTTTTATATGTTCCAACGCAACGAAGCTTGAAGATTCAAATTTGTCCCAATCAAACACTTCCTTGGATCTAGAAACGTCGCGAACAATAAAGCAATCCCCGTAATTGAATTGGATTGACCTCGTAACGGATAATCTCGTTCACTTATCGTCGACTTGTATTATCCAATTTAGGATTTAGCTGATTTGCTGATAACAATTCGTCATGGTGATATCAATTCGCGCGCGAAAAAAAAACTTGAGCGAACAGGTGGTGCATTCTGGTGGCAACTAGCGGAGGTTTGCGCACACGGCTGCCCTCTGCCGTAATTCGTGTATATTTTGCTCGGCATGAGCAGGCGATTTTTTTTTCTCATTTACGGGACACTTTGTAGCAATTCCGTTCCTCTTGACAAACCTTATCAGCTTTTGGTGGTAAATACGACATACGGTTGTTTGCGATGCAGAATGACTGCATTTGCACATTTTTTTGTGTTTACACTGTTTTCATTTAGCAAGTAGAAATACACTCGTGCTTATCAGTCAAGTGACTGATGGAGTAAAAGGGCGTGTTTTCGAATGGCATGAGTTACACGTGCTGTTTTTTGTATGGTCATAGTACAGATCATTGTGATGATTTCTTGAAAATCGTTTTATATATTTTTTTAATTATGTTAGGTTGAGTTTTCGCTATATTCAAAAGTTTGCTGAGTTAGACGCCTCGAAAAGCACCTTACAATATCTTGATCTCTTAAATATTAGTAGGTATATTAATTTAGAATCCTCTGGATTCTGGTAGCATATTTTTTGTAATGCATAATGCAACTATACTAAACAAATATTGTGAAATTGTGGTTGAAAATTCCCTATAAGGACCAAATCAATCAAATTGCTTATTTGAGTACAGATTAACGAGACAGGCTATGATTTTGTCCCACTTTTGTTTTGTTTGGTTAACTCCGCATGGCTTGAGTTTTCTTGCATTCCACTAAGTAAATTTCATTAATATTTATAAGCAGTTTGTTCTCTTAACAACTCGTAGCAGTTGTAAATTACATGCGCAAAGGACGATTGACCTATTAGCTTAAAGCCCCAATAAAATAATATCAATAACAAATTCGTGAAATCGATGGCGATCCAGTAAACAACGAAGATAATCGGAAGTTATGACAAAACTAGAGAAAATCTGAAAAGATGGATGTAGCAATGGTAGCAATGCATTTGAACGTGAAAGAAAACACTCTCATATTCAAAATTGGAAAGCTTTCATCTTTTCATCGTGAGGTTTTAGGCCAAATTCGAGTGAAGTATGACAATTTAGTGTCTTAAAATCGTTGCAAGTTTTTATAGTCTGGACGCAAAAATAATTCAACTAATAAGTTGAGAAACATTGAGCTAGATGTCACTACTAGTTACATTTTAACTGGCCGGGCATTGTCTGCTGGAATTGATAGCTTATTTTTTGGATGGAACAAAAATGAAGAGTTTAAATTGAGGAAAATTTGGGGGTAATTGTGTTAATTTATGAGAAAAAGGTACGACAAGTCAGTTTTCGATGCTACACACGAAAATAATCCAGCGCATTTTTTAAGAGCGTATAAAATATGTAAATCAAATATATGTGCTCACTGGATGAAAAATGTAGATATTTTTTTCTATTCAGTTCGTTTATTTGATAGGCACAAATGCAAATATAGATATTATGAAGCATTGAGTGAGCATTGGAACTTTGTGTTTTTTAACTGAATCATACTTTTGGCAGACATACTTTGATAGTTTCCGTTTATGTTGGATAAAGTCTTTTCGAATTTGTATCCAGCAGTATTCACCCATCATGTGCTCATCCCAAAAGCCCTGATATTTCTTTTCAATTGTTGTTTCATCTTGATGAAATTTTTCATCGAATGTCAACAAAAACTTGAAGTGTGGCATAAATTACAAAGAGGGACTCACAAATAAGTGTTTCATGTGCGTGCCACATTGCTACCTCATCCAGTGTCTTTTGTTTACTGCAGCATATTAATATTGTTCCGGTTTTGCTCACGGGACAACTAAGTGCTCTATTTAAAATGCGTAAATATTCATTAGGGTACAAATTTATTAATCGTTCCAGAAACCGGTTGGCTGAAAATATTATTGCCGCTTGTGTGCGTATCTTAAGAAGACAATAACAAGAAGTTTTCCTTTTAATTTGTAGGCATTTATTGAAGTATTGCAAAATTTTAAATTATACCTAAACATCAACATTCTTCATCTGATTTTAGTGATCGAAGGTTTGAAATTCACGTATACAATTAATCCGTCAGCTTGGATTCTAAAAAAACGTTTTCAATCCACCTAACAGTGTGATGAGACATTTCTTATAACTCTTATCACTCTCTTCTGATATTATATCGATTGAGAATATTTAGAACTTTATGTTTCGCGATGTTTTTGATAACACATGCAGAAAACTAAGAACTGAAATTGTAGCTCTCGATATCACGCTACCTCTGAAGTGCATGCATGCACAGTTCAAACTTTACTTCGATTTCGACTTTTTCTAAAAGTGACTTCCCAGTAGTATCTTTGATTTCAATTATTATCGCTCATCCTAATGCCAAAGATCAAATAAAAAACTCGAAACCCGTTAAAGAAAATCATCATCACTGGAATTTTCGTTTCCACGAAACTTTTCGATAACCTTCCGTCACCTGTGTTAGTGCACTGGGTGCACGCTGCTCTGAAAATCTAACGAAATCGTCTTAGGGCACCAGCGGGTCTGAGTGCGAGCCATTTGCGCGATTTTCGGCGGGTTAAATTTGTAAAGAATTCTAAAAACTAGCTTCTATTCCATAATTTTCAGTTCACCAATTCAAGAAATCGTGCTAACCGCAAGTCATGAAAAATAAACTGCGTTGTGGAGCGACGGTTACTACCCGTTTACTAAAGCTATTAATAATTTTCAAATATTTTTTAATTTTGCAACCTTATTAGGGAAAGTTGTTTAATAAGCTTTTGTAATATTGTGTAGGAAAAAAGCTAAAAATTTCTGTATTTTCTCAATCTGCAACATATGAGCCCTTAAGTATAACAATTAATTTAGGAAGCTCTTTTAACATAAACTATCGCACGAATAGGAATAGGATCACCAAAATGTTGGAAGAAGTCGATAAAATAACCCCTTGAAAACTACCAAAAAATTGGTGTAGTTCGATGCAATTGCAAGAAAATATCCTCACAAAATGGGATGGACCTATTAATGTGGGACACAGTGAATAATAATTACAGTAAAGACCCGTTTTTTCAACCTCATGGTGTGTTTTAAAATGACATTGAATAAATCGGGACATATTTTTTTCCTTCTTTATAATAAACTGAAGCTATTAAAATATTCTTCCCTTCCCTTGATCTAGTCTGATAGCTATTTCTGATTATATCTTAGGGTTAGCGGCGTAGCTAGAAATTCGGTTTGGTGGGGGTTTGGTGAAAATCGAACTTAATCTCCAAACGACATAATTCCGAAACCGTCATATATGAAGTTTTAAAATTATGTAGAATTAATTTTTCAAAAAATAGTAACAGAGTTCGTTTCATTAGCGAATTTGTTGAGACTGTCATTTAAAACAACTTTATTTGCAGGAATGAATACTACGTGTAGGGAGTATATCGAGTTTTAAAATGATATTTACGAAATGTTCCTTAATCTATTTTTTTATCTTAAACAACTTTTTATTGTGAGCTCCACAAACTCAAGCTATGGATAAAATGTAAAATTTATTGTTTATAAATAATAGAAGATCATAAACAGTAAAATCATAATAATTTATTTTAAAGATACAAATAGCCTAAAATATGTGGATACCCTGAACACACGGAGCCTTCATGTCTTCAACAAAGTGGTTTGTAATAGCACTCCCCAAAATTTTGCTGAAGACATTAAGTCTCGAATTTGTTTGAAGAGTTAATTCTCCATAAATACTTCTTAGAGGATATAATACCAAAGTTATTTTATCAGATGATGTACTGTTTAACGTTTGTGAAATTCATAGAAGATACTAAACCTCCGGAATTGGCGGTCGCAAAGTAATGTAATCTTGACCTTAAATTACTGTTTGCGAACATTTGTTTTACCTATTCATATAATTGGTAACACAACAAAAACAAAAGCTCATCAAAATTGATCAGAACCTGCTAGGCCTAGAGTCGAACGGAAAACGCTATTTTTCATAAGTTTTACTCTACTTTCGGAAAGTGTTATCCTCGTTATTAATCATATTACGTTTTCGTCTCAACTCTACGCATTCCCAAAATAAAGACATGTTCAGCAAATGTTGAATGCTACGCAATTTTTCGGTGAGCAGCTCTATGTTTCATGTTTCTGTGTTTCCAATTTCGCTTTTTATTAAAAAGACCCTAATCCATATTACAGTACATCCATTCAAAAGTGAACTCAATATGATAGGAAATCTGGGGATTATGATTGATTTCAGAGCTCTGGAATGAGTGTCTATTGGAATGTTTTCAGGCAGGGATTTGATATTGATGTTATTAGACAACTGTTAGATCAAGACCAATAGATCAGTTACAGGTCAAGATCCATCAATCCAAATATTTTTTGGGTGGGTGACAAGGGGTGAGGTTGAATCCTGAAGCCTTCTCTTGGCTACGCCGTTGCTTGGAGTTTTTTATATAGCTATGTTTCAGATCGATCTGATGTTTGTGACTTAGAAACTTTGCAGTCATCAGGTTCGCGCAAATGAAAATTTTTGCATCGATAAGTGATCAAGTTCCATGTAGACAACTTGGAATTGTTCGGCGGTTATTTCTGGTGATTGTAGATAGAAAAAGAAAATACGAAATTCGTTTTATCGAAATAATATTTGGCTAATTTAAATGCTTTGCTACTATATTGAACAATAAATAGGCGACAAAGAGTAATCCACAAACAATAAGCTATAACTTTTAAAGTATTCAAAATAGATATTTGATGTGTTCAGTAAAGTTATTCGCAAAAATAAGAGCTACAAATTTGCTGAAGACATCATTTCAATAGAATCACTTCCAAGAAAATTTATGAAAATATCTCACTCGTATTGTTAATCAATAGTTAATCAATCAGCAAAAAGATAATACCAAAAGAAAGGACATATTACATCCATCAAATTCTCCGAAGATACTTTTGACCTAAAATAGGCCGTTTTGGCGTTGAAAATAGATTGCCTGTTTTTGGTTTTATTTGTGGTTATGGGAAATGATAAAAATCTTTCGTCCATATTTAATGATAAATATCTCTTTTGATAATAGTCCGATTTCAACAATCTATAGCTCGTTCGAAAGGTATTCGTATAGGCTGTCTATATAAAGTGTTTATCTATGTCGTCAATTTCGGCAGATAATTAAAAAAAACTGCAAAAACCCCATTTTTACACTTTCAAACATTCATATCTTGGAAACTAAACATCAGAATCAAAAACAAATTAATAGCGTTCTGTCTGGGTGATAGGACTTTCATTTAAAATTGGTTTGGATAAAATCGGTTCAGCCATTGCTGAGAAACACGGATGCGAGTTTGTCCGTTACATACACACACAGACATTGTCTCAAATCGTCGAGCTGAGTCGATTGGTATATAAAACTGGTTATAAAACATTAAAAAATAATTGTATGTTGCAATGAATCTACCAAAAATTATGCATTGTTGTTGTTGTTGTTTATTGTTAGGTTTTAACCCCGAGGGTCATTCACCTAATTTTTCAAATTAATTACAATAATTTTACAAAAAAAAATATATTTCTATTGTTTTTGCGTTCGTCACTGAAACTTCGGCCGGAAGAACTTCCATTAATCGATCTCCAGAAAGAGTGTCCCATGCTGTAAAAAAAAAGAAAGTAAACAACGGGTATGTTTCATGGAAAATAAAGCCGCGCTGGAGCTCGTTAAAAATGATAGAAAATTGAATACTGCGAGTCATTTTGATACATAAAATATCATTTGACTGAGTTGTATTCAGGAGCTGAATTCTGACTTAGGATTCTGACGGAATTTTGTTTGGGATTCTGATATAATTCTTCCCATCATTCTGTTCAAATATTTTTCAAGATTTTTATTGGGATTCTGATAAAATCTTGGCACTCGGATGAAAACAATTTCAACGTTCCGATGGAATCTTTCTCCCTTTTTCTGCTCAGAATTCCGATGGAATTTTTGTCAGGATTCTGGTGACATTTATCTCAAGATTTTTTCAGAATCCTACACAGAATTCGAATGGTCTGCTGGATGGATACTAATAGTTTTTTTTTAATTCGATTATTTGAAACGGCTCGAAGCGTAATCTTCATGGATTACGTGTCTTTTAAATAAATATTAAAAAAAAATTATGTGTTTCCATCGAATTCCGCGGACGCAATTCACCAATACGTATGGAGACACTTTTCTGCGGCGTTGGAGTCTTCTCAGTGTTTTCTGAACATGTCCGAGGGTCATTTGGTCCGCTTCCTTTCTGCGACCCTACCATATGAATATGTTCAACAAAAATGTGCCTAATACTTTAAATACTAAATACTTCTCTATGTTACTTTTGCAAAAGATATCTTCTGAAAATATTTATATACAGGGAAAATTGGCGACAGGTCTCGGCACCTACCGGTCGGCTCGTTGTGGAGGCTAGGTCTGCTGCTGAGAACTATAACGAGTAGATCTTTGCGAAGCGGGGAGCTAAATGGTTCCTAGTATCGTAACAAAACTGGGAGCTAATTGGTTCTCGAAACCGACATCGGTATCGAGAGAAATTCCGCCACATTCTGTAGTTCTTCACTGACGGCGAACATGGACTGGAGAGCGTGCGAGAAGCATCCCCATAGCGACCATTCTCAGGCGATTCCGCATTGGTCAACCCTACTACTGCACGGAGAACGATGACCGGCAAGTAGACCTGTGCGCCGCCGCGCCACGCCGCCGCCGCCGGTAATTTTTAACGTACGCCGACGCCGAACGGTAGACCGGCGGCGCGCCGCCGATGCATTTTTCCCGCGCCGAAAATTCGCGAACTCTAAAATTGTGGACTCATAATTTTATCCACAAATCTAGGAACATAGTCTATGGACCGAATATACGACGTTAACTGATTCATGATTTATCACTTCTTGATCATTATTTGGTATTAGTGGTCGTCAACTGGATTACAAAATTAAAATAATCTTGATATTTTCTCGAAAACCATTACACGACACTCGTTATATAATTCAAAGATCCATTCTTGCTTCGTCAACTAGTTATGATTGTGAGCATATAAGTTTCAATTAACCATTCGTGTGCGTGAAATGGTCCACAAATTAAAAAAACTTTCCACTTTCAAGATATATGTGCCTGAAATTTACGATTATGTGCCTGATCCTAATCTTTGCACGTAATTAATTTCACTGGAACGCAGTGTATTATTCATTGATTTTTTAACCGATTCTTAATTCCTAATATGCTACACACGATTCACCAGTCGAGCTCGTGAAACTGTTCATGATGTAATTCATGAAGTAATTAATTTTCCACATAATCTTATTATACTTACGTAAACAATTACAAGGAACTCAGACTTTTATTCATGGATTATTCGCTCTGCTTTCTGGTTTTGAAATTTCTATGTGAGCTATTGTGTACAATTGCTAGCAATCAGTCTCATAGGCACGAGCATTAGATACAAAGACATTACTAGGACCTGTAACCCTGTTATTCCTTTGTTAAAATTCAGAGAAATGTTCGGAATTAAATGAAACTGCGCTGAGCAAAATACATTACCTATCCACAATTCATGCCCGTGAAATAATTTTGAAAACTATAAGACGCATGACTCTGTGTAAAAAATCCAACGGTAAGCTCAAGACTAAAATATCACGATAACACGACGATAATTTACGAAAATCGTTGCACGTCGTTAAATTCTTGACTGTTTTAGTCAATAAAGTTAATACAAATCAATGTGTCATCGAGTTATGAATTAGAATCATAAAAATATTAAACATATTCAGACACAACCACCTACCAAACATTTGAGTATAATGTCATCTTTTTTTCGTGTGAACTAGTTTCATGAAAACACAAAAATTATTTTCAATGCGAGGTTTATTTATAATTGATTGAATCGTGACCTATTTTAAATTTTTTTTCTCGAAGAATAGTTGAGAAAAGTGATCTTGACTTTTCGCGACGCTGGTGCACAGATGTGGCGATGCAGAGGGTAAGATTTCTAGTCTCATAAATTATTCATCGTGTGATCTAGCCCCACTCAAGAAAGATTTTCAGTGTCAGTTGCACCAGCCTGGTATCACAGACAAATAAGACGAAACACGAGATGAATTTTCATCACTCGTAGAAAAAAACGGTCGATTTCAATTACAAATCGGTGGCGTTAGTGAAGAGATTTTGACACAGAGCTAAATGCGTTACTTAATTTACGCACCCACCCGAAAACGTTACGGTCTTTTTAATCTCATGCAAACGAAAACAAACAATATGGGCCGGAAATGTGAAATTCATTCTTGTCGAAGTGCCCAAGGTGGGAGTTGTTCACAACCATTTTTTAAGTTACAACACGATGCCGATCGGTGAGTAAGCACATAACAGGATGTTAGTAATTTAATTGATTCGGTGTATCGAATGTATGCAATGGATTAGAATTTGTTGGTCTCCGGAAGTGCTGGAGAAATCAGCGGGGTGCAGGTGCTACGAAAACTAGAGATACGCCCAGACCATTTTCAATCAGACTTGTTTAGTGATCAGTTTCAACCTAACAGGAGCTAACACAAGTCGTGGAATGATTATGATTGATAGTAACTGTATATTTAGGTTTCGTCAGGGTGTAGATCTGTATGATTCCAGCACATCGAGCATACTTTGCACTCAAGATAGAAGCAGATCGCACGTTGTAAGAAAATGTAGTGCCAGGGAATCGTATTCCTTATCATCGTGGCGATGTTGTACTTACAAGAAGTAAAAATAAACACCAGCCTGGAAAATGAAGTAATGTGTCTACCTTGAAAGGTGTCCTTACACGATCATTAAAAGTGACATTTCTGCACAGTAATGCCAACAATAACGCCTCGTGTTAGGGTACCTGATATCTGCGGGATTCTAAAAGAGCGACGGTAAACAACCCAGGGACAACTTGACAGATGAGTACCACGAACAACGAAACGAAAAAGTTTCAAGAGAAAAGCGTGTTTCGTTACGTGTGTTATGAACGCCGTCAATACGGCTAGAACAACATTTAGAAAAAAATTATTCCCAAATTTGAATAAAGAAAACCGTCAGCAAAGTTGCATAAATCTTATTATATATTTAGCTGGAAGTCGTTGTTTTTAACAACCGGCTCTCTTCCTTCCTAAACATGTGTTGGTTTTCTTGTTGTGTGAAGTTTGAAATCGTTAAATCATTGGTGCTTTTTATCTCGAGAAATGTAAATGAAAAACATTTTGGCCAATGAAAGTACATCACCACCAAGCTTAACAATTCGTTTTGAATAGAATTTGTATTTTTATCAGAATTCTAGCAGCAAAAAGAAATGGTAGAAATGCTTAAATTGATTATTTTCCACAGATATGGAAAATAATAAATGGGATGCGCCTTTTTTAAATTTTTTCTCCATTCGAGCCGCCATGACATCACCAAATCACCCCAAAATTTGCTTATGAATTCAATATTTGGGAGCTGTCAATTGTCCCCGGGCTTACAGTAAAGATGACTAAATAGAAACAAAAACAATGAAACGACAACAACAATTAATTTCCTCAAACAAAACAAAAACTGTTTTACCGTTGCTTAATTTCCCAGATATAGAACAATAAATAATTATTATTGGTCATTGAAATACAGTCGTTACTCTACATTCTTCAAATTTGTCCATTGCAATCATTATTTCATGCGAAGTCGTAGTATGCGACATCGACAATTTTTCTATTTCGTTCTTCAAATTTTACAACTGTAAAAATAGTTCCACCTTTCATTTATTATCTTGCATTTGGCAAGCAGGGTGGGCACTATTGGAGCTTCAGTTGAAAAAAAAAATGATATGGTTGCGAGAATTACATTTTGTGCAATGTGTTCAATAGATGTCGCTAGTACATCGTGGGCGATGATTTTTTTAGATTTTCTTTAAGCTGTAACGTTTGTTTGTATGTGCTGTGAAGTCTGTTATAATAGAAACCGAAATTTTGGGAAAGGAATTGTACTGTCAAGATTTTTTTTTAGTTACATAAGCGTCAATATTCGTCACGCCGACACACGCCGGCATGCCGCCGCCGGTAGAGTCCAACGGCGTGACGCCGCCAACGCCGCCGCCGCCGGCCAAAAATGTCGCTTACGCCGCCGCCGATTAAAAATGCATCGGCGCACACCTCTACCGGCAAGCTAAAGTGGAAGACGAAAGCAGGCGTTTCGGCCGGACAGTGGGATCAAGAACGAAGAAGCGGCTGATCTTACAAGAAGGACTGTGACGGCTTGTGGTGTTAAATTGCCGTGAAAACTGTAGTCACGTAGTAGACGGCGTTCAGCTTACTGGGTAAAGGACGATTCAGACGATACATCAGCTTCCGTCAACATCAACGGAACGTCAGCTTCCGTCAACATCAACGGCACGGAAAGTTTTGAAGTACGGCACGTGTGAATGGGCGCAAGAGAAAAGTATTTAACTTATCCTGACGGAACGGTGACGTTCCGTTGACGTTAACGGAAGCTGATGTATCGTCTGAGTCGCGCTTAAATGAGTCGCTCGGTAAGCTACACGCTACATGTCTCAGAGCCAGAAGGCGGGCTCAGAGAGCAAGATCGGAGAGTGAGAGGGGAGCGCAAGGCGACGTTTCAGCCAGGGCCGCTTTAAAATGGGAGACTAAGCATAGCTTGCCAGTTTGGCATAAGGAGCTGTGCTGAGAAGTAGGGGACGCGTACCGAGTCGTGAAGGCGAAGGTGAGGGCTCGTCGATGCCAGCTGAAATGTGCCCTGGAAAGTAAAGATAATCGTTGAGGGTCTCTTCTCGAAACACGATTCAACTACCCGGTCACCGACACCGTACGGTTAAGAAGAAGTGATTAAAGACGAGCTCAAAGAAACGTCGATGCGACTAAAATCAAAGATCCGTATGGAATACCAAACGTGATGCTGAAAGCTGCGCTCGTGGCATATTCGGACATGTTCAGGGTGATGCTGCAGAGGTGTCAAGCTGAAGGCAGTTTCCCCGAAATGTAGAAGGTACAGAAGCTGGTGTTGCTGCCAAAGCCAGCGACACACTTGGAAAACTTCTAGAAGCAATTATCCTTAACAGGCTGACGAAATGCAAGGAGGGTGAGCGCGGACTGTCCAAGATGCAGTTAGGATTCCACAAAGAAATATCGACATTGGAGGTAATTAGGACAATGGTCGTGAGTACTGAAAAGGTATCTAAACAGAAGCTAAGAGGAGATCGATACTGCGCTGTAGTTACGATAGATGTGAAGAATCAGTTCCACAGTGCCAGCTGAAAAGCCATCGCCACAGCGCTGAACAGAATAACCATGCCAGATCCTGAAGAGCCACTTTCAGAGTAGGGTGCTCAGGCTTCAATTCTTGGTCCAATTTTTTGAATCGGGATGTACGATGTTGGCTCTTGACACTGCAGGAAATCGTTGGTTTCGTGGACGACATGTCACTAACGGTGACGGGTGAGACACTAGATGGAGTGAAGGTGTCGGTGACGGATACAATAGACGTGATCGAGAACTGGATGAACGGGGTCAAACTGTAGATAGTTCACCACAAAACAGAGGTGTTGTTGGGCAGCAACTGCACAGCAGTTCAGAGAACGCAGATCGACGTCGGAGGGCACGTGAATGAATGTGCAATGAAGTAAATGAGAGTGATAAGCGACGACCGGTTGAGCTTCACCAATGACGACGACAACGTCTGCAAAAAGTCAACGGCAACGAACGCAATAGCGAGGATCGTACCAGACGTCAGCGCCCCGAGAAGCAGCATTAGACGTCTGTTATCTAGTGTTTCGTCATCAATACCACGATATGGGGTTCCTGCCGGGAGTGCAGTGCTGAAAACCAAGAGGAACTGTGAAACGCTGAACGGCCGCACGAGTCGCGAGCGCGTAGAGAACAATATCGTCGTAGGCAGTATATGTTATCGCCTGGATGATCATCACCCGGTGGATGATATCGAGTGCTACAATCGAAGGAACACCAGAAACGTAAGGAAGATGGTGAGAATCGATTCAATGACGTCGTGGTAGCAGACGTCTAGGAGACACCGGAGCATGTGGTATTCAAATGTCCGAGATTCGAAGCGACGTGCAGAGAGGGGCGGAAAAGGGGGGACCTAACTGTCGACGGTGTACAACACTCGTCGAGCACGGACGTCGAGGGTGATCATCGAGCAATTATGAGACGATCATGATGCCGAGGAATACGCGAAGCAGCTAGAGACAGCGCTATGAACAGAACAGTAGCTAGGCGCTGTTACTCTTGAGAATGGCTGGAGCAACCGACATGCAACCTCACGACCGAATGTAAGGTGACCGATTACTGTATTATGACGAACATCCAAATCGCGAAGCAGTAGACTTGATCTTGGCCACCATGACACGGTCAACGTTGCCCCAGGAGTTAGCGTCTACTTCTCTGCGCTGCTCCCTATAGCCGATGGACATGCTCAGCACTATCTCTCGTTTAAAAGCAGCCTTGACCTTACGCTCTTCTATAACTACACCTTATTTTGCTCTCTGAATGCATTTTCTGTCTTTTAGACAGGCAGTTCCTCAGTTCCAATCGCTCGCTAGTGTTTCATCGGCGTTCGGAGGTGGAGCGGTACTGTCTGCTCGAAGTGCTTCAGCACTTGTCGAAGTCCTCCGCATTACAGTACAGTTCCACCGACCAATGGTGTAGTGGATCGCCTGGTGATCGTTATGTGTGTACTAGTGTACAACCCATGTTAACTATCAGCGACAAACTGGGGAATGTTTCGTCAATGATATATCACCGAGCGTCTTTACGAAATATGCTAGCGAAACCTTCTTTATACAGCCTTACATCCAGCTTCACTAGGGTTTCCAACAAGCTGTCCCCTTGCGTTGGTCAGCCTGCTACCTCACTTCACAGCCCAAGCGTTAAAGCCTCCTCCTATAACAACCGGTCTTCGTCCGACCAACGAGGCCAGCATCCGATTGTAGTGCTCTGGTGTCCATAACAGCTACATACGAATATATAGTTGATCCTGGCGATCACGATGTCTTCGTGTGTGCTATTCATCACCTCTTGGACAAGGAAACTGTCCATCACTTAAATTGCCTTTATCCCTGCATTATCCACCGCCCAGTTACCGTCATCGGGAGAAGCACGGACACTTTCTCCCCTACCTGCTTCAACTTGGGAGCCTCTCTCACCCTTTTGAGGATCGCAGCATGCGTCACGCTGTCGTGACGACTAGAGCGTCTCGCTTATACCTCTCTTGACGCAGTCGAAGATCTTCATTTCCTTTTTCTTCTTTTCATCCTTCCTTTCTGTTTCGTCCCCGTATCTTCTATGGTTTCTACAGTAAGCCATGCATTTTTCATTTCTCGAGTACTTTTTCAAATGGACGTAAGTAACAATGAGAGATTCTCTTTGAGGTCTTTCTCTTCTGTTCATTACTCGGCCATTTCAACATTTACTACTCTACTCTTTGCATAATATTGTAGTAAAAACCGTCGGCTTTCGATATGTACTGGAAAATTAGTACAAAGTGTTGTAATGACGTCGTAATAAACGAAAGAGAAAGTAAACAAAGAGAGGCTCTCAATGTTACTTGCGTCCATTTGAAAAAGTACTCGAGATTTGTCGTTTTTTTTGTTATTATTCACCGACCTTCTTGGGCTTCTTCGGTTCCTCCTCCTCTCCTGGTCCTCTGTTCACGGAACGGGAATACCGGTCATCCTTCGGCGTCTCATAGCGCTCACCTCTCGCTACCTCCGTGGTAGCAATGTTTTTTCTGCGTTTTCAGGCTCTCTCTAGTTATGCCTTCACATTCGGCGGTTGCTACGGCGGATTCGATGCTAATGACCAGATCCCTGATCTGTCCGTACATGTTGCGCTTGCTTTTCACGAATTCGTAGAGCTCTTCGTTTTTTTTTGCCTCAGCTGCATCACTTTAGGCAACCCAGACTGCTGAACTTCTTGGGTAATATTTGATATCGGTATGTGCTCCCCAACTGGTACAGGGTCGGTGGAAGGGGTGGGGTCGTTAGGCCCCTTAATTCCTGTAGCTGCTGCCTCCATAGCTCCCAGCTTCGTGGCAATCTACTCGGATAGTCCCCGGCGGAGAAAGTACCTTACTTCGACTGAGAGTTCACTGGCGGTAGAATTTCTACCGATAACTCCGTTTCTTTGAGAAGTGGCAGGATTTCTCTCGGCACCAACGTCCATTTAGTGAGCCAATAGCTCCCAGTTTTGTAACGAATATACTCAAATAGTACCCGGTGTAGTGAGTCTACCATACAGCGACTGGGAGTTCTTCAGCGTCCCCAAAACTCCCCCCGATACTGCGCCACTGGTTTTATAAATAATAGAAATCATAACAAATGATATGTTCGTAATATTTATGGATCCAGAACTAAGCAGTTTCGGTCCTTATTTAATGAAATAGTCAAAAATCTACATTAAAGCCGATGCTGTTTAAACCAAAATTCTCTTTTGTTTAGACCATAACTCAATCGAGGTAAAACTGCACGATTTCTCACTGCTTACAATTTATTAAAACATTTATCTTACTGTACAAAAAGAGGATTAAAAATGTGCGACAGAAAATAAAAGTAGCAAGAACAGAGCATGCTTCGTAAAACCCACTTCATATATTTTGATATATCTTTTAAGTCGTTTAACTTTCAGTATAAAAACCGGGATAAATATCCGGTTCTTCCCAAGTAGCTTTCTTTAACCGCCTTTTATTCCTAAATGTAGCGATAGACGAATTTCCTTGGAACGATTTATTTATTTTTAACATTTTATATCGGTCCTTGTCGAATTTTCTGGAGGAGTACTTTTTAAGCGATTCCTATGTTGAAGGATATCAGTCCAATTTTTATTCTTGAAATTTATATATGATTTTTAAATTTAGCAATAGGTAAAGCCTGTCTTAAAAAGCATGTTCTGTCTTTGCGACCCCAAGAGGAGCAGCGGAGCTTGATTCTGACGTTTAATTTTGAGTTACGATGTGGGGGCGTGAACGCTTTATGATCCCGTGGGAATGCGTTTGGTACCGCGATTATAAAGTCGTTTAGTGCTAACGTATTGAGCTAACCATTGGGGCGTTTTTACGATTACGAAATCGCATGCGGTAGTGAGCCTGGATGACCGCTCATGTTGCATGTTCGCGTTTGTGATCATCTTTGTACGCTCGTGAAGAGCTTGAGCGTTTGTATGCTAACGTGTTTGATCGTGTGAGCGTTTGTATGTCGTGTTTGTAGCGTCGTATGTGCATTTGTAGCGCTGCATGTTCGTTTGTATCAGTTCTTCCATACTCGGCTCCAGCTACGGCGCCCTGTAACTTGTCTTGTCTAAATTTTTTGATAGGTCATGAACCTAGGTTTCTAAGTTGTTTGTGTACCGTTCAGATAAAGAAAGAATGTGAGTTCCCCCAACTCACTAGAGTCGTCTACTAGGGCGCTTTGAAACTTGTTGTCTAGTGTAGAAAAGTTTCTTTGTTTTAGAGTGGAGTAGAGGCTCTCGGGCGAGTACAATTCATGAACGTACAAGACCGAGCGTTTGTATGTTTTTGCGGAGACCGTGTTTGTAAATTCGTAAGTGTTTACAAGTCAACTTAATTGCTGCGGCTTTTTTCAGGATTGTGAGATCGTTGGCGTATTTATGCGTATATGATTACGTTGGGGACCATTATTTTTGTAGTTTTGCGAAAGGTTCTAACAATAAATAAATATTCGTCCTCCGACTAGGGTTCCTAGTACCGAACCTTTTCGGCCTTTGAACCTTTGTACCGTGGTACTTGAGAATCGCATCAAAGTTAATTTGAATGCGCAAATTGATAATGTTATTGTCAATTTATTGATTTATTCTCACCAAAATGTTTATTCTTGTTAATTGCGTCAAGACTTCATTTCGAGATCTGGAGCACTTTGGAAATCAATTACTGCTAAGTGGCGCGACTTTTATCGGCTTCGACAACTGGTAGATGCGATAAGCCCTATTATTAACAGTAAATAAAAGCGAGAATGGCAGTCAAACCGAACGGATTGTTTGCATTCCCTCTCGGCATTCTCGCTTTACTCTAAATTGTTTACGCAATTAATGCGGTTTGTCTGCACTTCTCATATACATTCCAAAGCTTCTTAATTTCCTATATACTATGAAGTGAATCTTCTCGATTATTTTATATGTACTTTCGATCACGCTAAGGCCTATGAATGCTCTCACCCCAGTGTTTACACTTTACTTCCTCTACTTCCATTCACTATTATACTATGGATAACAAAATAATGAAAAAATGAGCGACATTTTGCTTGATTGTTTGACGTAGGACTACGTTTTTGTTCTCGATATGGGGATGCATTTCGCATGCACAATTTGTGCATCTTAGCCCAATTTTTTTTTATGTTAGTTAAAATAAACCCTTAATTCAAACTTCGTGCAAAAAATATCAAAAGTCTTAGATAATATTTCTAAAGTAAAGAAAGTGAACGCAAAAATTGGTTTCTACAATCAACCGACATTGGCGTCGGGCTCTGTTCGTTGAACAATTCGCGCGGAACGGAATAGTATAGCGTTACCAGTGTGTGCAGACAAAGTGAAACTACTACACGGGTGCCGCCGCTACTCTTTGATACGTATAGACGTGGAAAACTTGAATGAAGTTGTGGAACACGTTTCTGATTTTTTTTTTGGTCCAACATTTTCAAGTGTGGCTCTTTTATTGAACGGTCGACACTGGCTGCTTGGCAGTGATCTAGTAGGCAGCCGCTGATGAGTATACATTAATACGCACGTGTTCGGAGCAGGACGGCCGTCTGTAGAAATGGCTGACCGCATGGTTTTATTTTCTTTCGGCAGACGTGTCAACACAATCTTGGCTTACTACGATTGCTTTGCGTTGTGTTTGAGGAGCACGCTGAATACATATGAAGTATTTTTTTACTAATTCTCATTAGGGGTGTGAGCTAATCTTTCCGCCGACGGAGAGATTTAAGTCACAGAACTGTCGCGTGATTTGGTTGCGTTGCATTGTTTGTTTAACGTGGGCAGCTTTTTTGTTGGTAATGTCGCGATTTTGGACCTATAGATAAATATTTTTCACAGAGGCCCATGATTTTAACAGATATTGGGCCAAAGTTTGATTCGAGTAGTATTCGAAACTCGTAATCATCAATCCTCATCGGCCTGGAAGGTGATAATAGGTTCCATGAGTTAGTAGAACTGTCGTAAAGATAGGATTTATCAGAATTGCCATGCGTTTTTTATAGCAGCTGCTGTTGCTGCTGTTGGTATAGAATGACAGTCAAAGTCACGGGAATATGACATATTTGTTTGACGGAATTATTAGCGTTGAGTTCGCAACAGCGACTGATCAGATGTGATAACAAAACGGATCTGCAAAGAGCCATTAATCTTGTCCGAGACCGATTGCACTTGTTTTGGATTATGGAATAAAATTGTTTTAAAATAAGTGCTTATGTCTTGAAACCTGGGATTGTAATACATACAATAAGTTCCATAGAGGAGTTGTTGGGTGTGACAAACTAGAGATAAGCGTAGATACATAGGTCTGGAATGTGTCATCATAGTAGGCGGTACATACCACGGGTTTGTATCTTGATGAATCAAAACACACTCATAAAATATGTCGCATTTTTTCAAATATCTAGATGGGTTCCTTGAAATTTTTATCAGCCTAATATTTCATAAGCACATTGTCAGCACGGTTACAAATCAAATCTGAACGTGTTTGTTTGTTAAGTCACACCAGCCCGAAAATCGTGCTCGTTGGAGTCACTATAGAACCTCACTTCATGATGATTCAGCATTATGGCTTTTTAATTTGTCTCAGAAATTTATTTGATGCTATCAATAGCATCGGTCTCCGATGATTTGTAGTTTTGCACAGTCAGTACAAGGTCTCCCACGCGTATTGTCCCGTTTTGAAGTGTGATATAAACAACAAACAATGCCCGTGCACACCGGATACTCGACTACTGCGATCGGATCGAATGTGCTGAATTGTGCCGACTGAAAGTTTTGTTTCAACGGATGATGGAAGCGTGACAGTGCAACTTTGGGATTTTTTTGTTGTTGTTGCGGGGTGCACTGTTTATACCTAATTCCCTCGGAATCACGCGACACTGTTCTGACGATCGGGTCAATGTGCTTTCTCGCTTACTCCTGCTTCTTGGAAGTAAGTAAGCAACTAACAAAGTTGCCGAACGGACAGTGTCTTACGGCTCACACCAGCAACGAGGAGGGATGAGGTTTATTTATAAAGATTTGTTGATCGATGAAAATCTTGCGCATCAATGCACCTAGCAGTGTGCGGGTGGCTTTCTTTTGTCATCCGAAACAGAATGGGTTAGATAATGGGTGAATTTTGCAGCGCGGAGAATTGAAGTATCTCTGAGATTGATGTGATTTTATCGTAGGGTCATACAATTTTGGATCGTTCTTTGTTTTATTTGTTCACTCTACGATGTTTCAAGACACTCAGAAGCTAGCAGAGTTCATTACGCGAAGGGTAACATCACTAACCTATCCAAGTATAGACCAGTTAAGGGTCTTTTGAGTCTGTACAAGGAGTGTAACCTCGGTAATAATACGAAAGGTGCAGATCCTTCGCGATACCAACAGCATGATGACCGAAGAACACAAAGACTGCTGAAAGAACAGACGAGGTTGCAAGGACCAGGTCATCATAGATAGATTGAAAACCTGAGCGTGGCATATATCGACTTAAAAAAGACTTAAGACTCAGTACCAGATTCGTACCTTCTGACATTTCTGGAGTTGTACAAGGTAGACGGTAAAGGGCGAACACGAAATTATTTCGACACCGAAAATTTCATGCCATTTTTATTATAATGTTTTAAATCAAACCAGAATTTTAGGGTAGTTTTATACATATATTTACTTCAAAAATCAAAAGAAAAGTTAATCGATGGAGCCTTGAGTGTAAAATTGAACGCATTTTCGCTTGATGCCCTCCATCAAAGTCTTTATAGTGTCATCCGATACCAGTTTCTCAGTTTTTTTTTCCATTTTCTTAACATGTCCTTCTCATCTTTGGCTGTCTTCTTGCTCTTCCGAAGTTCCCGCTTCATCATTGCCCAGTACTGCTCCACCGGGCGCAGCTCCGGACAGTTTGGCGGATTCATGTCCTTTGGAACAAAATAGACAGAATTGGCCTCATACCACTCCAGGACACTTTTAGAAAAGTGGCATGATGCCAAATCTGGCCAAAATAGCGGAGCTTCGTCATACTACTGCAAGAACGGCAAAAGGCACTTCTCGAGGCACTCAGATTTGTAGATCTCGCCATTTACTGTGCCCTTTGTCACGAAAGGCTCACTCCTCAGTCCGCAAGAGCAGATGGCCTGCCAAATGAGATATTTGGAGGCGAACTTCGTCATTTTCTTCTTCTTAAATTTGTCGTCCACATATATCCGCTTCGCCTTTCCCTCCGTCTTTTTGTTCTTCGGTCCCGGTTTTCTTCCAGCTCCTTTGCCGGGGTCCAACGTCAACCGCTCCTGGAACCGCTTCATAACTCTGCGTCTCCAATGGTGAATGTTCAATATTTTTCCCAACTGCCGGTGCGACAGGTCAGGAAATTCCAGGTGTTTGGAAAGAATTTGTTCTCTCGACTCACGTTGGTTCACCTCCATTTTCGTTGAATCGAAAAACACGACTTCGAGTTTGACAGCATGTAAACAATACACAACAATGAGAAAGTGTGCAAAATTTGGTTGATTTTTACCCAATGGCGAAACAGTTATGCCCTGTTGAATGTGTCGCAATAATTTCGTGTTCGCCCTTTAACATCATCAGGCTGATGGGGCACAAGGAGAACTTTCAAGGTGATACTTTTTGTCCGCTTTGGCCTTGCGTTGAACCCTCTTAGCAGAACACTCAACCAATGCAACTATGGCAACCAACTGAAGGGTGAAGGAAGAAGCACGAAAGTTTACCACGCCTACTGCATGGACGCTATGAAGCTGTTTACTTATCGTCCATGAAGAAGCTGTATCAGCTATTGCAGCTAGTATCTGTGTTCAGCAACGACACCCGGATGGAGTTTGGACGGATGACGGATAACAGTGAGTACATCTTCTTCGAGGGCAAGTTGTGGATGCCGCCAGTTTTCGCATCAAGAAGCGATAAGAGATTCAAAGTATAGGTGAAGACGAATTGTAGAAATATCTTGGAATTTCACAATTGAAAGGGATTCGCCACACGACGGTCAAGAAAGAAATGCAGAATAAGTTCTTGTATCGAGTCAACTGTGTTTTGAAGACTTGTTTCACAGCAATAAAGTTGAGGCGATAAACACGTTTGCCGTACCTTTGTTGATATACAGCTTCGGGGTGGTGAAGTGGGTCTAAACCTACTTGGAAGCGTTAGAGCGAATACAATTTAAGGAGGAAGAGGCGTCACCGATATTCAAGCACAATGTGTTTCTTAAATGATGATCCTTTATGGGCCAGTAATGGCTCTATGCGAACTATAATTAGTGCGTCGAAATGGTAATTTCAAAATAGCTGGTCCTTCTAGGTGTCCTAGCAAAGTATCAACAACGAAAAATGCCCTAGCTGTATACTTTCGAACAAACAGGGGTTCCAAATGGATCAAATAACACTGGCTTTCGTGACTGGACAGGATCTCTCCACGGAGCGTAAAACGTAAAAAGTGACGTTGTTCGGGCTCAATTCTGTCAACGCTATTAGTATAGTTTGGGCACCACTTCACAAGAGTATTCCAGAATTGATCGCGACTAAAAACAGTACAGCGTTTCGAGACAATAAAGTTCTGTAAAACTTTTGACTATCCATCACCAAGCTCGATAATCATCCAAACCTGCTCAAGGCAATCTCAGGAAATAATCTCGACAATTCTTGTTTTCAAGCTCCGACTAACTGCTAATAATACGCCGCCTCCAGTTGATTTTCGGCTATTACTATGGCTCCAATCACAATGAAATCCAGTACCTAACACCTGATTGCAAAGCGTGTCATCTACGTTCAACTACGTTTAGACGAACACAATGATAACTATTAGCGGAGACTTTCACAGTCTTGTATAAATATTAAACGACTTATTTTTTGTTTGTCCGACGTTTCGATCATTTTGATGGCCTTTTTCAAGAAAAATTATCTGCCAAAAACGGCCGAAACGTACAAGACTGCAAAAGCCAATATCCAAATATAAAACACCCTCAGTCGATCAAAAAGATATACTTATCCGAGACTGTAAGGCGATAGCCCTAACCGGTTCAAAACTGTTTGTTAGTACAGTAGCGGTTTGTCCGGTCGTTGACCAAGGCAGAAAATCAATGAGCTTTGAAGAAGATATCTTCCCTGCTTCAGATGCGTTGTACTTGTCTACTGTAGGTTTCCGAAGGTCACCTTGTAGCAACTCCACCACAGGACCGTGGTGGCTACTGGTCGCTGGTTGGAGAGGCTTCACTGTGATGGGGAAACTAAGAGTGAAATTGCGAGGGATCTACTCAATACAGCTGGGCTAAGTGCCTTCCGGGAGCTGGCAGGAATAGCGGTATCGGGTACTGATACAAAATCCAAGCAGTTGACGGTAAACTGGAATCGGGGAGCATTTCAGCACTGAAATGTTTCGAAATAGATAGATACTTTCCCCAGTAGGAAGTTTTTAAGACCCATTCTCTACGCTCGCACATAGTACCGGGACGACTGGTGAACGCTGGCATGAAGGAAGACTTCCATAATACAAGCGGCGATGCATCCCGATAATCGATGTATCCTATTGACGCAATCTATCCTGTCTTTGCTGATCGAAATCAAAGTCGCGACCCAGTACTCCAGTTGGTTAAGTAGACGCTTTGAGTGCAATGCTAGTGCAAAGTCCTTTAATTCTCTCTTTTTCTTATTCAGAGTTGTGAAGGAAACTTGTACATTCTGATGGATCCTTCTCAAGATTCTGGTGAAATTGTTGTCAAGGATTTTGTGGAATCCCACTCAGGATCTTGTTGTCCTTCTCAAAATTTTGCTGGGATTGTTGGAAGACAGCTTTTCAGAGCTCTGTTGGAATTATTCTCCAGAAAATCGCTATACTTGATTGTGTCAAAATACTTTCTTCGAGGTTCTGAATGGAGTTTTTATCTGAATTCTTGGATTCCATTGGAAACATGAGTAGGATTCCGGCAGAGCTTACAGCAAACTTTCTGAACAGGATTCCATCAGACAGCTGCGCAGGACTTCGTAAGAATCCTGAGTAGTATAACACCTGAGTCCTGATTAGTAGTTTGTCGGAATCTTAAGTAAGATAACGTCAACTGCTAACGAGAATTCTATCAGAATCACTGGCAGGTCCAGGCGGGGCACGAGGGTCCTGCTTTCCTATTCAGCCAGAAAGTGGTTTAGAAGAAAGATATTTACATTCCTCTTCTATATTTTTTGGTGATTTTTTGGTCAGTAATAGTTATTATTATTTCTATTTTTTTTAATCGAAAGTTTTATTTGAAACGGCTCAATGCGTTAGCACAACTGAGCCGTGAGTCTTTTAATTTTTTTACAATAAGTAAAAATAAAAAAAATATAAGAATGTCGGTCTGCCAGATCTTGATGACGCAGTTTGCTGCTTCGTGTTGAGATTCATTTCCTTGGCGGTGAAGCCGCTTGGTGGTCATTCAGGCTGCCTTCTCTCGCGTTGTCGTTCTCGTACATGTCATCATCGGTACTGCTTTCTTGCTGTTCAAGATCAGAGGTTCTTATTTGTTTCTTGTTCTTACGGGTCGCTGTTGTAAATCCGTCTTGATCGATATTTTCGGTCTACTCTGTTAGGTTTCTGATGTCTTGCTTCACAAGATTGCGGTGGAATCTTTTGAAAAATTCTAATGAAATCCTTCTCAGTATTTCGACGTTTTACAATTCAATTCCTTCTCCGGATTCTGATCCAATAGTTTTGAGAATGTATATCCTTCTCTGTTTTATGTCTGTTTAATGCGCCATATTTTAAAACTTGTAGGACCCATGAAGTTAGTATCTTCAGAAGATATATTTATAATTACTTGACATACAACTTTGTTTTAGAAACCATCTTTCTATCTAGTTCCATTAAAAGTTGATAACAGTGGCAACCTAGCGACTGAATTCCGAACTAATATGAAATTATCAAATAAAGCGCTAGATGCAATGCAACAACTTTGCCAAAGACACCAAAACTCTAAAACGCAAGATAAGGAGAGGACGAGTGAATTGCGGGTTACCCCCTTTTGGATGCTAGATACCCTTGGGTTTACCCCCTGGAACTACGAAAATGCTCGTGAATTGAAATGTAGTTCATGTAATGATCACATATTTTCTAGACAACATGGGTCAACAAAATCGTGTATTTTAGCAATAAAAACAATGTTAATTTGGAAATGCGGAGTTTTTTCCATTTCCTGCAAAAAATGCAAAATGTGGGTTGGACTCTTTTGGACGCTAGCCTTTCAAATTTGCAATAAATTGCGTTTGCAAACGTGTCACTATTTGAATTTGAATTTCATTAGAATCTAACGCTACGAGAAAATCGTGAAGCGTGTGAGATGTGTAAGTTGAGATACGCTGAATCGTTTTGCCACATCCGCAGATCGCTTGCCAGACAATCTTAAAAACTTTGACCATCGTATTTTGTTCGTCCGTAAGGTTCAGAGCCTTTCAAATTTTATATACGTGTAGCCTAAAATATTCATTGTTTTGGCTCAAAATAAATGGAATTGAAGTGCAGAATCGACGCGTGAATGCTGGTTTTACTGTGCCGTGTTTGCTGTCGCTACCATAGTTCCTCTTAGTTGTCTGATGCCTTTTGATTTTGATTTGACCACATATAGCTCTATTTGTGATTCTGATTTGCAATTTAAATGTCTTTATGTTTTACAAACAGTTTTACTTTATCAATTTTTTCAATTTCGTTTTCGAACGGGTTTGAATATACAAAGAAGATCCGTATTTGTCTGCCTTTTTGTTTATTTTAGGCTGACAAAAAGGGCATGTTGACAAAATCGGGATACATTTTTTTTTTCTTTTTAATTATCCGAAGCTGTTAAAATATTTTATTTATAGTCCTTACATGTAGCCCCATATACCTTTCTGATTATTTGGTATAAATTTACCTTACACGGAAAAAATCTGTTCATAACTTCAATAACAAAAATTCACGATTTCATGAACTAAACGATTCACGAAAATCGTGACCAAGTTCCTGAAATCATGACTCTGAAACTTCGAATTTGTGAAATCATTTTTGTTTTCATAAAACTAGCTTACACCAAAAATACATGGCTTTACCCTCAAATCTTTGGTTTGAATCCTGAATGAATCCTGAGATAATTATCGGATTTCCACAAGGAGTTACGTGGCTCAAATTCATGATTTCGGGAGCTTAATCACGATTTTCGTAATTTTTCTGTGCGTTATCGTGATATTGTGTTCATGAATTTACGATCAGATTTTCATGATCATGATTTCAGTAATTTCTCTTCGCGTTATAGATACATTGTGTTCTTTTACTGGCCATCGGATTTTCACAAGGAATTAACGAAACTTATAGTCACGATTTAAGGAACTTCGAGTTTCGTGAAATCGTTCACGGAATTCATGAAAGAGTTCACCTGCTACCATATCCTAAATTGCTCAATATGAGAACTAGTGCATGAATCTATGAATAATATCATACGATTTTGCGATTATTTCACGAACAGAAAAGGTAAATCATGACCAATATACAATGAACTGGGAACTAGTTCACGAGGTAGAGATCACCTTTTTGGTAATAAAATAGCAAGAAACATTATTGATATTCACGACGGAAAAACAATTTTCAGAAATATAGGCGTTGCGGAAGAAACATTGAACATTATTGCAAAAACGTGATTTTTTATAACGGGTTCATTTCGTAACGTAAAAGCGTGATGGTTCCCGAATTCATGGCACTTTATTCGCGAGTTTGGTAACATTATTCCCGTTTAAGGGGGTATCCAGCGCAAAATTAAAAAAAAAAATTTGTATTTTTATATATTTTGCATCTTTAAGACAAGAATAAGTTTACTTGAATTTAACTTAGTTCATCTGCTAGAGCTTATAAAATATTTTCTTATATGAGGCTAACAAAATCAGGTCAAAAAGCTGATAAAATGGGCGGTACACCAAATCGGTAGCTTATAAAATCGGGTCTTTATTGTATTCTTAAGGGGGGCGTCTGGTTTAAGGCAAAAAATGGCTTCTTTTTTAATCGCTTAATTCTTTGTCCCGCAATCTTGGCGGCTACGTTGAATTTCTTTTATTTTAAATAGCCATGCATTCCTCGCGCGTACTTGCTGTAACACACGCAGATTTCAATCTCTCGGCAACTTTATTAGTGTTTTTCTCGAAACCGCGTTTTTAAAATTGGCGAAATCGATAACTCAAAAACTAATCAACAAATTGACTTGATTTTTTCTAAGAATGCAAAGTATAGCCTGTCGATGAACCACAGAAAACTGAAGAATTTCCCTATTATGCAGTAGAAAAGTGGGCGAATTTCATAGTAAAATATAAATTTTTCCAGAAATCGAACTTTTTACATTTCTTACAAAAGAAATGTATAGGATTCGCTCAAATTTTGACAACTTTTTCCGAGGCCCGGAGGGCCGAGTCTCATATACCAATCGACTCAGCTCGACAAATTGAGACAATGTCTGTATGTGTGTGTGTGTGTGTGTGTGTGTGTATGTGTGTATGTATGTATGTACAAAATGTCATGTAATTATCTCAGCAATGGCTGAACCGATCTTAATGAAATTAGTTTCAAATGAAAGGCCTAACGTTGCCATTTGACACTATTATTTTTGATTTTCGATATGTTGTTTACTTTCTGAGATATGGGCGATTTTGTCAAAATACAGCAGGTTTTTTGCTAATAACTTTCGAACAATATAATATTGCAAACTGCACATAAATAGAAAGCTTGTAAAAATACCTTTCTAACAAGCTATAGATTGTCTAAATCCGTGCACGAGCGGCGGAGATATTAGACATTTTGTATTTTTAGTTCTCGCTTACCAATTTACACCAATTAAAAATGAGATTGTTTCATACAGAGTATTGCTTTACTGGTGTTTTAGGGGCAAAACTAAACCGATTTTGAATATCGGGGTATGAAAACACATCTACGTGATTCAAGGAATTCGATGTTGAGAACATTTTGTGAATTACCTTTATAATAAATGAACTATTTCTCAAAAATCAATATATAAGTTCACTTCAAAGACAAAATAATGCGTTGATAAAGAAACAGTGAGTTCTATGTATTTATTCCTTGGATTAGGCATTGCGTTCAATCATGAGGTAAATGTTGAATGGTATATCAATACACAGATCAACAAGTAATTCACCTAGTAGTGAGATAAAAGATTTCTAATATAATTATACTTGTGGCGTCACCGAAAGCAACTGTATGTTTGAAACCCAAAAATCTAGCGAAAATTTAGCTCTTTTGCAAGATTTAGGTTATACTGGTTATGGAGCAAAAATTACTACATTATTTATGATAAGAATGTAAGAATCAATATATCATAATAATATACCTATAAAAATAATGTCACTGCATTAACCATCATTTGCCATTCCTCACACGCCCCCCCATCTCTCTCTCACTCTCTCTCTCTCTCTCTCTCTCTCTCTCTCTCTCTTTCTCTCTCTCTCTCTTTCTCTCTCTGTCTCTCTTCTATCGCATCTATCTAGCTATTTCTGTATGCATTTCTAAGTTGTGTGATAAGATCTTCTGCCAAACTGAAATATTTATTAATTGTAATTGCGAAGGTTTGAGAAAACAAAACTATTTTTGTCTTTCGATTTCGAAGACAAAATACATGAGAAGAAGAGGTTCTAGAGACGACAATGTGAACCTCCCACCCGAGTTCGGATTGACGGTGACGAAATCGAGATGGTCGACGAATTCATGTATTTGGGCTCACTGGTAACCGACGACAATGAAATTCAGAGACGGATCATAGCGGGAAATCGTGCCTACTTTGGACTCCAGAGGACGCTCCGGTCGAACAAAATTCGCCGCCGCACGAAGTTGATTATCTTCAAGACGCTGATTAGATCGGTGGTCCTCTACGGCCACGAGACCTGGACTATGCTCGTGGAGGACCAACGCACCCTTGGAGTTTTCGAACGAAAAGTGTTGCGTACCATCTATGGTGGCGTGCAGATGGAAGACGGAACGTTGCGCATTCGTTGTATTGGTACGAACTTTCATGAAAAATAACGGATCAAAGACCAAAAATATCCACAAATTAGATCCAGGAAAAGAAGTCTCCCAAAGTACCCACTCTCGATGGGGAATGCAACTACAATGTGTCTTCTAACTTATCGTCGTCCATATTTGAATATACTGAGTAGTTTGAACCATTTCTTTTTCACAATATTCGTTTGTATAGGACTTATTTATCCATATTTCCTGCACGAGAATTCCGAACGAAACAATACAAACACGGCTTTTATGCAATCGACATAGCCTAGACATTTCACACTATTTACTTCAATGCAAATAAAAACTTTGAAATATCTACTTGTCTCATTCACGAATCGCATTCTCCCTCTGTCGTTCTCTGTTCAAGGGGCTTGAAAGCACATGTGACCTTGTCTCACTTTACTATATTCAATTGCGCGTTAAAATACTGGACCAGTAAATTCTGTTCTGCACATAAATCTTTTTTCGGGAATATGTGACCAAAAACTTTGAATTCGTCAAGTAAAGAAGCATAAAAACAAAAAGAATAAAACCAAAAAAAGATGGAAGCCCTAGAAAGTCCATTGCATATTTATTAGCCTTTGGGATTTTCAAAAACATTTCAAAACTTTCTGATGCAAATTTCTGGTTTTCTAATTCGTACAATCCGGTTTATTCATTATCTTTATTCAAAAATGTGTTTGGCTTCAAATATATGACCATTTCATTTTAATTAATAATTTCATTCCGCATCTTTTGATTCGTTTTGTTCATCTGCGTTCATTTTACTTATTTTATTCGTTTCATTCTTTGGATTCACTCTGATCAGTTCATTCTTTTTGTGCATTTTACTCATATCATTCATTGTTTTCATTGTATGCATTTTATTAATTTTTTCCAGTTTATTCATTTTGTTCAGTTTCTTCATTTTAATAATCTGACTACTTTTTCAGTTTTAATCATTTCATCCAAATAATTTATTTGATTCAATTTATTTCTTTATATTAATTTATAACCTTTTACTGTAGTTCAATTTTTCATTTTAATCAATGCATTCAATTCTTCTCATTTTCTTCTTTTTATTCATTTTATCACTCCAGCTCATTTTATTTATTTGATTCGTTTGTTTTATTTATACATTTCATTTATTTTTTACTTTATTCATTTTGTTCATCCATTCTTTTCATTCATTTGATCCATTTCATTAATTTGATTCATTGTATTCACTGGATGAATTAAATCAATTTGATTCATTTAATTCATTTGATTCATGTGATTTGTGTGATTCATGTGATTCATTTTATTCATATGATTCATTTGATTTATTTGATGCATTTGATTCATTTGATTCATTTGATTTTGATTCATTTGATTCATTTGATTCATTTGATTCATTTGATTCATTTGATTCATTTGATTCATTTGAATCATTTGATTCATTTGATTCATTTGATTCATTTGATTCATTTGATTCATTTGATTCATTTGATTCATTTGATTCATTTGATTCATTTGATTCATTTGATTCATTTGATTCATTTGATTCATTTGATTCATTTGATTCATTTGATTCATTTGATTCATTTGATTCATTTGATTCATTTGATTCATTTGATTCATTTGATTCATTTGATTCACTTGATTTATTTGATTTATTTGATTGATTTAATTCATTTGATTAATTTGAATCATTTGAATCATTTGATTCATTTGATTTATTTGATTTATTTGATTGATTTAATTCATTTGATTCATTTGATTCATTTGATTCATTTGATTTATCTGATTCATTTTATTCGTATCTTTAATTTTATGCATTTCATGTTCAGTCATTCGTTTTATTTCATTCAATTTGTTAGTATGAGTCAATTTATTCTATTAATCTTATAACTATTTCTAAATATAATCTTAATTTTTATGTAATAACCTAATCTAATTTGATTCGTGTATTTGGATCAAAATTATAATGATTTCCATTAATTTTTCTACTCATTTTATGAATTTAAAAACCTATTGTTTCATTTTTTGCTTTACTTTTTTATTTCGGTCGTTTTATTGATTTCTATAATTTATTCAGTTTATTCGAGATTTTATTTGTGCAATACTAGAAACTGTTTTCATCCCACCTCTAATTGGGTGCCTACTTCTCGTGAGTTCTGCAAACTAATCCAACAGTGAAATGTGTAAGAAATGTCTCATCTCACTGCTAGGTGGATTAAATCGGTTTTTCTCTATTATTTGGTTTATCGAGTTAATACAAATCAAAGGTTTCTAAATCTTATTGAATTTCCTGTGCCAGACAATTTTATTTGGAGTTCGTCGCGGCGCTCCTCGACGTGGAAATGGTTGGACGTCTACCTTTGGAACGCTCGTATGTGTGGCTCTGCATAAATGAAAATATTTTTGTGCGCACACAATGAATGTATAAATACATTTTAACATCACACAAAAGATCCATTGTTGCATTGCCTTCAAAATAGTAAAACAAAATTACTTTCGGTTTGAGCACTTTACATCAGACGCCCTCTTTAAAATGCTATTGTTTCGAAACATAGCCATAAATCAAAATCTCCTGGACCAGTCGTTTTGAAATTTTGCACAATTCTTCTCCACATCATTGCCCAATGTCCAGATAGCTACAGTAGAATTTCTTACAAATTTTTCATTATTATTATTTCTACAATTACATTTTAACCGAGATTTTTTTTAAAAATCGGTCTTTTGACTTCAAAGCGCTATGAAATTCAAAGTGTAACACAAAAACTTCTGGAGTTACACAATTGTGGCATTATTAAATGGAAATTGATTGAATAGACTAAGTCAGCCCAGCCGCAACAACCATTCTTATAGATGATTGCGGTTACTTTTTGTTCTTAAACTGACTATATTTCTACCATTGTCTTTTATTTATTTATATTTTTATCTCCAAACATGTGGACTAAGAATATTCTTGCTTTTCTATTTCAGTAAGATTTGATACGTACTTTAACAAGAAAAAACCTGTTTTAATCCACCTAGTGGTGCAATTGTGCCTTTCTCATTTATCAAAACTATTATTTAATAGCACGACTGTCATGAACCTGATAAGCAACATGTCGATACTGACACACTTGAAACAAACAAAAATGTAAAATTTATATAGCTTAATCAGTGTTCAATGTTGTCTTAATGTTAACTTAATGGTGGAGAAGGATGCATCGGGAATCATCTAACTTATTGTAGTATACGGGGTGGATGAAGGGAATGCATGTGGGAGGTTGCTCTGAGAGGGTTGTGGGTGAGGGTGGGCTGGGGGTTGAGAGGTAGGAAGTGGAGGGGTAGATGGATGGTTCAAAACCGAACTTCATATTATACCTTCCATTTGAGACTAGGTTAGTGAAATTTGGTTGTCATCACCGAAGTGGCTTAACATCTGGAATTTGCCAGGAACCCCGGAACCTCCGGAATTTTCGATAGTGGACAATACATTCCTATAATTTTTGATTCGCCATCAGTGACCTAGGCCTGCGAATCGAAGTAACTTGATTTTTATTTCAATAGATTTTAAACCTATGAGGTGCTACAATTGTACCGGTTTATATGAGAAATTCTTATGTGACTGCTATTACCAACTTGTAACCCGGGGTTACCAAAAGTCAGAACTGAATGAAATTCAATAGCAGTTAATGGGAGTAATATATTTTACATGTGAAATTAAATTTGTAAACATCGGTTAAGAGTTTGCTGGGAAATAGGTGTGACATTAGCTCGAGAACTTGGCGAGTTTCCAGGGGGCATCAAGATCCGTCATAGGTGACCAATGTGGTCAAAACTACTTCAATTGGTCATTAGTGATCTAGACCCGCAAATCCAAGTAATGTTGAACGCATTTGTATGTGTATTACATTATGCGGACATCATAGGGTTACCAGTTTAAATGGGAATTTGCTGACCACACTCTTCAATCCGTAACTCCGGAACCGGAAGTCTGATCAACTAAAAATTCAATTTATTAGAGCGTTATACCATTCATTTCAAACTGAGTTTGTGCAAATCGGTTCAGCCATCTCTGAGAATATTGAGTGACATTATTTGACACACACATACATACACACATACATACACACAGACATTTTGCGATCTCGACGAACTGAATCGAATGGGATATGACACTCGGCCCTCCGGGCCTCGGTTAGAAAATCGATTTTTGAAGTGATTGCATTGCCTTTCTTTATATGAGAAAGGCAAAAACAGTTGTGAAAGGTAGATTTGAAACCTTCGTGTTATTTCAATTAAAATTTTTATTCGTGATTACTAATAAATTAATTAATACTGCGCCATGATTTCTAACAATTAAAAACCAAGAAATTTGCCTTACATTGTAATTTCAAACATGTCACGATATTGACCTCAACCCAAGCCATTTTGTTGTTCACGCTCGAAAATTAGAAATTCTAACCATGAAAACTTGCACTGCAACTTTCATTTTTTAATTATCGAATAACCCGAATGCACGCCCTTTCCCACAACCATAAAGGAAAAGTGAACAAAGCCGCAGCCGCGTTACTTAGACAACGAAACGAAAGCATTCACAAAAACGCCTGCTACTGAGTTAAGTTGCCGGCAATGACAGCCGCGACGCGACCGCGGGTGCTCTAAACACACATGTATCTATCTACACCAGGCGGCAAGTGTCTGCGTGCGAAAGCGCCGAACACTGCACACTGTGGCTGTGTGTTTCACTGACGAGCATGCGGCGCCGGTAGCCTACAACTGTCTACTGGTGTGCACAGAATGAAATTCGTTCAGTCGCAGCAACCAGTTTCGATTAATCAATCGCGCGCGCTTCCACGGAACGAAAAAAAAAATAGAAGTGTACGTGAAAACGGGACCTGAGGTGCGGATTCACGCGCACGTTTCGTTATCAGCTGAAAAAAAGGAAAATGTGCTCTACTAGTTAGTCGGACCTTCACCAGTCAGCTCGGAGGGTGGTATCTCTCGGAAATCTTCTGTGATACTTGGCATAGTGATAGTGTGTAGTGTTTTCCGGTCTCAGTTGATAAAGATTATAGTTGTCTAGCAGTAGATAACCGAACTAGCCAAAGTTTTGAAGTGTCCTGGAAGGTGTGGATTGGGCCATCGTGGCGTACGCGTGCACAGCGGGATAGAAACCGGAATTGTCCCACTATTAATCAACGTTGCTACTACACTCCATAATGGTTCAAGTTCAACCGGTGTTGCTACGAAGTCGGTAGTCGTTACCCAACCCTGGTACCCGACTGAGCTTTCCTATTTGTTTTAGTCGGATGAATAAAATATACATTTTCATCGCTCAGCTGTGAATGAAACGTGCTTGTTTCACTTTGCGATAAGACTACAACAATAATGAACACGATCGTTCAGTCGAACGAAATTCTCAGAAGGAACGACGTATCGCAACACTATCGCTAGCATCGTTCGAAATCGAATCGAGCCAGGAATCCCGTGAGGAGTGAAAATATCTCAGCACGCGATTGAAAAAAAGATACTCGGGAGCAAAGTGCAATCACTGGAGTGATTTTGTGGCTGCGTGCGCGCGTGTGTGTCTGTAGTTAAGGAGCAACAAAAATGCCGCCAATAGCAAGGACTGAGAATCGAACTCGCGATGGCCATGTTCTAGTGTGGGAGCAAGCCGGTATCACCGATGGAGAAGCTACAAACAGCCGTTAGTATATTGATCGATTTTCTTTACGGCGTAAACTTACAATTCGTGCGTAAACTGTGGTTAAGAAAAGTCCCATGATTATTGCGTCACGAAAGCGGCCGGCCTAACGAGAAAGAGAGATAGTACGAAAGTTTGACATTGAGATGACCCTGTAAAATAAACCAGCAATGTAAAGGAAAAAAAATGGGAAAATTTAAACACCAAACAGCACGCGAATATATTTCACGTTCGCAACCGTAACAAGTGAGATTTAGGTCAGTTTTAGTCATAGTCTATTAATAGGCCGGAATTAAGAATCGAGATCGAGATCGAATCGTTCTGTTTCGGCCTTAAAGCTCTACAGCAGAGCGAACACCGGTAATGGGCACACGAGATTGTCATCCTTCACGTGTTTATAGCGTCGCTATGACGATTCCGCCTGCTTGCTGTATGGACTTTTATTTCTGCTTCAAACTGGTTGATTCTGTGCAAAAATGTTCGTCAATCTGACGTCAGCTTAATCGTTTTCCATCCAATCGGAGGGTAGTGAACATCGTTATCGCAATTCGTTAGTCAATATCGAGGAAATGAAACTGTCAGTTTATTTTTTCTATACGAGTATAACCGATGGATGCGTTATTGGCAACGAACTGAAGTGCATTTCGGGGGTCTCGTGCGATTAGATTAAGGGCCCTATTGGTTCAATTTTGGCTTAGTTTGCAATTGAGTCATTATGTGGGAACTTGACAAATGGTGGTAGTGTGTCGCGAACACACATTGATGAACATTTTATAACCTGTGTATAAATATAGGAGTCCAATTAGAGCTAATCGTCACATTCAAAATCTTTTTCGCGAAGCCCCCGCCCCCCATGAAGATTTGACCGGCGGATTTATAGTCCTATCAATGGATTGCTATTAATTTACAACGTTTAGATGGCGGGCTGTTATCTTGTCCAACTTGCACAATATTGAAGGTTACAGAAGGCAGCACTGTTCCATAGTTACGAATCGCACTTTTTTCGTTTCTGAGACGTGGATGTTTGATTCACATTCATCACGAACAAGTCGCGTGCATTTGAGTTGCTTGGTTAATTAAGTGTACACTAATTTGATCATTAAATTCAGACAGATTAGCGCATTCATTTTATATATTGAAGGTTTCTAGACAAAAATGTGAAAATGGCCTAAGGACAAATGAAATCAGAGTCTTTCGGTTGAAAAGTTTTATGATGACGCCATAATAATCGAAAGAGGAAGTAAACACAGAGAGGCTCTCATTTGCGCTTAGACCCTTTTCACAAATCTGCCTACATTTATGTCTATTCATGCGCTTTGTGATTCTTTTCTGTATCTAGAATGGTTTCCTTTGATACTCGTTCTTTCTAGAATCACACGAACTTTCAATCAGAATTGACCTTAACAAAGAATCTAATTGAATCAGTTATTAGTTTTTTTTTATTCGGACTGTTTATTTGGCACGGCACGTGCGTTAGGTTGATACCTTCAGCGTAAATTTTTTTTAGTTACAATTTGTTAATTTTAATTCATTTATCATTAAACTAGGGAGATCATTTATTTTTCAATAAACTTATGAAATAGTCATCAATATTTAAAAGAATATTTCAGCATTGTAAACAGAGATTGGCAAACTGAATCAGTTTCGAGAGGGAATCGTGTCCGATGCACTCCCAAAAAAGAATCGACACTTTGATCATTTATGGGTTTCAAAAAATTATATTTCGACAATACGTAAGAGAGGTCTCTGCTTGCCAAGATGTCTCAAACGGGAACTTTAGGTGGTCTTCCTCGGGCCCGTAGAGAATCTACTAAAGGAACCCAGCACAACGTACACGACCAAACAACGTGCTCGATGTGTATGGCCACAAACGTGAATTACAAAAGAGCTGAGAGTCGAATGTATTTCCAGTTATTGTGCGAAGGAAATTAATCTTTTCTTGGCATTTAGTTAGCAGATACCTAATGTGTCTTCCCCATGTCCGCGTTTAGAGTCGAACCAGACCCAGATGTACTTGAATGTCTAAACTTGGGAAATCACTCCATTCGTTGGCAGAAGCTGAAGTTGAGCTAGATCGCGCTTCCTAAAAAAAGAAACAATCAGGTCGGTTTTCTCAGTAGAGAACTCGATATTCAGCTATACAGCCTAAATGGACAAATTGTCCAAGGTAGCTTGCATAGATCATTGCTAATCATTTGCTAATGATTCTACGACAGAAACAACGTTATCATGTTTATGTGTCTTTCTGACAACGAATTCTACAACCAGATATTAGGAGTTGGTGAAAAATTGTGTTTATCACGTTTATCCGAGAGAACTTCAATTGATACATAATCGAAAGCTCCCTTAATGTCTATGAATACGAGCGTCTTCCAGTAGAATTTCTAATGAAATCAGCGCAAGACAATCGTTCGTCCCCCTGCCTTTGCGCAGCCCATCGCGTCGAATATTCCTCGCCTTCCTTCGTTATGCTTCGATAACGCATTCTTTTAGCAGAGTTTTATTGAGAGATCATCGGGGTATTGATAAACCGTCGACAAACCGGCGCCAATACTTGCTGTTTTTCAATTTTCGCGTCATATCAGCCTTGTTTAATATTTGTCATTTTGAAGCAATCCTAAAGATATGATGTGATATGATCTTTTACAATAATTATGATAATTATCTTCATTACCTGGAGCCGAGAGGAGGTAATTTCTATTACAGGTATAGCACTTTTTAATCCCTAAAAATACTCCTACGTAGGTGGTATTACGGTCAAGGCGAATGATGTTAATGTCTTGGACAGTAACTCTAGATGAATACGATCGCTGCAAGGTAGGGCCATTGGGCAGTTAACTGTTTCGAAACTGTTCTTACTGTTGGGAGAATTGCTGTTAGAAGTGATTATTTAGGATCAGAAATATCGAAGGCTGTGAAAATCCAGTGCGCAATGTTAGAACACTTCAGGAGACTACGTTTTCTCTGATAGCGTTTTCGTTTTTTGTTGGTGCTACATCGGTGTAGTGCAAAGAAAGAGATAGACTGTAGTGCACTGTCAAAAACGAAAATGCCATGAGTCTTTAGATCTAAATTGGGGTTTGTTTGGGGTGTCACTTTCTTCGATTGTGCTAGGAACTCCTGTATAGATTTCAAATTTCCAAATCCACGTCAGTACCGGAAGCATCTTAGGTCCTATACTAGGTAATTTAGGAAAAGGAAAAATTATCTTCTGGACAACGTACCTTTTTCTAGCCTATCTGCATAAAAGCGCCATGCCGGGAGATCATGTGGATCCTGGCCACAATAGAAACACTTTTCAGCATGTCTTGTGCAACCATCTTCTTCGTGATGCTCCCCGCACTTACCGTACCGTGTCTTGTTGTTACAGTAGTATGTCTCTACATTTAACCCTTCGGCACTCGCGCCGTTGTATTTTGTGCAACACCATCCGAAACTCTAGCGAAATCTTCTTCCAGTACCAGCGGCTGCTCATTTTGGGAGCCATTCGCGTATCAATACCAACGAATGTTTACCACAATATGGTATTAATAAGCTCTACATAAGAGGTAAAATACAAAAAAAAATAACACAGACATGTTCTACAAATAACTATTTGATAATGAAACGAGTTATTATAATACCTGAATAATAGTAAAACATTTTTTAACCTTCCAATAATAAAATTCACTCAATGGAGGTATTCAATAAGGTATTGGTTTGGTATTTGTAAAAATAACTGGAATACATAAATAATACTAAAATAAAGTATAATACCTCATTGAGGCATTAGGCAGGTATTGAAAAATGTTTCTTCAATACCTGCTTAATAACTCAATGAAGTATAATAATCAATTAATACCAAGTTTTGGTATGAATACCAAAAAATAGTATGCTCGGTTTATTTCCCAGTTATTTTCTCCTGGTCGGGTTGCCGGCACCCCTATGTAGCTTTTGATAGAAACCAGACATGGATATTTTGATAAATATTATTTGTGTGCACGATCTTTTTGTGCCGATTGCCGAAGCAAACAGACTCGAATGATACTTAAAAGTTTTTTTTTGATGATTTTCTTAGTATTATAGAAAGAAGTAAATCGATCGAAAAAGTATGCGCATTGAATATTTACGATGTGAATTTATTCTATTTTGTGATTCAACAAACACGGTCAGTTGTCGGCATCCCATTTTTTATCGCAAATGATGAGTTCTCAATAACCTAATAAATATAAGTATTTCTGGAACGGGCTTTACGAATAGATACCAGAGATCGACCTTTGTCACCATTCTGAAAACCAGGAAGGCGACTTCCGGTTTAGCGTTTTAGCCAATCTGGTCGTTTTTTGATTTGCTTTGGTAAAAAAATGTACTGCCTATAAATCACTCAATTGCAGTGAATGCGATCCGTCAGTGCATTAGCAGTGCGTAATATCCGCACCAGTTTTTCACATACACATATTGTGGTTCTGATCAAGAATCATGTTCAAAATGACCTTGATGCTTGTTGAAATGAACAAACTTCCTTTTTCCTATGAATCTTGATGATTTTCATTCATATTTTTCCATTTTTACTAAATTTTCTGAGGGTGCCGACAACCGACCACATTTTTCAAAATAGTAAAAAATTATCATTTTACTAAATTGTTAATATCTTTTTTCATGTTGACAGAATAAATTAAATTCTTTCATCAGTTATTAGCAAATCGTCTGGAGGAACCCCTGCCGGCTCGAGGAAAACCGCCCGGCGTCCCAATACTTGATTCATCCGTTCGAATCTGTAATCCTGGCCGTTGATTCCTGATGCCGGAAACTGAAAGTTTATATCCCCCCCCCCCCCGTTCTGCCTTGTCCACCCTCTCTCCCATGTCTCTGATACACAGATGTATGACTTCACCCCTTCTCCCCTTGAATATCTTCCCAAAACTTATGTGCCCCCCCCCCCATCTTCTAGTTTTAGTTGATCAATCCGTTCGAATCTGTAATCCTGGCCGTTAATTCCTGATGCCGGAAACTGAAAGTTTATATCTCACCCCCCCCCCCCCCCTTCAGCCTTGTCCACCCTCCCTCCCATGTCTCTGATACACAGATGTATGACTTCACCCCCTTCTCCCCTTGAATATCTTCCCAAAACTTATGTGCCCGCTATCTTCTAGTTTTAGTTGATCAATATTTAATCTCGTTAAGAAATGCACAACAGTACCACTACTTTAAAATGGCCCTAATTAATTCCCCTTAATCTTGAACCACTCTCTCTAGTTATTTCTAGTTAATAAGCTTGTAAAATGTTCCGCTTAGTTAATAATTAATTTCTCCTACAAACTCCCTTCTAAAAATCATAAAGTGAATTACAATACAAAGAACACATAAAATGACCCGTCCCCCAAATCTTACGAATATTATATTATACCCTCTTTTATATGTATAAGTTAGCTGTAAAGTTTTTTTTAGTTTCATTATATAAAACAAAATAATATTGAAATGTGTAACCCCCTAGTTTTAAGAAATTCAAAATGTAAAACAATGAAAAAATGGCACCTTTAAGCTAACGCATACGTGCCTTATCAAATAAACAAATTGAAAAAAAAAAAATCAGTTATTAGCAGAGTTTACAATTTTCGCATTCGTGAGCAGAATAAGGCGATATTTCACCTACTTCGACCAGCAATAAAAAAGCAAACATACGATGTAACATTGTTTGCTCTCCAACTTTTCTAGACAAGACAGCATTGGATCTCATCTTTTCGCGGTATAATATGAGATGATATTTTCGCGCCTAATGAAAAACTGCCGAATAACTAATGGTTTCGCAAAAATTTACAAATATGAGTAGATAAAGATCCTTAAAATGAAATTACTGCAATAATGTGGCGAAATAAATTCTATAATGTAATATATTATTGGTTTTTCTTGAAATTAATTTATAACGAGGTTCGAAGCTGCGAAATTATCACGCTTCCATACTGCATTGTCAGCAAATTTTCGCAATTTCTTGAAAGATGAAAAGTTGAGTCCGTGCCTATTAAGGATGAAAAAGCTGTGAGATAAACTGCTTGTCGTAAGAATGATCGAATATTTTAACCTCTGGTTATTAGCTAAGGCCTCTAGCTTTCCATTGATATGCTTATTCCCATATATTGTGCAATTGGAGCGATGTTGTGAGCCAAAAATAAATGTGCCGACAACCGAACACATTCCCCTACCTATAGGTGCAAGTATCATAATAAATCAATGGGATTTGCAACAATTGGAACTGAAATTAGCGATTGCACCACTATTGGTACATGTGTTCCTATAGTGGTACAAGCGGTTTTGAAAACATAAATTGGTTAATGAACAATCTTTATATTGTTTCTATGAAATAGGGATTGAAAGCTTTCGTTTATAGTATTAACATCGCCCATAGATCTATTCATAGATGTTTTAACAAAAGTTTTCCTTAAGTATACGACTATATTGGTACATCACTCCTAGCACCTATTGAAAGTTATACTAGAACTTTAATCGTTTTGTGGTGTTCATAAAAGCTGTAGTAACTTGTATTAGCGGTCATTGCTACTGGCTGTGGAGATTCTATTGGCACTTCAAAATACTCTAAAATAATTGTCACTCTGTTTTTATAGTTGCATTAAAATGAAATCGTCATATGCTTCTTGAGGGCTAAATTTGGTACCCAGCTAAGCGACTATTGATTTGAGAAGTGGCCGTTCATTCGTGTTATCTAGATTCAAGTTTTCTTGTTGCAGTTTCTCGCGATCTTTTTCGTCCTTTTTTGCTCACTCGATTCACATATATTCTGTTTTTGCATAGACATCTTCTTTGAACGAAATATCCAATTGTTGTGGTAACTCCACTTGCCGAAATATTCATATCTGATATTCTGAAAAAGCTTTATATTCATTAACATTCCTAGTGAGGATCGAGGCTGAGTACTCACCGTTTTGTAACAATCGCTTCCGTAAAACGGGATCTTTGTGAGACATTTTGCACCTCTAGAATAACATGATTCCTCAACTGGTCATTGCTCTACTTCATCGGATATACAAGAAACTGTTCGATTTATCCAAAGTTCCTAAGATACAAAGGGTCTTGTCTGATTTTGCATATTATCCCAGTTAGAATCAACTCGTTTCATGAATCTGATTAGTGTACTAAGATTTGGGTGTCAAATTTCAGAGGGCTGTAGGAACTCTTTTCCAAGAATTGAATATCTGTAACTAACAAGCGCGCTGCTTGAGCTTGAGCTTGTGCGACCACCCCTGGCTGCTAATCCATTATCGATCTGGACTAGCTGAAGTTGCACAGGGAATAAGTAGATAATTATGCTTGGGAGTAGCGAAACATCTTTCAATGTGCAACTCCTGGTAATCCTAAAGTGTTTATTGATCAATACCGGCGTCGGCAAGGCCCGACCGTAGATCGCGGAAGGAAATGGAAGGACACTTGCTTCTGCTAGAGGCCGTATACACTACTGCCCAATCCACAAGTATCACGGGAGGAGGATATTTGTTAGTAAGTATAGAAGTTGGATTCTACTTTTTCTTTACCGATGCAAGAGAGGTGACTCCACTATCTGGACTAGATATTGTTCCATCATCTTTACTTCCCTTCCGAAGGAAGACGTGACCACAGATGTTTTCTCTTCAGAAAAATCTCAACAACCTCGGCTGGAATTGAACCCAGGCCAATTGGAATGAATGGCGGTCACGCTTACAACTCAACCACCGGATCCGTTTATTTGTAACTAACAAGAGCGCTACAATCACAAAGTAGATGCTTCGCTGTTTCATTCTTAAATTGACAGAAACGACAAGTCGGACTTTGATTTTTTTTCCATTTTATGTAAATGATATCTACTAGGGCAGTGACCGGCAAACAAATCTGTTATAATTCTAAGGTTCTTCTTATTTAGATTAAGTAAAGGCTTGGCACTCGGCTTTATAATTTTTCTTGCATATTTTGCAGTATCTTTGGCATTCTGGTTCGATTCTACCATATACATTTCCCATTTCCCAAGATCCATATTTATTTTCCGCCCAAGTAACAATTGAAGTTTTATAGCACGCTACAAGTGCAATCTAAGATTTATGATTGGCTATAAAACTAGCATAAAACCTCAATTGTTACTAGGGCGGGCCTATAAACTCGTCCTTGGAACCTTGTCTTGCCAAACTATCAGCTGATTCATTTCTTTGAATTCCAGGATAATGCGTTCCCATCATAACTTCGACTGATAAGTTGGGGTTTCAAAGCATTAAGCTATCTGAAAAGATACAGATCGTTGCAAATCTATATTTCCGCTTGAGACAGATATGCACACACTCAAGAATTGCTTGAATCTCCGCCTGAAACACAGCTGGGTGTAGTGTCCCATTGGGATAGTTGTTCTTATCCCGGATCCAAACATTCCGGCTCCTGCACTGCTATTCATTATTGAAGCATCCGTAAAGAAAACAATAGAGCCTGAACAAGAGTTTAAAAAAAAATTACATTCTTGTATGAACTTGAAAGAGAAAGGAAATTCAATTCATGTCCGCCGCGATGAATGAAATGTTTGGTTCGTTTCTCTCGCCATTCGTTCTCCCGACACAGCGCATTCAAGTTCGAATACGTTCGGTTTCAAAAGAAAACTGAATTTTGTTTCTATACCAGCTCTGAGAGGGATTTTTGAGTAAAAGTGCACCAGATATAGACTACGTAGTTCACTTATGCTCGAAAATGTAGAAGATGCCAACTTCTGCCTTCAATCTGTCCACATAATAATAAATAAATGTTTTGGTTGGTGAAGGAATTTATATTTCCTCTGCATTCAGGCATTCGATTCTGCATGAAATTTCAGTCAGTCGGAAAGTTAATGAATGAGAGAGGCGGTGAATCTGAACGTTGGTTTCGGTAAATGCAAGCAGAAATAGGTAGCAGATTTTGAAATTTCGAAGCACTGGCCTGAACATAGATTTGGCCCACCTGTTTCCCACACATGTCTGTTGTTACAGTCACATTATAAGGAATATCATGGTTTACCTTCGTCTGCATCCAGTCTACTATTGAATGTGAGATAGGATTTATATTGAATTTTTTGAGGATCATTAAATGTCCTGTCATACAATCTTTGTAGATCGAATCAATTGTAAGGCACTTTTTTCTGTCTGGATTCATGAACTTGGGGAAAAATGCATAGAATTAACTAAGTACCAATCTAGGACGCTCTCGGAATAATGGCCTCAAGCTAAATCCGACCCATTTTTCATTGTACTGTTCTGAAAATGATTAAATACTTTTTGGATACATTCTAAAATTTCACAACGCTTTCCATAGGTACACATTGCCTGCCAAACGAGGTGCGAATTCCTACATTGCGATCCAAAGCCAATCAGTCCTTGAATCTCTTTTCAGTAATCTTAATAGGTTGAATACGGGATTTGCAGTTTTTTAACAACTCAAAGTAATTTTTCATGTGAGTGTACGATATATTAGTTATATAATTTTATAATTGCAACGTGTATCTTCGTGAACATAGCAGAAGCTTAAGAATTGAAGAGTTACTAGTAATAACTCATGTTTACTGCTTCCATTAAAATTTGTGTTACTTATTTTAATTTTTGCATCGTATTCTTCACTTCAGCTCTCATTCAGTCATTTAGCGATGTTAACAAAGTGATCAAACTATGCGACAATTTCTACACGAGTTTCGAGAGTACTGACAGGACACCAGATCAGATTAAAACGGAGTTGAATCATTTTATAAATGACGAAAGTCGCTTCCAAAGACATTATTTTTTGTGTACCTATCCAACTGTTTATAGTTTCAGTAGCGAGTTAAGGACATTATACATGCGAGCCACAACATAGCTGCGACGCCGCACACACCCCTCTCCCCTGCCTAACCATGTATCTGACATGAGCAAATATAAAAATGCGGTTTCTTTTTGTGCGAAAATATCACTCCTCTTCACTTGGGGTTTTTTTTCGAAACACTCTTATTTTTCTTCTCGTTTTCATTGCACTTTTTCAAATGCACTTTATTCACACACCACTGCAAAAACACTCGCGAAACTTTAATCGTTTACTAACAAAACTTCAAATTTTCTGCCAATGTGCAGATGACCAAAGGAAAATGTTCGGAAACTCTCATTTGTGCGTTTGAATTTACACTTCAGATTTCAGTTTTTCTCAATGTAAACAAGCGAGTCGGTGCCTAGCAACGTGGCTTCCATATATCTTCACCTTAAGGTGCACAAATTTCACCACGTTCACATATCGTCTGCCTTGTCGGAAGTTTTAAATTCTCTTCTCTCGAATATACCCTCAATGATAAAATTGAGGTTGATGCTGAATACTGTAAAGTGAGTTGATAGAAGATTCAGAATTTGATGATCCACTGCGATGATGCAAATATTTTGCGCTAGTACAAAAGAGATTATAACTACTAGAGGGAGCAAAGCGCTACTGCGATCTCTAGTAGTGATAATGTCTTTTGCTAGTACATGTCTGTTTCTGTTGAAAAACCACAAAAATCTATTGTCATGGTCCCTATTGAGCAGGGTATTGTTTATGTACTTCTATACCTTCAACTACATCCAGTTCACAGGGATTGGAGAGGTGTCGTGAAATGTGGACATTTTCGGTGGTAAGTTAATGATTCTCGTTGCAAACGTGCTGCTACTTTTACTTGAAGTAATGTGGTGTTTCATTTAACGTAGTTTTTTCGCCCTTTGGTATTTTTGCGATGTTTTCTTTGATTCTAATTTCTAAATCTCTTTTTGTTCGTCCGAGGGCAAGCTATATTATGGATCCCTGATTAGTTTAATTATTCGATAGAGTGAGGTCTTCCCATCGGTGCTCCTTTTGTTTGTTTATAGAAGTTGTTTCTAAACTTCAAGTAGTTCTCCTCCACACAAGTTGCTTTGTTGAAATAGTTTCTAGTTCTTTCAGAATTTTACTACTTTATTCTCCTAGCAGGATACCTATAACAGTTTTCCTTTCGGAGTTGAAGTTTGTTAGATTATTTCCACTTCTGTTGTTCGTATCCCCATACGATTAAGCAATAGTACACGTGTTCTGCAACTGATCCATTTTCAAGAGCTACTCGTCGAAATTAACAATCGATGATAAAGTCCACTAATAGGATAATGGAGCATCTAAACATTCGAATCAATCTGAAAAAGAGCCAGCGAGTGAAAATTTAACTAAATTTGACCAAGTCACGTAACCCACCGTCGGCTGTTTTTGCCATTTGTCTCGGCGGACGGTAAAAATAAAAGTGCGTGCGGAACAGCCAAACCCCTAAAACTACTAAAAATATCTTTCACTGACCTTCGCCCGCCGCTGAATTTCTCTTAGTTTGTCTACTTGCCATCGTCAGCGGAAGAATGCAGACGCAGCGCCGGTCAGGTGATTTATTTATTTACGGCTGTTGCTCCTCGAAAATTTGCTTCATTTATCTGCCACCGTCCTTGTTATCTCTGACCAAGTGACAAAAAAAGCGCAACCAAATGGTATGGTCGATTTCTGTCAATTTTTAGATATTTTTTTTCTTCTCTAGCATGGCATGCTGTGAGCATTGATGACAGTCGTAGAGTGGCGTGTTTCCGGTAACCCCGGTAACGAACTTGTGTGAGACAGTAATGAACTGCTTCGTGTCCAGGGTTGCCACATTCACAGATTTTCTGTAATGTCACGGATTATATTTTAAGGAATTAAAGTTTTGGACTGGTTTCAATGTGGCATCACTGCAAGGCAGCCGCTCGTGTTCTGCCACATGCCGGTAGTGATGTTTGCCTTGTGCAAAAGCCATTCGCTTGCCAATTGTTGAAATTTGTGATCGTAGTTATTTGCTTTCCTATGAATCACTAGGCCCAAACAAATGGAACAATGCGACAAATGATAAGAGATTAAACAAGATTAGAACGAAGAGTCATTCAAAGAAACTTTCCGCTTCCCACCGTAGATGTTGCCTAAACTTGTTAACTATTTGCATCCGTAGCATCGTAATCTTCGCTGTTATCATCTGTCGGCACTAGCGCAGCTGTCGCAGATTACAGTAAATCATATGACGTCATTTCCTCAGCCGACCACTGCAACCGATTCCCATAAATCCGAAATAACTACGTGTTTGTTTACATAATCGAGAATATGAATTGTCTATCCCACATGCCAGTAATTACGGTTTTCGGACTAAAAATAACCACCACAATTGGAATGATTTGTTGTTTTTCTTAGGTACCTACCTACTACGTCAAATCATTTCGAACGTTGACTTTGCTCCGCTCGGAACTATTCCACCATGACTTGCTGTGATGATAGCGCAGTGACAGCACTGTTTGTTTGTTAGCCAAATAAAAGTACGGCCGGTGTGTCTCGAGTGCAACTTTTTTTAAATCAATTGAAACTGATCTAATATTTTTCTCACTCGTTAATTAAGTAGGCCAGCGCGAAGGAATTTGCAGACTGATGTTTACATTTATTACCGCCACCTTATTGTGTTTTTCATTGCAAATAATAAACAGCAAACGAACGGGTCGTCTCTGAGCGTATTTTTCTTCTGTATACTTCCCATGATTTATCCTCTATCGCAGTCGCAATTGAATCTAATTTCATATCTTTTTTTTTCAAACCACAGGTCGCTTCGGTACGCGGCACTATGTCGTGTTCATGCTGTTCCTGGGGATGGCCAACGCCTACGTGATGCGAACAAACATGTCGGTGGCGATCGTTGCCATGGTGAACCAGACGGCGATTACGCACGAGTCCGAGGTGTTTGACGATGAGTGTCCTGAAACCGACTACGGCGAGGAAGGCTCGGAAACCCACCAGGATGGGGAGTTTGTGTGGAGCACGAGCCTTCAAGGTTATATACTGTCGTCGTTCTTCTACGGATACGTGGTGACACAGATTCCTTTCGGATTGCTCGCCAAGAAGTACGGATCGATGAGGTTCCTCGGATGGGGCATGTTGATCAACTCGGTGTTCGCCTTCCTGGTTCCGGTAGCAGCTCATCAAGGAGGACCAATTTGGTTGATCGTTGTACGGTTTATCCAAGGTTTGGGCGAGGGACCGATTGTGCCTTGTACGCATGCGATGTTGGCTAAGTGGATTCCACCGAACGAACGATCACGAGTTGGGTCGATCGTGTACTCGGGTAAGAATTGATTATGCCTATATAACGTGAGTTTTAAGTTTTAAGACAATGTTTCTCGTTCAGGTGCCCAATTTGGAACGGTCATCTCGATGCCGCTGTCTGGGCTGTTGGCAGATCATGGCTTCGCCGGTGGTTGGCCGTCGATCTTTTACGTGTTCGGTATCATCGGAACACTGTGGTCAATTGCTTTCCTGCTGACCTGCCACGAGGATCCCATCACGCATCCAACGATACGCGAAGATGAACGCAAGTACATCCAACAGTCGGTATGGGGCAAAGCTGGCGTACACATTCCTCCAATTCCTTGGAAATCCATTGTCCGCTCGATGCCGTTCTACGCAATTCTGCTGGCGCATTTAGGTCAGAATTATGGCTATGAAACGCTGATGACTGAGCTGCCCACATACATGAAGCAGGTGCTGCGATTCTCTATTAAAGCGGTAAGTTCATTATTAAACTGAATAGACATCCGGTGGAATCTGCCTGACATTGTTAACAATGCCGCACCGCGCCCAGTAGGCCATTCATTGCGGTGATTGTCACTGATGATAAAATTTGTTGATGTCTTTTGTTAATAATCGCTTTGTTTTTTTTCCTACATACTTTCAGAACGGAACACTCTCGGCGCTACCTTACTTGGCGATGTGGATGTTTTCGATCGTAGTAGGCTGGGTTGCCGACTGGATGCTGACATCGGGCCGCTTTACTCACACCGTTACACGTAAGATTTCGAACAGTATCGGTCAGTACGGACCAGCGATTGCGCTCATCATCGCATCCTACACCGGCTGCAATCGGGCACTGACGGTAGCGATTCTTACGATCGGTATTGGCCTGAACGGAGGTATCTATGCCGGTTTTAAGATCAATCACCTCGACATTACTCCGCGCTATGCCGGCATTCTGATGGCATTTACCAACTGTTCCGCTAATCTAGCTGGTCTATTAGCACCCATTGCAGCTGGTAACATCATCGAAGGAAAGGTAGGTGTTCATGTTCCGTCGTTGTCTTAGGTGTTAATTAATAGTCTCATAATTCCTATCCTCTCTCTCTCCCCACAGCCAACGATCGCCCAGTGGAGGATCGTGTTTGTGATAGCGGCGGGTGTATACCTCTTCACCGCAACCTTCTACAATATTTTCGCGTCCGGTACGCGGCAACCGTGGGACAACCCGGACAACGATGAACCTCAGAAGCCTGCTTCGATCGAAGCAGGCCACACGACGCAGGAGAATGGTCACACCCATAACAATGCGACGGTCGTTGCCAGTGGCAACGGAACGACAACAACGGCGACGTATCGACCAAGTGCCAGCGAGCAGAGGCAATAGTAGGCTGTGTAGGGTAGGTTTTTTTTTCTTCGATTTAAGCAAAGACACTAGGCTAATAGTTAGGATTTACCCTTACCTCCCTACATATCCCCCTCTATTCCACGCTTCAATAATTTCCACGACCCCACGCCTAACTTATTTGTTTTAAGTTAAACATTATTGTTTTTTGATATTCTATAGTTGAATGTCGGTGAGAATATCAGTGAGTGACTTTCTAGTTAAGTTTAAGCACTACAAATCTGTTAGTTCGTTGAGAATGAAACGTGCCCCGTTCCCCGGGGGGAATACACGGAAGACTTGTGATAGGACATTTACAGAAAACAAAAGAGTTTATTCAAAAAATAACCAAACTGCCCAAACATTAGCCAGGCACCTCTGTCGAAAGGAGTTCGATACAAATCATCCAAAGGTTGTAGTTTTTTTTTTCGTAGCAGTAGGGCAAGAATATCGTTAGACATATCGCAGACCGTCAATTCCACAGTGCCGTAATGAAGAACATACAAAGTCGTAAAATTTGTACAATTGATTTGCATACAAAATGAAAAGGAACACCATTCGGTTGTAACAAACTAACAAACTAGTAGGTTATTCAGTTTATTGTATACCTAAATACAAACAAATCATGCAATTTTATATTGTACCTATTTATACGGAGGGAGATAAGTCGGAACACAAAACGTGCACAAGAGTGCAGAGAAAGATTAGAGACGACACCTTTTCGATGCTCTTTCCGAGATGATGATGATAATAAAAAAATGAAAATAATCAAACAATGCATGCATGCTCCAGTAGCTGGCATTGTAAACAAAAAAAATATTTTAATTTGCAGCGATCTGTAGTAAATATGTCACACATTCCAGTGCAACACCGTTCAGCTATTCTTATCGGATGAAGCTCTTTTCTTCGTTTACATGATCAAGTGAAGAAAAATATGCAGTGCGTGGTCGTTTTTATCGTGCGTAAGGTGTTCCCTTTGCGAAGATTTTTTTTGAAAATGGAATATTGCAGTAAATTTAGTTCGCCGCTTAGATTATATATAAGACTCAAGGGATAATCAATCGCATAGAGGTGGCAAGATTTGCATACATTTCTGAAACATCAAGATTAACTTCAACGTCTAAATATCAAATTAAGAGGTACCGAATTAATGGAATACTTAAGTAGTACAAATCTGCACATTCTCAATGCAAGAAGCCCAACATTTGCACGAGCTGGCAGAGAAGATGTGCTAGATGTAACTCTCTGCTCTGACAGTACTACGAGCTCGAACCGTCGTTATCTGATCATAAGTACATCGTCTTTGATCATTTAAACGTCTCACAAGATATCGTTACATATAGTAATCCCAAATCTACTAACTGTTATCTCTGCGAGAAGGGCTTGGCGACTAGGTTTCATAGGTATCTTCCGACGATTGAATGTCCAAGTGACTTGGATGAGGTCGTAGATAAAGCAGCATACTAAGAGGCTTGTGAGTTATGCGTGCTTCTAGAGGAACACCTTGGTGGAATACCGAACTTGTTCGATTCAAAAAGTTATGTAGAAGAGCTTGGAATCGCAGACGCAGGGTCGGGTCGGAGGCATTTAAGTTGGCTCGTAATGCATGGTTGGAAAGAACTGCACAAATGTTTCAAGGTGAATACTCGTCTGACGAAGATGTAGTACTTAACTGTCTTTTAGACACGCTCTTTCCAGGCTGTACGGAGTCATCAGTGAGGACTGAATTCTATTAAGATTCTGATTCTTAGGCATTTGATTGTAGAATTGTGACAACCGTATCGATCAAATGGGCGATTGAAAGTTTTTCTCTGTATAAGTCTTTAGGGAAAGATGGAATCGTCTCAGTTCTATTACAAAGAGGATATGAACACTTCAAGCATATTTTTTGGGAATAGTATACCTTTCATTTTAATCTTAGTTTGTAAAAATCGGTTCAGCCATCTCCAAAAAACCGATGTGGACATTTTTTTAACAAATCCGCACATACATATATACATACATACATACAAACATACACACCCTCCGGTCCTCGGTTAGAAAGTCGGTTTTTGGAGCAATTGCATAACCTTTCTATATGAGAAAGGCAAAAGAATAGTATTTAATTAGCTTAATCAGCTCTGATGCAATACTCAGCTGCATATTTTGCCTTCCATTTGAGACTTGGTTTGAGAAAATCGGTTCAGTCATCAGCGAAGAACCGATGTGACTTTAATTGTGGAATATGCCCGGAATTCCGGACTTCCGGAATCGTCGATAGTGGACAATACATTCAAAGAATGTTTTATTGGCAACCAGTGATCTAGATCTGCGATTAGAAGTAATTTGGTGACCATTTCAATAGTTTTTAGCCTCTAAGGTATTACGGTTGTACCAGGAAATTCCAGTGTATCCTTACTAACACCCCTGTAACTCCGGAAGCAAGAGTCAGAACCGAATGAAATTCAGCAGCAGTCAATGGTATTACTGTATCTTTCATTTGAAATCAAGTTTGTAAAAATCGGTAGAGAATTCGTTGGGGAATGGGTGTGATATTAGCTTAGGAACTTGGCGGGTTCCCCGGGGGCGTCATGAACCGTCATAGGTGGCCAATGTGGTCAAAGCTGCTTTGATTGATCATTAGTGATCCAGACCCGCAAACTAGAGTAATGTTACATCTATTTTAATATGTTTTACATCATTTGAACATCATGGTGGTACCAGTTTATATGGGAATTTGCTGTGTGACCGTACTCTTCAACCCCTAACTCCGGAACCGGTAGTCGGATCAACTAAAAATTCAATAGCAGCTTATGGGAGCGTTATACCTTTCAGATGAAACTAAGTTTGCGAAAATCGGTTCAGCCATCTCTGAGAAAATTGTGTGAGTTTAAATGACACACACATACACACACAGACATTTGCCGATCTCGACGAACTGAATCGAATGGTGTATGACACTCGGCCCTCCGGGCCTCGATTAAAAAGTCGATTTTTACAGTGATTGCATAGCCTTTCTTTATATGAGAATGGCAAAAAAGGTATCAAAAATTGAGATCTGGTTGGATTAAGATTTAAAAATAGTATAAAAGTATTAGTGTGCTAATCTTGATACCCATGGGAAAAATTCGTTAAAGTACATAGAAACGCATACCAAAAATGATAACAGCGACTTCCGTTTCTGCCTTTTTGTCCCATTTAAGAACTTTGTTGAAATATTGGATTTACGCGCCATATGATTTCCATTGAACGAATAAGAAAAAGTGCACAACATCTCAATTTCAAAATATTTTGGAAATGTGTATCAAAGAAGTGGAGGGAAAAGATATAAGAATTTTGATGCAGGGTCTCTGAATTCATCTCCGTCATGATTCTGATCGAGAAATAAAATATTTAACTTGATTCCTATTTTATGAATGCTCTGTAATAAGACTGCTACATAACAGTCAGCCAGCACATCAACCAGCATTTTTGAACATTTTGAAGTGTTATCCGAGAGTCTTCATAATAGAAAAAAATGAGCGGCTCATACAATCACCTGTTTCTCAGTATCGAAAAAGAAAAATATAAATAATTCGCATGCAGGAGCTCCATATATCGTGACGTTTAAGATTAAAAGTCGACTAAACAAAACTATTTTGTAAGAATCGGTTATATTTTTGCGGTATTTATACTGAAGGTTTTTCCGACTTTTACAGAGTAGAGCCCCAGTCCTCTTATTATGCTTGAATATTACATTCGATTTTTATATTCTAATATATTTCAAGCGGGTTTTACGAAGCATATTCTATGCATTCGACTTATATTTTCGGTCGCTCAATTTACATTTAATAACATGAGAAATTTTTTTTTACTTTTATTTATTCGGCAGAGCTCTACATTCAAAGATGTACACTTTTTTTGCAGGTTACACCAATTTTGTCTCTTAAAACCCTATCATGAGACAATGGGATACCATGTTGTGTATGTTAGCGACCATTCATAAATTCTGTAACGCAAAAATTGCCCAAAATGGACTCCCTCATCCCCCCATGTAGTAAACTGTCACATATTGCTCCTTTCCCCTCTCCTCTATTACGTAACAAATTTCTTGAAAAATGTTTTTTTCGGCGAGAGCATGTTACGTAACGATCTAGCATACTCATCCCCTCCCCTATGTCACAATATGTCACCACTTGTCTGATCCCCCCTATAAAAGCGTTACGCGATTTATGAATGGTCCCTTACATATAATTATAGATTTTGTTAGTGTGCACCAATTGCCACACGTGAACTAAATATATCAAAATCCCATTAAAACGGCAATAACGAAAGTACCGTTGACATCAACATTTAGCGCTTTATCCTCACTTACTTCAGTCCAATATTGCATTGCACGTTGTCGTACAAATAATTTATTTTGCGACTTTAAGTTAGAATCTTAAAATGATACAGTACGTACAACATCTATAATGTACCGATTTACTTTACTTATCCATCATGGAACTTCATCTTACCGAATTATTTCATATATTAAAGGGGTCCTGTGCAAAAAGTACTTAATGTTTGATAATTCTTTTTGAACTAGTAAAATGACTTAGACATGTCGTCGCTATTGTGCTGTCTTATGACAAACGCCATTTTGGGGTAAACTGAGTTAGATATGCCACATCACTTGTCTAAAAAATCTCTACAAAGTGGCGTTTTCAGAATTTTGACATTCTGCTTGATTACTGAGCTATAGCGAAAAACGTGCTGCGAAATTTTATAATTTTTGCTTCGAATGACCGTGTCTGGGTATTGGCTCTAGTTATCTTGATGTATAAGATGTTTTTATGTGTAAAACTATCTGAGGAACACAATGGCATAATCATTTTTAAAACAAAAATACACTAATTGTGAGAAAAATGCAATTTAAGTTTTAAACTGGAAATATAGCATATTTGGCAACACTGTAACCAAAAATAACTATTTTTTATAAATTCCCTGACTCATTTCCTTCAAAATTCATGTCACCGATTGTCTAAAGACCAAATGAAACCAAAAATATGAATAAAAGTTAATAATTGATGTTTTTTTCTATGGAAAATTTTCCATGCACGATTATGATATGCCATACAAATTTTGTCATCAATACACACCTATGACACGTGTGAGTGCGACTTTTGTTTACATTTATAGTAAAAACTCGCAACATAGTCAACGGATCTTCGTTATATTTGAGAGATTAATACAGAATAGATAGAAGCATCGATTGTCTTCTTTGAATTGTTTATACCATTTATAAGTTTCAAGATATTCAATCTCAAACTTTAAAAATCGTTTTTCTCGAAATGTGCGAAATGGCGCTTGTCATAAGATAGCACAACAGCGACGATGTGCGCTATTCTGCAAAATGTTTATTAAAGCTTCATCTATAAAATAAAAATTTTCGAGTATATGGTGTTAAAAATGGCGTCCAAAATGGCGGCTCCAGCAAAAGGTGTTTTGAAAACCGACCCTATCTGCGGGCACGATACAGGTCGCAATTCGTCGTCTACAAGCAGCAAACCAAAACGATCTTGAAGATTACATTCAGTAGAGGCGCTCCAACCTAAAAAACATGAAGACACTCGATATAGAAATAAAATGGCGGGCACTTTAAAACAAAGTATCGTTTTTGCCTTTCTTATATAAAGAAAGGCTATGCAATCACTGTAAAAATCGACTTTTTAACCGAGGCCCGGAGGGCCGAGTGTCATACACCATTCGATTCAGTTCGTCGAGATCGGCAAATGTCTGTGTGTGTATGTATGTGTGTGTGTATGTGTGTGTGTCATTTAAACTCACACAATTTTCTCAGAGATGGCTGAACCGAATTACTTCTAATCGCAGTCACCACCATTACTTCTAATCGCAGATCTAGATCACTGATTGCCAATCAAACATTCTTTGAATATATTGTCCACTATCGACGATTCCGGAAGTCCGGAATTCCGGGCATATTCCACAATTAAAGTCACATCGGTACATCGGTGAAGACTGAACCGATTTTCTCAAACCAAGTCTCAAATGGAAGGTAAAATATGCAGTTGAGTATTGCGTCGCCGCACCTCCCCCCCCCGCCTTGTCCTTACACCTTCCTCCTTCATCACTCCCCTCCTCTTGGACCACCCTCATGCCCGCATTTCCTTCATCCACCCCGTATACCGAAATAAGATGATGGATTTCTGACGCATCCTCCACTCCCACTCTACTAACCCCCCATTCCCTACACGTTCAAACCCATTCCACCAACCTTTCCAAATTATAATCACATGAAGATAACATTGAACTCATGCTTATTAAGCTAATTAAATATTATTCTTTTGCCTTTCTTATATAGAAAGGTTATGCAATTGCTCCAAAAACCGACTTTCTAATCGAGGCCCGGAGGGCCGAGTCTCATATAACATTCGACTCAGTTCGCCGAGATCGCAAAATATCTGTGTGTATGTATGTATGTGTGTATGTGTATGTGTGTATGTATGTGTGTGTATGTGCGGATTTGTTAACAAAATGCACACATCGGTTTCTCGGAGATGGCTGAACCGATTTTTACAAACTAAAATTCAAATGAAAGGTATAATATTCCCATAGGTTGCTATTGAATTTCATTTTCAACCGACATCTTGTTCCGGATTACAAGTTGAAGAGTATGGTTACAAAACAAAATTTGTTGATTTGTCCACATCGGTTTCTCGGAATTTTCTGAACCGATTTTGACAAACTTGATTTTAAATGAAAGGTCCATCAGCTGCTGTTGAATTTTGTGTGGATCCGAGTTCTGGTTCCTGAATTACAGAGGGATACGTAGGATCACGCAGCAAATCTCGATTCTAACGAATTCTGCGATGAATGTAAAAAGGTGAAATTTTTGCCTTTCTCAATAGAAAGGTATTGAAATTGTTCTGAAAACCGACTTTTTAACAGGGGTCCGGAGGGCCGAGTGACATATACCATTCGATTCAGTTCGTCGAGTTCGGCAAATGTCTGTGTGTGTATGTATGTGTGTGTATGTGCGTATGTGTGTGTGTGTATGTTACCAAAAATGTCACTCATTTTTCTCAGAGATGGCTAAACCGATTTTGACAAACTTAGTCTCAAATGAAAGGTGCAACGTTCCCATAGGCTGCTATTGAATTTCTAATGGATCCGACTTCCGGTTCCGGAATTACAGGGTGATGAGTACGATCACGCAGAAAATGTCGATTTTAATAAATTCTGCAATGAATGCATAAAGGTGAAATTTTTTCGAAAATATGACCACAACTGCTTCGATTTGTAGTATTAGGTCACTAACATCCATTCAAAGTCTATTTGGCCACATTGGCCACCATAGACGGTTCCGGAAGTGCCCGGGAAAAGCGGCCATATTTCAAAATTTACGAACTCACATCAGTTTCCCGGAAATGGTTGGGCCGATTTTCACAAACATAGTCCCAAATGATAGCTATAACATCCCCAAAGATGTCTATAAAATTTCGTACGGATCGCTTATATGGGGCCGGAAATATAGACTAAATCGTCCGGTCACATATGAAATTCCCATATAAGCTAGAACTCAATTTTTTTTTTTCAAAGGGGGGACCCCATGAAATTTCAGAAATCGAATTCGTATTTTTGATGCCAAACATCTTTAAAATGCATGAAACGTCGAGATTTTATGTTATCTCGAAAAACTTTTTTTGTAAAAATCGACTTTTTGGGACTTTGCCGATTTCGCACCTTTTTTCAGTTCAATATTACCGTGGCTGTTTTTTCTTTTTCAAAATTTTGGAACTCGAATAATGATTTATTTTCCTGTATATAGTTGTCATGTGATGTATAATAACAAAATGTAATATATGCATTTAAAAGTTTTTAATGAATATAAACAACGCACACATTCTCGTGATTCATAATTGAGAAAGGCACAATTGCACCGCTAGGTGGATTAAAATAGTTTTTGCATAATTTGTCCACTTTGGCCGACTGTAAAAAATCGTTACTGATCAAAATATTGCGATTTTGTAGATTACAGCGTCCGAGAAAGTTGTCTTCTTTTAGGCGAGCAAAAGCCGAAGTTGATTGGTTGAATGGTTCAAAAACGAGAATGCCCGCAGATTCGAAAAATCTTGTTCCGAGAAAGCCGCCATTTTTGACGCTATTTTTGACCTCTACACTCGAATTTTTACTTTATAGATGAATTTTTATTTTTTTGATGAAACCTTAATAAACATTTTGTAGAATAGCCCATATGTCTAAGTCATTTTATTGCTTCAAAAAAAAAAAAAAATTAAACATTAGGTACTTTTTGCCACCATTATATAAGAGGATCTTCTTAATAATGAGCAACTATTTTTCGTTCTCCATGTAGGATATAACCCTTAAGATTATATTGCCTGCTCCAAGGCTTATATGATGTTCTGACTAATTATATCTTGGAAATCCCTGACCATTTAAAATCACACAACTTTTCAGAATACTATCATAGCATATCACCTTGATGTCAAAGAGAAAGTTATAGGAAATTCTATGGGCCTTTTGAAAAACTTATTGTTCTTGATGGGGAATCGCGAATAGGGTTTGCAGCACCGACCTTTTTAGCGAGAACCGGTACAGGTATACCTCGATTTAACATACTCACGATTTAACATACCCTCGATATAACGTACTTCGATTTAACATAATTTTTACCTCGATTTAACATACAAGTTAAATTTTATCAATTTTTTTTTTCATTATCCTTGTTACTATAGTGAAATGGTAAGAAACAATACTAACTTTATTGTATGATTCGCTTCAGTGAGGGAATATGTACATCGTTTCTAATGCTTATAGCAACATAATTTATCTTCGTTTTTAAGCTAGATTATGTTCAAGACCCAAAAACTTTCTTATGTTTATTTTGGTACGCATAACAAGGTGAATAAACGAAAATGTTTCGTGGTGCAAGGTTATTTCTGATAAAAAATGTATAAGTTTTTACGTATAAGCTAAAAATAGATAACTGGAAAGATATGACTAGACCTGTGCGCCGCCGCGCCACGCCGCCGCCGCCGGTAATTTTTAACGTACGCCGACGCCGAACGGTAGATCGGCGGCGCGCCGCCGATGCATTTTGCCCCGCGCCGACAATTCGCGAGCTCTAAAATTATTGGTTCATAACTTTATCCACAAATCTAGGAACATTGTCTATGAACCGAATATACGACGTTAACTGATTCATGATTTATCACGTCTCGATCATTATTTGGTATTAGTGGTCGTCAATTGGATTACAAAATTAAAATATTCTTGATATTTTCTCGAAAACCATTACACGACACTCGCTATATAATTCAAAGATCCATTCTTGCTTCGTCAACTGGTTATGATTGTGAGCACATAAGTATCAATTCACAATTCGTGTGCGTGAAATGGTCCACAAATTAAAATAAAAACTTCCACTTTCAAGATATATGTGAGTGAAATTTACGATTATGTGCCTGATCCTAATCTTTGCACCTAACCAATTTCACTGGAACGCAGTGTATTATTCATTGATTTTTTAACCGATTCTTAATTCCTAATATGCTACACACGATTCACCAGTCGAGTTCGTGAAACTGTTCATGATGTAATTCATGAAGTAATTAATTTTTCACATAATTTTATTATACTTACGTAAAAAAATACAAGGAACTCAGACTATTATTCATGGATTATTCGCTCTGCTTTTTGGTTTTGAAATTTCTATGTGAGCTATTGTGTACAACTGCTAGCAACCAGTCTTATAGGCACGAGCATTAGATACAAAGACATTACTAAGACCTGTAACCCTGTTATTCCTTTGTTAAAATTCAGAGAAATGGAATTAAATGAAACTGCGCTAAGCAAAATACATTACCTAACCACAATTCATGTCCGTGAAATAATTTAGAAAACTATAAGACATGTGACTCTGTGCAAAAAATCCAACGGTAGGCTCAAGACTAAAATATCACGACAACACAACGAGAATTTACGAAAATCCTTGCACGTCGTTCAATTCTTGACTGTTTTAGTCAATAAAGTTAATACAAATCAATGTTTCATCGAGTTATGAATTAGAATCATAAAATATATTAAACATATTCAGACACAACCACCTACTAAACATTTGAGTATAATGTCATCTTTTTTTTGCGTGAACTAGTTTTGTGAAAACATAAAAATTATTTTCAATACGTGGTTTATTTATAATTGATTGAATCGTTACCTATTTTAAAAAAAAATTCTCGAAGAATAGTTGAGCAAAGTGATCTTGACTTTTCGCGACGCTGGTGCACAGATGTGGTGATGCAGAGATTTCTAGTCTCATAAATTATGCATCGTATGATCTAGCCCCACTCAAGAAAGATTTTCAGTGATTTCCACCAGCCCGGTATCACAGACAAATAAGATGTAACACGAGATGAATTTTCATCACTCGTAGAAAAAAGGTCGATTTCAATTACAAATCAGTGGCGTTAGTGAAGAGATTTTGACACAGAGCTAAATGCGTTACTTAATTTCCGCACCCACCCGAAAACGTTACGGTCTTTTTAATCTAATGCAAACCAAAACAAACAATATGGGCCGGAAATGTGAAATTCATTTTTGTCGAAGTGCCCAAGGTGGGAGTTGTTCACAACCATTTCTTAAGTTACAACCAGAGTTAAAAATATTCAAATTCATTGAATGAAAATTGATCATATTCAGCCGCATTCATTTTCAATATTCAGCGACGCAGCTGAAAACGTCAAACGAACAAACCGCCCATTCATCCATGCAGATTTTCATTCGTTTCCGATTATTACACGAAGCGACCGTGCAGTAACGAATCAAACGCATCAAAGTAGGCCCTGGCACAATGTAAGCGATGATGATTGTTGTTTCAGTTGCTTTACCGGCATTTGAAAACATTTTCCTAGTTAATTAGTGAATGAATATATTGTACGATATTCAACTGAATGATTAACATGGATATTTGACTGAATATTTTTTCTATTCACCGCGAGTCGCATCAGGTTCATTTTCAGTCGTCAAAAAACAGATTCGATTATTTTTAACTCTGGTTACAACACGATGCCAATCGATGACTAAGCACATAACAGTATGTTAGTAATTTAATTGATTCGGTGTATCGAATGTATGCAATGGATTAGAATTTGTTGGTCCCCGGAACTGCTGGAGAAATTGGCGGCGTGCAGGTGCTACGAAAACTTGAGATACGCTCAGGCCATTTTCAATCAGACTTGTTTAGTGATCAGTTTCAACCTAACAGGAGCTAACACGTTAAGTCGTGGAATGATTGTGATTGATAGTAACTGTATATTTAGGTTTCGTCAGGGTGTAGAACTGTATGATTGCAGCACATCGAGCATACTTTGCACTCAAGATAGAAGCAGGTCGTACGTTGTAAGAAAATGTAGTACCAGGGAATCGTATTCCTTATCATTGTGGCGATTTTGTACTTACAAGAAGTAAAAGTAAACACTAGCCTGGAAAATGAAGTAATGTGTCTACCTTGAAAGGTGTCCTTACACGATCATTAAAAGTGACATTTCTGCGCAGTAATACCAATAATAACGCCTCGTGTTAGGGTACCTGATATCTGCGGGATTCTAAAAGAGCGATGGTAAACAACCCAGGGACAACTTGACAGATAGTGCTTGTTTCATATATGCACCACCGATTTGATGGTGGTGCTAGTATGCCGAAACGAAAAAGTTTCAAGAGAAAAGCGTGTTTCGTTACGTGTGTTATGAACGCCGTCAATGCGGCTAGAACAACATTTAGAAAAAGCTTATTCCAAAATGTGAATAAAGAAAACTATTATTAGAGAATAAATTTATCCCTAACTGAAAACCATCAGCAAAGTTACATAAATCTTATTAATATTTAGCTGGAAGTCTGTTTTTAACAATCGGCTCTCTTCCTTCCTAAACATGTTTTGGATTTCTTGTTGTGTGAAGTTTGAAATCGTTAAATCATTGGTGCTTTTTATCTCGAGAATCGTGAATAAAAAACATTTTGGCCAATAAAAGTACATCACCACCAAGCTTAACAATTCGTTTTGAATAAATTTGTGTTTTTATCAGAATTCTAGCAGCAAAAAAATCACCATATCACCCCCAAAATTTGCTTATGAATTCAATATATTGGAGCTGTCAATTGTCCCCGGGCTTACGGTAAAGATGACTAAATAGAAACAAAAAACAATGAAACGACAACAACAATTAATTTCCTCAAACAAAACAAATTCTTTTTTACCGTTGCTTAATTTCCCAAATATAGAACAATAAATAATTATTATGGGTCATTGAAATACAGTCGTTACTCTGTACTCTTCGAATTTGTCCATTGCAATCATTATTTCATGCGAAGTCGTAGTATGCGACATCGACAATTTTTCTATTTCGTTCTTCAAATTTTACAACTGTAAAAATAGTTCCACCTTTCATTTATTATCTTGCATTTGGCAAGCAGGGTGGGCACTATTGGAGCTTCAGTTGAAAAAAAATTCGATATGGTTGCGAGAATTACATTTTGTGCAATGTGTTCAACAGATGTCGCTAGTACATCGTGGGCGATGATTTTTTTAGATTTTCTATAAGCTGTAACGTTTGTTTGTATTTGAGGAATGAAGTCTGTTACAATAGAAACCGAAAATTTGGGAAAGAAATTGTACAGTCAAGATTTTTTTTAGTTACATAGGCGTTAATATTCGTCACGCCGACACACGCCGGCGCGCCGCCGCCGGTAGGGTCCAACGGCGTGACGCCGCCAACGCCGCCGCCGCCGGCCAAAAATGTCGCTTACGCCGCCGCCGATTAAAAATGCATCGGCGCACACCTCTAGATATGACTAATCGAAGAAATTTTTTTTTCATTTTTTTCATTTGCCAAAATCAGGCGAAACTGACGAAAGAACGAAGTTTCTTTCCATACCACTAGCACTTTGCGAATTCGAAAATGAGACAACGGGCTAGGACAAAGCAAGCATGTAGCAGAGCGTTTTCATTACTCTCTCCGCACGCTCGTTTTCGCTTTGAGATTCAGAATGATATTGGTGACTTCGATATTGAACTTGCTGCTGGGGAAACGAAAATACACTAGCAATGATATTTATTTGTCGATGCTCGATTCTGTAGATTTGTGAGCTAATGATGGTATTTTAAGACGGAAGACTGATCGGTGTGCATATTTCTCATTTTAACTATGTTCTAGTTGCATTATTAGATGCACATTGCATTAATTTCATTTAATGAATGAGAATCGCAAATTACTGAGCATGCATCAAAACGAAATTGCAACTTCGGATTGTCATAGGAAAACGAAAGTTGCTGCTGCTGCTACTCGTTTTCGTAGAATCGAGAGAAGAGGGGACATCGCCTTTATTGTTTTATTTTTTCATGCATTTAGCGACGAAAGGAGCAGAAAAAGGACGACGATGAATTCTCTGAATTTCGTCGTTCATTGAATAGGTATGAGAATTTTAGGCTCTGATTGAGACCATAGCGGTGATTACGAAACTATTGCGAATTTGTAATAAGATCATGATAGTTTCTCGATGGTGGAGTGGTGAATGCAATCAACTCGAGCTTTGAAGAAAAGTAACTTCGTTGTAGATCGACACTTCCTGCAATTGCATAGAAAATCAATAGACGATAACGATGAAAGACACAATTCATCCTTCAATGTACGACTCCTGGTAAGTTCACGGTGTTTATTTATCAGTATTGTTAAACAAACATTGCGAGCTTACCAGGAGCCGGTCATGACTTAATGTAGATAGAGGAAGGACATAGAAGCGATATTAGTCCGACACAAGTTGTGATTTGCTTCTGTATATATTACTGCGTACTCAACAAATGGAGAAGATATAGCGGTTCAAACAAATTGTACTGGCATTTGCGTACGTTTCAAGATGTTTAAAGACTCTGGGTCTTAGGCCCTAGGAGTTATAATATTCACCATAATTAATCTTTATATTTGAATAGAATTCCAGATGATTCATCCAAAAAATGTAAAGAAGACTACCGCTTTGGCCACCAGAGGGTAGTGGATCAATTTTTAGCTTCAAACTAATATTTCAGAAAAATAACATCTGTTTACAGATTTGCAGCGAAATATTTTCCGAGTCTCAGCTATCAAATGTCTCTTTCACTAAGATTTCAGCAAAAAAAAATGTTGGCTGAGATATCAGCTGTTGAGATTTCGGCGAAAGTGCACAAAAGGTGAGATTCTGGACACAAAATTAAGTATCTAACAATTATATCAACATTCTATTGAATTCAACTTCTAAACTGAGGTATTGTGTTCTTTGTGCACAAAATGTTTTAATCATACTTTTGCTTAAGGTGAAATATAGCGCTGCCATTGTTCGATATCGTTGTTTTTCAGAAGTGCGAGATTGCATTCGTGACTAGTCGTTTGTTCGTGAACTCAAATAGTTTTTCCTTTTGAATCAAGTTTGTCTGTCATGATACAGGTGAGACGAAATCAAAATACAAATTCCTTAACTTACTAAAACTAGGCATTCTTCACGCACAAAATGGTTTGTTGATGTTAGAAAGGAACTTATGAAAATATTTTTCAACAAATACTGTACTGCTATTAACACTATTAATTTCTATAAATTATCCTGAATTCTAAGAAAATTTTAAATAAAAACGACAAACTTTTGGAAACGAATATTTGTTAGAATTGGCTATGTTTGTGAGGGTTAAGATAAATATTTTTTTTTGTTTGGAAGAGAAATTTATTTGTTTAGTTTTGAATATATGGGTTCTATGTCACTGTTAGGTGGATTCATCCTCGCAAATATTTTTAGAGATGAATAAAATAATAATTCTGTTCGAAAACATAAATTTCTTTTATGTTTCGATTTAACATAAAATTCGATTTTACCTACATGTTTTGAACGGAAAATGTATGTTAAATCGAGGTATACCTGTACTACGGTACTGAAGCCCTCAGTACCGATAGTACCGGTAAAGTACCGGTACTCGAATATTCTTTTTAAAAATTCGAAATAATGCTCAAATTGATGACCTTATTCTCACATGATTGATTTGTGCTGATCAAAAAAGTATGTTTATTGTTTTCAATTGATTCGGAATGGCATGACTCATTTCAACAGAAAATATTTTTCGCATGCGGCACTTTTTCTTTTATTTTGAAATCTAGGCCACTTTGAAATCAATAACTGCTAAGCTAGGCAACTTTTGTCGACTTCAACAGATGGTAAATGTAAGAAACACTATTAACAACAGTAAATCAAAGCGAGAATGGCAGTAAATCCGAGCAGGTTATTCGCATTTCCTCCTTGCTTTCCTGTAAACTTTGGAGTTTTGCTGAATTTTCCGATCTCCAATAGTTACAAATCGCTCCATTTGGAGTAGTTCACCAAGTCTAAAATTGTTAACTACTGAATCGCTGTTCGTTCTTTTATAAATAAAGGTTAAAGAGCAAACCAAAGACATGACTTAGACCATAGTCTTATTACGCGCCACCCAGTGAATAATGGAAACCAATCAGAATGTTGCTAATAAAAATATCATAGCAAATTTTTACGTATCTTACGCTAGATGTGAATATTTTGAAATTTAGTGCAAGATCGTTAAAATTTAATTTCGACAAAATAAAGCAGGAATTTGAACATACTGTTCAGTACAACGGGAGCTAGTAATGTTTAACTTATAGAAGGTAATTAATATAATTGAAAGTCATCTTGCAGACCGATATTTTGAAACAGGTCCCCCTAGAGAGTCCACATATTTTTCATAAAAAATTGTATGGTACCGAAAATACCAGTACTGGCTTTTGTTCAGCACCGGTATTACGGTACCAAAAATGGGGCGGTATACCCGGGATTTTCTGTACCGGTATTACCGGTACCACAACCCTAATCGCGAATAATTTATGAAAATGTCATAATAAAACAAAATAATTGTGTTGTCAAAATAAAATTTAAAATATCTCGAGAACTACTACATTTCACCAATTTTTTTTATTTTTGGCATTTTGATTTTAAATGGCGTTTAAAATCATATTCAAAAATAAAATTATATTTTTGACTGCAAATAGTACGAATTATAAAACTATGTCAAAAGTTGTTGTCAGGAAAACTTTTTTATTGAAAACTTCTCTATGATCCGAATACACTGAAAAAGTTTCTTTTACATCTTTGAAATGATATATATTAGATTTTTGACATTTTATGATGGAATAACACGAATAACTTTTAAAAAGGGCATAATCACACGAATTAACTGTTCATGTTGGAACAAAATTCCAAATATCTTGAAAACTATCGCATTTTGGAGGATTTTTGTCAAATTCATTTTGATTTAAAACGATACTTAATAATAATAATAATAGAGTTACAGTTTGTATGTCAATCAGTATGGAATTGAAAAACATGTATAAATTTATTGTTAGAAAAAAAAATTTACCGATAAGTTCTCCATCATGCAATTATATTCAAAATGTTTCTTTTCTCTTAAGGATTTGGCTGACAAAATATAAAAAAAATGTTTTTTTGCAATTTAAATTATTAACACAAATTTTAATTTTTATGAAAAATAACACAACATTTTTTTCAGTGTATATTTTTTTCGTACCAATACATTCATTCCCTGTAACTCGTTCTCAGAAAGTTTTGATGTATAAAATACAGTAATCGAGCAATAAAAATTTGAAATAAATGCACTTAGAAATGTCTACGCCCTTTAAAAAATTGCTTTTAGGCCAAAATAATCTTACTGATTGTGGAAAATGTTTAGACATCCACGCCGGTGAAATGTGTAAAGTTTCATCGGAATCTAAGATGGTCGGTACGGTTTTAAAGATTTTCGGACGGATCTTCGTGGATTTCCTCAAGAGAATCACAATTTGTTGAATTTATAGGAAAATCTGTAAGAAATACATTTTTAATATGGTGTATTTGACTGGCACTCTTTGCCATGTTTTAGAAAACAATGTCTGCTTACATTGGCCAAAATTGAAAAAAAGTCGTAGAAGCTTCCGTAGTGATAAATGACATTTGCTGTTGATTTATTCAGTTTATCAAATTTTGATATTTTCAAATGGTTTTGATACATCCTTTTAAAATCTCAGTCTTGAAAAAAAACAATACATGGACAAAAAAGTATTATAGGAATATATTAATTAAGTTTAATTCAAATCAATTTTATTCGCTTTTGCCCCGGTTAATGTGTGAAATAAGAATAATTATGGGCCAGGTGCGAAATAATCGAAAATAGCACTTTTAACTTTTGATTATATAGTTCGAAAAAGTTCTGAGTAACCAATGTTTTCAGGCCGGATTGGATTATGCATTAAAAATCGATAAAAAAAAACTGCTACGATAATTGATATTACTTGATCCTTATCCCTTGAGTAATTTTTATCGTCAACCATGGAAACAAAACTAACAATAACTCATTTGGCGCAAGTTTGCGTAAGATTGCACTAAGATTTCCTTAAAGTAGCTAAAAATTGCTACAAAACAAGGTTAGAGTGGTTCGTTTCTGCCCTTTCCTTCCTATTTAAAAACATAGTTGTAATATTGCATTTATGTGCCATATGTTTTCTATTGAATGAATAAAAAACATCATCGAACACCCTTAGCTCAAAATATACTGGAGAACTTAATTTTCATGCGATATTCCAGAAAATTGGAATTATGATACCTGGTGTATAATTGAATTGGGGAAAAATAATATGGAACATGGATTAAATCAAAAGTTTTTGGGGTTTTTGCCATCGTGGCATCACTGTGCGTTGGGGCGCTGGTGAACCGGAAGTTACGCTTCACCCGGAATCGCCGGATAGACCTCAGCACCTACTGGATGGCCCGTTGAGTAGGCTAGATCCACCGCCGGGGACTAGATCGAGTAGATCGGGACGACGCGGAGAGCTAAATGGCTCACAAAAACGAACATCGGTATCAGGAGAAATCTACCGCTCGGTTGCAGGAGAACAGGCTAGATCCATTGTTGGGGACTAGACTGAGTAGTTCGCGAACAAGTGAGGGCGGAATCTGAATGGCTCATCGGGAAAGTAGAGCGAAATGGAACAAGAGGGAGCCAAAGGGCTCAAGAAATTGTGGTGCTAAAACCAAAGAAGAAACGGTATCGGGAGAACTTCCAAAGCTAGATTCACCACTGAGTAGCCCGCGAAGAGACACCACCAGTCGCGGGTCGTCGGGGCACCAGCGAACCGGACGCCCTGCTCCACCGGAATCGCCGAACTGACCTCGACACCTGGCTGGCTGGCTCGGCTTCGGGAGAACTTCTCTCGCCGGGGAACTATCCGTCGGTGTAGGCTAAGTCCACCGTCGGGTACTATACCGAGTAGTTCGCGAACAAGTCGGAAGCTCAACGAGTGAATGGCGCTGAATTGTACGAGAAGGGAGTTGCGGTGCTAACTGGCACAGGGGAGCCGAGTCGTGGTGCAGAATTGTATAAGGGAGTTCAAGGGCTCGGTGAACTAGACAATCTGAAGTTTGCCGCCCAGATTGTTTTCGTAGGGGAGGAGCACTAAGTCTCGACGTCACGCGGTAGTTCTTCGTCATCCACCGGGACTGCGATTTAACGATCGCAATCTGCTCGTCCGTGTACACGGGGGACCTAGTCTTCTTCCTATAGATGATGTCCTCCATCTTGAGGGTTCGGTGAATCAAGGTAAGGGGGCAGTGACATTTTCGGTCGGCGTCACGGAAACTCGTTCCATTCTTGTTGTCGAACAGCTTTTTCAACGCTTCCTTCTTCTTCTTCTTCGTCATTATCTTCGCCGGACGGCCGCTACCGTCCTTCCGCTCCACGCTCAGGGATGCCAGGATCCTGTAAATTGTACTGACGGGCACGTTTTCGCCTCGCGAGTGGTCTACCATAAACATTTTTTCCACGATGACCATGCATTTCGTAAAACCGTACAACACGCTCGCGGAATGCGGGCTTTTCGACGCCATCTTCGATTGAACTGAGTGTATCCGAGCGAAAAGAAACATGCCACTCATTTCTAGGGAGTCCATAGAGCAATTCTCTTGGAGAGAAACAAAATTATGTTTACTTTAATTACAGAAAGGTATTGAAATCATTCTCATTTTTTAACACCCGTTACCATGAAATCGCAGAGCCTTTTTCTTGTTTCTCGTTAAAAACTACATCTTCACTTTGCCTACAGAAATTCTAACGAACACAGAAAATAAGCCCACCACCGATCAGTTTGCTATTCACTGACTCTTATACTCGAACATTTCCTTAGAATTTCAGACAGTGCTCTTCCATTAACCGAAGGATGTCGTATTTTGCCTTGGCCATCTGCTAAAGGAGAAATAAAATTCCCGAAACGCCCTTTCTCTCAAATGTGTTTTGTATCACAAACCAAATATCCCGCGGGTACCACTCACAAACATATTCCAGTTTATCAAAATTTATTTACATTTTGCGTCTTTCTGCTATAGTTCATCTCAGCGTTGAACTCGGCCGCTTATTGTGATCGCGTCGAAAAAAAAATCGAATGAAGAAATAAACGAAACTTCACCAAACACGTGGATTTCATACAAACATTCGTTACTATGGAAACCAGCGCTAATAGGTGTTGGCGTTGAAATGGTTTGTTGATAAAGTAGACGGCACAGTACGAGTATTATTGTGAGCAGAGAAAAAGCATAGCATACTATAATTTTAACAGTGAGTGTTTGTTATTCAACACTTACGCTAAACATAGCACAGTTATTCCTGTACTATTTTTGGCGTGAAGTGATCCCCAAGGACGATACCTGCTATAATTGTTTTTTTTAATCGTAGTAACTTAATACCTTAACACCGAATTGAACCGCATTCTACATAGGGTAATAAACCTATTTTCGCCATGTTTTCACTATCACCCTACCCATTTGAAGCCGTTGGTTAGAGGATTGAGTCAAATGGTAACGCAACAATAGGGGCTCTCGATTCGAGTTTTCGTTGCGCTTAAACATGAACATTTCATCGTTATCAGGGTATTTGTTATTATCTTGGTTCTTAACAACGAAGCAAAGCTGCTGATGCCAAATTGTAGGTAATTGATTAATTAAATTAGTGAGACACCATCCTTAATATGCTAAAAATAGGCACTCTACCCCACAATGTTAAACCTTGATATCAGTACAAAAGTTGCCACTCCATCAAACAACAACGAACTACTGCCGCCTCCATCGTACCATTTCATTTGATGGAGGCGGAAGTACTCGAGGCAATAATTCATAACTCTTCAACTCAAAAAAAAATGACGAAGTTCACCGTCTCTCCGTTATTTCGCTTTAGTTTATCACTCGTCATTTTTTCTCCGGTTCCACCCGCGTTTCGGTGCGATTGGGTACCGTCGTCGTGCGCATTTATTTGCATCCCATAATAGCTTTGTTTCACACCCGGCCACCGCACTCTCACTGCACTGCATGGAATGTGCCCGAATGTAGGCTACGGCAGAGCCAACAATCGAAGTAGGCCCGCTCGACCGACCGCTCGCCGATGTGATTGAAGCCAACCGGGCGTTCGGCCGTTTGTTCGTGCTCGCGTAGCGTGGCATGTGCTTCACCATTGTTACCGATAGGACTTTTTTGTTGCTTTTTGCTTTATTACTCACTGAATCATTTCGGAGCTTTGACTGCAGTGGGTTGGTACTTATAATGCCAGGAATACGCGAAAAGGATTGCAGCCCAGCCGTTCGAGGATATGATTTAGTGTGGCAGATTTTTTTTTGTGTTGTTTTGTTATGCAAAAATTGTGGTTGGGATCGGACCAAATGGGCTGACAGTTGTTGAACTAAGCTTTCGTTTATTGCTTGCGAATGCGAGGGCGCGTCACGCGATAACTTGTTGAATATGGATTGAATAATAAATGTTGATGGCGCACAGCAGAGCGGTTGGGAAATTACTTTTCGTGTCGGTTTGATAGACGGCTGAAATGTGTGAAATATGTTTTTCTATTCGAAATGACGTATTGTCGTTCGATGAGAGGTTTGTAAGCACCTCATTATTGTATATTTGCTAATTTGCATTGGCACAGCTTGCTTTGAGCGCGCGGTTGATTTAAATATGGTAAAGGGATGTATTTTAGGTGGGCTGATTCTTACTAAAATACTTTAGTTTTCCAGCACACTGAAAAAACAATGACATGAAATAACTCGAAAATGACGTTCTTGAATTTTTCGTTCTAGCAATACTATTCTAAGACACTCATTTTCCCCTCACTAGACAGATTCTGCGCTAATGAGTACCAGTTCTCCATTCTGACAGCAGCACACTACTGTTGTTGTGTTGCGAATGCTCTGGTTGCTTTGATTCTCTTTCTCTCTCGTGCTCCAGCATATGCTCCGCTCTCGCGAAAAGAATCGATAAATCGAGCTGGTAGCAGCTTCTTTCGCTTTCCGTCGATCTCCTCAGTACCTCAGTATTTGATCCAGTTGCGAGCATGTATTTACACACAGCATCACTGCCATCGCGGTAATCCATGCCCGTTGCGAGAGGAGAGGTGAGAAAATTCCAGGTTTTTCCCCATTTACACCATCATACAAATGCTTGAGTGATTCTGTTTGTCGAGAGACAATAAAAACAAGTCCAATAAAAATTCGGATCCGCATTCATCGCAACAAGTTAGCCTTGTCTTTCGGACGAGTTAAGGGCTGCGTCGGTGTGTGTGTTTTCACCTCACTCACACCGTCAATGTACCGTCAACCTGGCAGGATTTTTGGCTCTTTGCGGTATAGGCTTGCTTTGATGGATCACTAATAGATTGTCCGAGTACCTGTGGCATTGTCCCAAGTAGATACTTATGTACATACATCAGGTGATAACAGCAACGAAATGGATGCAAATTGAATTATTGCTCATTCGCTGTGCAGTTTATGCAATCGAAAGTTTGTCTTTCTTTTCTGCCTCGTTCTTTTAGTTTATTTTTTTCAGCTCGTCACTTAAGGCGCGAATAACTTCATTTGGGTCCGCGAGAAGAATTGCGGAATCGAAACTTGTTTTGCTGTCGTTTGTTACATTTTATGACGAGCGTATAAAATTTATGGATCTGTTAATTCGAAGAGTTGTGCGTACCTTTGCGCATTCGCGCACTAAAATGGACACAGCCGGCGATGGTCAGCCTGAGATCACAGTCAAAAGCGCCACCATCATCGCAGCAGGCGGCTCGTTGACCGTGAGTAAATGTACGGCGCTTACACCGCGCACATTAGTCGCGCACCGAATGAACCCTAAAAATGGCAAGTTATGCGGCAGGTTTTCAGCATGCAATTACACAATTAATTAGGAAGTATCACAAATGAGTTTTCAACCCGATCGATGACAGCCGAACGGTTGCGGTTGCGCGTATGCGCAAATGTGATGCAAACGCCATCGAGTGACATTCTTCGGTGCATGATTGGCGTTGCACTGTTAAGTGAGCGAAATACGTGTTCAGGATGCTAACAAAAAAAAAATCTTTTCACTGCATTTTGTCGATTCTAAAACCCCTTCAAAAATAGGTACAAGTATACAGGTAATCATCAGGCAAATTTAATCTGATGTGCACGCAAAACGTGAAATCAAATTAGCGCATATTGTTCCCCCTAATCACGTACAATCTAAACTGACAGTTCGTGTCAGTAAAGTACACACTTGACAGCCCATCAGCGGGCGCGATTGCTTAACAACGGGGAGCCGGCGGTGGTAACGGCGACATGCGGTTGCTACGATCCCCATGAACAACGGAGACCCCAGCAGCGGGAGATTTGATTCGGAGAGGTTCTGCCGATTGTTTGCCGGTTGGTGAATCAGCAGTGATCTACCGATGCGAAGTGCCCTCTTGCGGTGAATTAGTACTTGAAGTGTGTGGTGACCGGTTTGTTTTTCGAGAGAGCCGGCGAGGTTTCGCGGCCGGCAGCATGATTTGGCAAGAAACAAGTGGTGTTTGGTTTCGTGTTTTTTTTCGTTTTGTGTGCGGTTAAAACAGTCTGATTGATTAGTGGGAGATGTGATGCTATTAGCAAGAATTTTGAAATTCCCATTTGGCGTTGCACAGTGGTCTAGAGCGATGTTATAGGAATATTTGTTTTAACAAAGCGACTTAGTATTCTTGTTGGTAGAGGCGAGAGAATTCTTTCGGATCCGTATAGCGAAACTCAGGTGTTAGGTTAGAGTTTGCTTTTAGCTGTAATTTTATAAATTTTGATTATGATTACAATTTAAATTTAATACATTTTATTTTAGAATGACTTACATTTCTAGTCCTTAATTTAAATCTGTCTGTCCTCTGTCCAACAATTTTACCGAAAACCGTACTAATTTTAGCTCGTCAGAAAAAATATTGTAGCGTTGACAACTGTCGTTTTATATCTGATCATTTCACTAGATCGTGAGTGATCGTCTATATCACCTAGGTAGGGACTATTGCAACGGTTTATATGTGTGAGTTTCTTATCTCCTTATCAACCTTAGGGTGACCGGCATCTGGAGAGCGGCTGTCCCGAATAATTCTATTATAACATTATTGAGCATAGCAATTAGGTTGGTTCTGCTATTAAATTCAGGATAAGTATCTTTAAAAATACAACAACTTATGATAATTGGATTTGAACGTTTCGTGTTCCACTCTTCAGTAACTGACACCAACTTGCTGTCATTTAGACGATCTATCCAAACTGACACCAAATTGGCGTCAGTTAGAAATTAATTCCAAACAGTTCACAGTGTAGAACAGTGATCAAATACGTGAGCTCGTTCGATGAGTTACCCATCGAAGGATACAATCGCTGAAAGAAGGGCCATTTAGCAGTCATCTGCCTCAAAATCTTCTTACTGTAGGAAAAAAAGAAAGATAAAAGCCAACATATGACTCTTAATAGGATCAGGAATATTGAAAGTCCACTATATCCGTGAGTTTGATAATTCCAGTGCTGTGATTATTTTCGAACTGAAACAACGGAACACTTGGGATTTTTGATGTGCCTGGAAGTGCTGGGAACTCCTTCTCTGAGCTTAGTCTTCCGACACCAGGAGCTACTTGCTTTGGTTTGGTTGCAAAGCTTCCAATAGATGTCACTTTCGGAGTTTCAGTTTATCCCCGCGTAGTTTGTACGCGGGACATGCCGAAATATGGAAACGGACAGATAAACGGACCTTGTGCAAGGGGATGTAGTTCGGTAGGGCAGTTCCAGCGAAAGGTCACCCGATAGGAGTTTGATTGGCGGTATGTTTTCTTACCATCCTCCGCGACTAATGCTGAATGCAAACACTTGCACTCAAGTATTTTCACCGGCTGAAGTAAGCGGTCTCTAAAACGGCCAACCTCGTACTACAGCAGATCTTCGCACGTTAAACTTTCATCGGTGACGACGCCTTCAGACTGTACCTTTACAGCTGGAATATACACGTTATAATCCCGCGTAAAGTGCTCACAGCAAGCAAAATCGTTCGCGTGCTTTGAGTTGACTAGCAACACCCTTATCTTGTCCGAGCGGACCTTCGAAATTTCGGTCACAGTCGAGAACCGTTCTGTCAGGTCTTTAGAAATCTGAAGAAGATTCGGCGATTTAGTCTTGGGCCGAAAGAAGACCACAAATGGACCAGTTGCGAGTTCTGGGTAACATTTGGGCCGAGGGGAGCCTTAGGAGTTGAACCCGATTCAACCTCTATTCGACCATCCGGAGAGGGAACCATCGAAAACGTCAACGCACGGGGTCAACGCCCACGCAGACGGAAGAAAGTAATAAATGTGTTACGAAAGATAAAAACCACTTAGCTTCAAACTGGTGTCCATCGACGAACCGATCCAGCTTATATAGCTGGCTATTGTTTAATCCTCATACTCGAACAAAAGACTGAAGATAACCTTGAACGCGAATGAGTACTATTCTTTGTCGCTATACGCTGCACGGACTGGAAACAAAGCACTTGTGTCTCGACCGAGCACTCGAAAACGAATGAAGTATAGGAAATATTGATATAAACTTTAGTATTTGAAATCTGAGACGGCGATAAAATTGGCATGACAAAATTTTTATTGGCCTGAGAATTAAGCTCGACAAGCTTTTCGCAATTTGCAATCGCCAATGGGTTCAAAATATCGCATCGAATGAGCAATCGATACGAGAGGTCCCAAAATCGATTTTTAGTGGAAGGACGCCTGCAAGCACTTCTAAACGTATGGGTCGAGTGCATGCAACCCAAGGCAATACGCACAAAGCGATACTGGATTCTTTCTAGTTTGTTGAAATGTATGCTCGCAACGGAGCGAAAGCAGAAACATCCGTACTCCATCATTGATAATATCGTTGTTTGGTACAGCCTGATTAGGTCTCCTGGGTGGGCACCCCACCATGTTCCGATTGTTGTACGGAGAAAGTTGATCCTTTGTTGGCACTTCTGTTTCAGATACCTAATGTGACATCCCCAGGTTCCTTTAGAGTCGAACCAGACCCCGAGATATTTGAATGTTGAAACCTAAGCCATAGTTTTATCCATTAACTGAAGCTGTAGTTTCGCTGGTTAACGCTTCCTTGCAAAAACGACTTGCTCAGTTTTCTCCGTAGAGAACTCGATAACCAGTTGGAGAGCCCAAGCAGACAAATTGTCCAAGGTATTTTGCAATGGTCCTTGCAAGTCGACGGCCTTGGGACCTGTAATAGAGACCACACCGTCATCTGCAAGCTGCGTTAGCGTGCAGAAATTGACAAGACATTGGTCAATGTCATTTACGTAAAAATTGTAGAGTAGGGGACTTAGACATGAGTCCTGGGGAAGACCCATGTAGCTAAATCGCGATGTTGTTAAATCACCTTGCGAAAAGTGCATGTGCTTTTCAGATAACAGGTTTAGCAAAAAGTTATTTAAAGTTGGTGAAAAACCATGCTGGTGCAACTTCTCATAAATAGAATGTGGATAGAATCTGAATCGAAAGCCCCCTTAATATCCAAGAATACTGATGCCATCTGCTCTTTGTTGGCATAGTCCATTTGAATTTCTGTTGAGAGCATCGCAAGACAATCATTCGTCCCTTTGCCTTTGCGGAAGCTAAATTTTGTATCTGACAGTAAGGCTATTGCTTCCACCCAATTGTCGAGGACAGCATTGCAATCGGTCGATATGAATTGTGATCGGAGGCTGGTTTTTGGATGGCGATGACAGTCACTTGTCTCCAGTCATGTGGGACAATCCTTTTAAATAAATTCAACAAGCGTTTGTTGGTAGATACTTCAACAAGTTAAATTTGATTCTCTCTGGCCCTGGATCTTTATTGTTACATGATAAGAGAGCAAGTGAGAATCGAAAAAGGTGTTTCGTTCGCGTTATCGTGAGGGGACGCGGTGCGGTGGATCTTCTGAGGCCGTGACGGAATCCGGACAAATCTTCTTGGGGGAATCGAATATCCAACGGTTTGAATATTCCCCGATCTCGTACTGTTTCGGTTTCGCATACGTCGGGCCAGAGGCCCCAGAGAGTGCTCATCGCTGTTTCTCTTGTTAATCCGTCGACAAACCGGCGTCAGTGACTCCGTTTTTTTGGTTTTCATTAAATTTTTCCTTCGCGTTTCTAATTCTAAACGCTATTGGTAATATTGTTAATCTACATCGTTCGGGAATTGTGAGATCAACAAGAAAATAATTGCCTGTAAAAGCTTCGGTGGTGGATAAGACTCTCAAATGTGGTGCGGGAAAGTGAAGGTAATTTCAATAAGCATTTCGTAAACGAATTTTAAAACTGTTTCTTTTAAAGCAATATCTACTTATCCAGTTCTACTATTTAAAGTATGGCGATAGCTCGTTGCTCACATTGACTCACAAAAAGTTAAAATCTGGCATATTTTGATAGCTTGCTGGTGTTCTTGCAAATGAGCGGACGAGGTCTGTTATGGGAAGGGCAAAGCTATGCCATAACTCTATTAGAGCTACCAGACTGGAGACCTCGAGTGTGAAGTTCATGTTGAGTCCTTCGGCGGATTTGGTTGAAGAAAGCTGGGGGAATACACAGTGCTACTCTCGCAACAAGAAGAGTAAACTGTGCATGCACCACGGGGATGTAGCAAGGTTGGACTTTACAACAGCCCTCTTTTTCGGGCCATTAGCTCGATCTTGAGACGCACTGTTGTCCTCAGAGTCAACTTTTCAAGGAGGCTACTGTTTAAGGCAGTGAGAATAAATGGAACTTTACAATTTTGTTCCCTGCGTACTGCTACCGGCTGCTGCTGGTGATGGTGAGGTTGATCGTAGGAAGCAGTACCGTCTTTACGCATGGGCACACTGGGCCAGGGTCAGGGGCCCCGCGATTTTGGGGGCCCCGCACGTAGAATGAATATAAAACCATTCAATAGACTAATTTTCAAAAAAATGTTTGTAACTTTTTAGCATAGGGGCAAGTATATTGTCACTCTACGCATAATTGTATCGCGTGTATTGGGAATCCCATAGCACATGGGACAGTTATTTATTTATCATCGGACATAATAGTTCAAATGATTTGGGTGGAAAAAGGTCCGTTCGAGTTGGCCTCCTCCTACCAGGCACCACCTTCAAATGGGCGTAAAAACCACTATCTTGTCGCAAGGTTAAATGGACAAAATTAAGTAAAATTACAAGTACCTGGCCTGATTCTTATTACTAATACACATAATAATCGCAGTAAACACAATCTTCTTATATCGTTTGCAAATATTTTCGAGGAGTCACCAAATTGAAAGGCACAATTAGCACGAGAAAAAGTTCGAGGTTTGGAGGTTTGGTTCATGGAATCCAAAAGATGTCCGACAATAATAATGATGTATCTCGTGTTCTCCTCGCTACGCGGAAATCTAAGCCGGGCAGCAATTCAGGCGCATCACATTCTCCGTTTAAAATTTTCACCAAGGTAGTAGCTTGCTGGATACTACGACGACATTCTAATGTCTCAAAATTGAGCAACTGGCAACGGTCACGATTCGGTGGTAAATTTTGCGGGTCACGCCAAGACAAGTTCCTAAGAGCTAAGCGTACGAACATTTTTAGTACTCTCTCCAATTTTAAACACCAAGTTAGGTGATGCGGATTCCAAACCGGCGAGACGAACTGGAGGATTGGTCTGACCAATGCGCAGTATTGGGAATTTAGACAGTACGGATGCGTAAAATCCCGTGAAATCTTCGAAATGAGTCCTAACTGGCGATTAGTTTTCACAATTATGTTGGTCATATGAGAGTTGAAGGACAGCTTGTGGTCAAGAATTACACCCAAATCATAGTCTGCATTGACTCTCTGTAGCGCAACCCCATCGATACTGTAATCGAAGATTAACAGATCGTTCTTCCTGTGGAACGTTATCACGAAGCATTTGGCAATATTTACAGTAAGCTAATTCATTCCACACCACTTCACAAATCGATCAAATATTGCTTGCAGTTGGTGGCAGTCCTCGGCTGACTGGATGACTAAGTACAGCTTAAGGTCGTCGGCAAATATGAGCTTGTACCCGGAATCTAACACTACTGTTATATCATTAAAAAACAGTGAAAAAAGCAGTGGGCCCAGATTGCTGCCCTGCGGTACACCTGATCTATTGGTAAACGGTAAAGGCGTTCTGTGCGTAGGTAGGTAGGAGCGTAGCCGCAACGTAAGCTTGTCGGGCGCTCCTAAATTGTACAACTTCTTGAGAAAAATTTCATGGGCAATTCGGCCAAAAGTAGATTTCAAATCTGTGTATATAGTGTCCACGTGTGTTTTCTCCTCTATGAACACCAGGAACATGTAGGGTTGTTTCTAAACGTCGGGGAACTTAGCCTGGTCAAATGATTGGTTCAAAATGCGAGACAAAGGTTCAGCCAAAGCGACGGCACAGCGACAGTAGACAGCAGCTGGAATCCCATCCGGTCCAGGGGAGAAAGAGCTTTTTAGCTTTCTTGCAGCTGCTATTAACATGTCGGGTGAAATCGAAAAGGTGCTTAAGACAGCGATATCTTTCGGAACAGTTACTAGTAGAATTTTTCCGTTTGGAATTTACAAAGTTCCAAAATCTTTTAGGATTACTTCGTAAGCCTACTTGAACTCGTTATACTTACGATCTATACAGAACAGCGTTGAGATTCCGGTATGCTTCACTGGCAACGTGGATGTCGTTGTTCGTGGCAGGCGATTGTTTATTTATTTATTGTCGTCAAACAAGAGTAGACCGTTTTGTTACAACGATAAAATATAGTATACACTTAAAACATAAAATACTAATAACTAAACTAAACACTATCTGGTTTACATAGCACTACTTTAGGATGCTCTTTATAAGCGAATAGAATCGAAATATTTTTTTAATTTGCTTTTTGTCATTGTTAAGTCAATAGCTTCGCAGTGCTTGTTGTAAGTTGCCATCATCTGATTTAATGGTCCAAACTTGGCATAATTTGTACGATAATTGTTTGTTATAAATGTATTTCGGATTCGTAACTGCCGGGAAGGTATATAAAAATTAAGTTTAGATAGAAGTTCGACTGAATCAATACGACACGAAATTATATCGTTTAGAAATGAAACCATTGCATATTCTCGGCGCTCTTTTAGTGTTTGGATGTTAATGAGCATACAGCGAGCTTTATAAGATGGGAGAGGAAATCGTGTCCAACCTATTTTGCGAAGTGCAAACAATAAAAATTGCCTTTGTACTGATTCTATTCTTTCTTCATGTGTGATTGAGAAAGGTGACCAAACTATGCTACAATATTCCAGTATTGACCTTACATACGAGATGTATAATGTTTTAATTGTATATGGATCATTAAAATTGTAACTAAAACGCTTTATAAATCCAAGCATGTTATTTGCTCTATTGATGATTGTGTTGTAATGGTCAATGAATGTTAATTTTGAATCTAGAATGACTCCCAAATCTTTAACTCTTTCGCAGTTTTGTACCACTTGATTTCCTAGAGTGATTGAAATGTCAGGTATATTTCGTTTCCTACTAAAAGTTATTGCATTACATTTTTTTACGTTTAGTTGCAGAATGCTTTTGTTATACCAGAGGTAAAACATATGTATTTCTTCCTGTAATATCTTTATGTCTTGTTCGTTCCTAATTTCTAAAAAGAGCTTCATGTCGTCGGCATAGATAAGAACTTTTATGTTTTTGAGAATGTATGATATGTCGTTTACGAATAAAATGAACAAAAGAGAGCCTAGATGGGAGCCTTGAGGAACTCCTGATGTGACTTGAATGGGATTCGATTTCTTCCCTTTAAATCTAACTATTTGTTGACGGTTAGTTAAATATGATTCGAGCCATTTGAGAAGACCTGATTCAATTCCTAATTTTTTCAGTTTGAATAATAGCAAGGGTATGTCGATACGATCAAATGCCTTGCTAAAGTCTGTGTAAAGAGCTTCAATGTAGTTTCCATTCTCCATTGCAATCAATGAGTAGTTAACGAATTCTAGTAAATTTGTATTAGTTGAACGTCCTTTGAAGAACCCATGCTGCATGTTAGTAATTCTGTTTTTGATTTGATTGAATAGTTTTTCGTTAACGATTGCTTCAAAGAGTTTAGGCATACATGACATAATGGCAATTCCACGGTAGTTACATATGTCAGATTTTTTGCCACTTTTAAAAATGGGTACCAGGTACGAGCTTTTCCATAAATTGGGGAAAATGCCAGATTCAAGCGACATGTTAAAAAGCCAAAACAGAGGAGCTGTGAGTTCCAACGCTAAGTTCTTCATAAATACGGGTGGGATCCCGTCAGGTCCAGAACCTTTGGAGGCATCTAGTTTGTTTAGAGCCTCCATAATATCTTGCACACTGACATGATTGACGCCAATGTCTGTGGTGAATTCTGGGAAGAAACCGAAATATTCGCGATCACGATCTTCTTCAGAAAATGTGGTATAGATGTCTTGAAAGAAGGTTGCGAAAAGATTGCAGATTTGTTCCGCGTTGACACCGACATTTTCTTTAAGTTTCATTTTTGAAGGGAAGTTTTCCGATTTTAAATTATTTTTAACATGATTAAAGAAATTTTTTGGGCAAGATTTTATTTGAAGTTCGGTTTTTGAGTTATACTCTTCAAATGCTATTTTAATGGATAGGTTTAGTTGATCGCAAATGTCCAAATAGTTAAATAAGTTCCTTTCATTTCTGATTTTTTTATACTTTTTGTGGGCCTTTTGTTTACGATTTTTTAAATTTTTAATTTGCTCGTTATACCAAACTGGATATTTTGTGTTGCCTTGTCGCCTAATTTTTTTCAGTGGTACTTGTTCAACTATTATATCAAACAATTTTGTGTAAAAGACGTCTACTGAATTTTCGATACTTGTTTCATTTCTAAACAAAGTTTGCCAATCTATACTGCTTAGTCTTTGTTTTATGTTGTCAAAATTTGCCAATTGAAATTGAAAGGCCTCTTCGTACTCGCAGTCATCGGGTCTTTTGTTATCATGTACAAATACAGAAAACTCTATTGCTGTATGAAACGCTTCATTTTTCCATAGTGGAGTTAATGATTCGGTGACGCAGAAGTCTTCAAGAATGTTTGTGAATAATAAATCTAAATAACAGTTTTGCTGATTTCTAACATGATTAATTTGGTTAAGTCCTAAACTTGCAGTTTTGTCAAATATGGCCTGCAGAGTTTCGTTATCCCCAACGACTGGAAGTAGAATGCTTTCATTTTCAGTGTCTGGAAAGAAGTCAATGCTTCGTTGATTGAAGTCACCATAAATATGAACTTTTACCTCTGGGGGGAGCTTGGTTATAATGTCTTCGGCAATAAGAAAAAACTTTTCAAATGTATCTTTGCGGGCATTATTTGGGGGGAAGTACACACAGGCAAATATATGTGTTTCACCTGCCAGATGGGTTTTAACCCACACATGCTCAAATTCTTTAAATTTCCTTGTAGTAATGATTTCTGCATAAAATTTTGATGTAATTGCTATTAAAACTCCCCCTCCTGACTTCTTTTCAGACATATGAATGTCTCGGTCAGCTCTAAACACATTGTAGCTGTTCCCGAAAACTTCACTTCTAACACTTTCGTCCCAACTAGTTTCTGTAGCCAAAATAATTGTATAGGAGCTACTTAAAATATTCTTGTGAATTTCATTCATTTTCGATGCACTTTTCATTCTATTAAAATTTTGACAATAAATTAAAATTTCTACTGACGACTCAACTTGAGGAATCGAGATTACCTCTTTTTGTTGTCGTTCAAATGGCGTCGAATCTTGGCAAACTGCGGTGTCCTCGTCATTTCCTTCTTCTAGGGAATGCGTCAATGTCGTCGAAAACACGAATGTTGAGAATGGCACGCCTTACACAAAACTGTTGACAAGCGCTCCGATGTTGGGTGCATTTGCATCGTCGACCGTGGTAAATCATCCACTGGATAGGGATTCAATGTCGGTCCTCTTTGAAACTGAATTGTTGGCCTATAGTTCGTGGGGGGTCCTGAGAAATGATCTTTTGCAGCCGCAAGAAGCACTCTATCCGGTGGCAGGAAACTATTGTTGTAGTGACTACTCGTATGGTTTTTGTTATAGTGGGTGTTGCCGGCCCTAAATGTGATTCTGCGATTGGTATTACTCGTATGGTTACTATTAACTGGCTGTCGTGAGTGGCGCGCTGCTTGCTCTTGATCAGGTCGAGGAAAATTTGTGGTGCTTTTGTTTTTTTCATTAACGTTATTATTATTATTTCGCCTCGATCTTTTTTTACGTCTTCTAGCCTTTTCGGCCTGTTTTTGCTGGTTCAGGTTTCTTAATTTGCGTGTATCGTAATCGCTCCAGTCTGCTTTCCATACTTTCCTTGTACCCAAAAAGCGCCAACCTGAGTTATCGATATTTTTGTCGTTATTTAATTCGGCTTCCAAACTGGGGCATGAATCAAGCGATGATGTAGCGTTTTGACTTGCCGTTATGTTTGATGAAAGCGCCTTAAGTTCGTCGAGGATATCAATAGTTAGCGCAGAATTTGTGAAGTTTTGACTGGTGGATATGTTCGCTGACAGAGACTTAAGCTCGTCAAGAATATCAATCCCCAGCGTCGGGTTTGACGTCATAGTAACACTAGCCGCTGTGTCCAGAGACAGTTGATTAAGCTGGTTTATTTCATCATTCATGGTGCGCAGTTCAGCTGATAGCTCTGACGTCACTGTTTTCAGCGTGCTATAGACATTATTTTTCGTTGTCGTCATTGCTGTATCGAATAGCGAGGTAATGTGATTTTTAATGGCAACAACACTTCCAGTCAAACTGCTGTTTTTGTTTATTGCTATCAATTCCTGTTTTATTGTTGTAAGCAAAATTTCTAGGCCATCGATCGCTTCGTGAACTATGTTAGGCTTCTCCAGTTGAAACGCGAGCCGGTGCATTACTTCCGTATTGGCTTGCAGTTGTGATTCCAGAAGTTTGCAACGAAGTTTGCTTTGGCATGCATTTCGTTTTCTGCGACGGACTCGCAGCGCCGATGTACTCCATGCCGAGGAAACACTCCCGTTTACTGGGAGATTATTCTGTAACCAGTCCTGAATTACTCGGCAGAAGTTTATGGTCATTGCATCTGCATCGCTGTTACCTAGATGCGTTGACCAGTCCAGATGGAGCAAATAGTCCCACAGCTCGGAAAATTCAATCTTACGATAATTCAGCAGTTGGCTAGCTGGAACAACTACCGACATAACCGGGCAACCGGGCGATTGCATCATGATAACTAGCGGTGGGTGGTGCGTGTCGACGTGCAGAAGGGGGATACTGACTTCTCGACCGAAATACAAAATATTCCTTCGAGCAGAAAACTAGGTCAACGAACCGTCCGATTTGATTGGTATGCGTAAAGCGGCAGTATAGATCTGTAGCAGCTTGGAATCCCACATTGCACCGTATCCCATGTGATCAAGTTGTTTAAAGGGCATCAGAGCGGTAGAAAACGAGGCACTGCATGACTATTAAATCAGTTAAAACGTCAATTCCACATTTCGATTCAAGTTTCAATTTATTTTTAACTACAGCAAACAAAAATTCGGCACACTACGTATACAAAATTTGGAAGGTACCCAACCTTAGTCAACCAACTAGAAAACTTTGATTGGCAAGCGATGTGCGAATGTGGAAACATATTTATTTCTATGTCATATTTGAGTCTGTAAATGAACAAATTCACATGGAAATGCCCAAAAGTAACTTCTTGAGGTCTTACGAAGACTCGACACTAATCGGTCGGATTTGGCAAGTTTCATTTTGCATGGTCAGTCTTAGACTGACACAATACCAATAATGTTGCTCTGTAATGCATCCGCCTTATCTAGAATAAATAAACCATCTTGTAGACAAATGTCATGAAATCCCAATAAAAAAGTTGAAAATGGCATTTTTAAAGTATTTACATACATACACCCTGACTTTCCCCTAGATTTGAATAAATGAGTCACGGCAATGTGCATGTGTTTGAGGGTATTTGAAGAACATCGGACATTTGGTAGCGTAACCCAACCCCGACATTTCTTCTTCTTGATGGATGCACTCTTATTCCTCAAACAACGTCTACCAACTATGAAGGTCAGATAACTGGGAATACTATAGCGTAGTTAATAAGTCCATGACGATATTTGGACATCGGCAACGACACCAGGTTGTGGAAATCTAAATTCGTCTTTGTTCTCGGTATAATTTAAATCCCACTTTATTTTTAAAGTAATGTCAACACGGTTCACAGATTTGGTTTAAATTTGGAAAAGAGCCTCGGGGTGCTATGGAGTGGAAACTGTACCGAAAAGCTGGGATTTTTTTTTTAATCATCGTACTACTACAGCTGCTTATAGATTTTCAATTGTAGGGGCCCCCTAGCTCAAGAGTGCCCAGGGGCCCCGTGTAGTCTTAAGACGGCCCTGGTAGGAAGCGCTCTATTGTATCACGTGGTAGCTGTGAAGTTTGCTGGGCGAGGAAAGCGACTCGAAATACCCAGTGATCGCCCGTTGGGTGGTCATCGTCGCGTGTTCGGGAGTGTTTTCTTGCCATTTGTTCGTGAATCCCGTCTCCGAATCGATCAATTTTAGCGGCTTTCTTTGCGGGCAAATTGGTGCCTAATAATAATGGTTTTCTGGTCAGAATTTCGGGTCCTGATCCGTCACACCTTTTATGAAATCAATGAAATTTTTGAACTGTAGTTTCAATGTGAGCATTAATAAACTTCGTAAAATACAACTGCGATGTTTGTTTGTTAAATGCTTAAACTGAAATAGATCTTACCCATCGCTCAGACCCAGCAGCTCTTCTTTTATCCCTTTTTTGTGTTCCATTCTCCCTTATATTTTAAACTCCATCAATCAAAGCTATTTATTTAAAATCCAGGAAAGTTGTATAAGCCGAAGAAAAGCTTTATGAAATTTCTAAAAGTTTTAAAAGCTTTAGGATGCTCCAGGGAGAAAGCTCAACAAACTTCATCGAAGTTATTCAAACATTACTAAAGTTCAATATAAGGGATAGAGGTTCTGGGAAGTTTTGCGAGATTCAGAAAAAAACTATAAACTTCAGGAAACTAATGAGAACTTCTGTGAAATTATGTAAACTGTATACTTGTATGGACTTCAGCTCGCAGAAATTTTCTAAAACAGCCGAACTTTACTGAAGCTTGCAACACATCCCAAACGTCCTGAAATTTGTCCAACTTTCATGTAGTTGGTAAAACTTTTGAGAAGTTCACCCAACTTTCTTATAGTTAGCAGAACACTCTGAAATACTTTCACACACCTTAGTTAAGTTTACAGAATGTTTTTGGAGATCGCATATTTTCTTTGTAATACGTCTAAGTTTGCAGATCTTTGTTGTAATAAGCAGAACTTTCCTCAATTCACAGTATTCACCAAAATATTGGGCAATTTCCTTGAATGTCTCAAAACTTCCCTGAAGGTTTCTTGCTTACAATTTTGATCTTCCGTGAGGGATAATGTAATCTAGGGTGAGTTTAGGCAGTGCAGTCAAAGCTACAAATTGCGTCGGTTATATTACTATCTTAGCCAGCGTTTCGACCCGTGGTTTGGGCCTTCTTCAGGGTTCGAGAAAGTCACAAAACTTTGGATATACGGGGAACAGTAAGTTTCGATGGGATGAATATCTGATATCAGGAGCTTAGGGGAGACCGGGGCTAGTTGGCGGTGTTTTCAGTTTTCATTTTTTCCCGCTTTGATGTAGATAGATCTTGCAAGATCGGCATGAAAGAGCAAACTGTTGACAATATCTCTGATTTTTTTAAAGTGTTTGATGCATTGTCTCCATTTTAAAGACAAAATATGTGACGCGGAAAACCCACCAACTTACCGGCGGTATGTGAGAATACGCCAAAAACTAAGCAATCAATTGGAGATGCAATTACTTCAAGGGTACTTTTTGAACGTGCTGTATGTCTTTTCGAGAAAACTGTATATTAACCGATATTTGCTATTATATTTCAGTTTCAATACCCCGGCATTTTGACTTTAACGCGTACTCCCTATTCAAAACCAAATTTTCGAAATTCGTCATGCAATTGGCCGGAATAAATGTCTCCTACATTGGCGAGATACACAAGAAAAAGATTTTCTTACCTTGGAGTGAATTCCAGAAATAAATTTTTTTGATGACTTTTTTGTACTGCAAATAGTACCGCCAACATGTCCCGTGTGTAGCACCGCCAACTTACCCCAACTGCATATTTTATAAATAACTATTTAAAAAATAACTTTTGTTTGTGGATAGATGTAATATCTATACGGATACTGAAAGCTCTTTTCACGCGCTATCGAAAAATAAAATCGTTCGGAAAATAGATTGAAAATCACCCTGAATAACGCAAAGTATTTAAAATTTAGAAAATTTACTTGGTATGCTCAAAAACACAATATCACCCACAACTTTTACCAAACAAATCGTTTTGCAACAATACCATATTGGATAACGGGTTTCACATAACTTGAGGTACACAAGAAGAGTTAGCGCTATATGTTTCACAGAAACTGAGAATAAGGGATTCCGCCAACTTACCCAAACCGCCAACTAGCCCCGGGCTCCCCTAATCTACATCCAATATTCGTTACCACTTAAAGTTATACGTATGATAGAAATACCTTCAAAGCAGTGGAAAGAACTTTCAGCGAATAAGGTTTACTAACACGGATTTCAGATGGCAATGACCTTTGTTAAAACCAAATTCGTCATATCGAATTGTGAAATAGCAGAAAGCAACTGTTGTTGAGCTCTAGAGATATTATCCGTCCTAAAACAATATATGGCTTGATTTCTTAAAATACATCGCTTTGGTTAGACCGTTTTATAGGTCCGTCATGCCGGATTTAAACATTGTGCCGAACATACAATTTCGGCATCTAGAAACTTTTTTCGTTAAGAATACACATCTTGCATGGTTTTACTATATTTCGCCATGAAAGTTTATCATTTTAAATTCATCGCCTTGGATTTAAAAATGGTAACTCGCCATATAAACTGTTCATATTTCATTGTTTCAGATAATAAGTAGTCATAAAAGTCTGTTAGTATGATGGTAAACATCAATTGGTGAAATGTAAATAACTTCCCAGAACCAAACATTTCGATACTGCCCCATCGACTCTGAAGAACTCATTTCGTTCATTTCGTTTGTCTGTTCGGTAGCACTGCACATCATTTTACTGCTTTTTCTTTCAACCGAAGCACCGTGTACAGAAATGAAACAGGTTCGGTTTTCTAAAGCCGAACGGAAACCGATGTTGATAATACATCAACACGGGTTGAAACTCGTGCACACATGTAAACGGTGCTGAGTGACTCGGTTCTGTTTTCGAAACTGAGACTCGGTTGAGGTTCTTGTTTCGTTTATCGTGTGAACGAAATCAGAACCACACACGGTGTGCACCTTTCGTTTACACGTGCTGAGATTTTGAGTACCGGTGCATGTGCGCTCTCGGACCATCTTCAGAAACGCAGACTATCCGTTACCCGGCCGAGTTGCTGCCGCAACTGAATATCGATCGACGAAAGTACCCGGTCTGAAAACATCACCAGGTGCTCCTGTCTCTGTTCACCATCGCCGTCCCGGGAACCCACCTGAAGCTGTATGTCGACCAACGTTCGTCCCAGAAGCAAAGATTTTATACACAGCAAAAGTGGAAATAAAAGTGTAAATTGCGCAAGTATCTTTGTGCTAGTATTTAAATTCCGAATAAATGTTCGGTCTGTTTATTTTGATAAATTTACTGCCCAGAGAACACCGTATTCAGCGTTGATAGTCCGCCCGTAAGTGACATTCTCCTGGCGACCTCAGTAAACGACCCACGTGCTCTAGTGTTGAAGTGTATCGTGAGATGTAGTAAAAGTGTTAGTCCGTAAAAAAGTAACAGTGTATAGCAAATTTCCATGGGATCTGCATACCAAAAGCTTAACATGGATGATGGTTTGCTAAAGTCTCTTTGAGAAAAATGGGACTTGAAATAAAAAATGACGCACTTGCTTCATACCAGCACGTGGTGCCTCACAGATACATTATCTCGATCGGTAATTACCAGACAATTTTAGGGGGTACTTAAAAATCTTAAACCTCGTCTCGGAGCTGTTGCAAGTAAATACATACACTGATAGCATGCTTATTAGACAAGCCTTTGAACTTCTGTTCTAGGTTCACCTGACCGAACCGAATGGATCCGTTCATCCGATCCAGAAGGTGCCCTAGACTATTGAACTCGTGTATCAAAAAGAACCTGTGGTATGGGAGTAGAGGGCTTCTTACTCTAGGTTCTACAAGACTCTAGTTCAACATTGTCAATCTGTCAAGCGGAGGTATACGCAGTTCAGGCCTGTGCCAGAAAAAGTCTGCTTAGAAGCGAGCTAAAGGACAACGAGTTGGTCATTACGTCAGATAGCCAGGCTGGGTTAAGAGATCTTGGTTCATGTAACTTAGAGTCCAAACTCGTCTATGACTGTTGGCCAATTTCGATGGGTCTACCAATGAAAGGCAAACTCATTTTGTCGTGAGTGCCAGGCACATGAGAACAAGAATTGGCTGACGAGATGACTAATAGCAAATGCTTCTCATTTCATAGGTCCTGAGCCATGCTTTGCCATGCCATGCAGCAATCTTAAGGAAACACTCGAGGACAGGCAGCAAGGGATGAAGGGCAAGCACTTTGATGCCGTATCACTCGGCTGGCATAGCGTAGTTGGTAAATCGATTACCTTGTACGCAGAACACATTGGTTCGATTCCCAACTCCGCACATAGGGTTAAAGATTTTTCTAATCCGATAAATGGGCGATTGACCCTTACCTGGTGCTACACCGGTGTAGTGAAAAAAGAGATAGACTTGATTACACCCAAGTTTGAATGAGTGTAACACCGACTACATCCGTGTAGTACACTGTCAAAAACGAAAATGCAATTAAATTTCGTCGGCAGTACAACTAAAACTTCCTTGTATCAAAACACCCGTTTCAGATCGTAGTAGCCAAAGCAAATTCGAGCAAACGAACTATAGCTGTTTGTTTATGTTTACCTATTTGATTAGATTCTTTCCAATTAAAATCTTCACAGCAACGGATTCTGTTTAAGAAACGATTGCAAGATCACTTTAGCAGTGCAACATTAATCGCTGCTTAATTTACAACAAATCAACTGTATTCATAACAGGTTAGATAATTACAGCAAATTAATGACGTCGACTGGATTCGATCGTTACGTAAACGATTGTACCAGTGCCGTTTAATCATCGGTAATTATCTCCTTGTCGCCTATCAGCACGACGTTTTACATATGTCAAATGGCCAGCAACGCTAGCTGCCACCTTCGCTAGCAGGCGCAGTAATCCAATCGAAGCCACTCACTGAAACGGCGGCACTCAAATCACCCAACTCCAATCGATTCGCGTATGCAGAGTTACGTTGGGGAAGTGGGGGACTAGCCGGTTGTTTCCAATCAGTGCTGCTCCCCATCCGTATACGATAGACACTCTTTCTCAGTTTGGTCCGACTCTCGGTTTGTGTGTTGTGGGGTCAAAGCAATATTGCTCGCCGCGGCCAGTTTTCGCTCTTTCGACGATTTTTTTCTTCTTCTTTCGGTGGAGCTGGATCGGGTCACACTCCGTCCACGAGACAATCGCCGTCGTCGTCACTCTGATTTGTAATGTCGATTGGGTCGAACGTGTCCGCGTTCCGCTGCTGCCAGTAGTAGGCTCAGGAAAGAAAAGCTGAAATAGTAGATATCGCTTCTGCTTGGCTGCTTCCTGCTGAGCTACATTATCACCACCATCATCATCATCATCGTCGTCGTCGTAGTAGCCATCGTTTGGTCTGCCATCAACGACTCAAGGTAGGCTGCGAGTGAGCCCATAACAAAATCGGTTGTGATAATTTTCGTGCGCGGGGCAATGGTTTGTCGGTGTTGTTGAGATTCCCCCGTACAGAAAAAACCAGCTGATTTAGTGTCTGGGGGGATCCATGTTGTTTGAATCATCTCGATCCAAGTTGGCAAAGTGGTGAATACAAGAAGAAAAAGGTTTCTCAAGGTGGTTTGGTTTGTTACCTTACGGAAAGGGGAGTGTGGGGCGCAGTGAGTGAATGCCGTGAATGCGAAGAAGATTCCGAAGCCTGCTGCTCTGACACTCGAGAAGCTGTGCGGGAAGAGAAGTTTCGTGTTTGTTATTTGGCGAGAATAAAAGCGGGGTAGAGCGTTTAATAAATTCTTGCGAGTGTTGAAAAAAGGCAATAAAATATATTGGATTCTGGATTCAGCGAAATGAAGGCGAACAGACTGTGAAATGCAACAGACGGCATCGGTGTGGTTTTCTTTGTGCGATTATTGGTTGCTTTGTACATTTCTGTGAAACACATACAAAGCGGGCACACAATAGTTTCTATTTATTTCCGTCCAGTCCGATTTGCGTCGCTTCCCCGCAAGCAATTGTACTGTGCAAATATATGATAACACCATAATTGAATTAATAATAATGTGTGTCTGTTGTGGTCGATAAATAGTTTAGCCGTGAGTGCTCTTTTCAGTTTTCTTTTGTTGGTCCCGTTTTGTGGTTCTTTTTTTAGTCTTCCCCGCTGTTACAATTGGCGCCCAATAAGTCATCATAGCTAGTAAAAAAAATTAGTTCCTTTCAAAATGTTCGCTGATTTCCATGATTGCTTTAAATATTGACAGCTTGACGATCATCGATTAGTTCCCGTAATTTTTTGGTTGCGAAAAATTGCCCCCAACCTCATCAATTCGCTTGAAAGGCTTCACCTATTTTTAGAATTCATGTCCTGACTTAAAGTCGAAGTATCAGGCCGATTTACGCAGCCAAACGATGGAATGGCATCTTTTCCGAAATCTATTCTTTTCCAATTAGCATTTTTCACGGTGAATTTTCCATCAACCACAACTCGCACTTTTCTACCAACACATAGAATCGTGAAGAAGCTGAGAACATCGCTCTCGCTCGAATTGTTTCTATGTGTTTGAATGTTTTGAGGGAAAACTGTTTCCAAATGAGAGCGAGAAAAGCTTGACTTCTCGGTGAAAGTGCGTGCCTTCTATTGTGTGAGTGAGTGACACATGTTCTCGTGAGCAGCACGTGTTGGAGCTAGCCATCCACCTGCTAGAACTAGGACCTGGGAAACCAGCGCCTACTGAGCAGAAACAAGTAGCATTTTCAGTATACTCTTGCATATCTATGTATAACATTTTAGAGCTGATTCGAGCAAGAAACTGAAGCAACAGCAGGTTGTTCTGATTACTTTGGATTCGCGAGAAGAAAAAAAAAGTCTAGAAAAGTGCAACACGGGTAAACAGTGTATACGAATCGGTTCGTGAATAGTGTTTTTGGGAGTAACTAGAGAGGTGACCAGTTCGTTACCCCATCTCCATCTCATCATGGCGGACGACGATAATACCCTGGAAGAGATTCCAGAGGGTGAGAACAAATTCGCCATGCGTAACCGTGGCCGAAAGGGTGCGCTCAAGAAGAAGAACGTCTACAATATTAAAGATCATCGTTTCATCCCGCGCTTCTTCAAGCAACCAACGTTCTGCTCGCACTGCAAGGATTTTATCTGGTAAGTAAAATAAACCGAAATCCTCCAAACCGATACTAAGAAAGTAGTCTTTGTGCCCGTTTCTGTACCTGTCTGAATAAAAACAGCGTTCCGCTGTGGGCGAGGAAAATTCCACCCACCATTCAATTCCGTTTACGTCTGTTTCGATGCGGTTCGTCGCACGAGAGAAAAAAAAACCTTTAAAAATACAAGATCTAACGCTTACCGTTGTCGATGGTTCCAATCTCAGCAGGCTGCTGACTAGAATAGCATAAAGGAGTGTAGGTATCACGGACGGGGCTACACCCGCCCACCGAGTAGGCAGTGAAATGATCGATGACAGAGATTTACGACAAGGATTTACATTTTCTCGTACGGCCCGGCTACTGCGATCTATCGTGCGGGGGAAATTTATTGCCTATCTTCGAAGAGCACTTGTGTCCTCTGTATGTATGTTTGAATGTGTTCACTTATAACAGGAGATTTTTATGCCGCACCCGAATGCACATTATCTCAGAGGCGGGTTGAGATCGGATCAGTGTCAACCTTTCGTACCTATTTATTGGAGCCCTCGCTGTGTGACTGTCAAAGGCATGGAAATCCGCTACATCAATAACGTTTCGGTGGGGATTGATAAAAGGCTCAGTTGGTCGTGCGTTCGCTAAATTGGAACCCATAATTTAGAAAAAGAGATACTCATGATAATATATTTAGAGAGAATGATATAGCCGAATTGGGTGCTGGTTGATTCAATATATTTTTCAATTTATGCTATCGAGACATTTCATTTTTTTTTGAGACGGACTGTGAATAAAATTCTAGCTTACTCTAATGGTATATTTTGTTCAAACAAGTCGAAGGGTTTATTTGCTTCTATCTACAAAACTTGAATAAACTTGGTCAACGACTTTACTATAAGTAAACCAAATTTGGAAACAGAAAATTTATGCAAGCAACAAACAAAGCATTTCGATGGACTTCGTTTTGTATAGGACAAAAGTTGGAGTGTGGAATGATCCTACTGATGCCGAGAATTCTTCATAATCAGGTCACAAATAATAGAAAAATGGCTTACGAGGCAGCTTGGTAAAAGCCCCCCAGCAAGGAAATTCGAAAGAGTCGCCTCGTTTATAGCTTTGTCTGTTGTTTCATGACTGACTTTCGGGCTTTACAATTTGATTTGTTATTACAAGAAGATTTTTGAACGTCCGCAAGAGAAGACAATCATCGATTACAACGGCACCAAGAGCTGAACATGGGAAACTGATGCATTTCTCCAAACAACAACTTCCAGTGTACAAAATGAGCTGGAATATCTAGGGAAGTGAAACCACTCTTTGTACGTGTTGGGCAGGTTGACCAGTCGTTTGATTGGAAACATAAGTAGTGTTTCCGTTTTGGGATTTAGCGTCAAGCCGGCGCCTATATATTCCGACAGTAAGTTGGTGTTGGTTTCTGATGAGACGAAGTCGAAACGCACCCATGACTTTATTTACATAAAGTTGTTTGAATTGCGACGATACTGCTACGTTCGACACAATGAAAGTCTGCATAGAATTTTTTTGGTTGAACGTGTGTTTCTTGTAAATGACGAACCGGCAGCAGGGCCGGCGGATAGAGTGGGTAGTATGGGGAGTACTACCCACTCGAAAATAACCGAGACGGGAAATAGCCACTCGAAAGTTTGGAACAAACTAAAACCTGAAATTAACCGCATATTTGTCTTGCGCATAAAATGCATGCGTCTGAAATTCTCGATACACAACAATTTCATTTTTTTTATTGAGATACAAATGTCTTTTGGCTCACAATTTAAATTTCTTGAAAATACGGTATTATATTTAGGATTTGTTTAAAATTTAAACTTTTTAGTAATACTAGGGGGAATATATTTTACCACACAATTTGTTATTTTTTAACACAAACTATTATTTGATTAACAATTGAAACAAGGAGAAACTCTATTAGGCTTATTATAAGAAAGACAAAGGATATACACAAGGGGAATTGAATTCAACATAAGAGTAGAAGAGACCGTATCAGGGAAAGTGAAGAGAGGCCGGACATCAATGTTAGGGAAAAGAAGAAATTAAACTTGCAGATTTTTGGCATACGGAAGAATACTACAGGGCATCATGAACCGGATCGCCGACTGCCCTCCTTGGATCCGCTGGGAACTCTGTAGCAGACAGCATATCAATTAAATGAGAAGAGATAACTAAATTTGGCTATCTATCGCGTTAAAAAATCTGTATATTAGAGACATATAGGGAGAACGAGGATAGCTAGCACATCTCGGACTGGTAAACGAAGCCAAAGGAATTCGTTTAACGAAGATCTGGCGTTAGGGCACTAGGCGCACGACCAGACAACATGTTTAATGTTGCGATAATTGTCATCATAAGCGCTGAGACCGCTCTCCACGACTCCACTACACCGAAGATGCTCATCTAACGCATAATGAGTGGACATGACCCGATATAAAACCATCAGATTTGTGGGATGGACGTCATCTACACTGATCTGAAAGCAACATTCGACAAAATTTATCACAGAATGCTTTTGTACAAGCTGTCTCGTCTCGGCATTTCTTCACAATTGGTATCTTGGTTAGATTCATATCTTTCCGGAAGAATTCTTCGAGCAAAATTAGATAACTGTACATCGTCACAATTTTCCAAAAAGAGGAACACCAGACAAGGGAATAACTTGGGACCTCTGCTGTTCGTACTATATTGCAACGACATCGCATTGCTGCTGGGAGCCGGCTGCAAACTAGTTTATGCTGACGACTTGAAGTTGTACCTTGTTGTTCGTTCTGTAGAAGACTGTTGGCGCCTACAAGGTTTACTACAACTTCTCGTAGATTGGTGTGGCAGAAATAAGCTTGTCATTAACGTGGCTAAATGTCCAGTGAATACATTCCATCGTATTTTATGCCCGGTGCAGTTCGATTATAGGATTAACGGTACAATTCTGACAAGAGTTGAGCAGGTGTGTGATTTAGGAGCTGATTATTTCAAAAGCAACACGTCAGTTGGGATTTATTTCCAAGATTGCTAAGGACTTCAGCGACCCGCATTGTCTGAAGGCACTGTACTGTTCACTCGTCCGCCCTATTCTCGAGAACGCATCAGTGATCTGGTGTCCGTATCAAGTAACGTGGTGCATTTGAATCGAACGTTTGCAGAATCGTTTTGTGCGCATGACATTAAGAAATCTACCGTGGAATGATCCAGTTAATTTGCCAGCATATCCGGATAGGTGTCAACTTCTGGGAATCGATACGTTGCAACGCCGGCGAAAAATAAAGAAAGCGCTGGTAATCGCAAAACTGGTTAACGGTGAGATGGATGCTCCAGAGCTTCGTTCGGAAGTAAACTTTCGGATTCCAAATAGAACATTAAGTAATACAACACTGCTTCAGCAAAGATTTCATCGTGCCTTGTTTGGATCCAACGAACCGATTACAGCATGCATTCGGACATTCACCGCAGTAGAAGTGTTTTTTGAGTTTCCAGTCGCTTCGTCAATAATATTAGCCGCTCTACTGTGCTTTGATGTTTTTATTTGATGTGATATTGTTTTACTTTAGTTTATCAGATGTATTGTTATTTATAACTATTTATAACCCTATCTGTCCATTTAGACTCCAAAGTCCGATGGATATAATTATATTAAATAAATAAATAAATAAATATTCGGAAAAAAAAATCGGGCGATCCGACATTCAAAAAGTTCTTATAGGACCTTTTCACGCACAATTCTGAGCGCGAAGAGAGACCGTCCACTGCTGTTTGCGCCGAATCTCGTTTCGTCTGACCTTTAATCGCAGTGTCGATAATCAAGCCAGTTAAAACCTTGTATTCTTCCACCGGAGGAGTTTCTTATTTTAATTTGTTTGTTTCGGATATAGTGGACGCGTACCTGTTCCAATCACTAATTGAGGTCGAATACAATGATAAATTCAAGTAGTCATGATCATTTTGAAATTGTTGCGAATATCATGCAGTAAGATAGATCATCAACGTGAAGACAACCCTATGGCATACCGTGGGAGTTGAAGTCGTCTTGAACCAAATGACGTGCTATGTATAGGAGAACAATGTCTGCCTTTGATTCGGACTTGACAACTGAAAACTTCAATATCTGGTACCGAGGATTAACTCGGCCCTGGCGAATAATGGTATAATTGTGGAAGATCTACGTCGGAAGACGGAAGTTAACCAAAAGTTTCGTGTTAAACCTAGGAAAACAATGGGAATGAAATATAGGGACAATTGGGGTTTTTGATGTCCCATGAAGAAATTCCTGTTAGTTTCTAAGATTTCCAAGACGAGGAGCCACTTACTTCGGTACTAGCACTCATCAAAGAACGCTCTCAGACATGTACGAAACAGCTTGGGCGAGCAAATGATTTTTTTTTGAAAATTTATAGGCACATTAGAACATGTTCCCTCAATGGGATTGTCAGACTCTCGCTCTTTAGTGGAGAAGGGAGCGTAGAAATTAGTTGTGGTTTTTATGTTTCTACATTGGGTATCTGTACGGACCGATTGTTCGTAATGACGGCATACCCTAACGCACAAAAAGGCGAACAGGTAGACGAGCCCCGGTCAAAAGAACAAAGTATAAAAGAGTAGATCCGGCAAAAGTCTTAACATGAGACTGATTGAAAATAAGTTCTTATACTCCTCGATTTATGCTGAACGCATTTACTTGCAAACCAGCATTTTTACTGACTGAAGCAAAGGGTTCTGGAAAGTACCAACGCCATATTTCCCAATTAAGACCCCTGTTGGAGACAAACCATCATTCTCTACTTCCCAGGCGGGTACGTAGACAATATAATTCTTAGTAAACGGCCGAGTGTTGCTTAGCTAGTTTTCGCGATATAACGATGATTTTAAATGGGTTATATTCGGTCCGGAAGTAGACCTTCCAGGGGCCTGTTGTATTAGATGAATATAATTTATATCGAAAAGGAGATTTATTCGCATTATTTTGCCATCGGATCAATATTCAAAACGAAAACAGAAAATTAATGCAATGAAATTTAAAAGAATAGAGTAATTGGTACTTAGCTGTGAAACATTTGTAGTATCAGTAATCAACAAACACATTTTCGCTCAGTGTTGGTTACACAGCCCGTTAACAAAGGGTATTTCCAAATAGCCACCAGGCATTATCCAGTAATTTTCACTTTTACTAACATACACCATGTCTGAACTTTCGTCACTACGAGTAGAAATCACTCCGAATCTTATTACCCACTCGGGAAAAAAGTGTTTCGCCAGCCCTGACCGGCAGGACCTTCTCGGAAAATTCCACCAGCCAGGTTGTAGCTCAAAATAATTGTCTTTTCAGTATACCAGTTTTGTTCTAGTCTCCTGAATAAATGCTCCGCTCGTCGCCTTCAAACACTGATTTTATGTTTGTGTATACTGAGGTACCGCACTTGCGAGTTTACACACAGTTACACATTTAAAAACTATTTTGTTTTTATATAATGAAACTAAAGAAATTTTACAGCTAACTTATACGTATACCAGAGGGGATAATATAATATTCGTAAGATTAGGGAGTCATTTTTGTGTTTTTTGTATAGTAACACACTTTAGGATTATTGGAGCAATTAATTATTAACATTTTACATATTAAAACTATAAATAACTAGAGGGAGTGGTTCAATTTTATTAAGATTAGGGGGAATTAATTGAGGCTATTTTAAAGTAGTTGTACTGTTGGGCATTTTTTAATGAGATTAAATGTTGATCAACATAGGGGGGCACATAAGTTTAGGGAAAATATTCAAGGGGAAGAAGGGGGTGAAGTCCTACATCTATGTATCAGTGACATGGGAGAGAGGGTGGACAAGACTGACAGGGGGGGAGGGAGGTGAGATATAAATTTTTAGTTTCCGGCATCGGGAATCAATGACAAGGATTACAGATTCGGACGGATGCATCATGTATTGGGACGTCGGGCGGTCTTCCTCGAGCCGGCAGGGGTTCCTCCAGACGATTTCGTAGTACGGCTCGTCCTTCATGGATGTGTCGAAGAATACAGTTGAATCAGAAGCTTGAGAAAGATTGACACGGTTGGGATAATATGAAGAAGGATTGATGTTTTGTGCCATGTAATCGAAGTACAAGGACATACATCGTGAATTAAGCTCGACAAGCCTCTCGAAATTTGCAACTACTAACGAGTTCAAGATATCGCATCGCATGAGCAATCGATATGAGAGGTCCCAAAATCGATTTTTCAGCGGAAAAACGCCCGCCATCACTTCTGAACTTGTCGTATGTGTCGAGTACCATGCAACCCAAAGCAATACGCAAACAACAATATTGGATTCGCTCTAGTTTGATGAAATGTATGTTCGCAGCGGAGCGGAAACAGAAACTCCCGTACTCCATCACCGACAATATCGTTGTATGGTACAGCCTGATGAGGTCTACTGAGTGGGTACCCTACCATGTTCCGGCTATTGTACGGTGAAAGTTGATCCTTTGTTGGCACTTCTGTTTCAGATACCGAATATGGTGTTTAGAATTGTCTTATTGAAGTTGTCGCAAATATTGTGAATTAAAGAAGAACAAATATCATCATAAAGGCAATCCCATTCCGTGCCGTGAGAGTTAAAATCTCCTAAAACAAGTCGTGATGTAGGCAGGGATTCTGTGATGTCATGTAGCCGTCGGTGCCCAATCGCGGTGTTGGGGGGAATATATATGGAAGCTATGCAAAGATCTTTGCCTTTGGTTGTTACTTGACAAGCGACAACTTCAATACCTGTTATCGGGGGGAGGTTAATTCTGTAGAAGGAATAGCACTTTTTGATCCCCAAAAGTATTCCTCCATAGGGGGTGTCTCGATCCAAGCGAATAATTTTAAAATCGTGGAAGTTTGAGTTTATACCGGAAGTTAACCAAGTTTCACTTAAAGCGAATGCATCGCATCTCAAGCTATTTATTAAAAAATTGAAAGAATCTTTTTTTGGGATGATACTGCTGCAATTCCACTGTAGAACAGTGATCAAATCAGTACCCTCGTTCGATGAGTTAGCCATCGAAGGATACAATCGCTGAAAGGAGGGGTCATTTCGCAGTCAACTGCTATAAAAATGTTCTTACTGTAGATTAGGGTGGGGCTGGTGCATTGTTATATGGAAAAGCGTAATCGTAACCACATCAACTGAGCATAGCATTTTTTGGTTCCATTTGGGGTCCCAAGTAACTGTGCAAAATTTGGAGTCGTTTTGGCCCGGTGTAGCGCATTGCGTTTGAAATTTGTATGGAAATTAGTATGGGAAAACCTACTTTTTTGCATTTTCAATTCTACAGACTACAATTCTTCCTGCAGTATGCAACTAATTAGATAAAAGTATAGTCCAGGATATACTGAACCACTTTGCTGAGGGATGTATGGTGGTAGAATGTCTCTAAAACAAGTTATAGTTGTTTAAAATTCGATAGTTCGAATTAATTGCCAAAAAATATTTTCTTTGCCAACACTGCGGGTTTACCAATGATATTTCATATAGCATTCCAAAATAACATCAAAATCATTTTGTCCCACCCTACTGTAGGTAGAAGAGCTAACAACAGACTTTTAATAGGATCAGTTATATTGAAAGTTTTTATTATCCAGTCCACAACGTCCGAGAGTTTGATAATTCCAGTGCCGCGATTATTCTCGAACTGGAACAGAGGAACAGTTGGGATTTTTGATGTTCCGCCCTCGTCAGGAGGCAAGTGAGCATAGATGTTTGTTGAGGATGGAGGCGTTGCTTTCTTTAGCATTTCTGCGAATGAACGTTCGGATCGCCCCACAAGGGAACCTTTTAGTTTATCCCCGCGTAGTTTGTACGCGGGACATGCCGAGATATCATGCAGAATCTCTGCACAATAAGGACACTTCTCAGCTTTCTTACTGCACGAATCATCCACATGATTCTCACCGCATTTTTCACAGCGGGCCTTATTGATACAATGGGTGGCTGTGTGACCCAGTTGTTTACACTTTGTGCAATTCATGACCCGCGGCACAAACAGACGCACAGGCAGAAGAACCTTGTGTAAGAGGACGTAATTTGGCAAAGTGGTACCAGCGAAGGTCACCCGATAAGAGTTTGATTGGGGGTACGTTTTTGAACCATCCCCCACAACTACTACTGAGTGCAAACGCTTGCACTCAAGTATTTTCACTGGCTGAAGTAAGCGGTCTCTAAAACGGCCTACCCCGTACTGCAGCAGATCCTCGCATGTCAAACTCTCATCGGTGACAACGCCTTCAGACTGTACTTTTACAGCTGGAATATACACATAATAGTCCTTCGCAAAGTGCTCGCAGCAAGCAATATCGTTTGCCTGCTTTGAATTAGCCAACACGACCCTGACCCTGTCTGAGTGGACCTTTCTTATTTCGGTCACAGCCGAGAACCGTTCCATCAGGTCTATTGAAATCTGTAATAGATTCAGCGATTTTGTTTTGGCCCGAAAGAAGATTAAAAATGGACCGGTCGAGAGCTCTGGAAATTGTTTAGGTCGGGGGGGGGGGGGGAGCCTTGGGAGTCGATTCGACCTCAATTTGGCCGTCCGGGGAGGGAGCCATCGACACCGTCGACGCACGGGGTTAGCACCCGCGCAGACGGGAATAAACCGTAAATGTGTCAAAAGACGCAGATTTTACTTATCTGTAAATTTGTTTCCCACGACGCACCAGCCCAGCTTATATGGCTGGCTATTGTTCAATTCTCACTATGCGAACAAAAGGCTGAGCAATGCGGCCTAACGGTTAACACACGCACAAAAAAGAAAAAAGTCCAAAACCTCGAAAGGCACAGAATGCGCAAGATAACCTTGAACGCGGATTAGAACTATTCTTTGTCTTACACTTACGGACTGGAAAAAAACACTTGCGTCTCGATGGAGCTCTCGTAAACGAATGAGTGCCCAATTAATCCAAGCTCATTAAGTTTCCTCAACAAGCCATCGGCGACAAGGTTTCATAGAAGTGATGACAGCACACCACCTTGAGGACATTCGAAGACACTCAGTTTCCTTATCTATACTTGTTTTAACGATGAGCACAGATGTCGATTGCTAAGCATTGCGTGTATCCAGTTCGTGATATATGAAGGTACTCCATGACCTCGTGCTGCTTCCAAAATGACTTCACAAGACACGTTGCAAAAAGCACCTTTAATATCGAGAAAAACTCTTCAACTTGATTGCTTATGTGAAAAAGCTTTTCAATGTTTAGGACAACATTGTTTACCAGGGTGGTAGTAGAGTTCCCTTGCTGATATGCATATTGCATTGCATGTAGCGGGTGCTCGCCCAAGTTAACATCCCGAATGTAGTGGTCGATTAAACGTTCCACTGATTTAAGAAGTCGTACTGATAGGTCTAAAGCTCTTTGCCTCCTTTGGGAATGAATTTTACAGTTATTTTCCGCCACGCCCATTGAATGTATCCTGTAGCAAGTAAGAACTTTTTTCAAAATATGCTTGAAGTGTTCATATCCTATTTGTAGTAGAACTGGAATGATTCCATATTTTCCCGGAGACTTATACTGAGCAAAACTTCCATTTGATCGATTCGGTTGTCATAACGAGCAAATGCCCAAGAATCACTTGATAATAACCCCCTTCACGAACAGAGGGACGAATCTTGCAATACCGAAAATCATCAGCTGTTGTGTTACTTCACACATGATGGCGTAGCGTTTCACACATCTGGATCCAATTTGTCGTAGAAATAAGAATAACGGTTTTTTGCTGTTGGTTCCTTTTGTTCTGTCTTGCTTCGAGTGGTATAACTGGTATTTTTTTTCTGTTTTCGCTGTACGCATTGCACGTCTATTGTTACCAATGCCAGCAAATCGAATTGAGTAATAGACTAAACTAACTTTCCCGATTCAAGGTTGGTCACATGAGTATTTCTTATGTCTATACGATTCCTGACCCGAACGACTTTAAAACACCTACCGGGCAATGGTAGAGGATTTGCAAATCCAAAATACCCTCGCTAGTTCGCGAAATCTTAATTAATGTAACGGAACTCGAATAAGGTGGGCACTCGATTAACCAATCGCCACAATGAATTCGGTGAATTTACGGGGACCCTTCGCATAGTCTACAAGAGGATTGAGTGCTTGCCCTCAGCACCTGATTAAAACTATACAACAATTGATAATTTCGGACCTTCCGCAGGGGCCCTTTGGGCTTCGGAGAGGTCTACCGAGGCCTCATCATATAAGTTCGTCATTGAAAGCTGGAAATCACTTTTGACAGCGTTTCTGTTTAAGTCTATTGTTCCAAATCATAATGCACGATTCCCAGATCAATTAGAAGAAAACATACTGCCAATCAAATACATCCGATAAAGAGATGAAAGTGTTGAAATCCACAGCTCGATTCTACCATCCCCACATCAATTCTATTAGCAATTTTCTCCGTCCAATCGAATCACTATAACGATCATCAACATCAACATCACCGCCTACTGAGAGCGGTTGGCAGCTTACCAATAGAGCCCCGCTGAGCCCTACCACACCTGACAGCGTAAGAAAACGAAGAAATATGCGATAACACTACACTAGCCTCTTACCAGCAGCAACAACAGAAAACCAATTTAACCATGAAATGGTTCTTGGAACGAAGGCTTTCACATTTAATTACGAACCGTTGTTCCGCAACACTTTGCAGCCGGTCGAGAACAATTTAATTGGTAAACACCCCAATCCAACAAGCGGTTGGGACGCAACATTTTTTTGACCCAACGACGTCCGTTTATTTTACAATTGATTGTGTGTTTTCATAGAAAAAGTTTTCGTGGCTCTCAAAAAAAAACATTTTCGAGCGGCGAAATATTTGACAAAAAGTACCGCGCCTGCTTTGTCAGCAAAATGTACCCCGGGAAAGGTAAACGATTGAATAAGATTCGAATCTCGAAGCCAGACTCAATGGGGTTGCAGTAGGCTGAGCGAGGAGCTTTCCGTGAAAAATTTACGAGCTACACCTTGAAGTAAGAAAGGAAAAACAAAGAAAGGTTCACCAATTTATCCTGGCATCAAAATGAATATTTAATCAGGCAATTTTCTCGTTCCGAGTGGCGATGACGACAACGACGCAGACGACGACCCTGTTAAACAGGATGGGTTCTCGGTAAGAGTCAATCATGAAAACGAAAGGTGTTTGATGATTTCAATATGGTTATCGCTATCGATGGGGCTCCCGTCTGCTAAATGTTATTTCTATTCAAGCCAAAGCCCTATCGGGATTATATTTTAATTATTAATTCAGAAATTATGACTAGTAAAGAATGGAAAGGAAACTATTCAATCAAGAAAAGTCAATTACATCTTGGACACGTTCAGAATACAATCTTTTTCACATCTACTCATACATATGTTAAGTCATACCAAATTGAGATACATTTCGATAAAATTGTGATACGAATTTCTGGTCACGAAAATACCTAAACACTTGACATTCACCAACCCAGTAGGTATTATTATTGCAAATGAATAAAGCATCTTCAATTTGTTAGCCCAATGTTTTGACATCGAATGTCAAACAACAAAAAACTAAGTGGGCTGCTGCGTTCGTTTATTATTTCGCCGGCGGAACCTAAGCCAACACGGGCAGAGTGGCAATAACAAAAAAAAAATCAAGCAACCAGTTCAGGGTGGCAGTCTGGCAGCAGCGTCTGGTTTTTGGTCATCATCAAACCGGGCTCCTGCGATGCGAATGTTTATATACGTTCGGGTTTCGAACGCGATTTAGATGCGGGTGTCAGCTGACGCGAGCCAATCGACGGAACGCGACCGCGAATTTTCTCATTAGCAACGCTAATTTTATAAGCTTCGGTCATCCGCAACCGTGTCCGTCGACAAATTGTGTTCGCGCTCCTGGCCGTACCGTGTCCAGCGCCAGCGCCATCAGTTCGGTCCAGTCTGGTCACATGGCTTAGGAAGGGTCATGGTTGGTGGAGATCTTTTGTTTATAATGAAGGGGGGAATTTCACTATATGTACCTACGTTTATTGCTGTTGTTCAGATGCTCATCGGAGGTGGCAAAAGGTCATAAATTCGGTTGAACGATACGTAAACACGGAACTGCTGAATGAATCTTAGTTTGGTTAATTTGTTTCAATCTTGAAATCTTTTCTGCTAATTTTCAACCAAAACACTGAACCGAATATCTCCCAAGAACAGATTGAAAATGACGCATAATGAGCTCCAAAAACCTACACCAGCAGTTGTGCAAATATTTGCCCCGTTTACTCGACAAATTCTGTTTGTACACTCCAAGAACGTGGATTCCCCGATTTCAAGTTTCACGATTGAAAAAATCTACTTTTGCAAACCAAACGGAGGATGAAATTGAAAACCGTTTATCGTGGGAACACATAGCCGCCTGTTTGTGTATGATCTTAACTTTGTACTCGTGAAGCGGAGAGACTCTAAACCATTATTATTATTCCGAATCGTAGCAAGCGACGACGACAACGAGGATGATGATGATGATGATGAAGTAAAGGCGCAAGATATTTTCCAAGTCAAGGTATGCATGATTACACAACGATCGATTTTGCTCCACACGCGTCATCGCATATGCATTGTGCATCCACCAGTGCCGGATTCTTTACATTCTGTATCGGAAGTAAGCGGTGAGAAATTCGAGATAATATTTATAAAACTGATCACAGAGCGAAAAAATGCACAGTAATTGCGTGCTCTCGAAGTTTATTGCTTGTAAGCACAGCGTTTGAATCAAAATTGCTACCGCAAAGGCACTTAAGACAATTAATAATTAAGACGTTGTTTTTGCTGTGGAAGTTCTATAAAAATTTTCAGAACCATTTCGTCATTTTTATGGATATTTGATGAGTTTTTTTTGCTGATGAATGTCTGTGGGAATCATACCAGAAACTTTTAAGCGATGTTTTTATTTTCCAGCATGACCTCATTCCTAAACTCTAGTTTCACCTAACATTCCTCCGTTCGCCTTCTTTCGGCATATCTCCGGCTACTCACATCTCACGTTTCGCTTCGTAAAACTTTATGTTCGTCATAAAGTACAAAATGCATCGGTGGGAGAAAACAACTTGTGACTCCATCGGCCTTCACGCAAGGCCAACTAAGTGCTGCTGAGCTTGAAACAGCCCCGAGTGTTTCTCCACTTGAGAACGACGAGCCTAAGAAGGCTGTGACACGGTGAGACAAAGGGATAAATCCTGTAAATCGATACGCCATAAAGAGAAGGTTTCTGCACCGCCAACTGCGGTGTTGTGCATATCACCACCGCCCGTGTCTGTTCACATGCATCAATCGATTCGCTCTTCCCTTACTTTTCTTAGCTGAATCGACGACTACTACGACCACCCCATTGCCTTTCCTGCTTCATCCACCCATCCGTTATCTGAAAGGTGTATCCTCCCCGGTAATGTTTACTTTGTTCACTCGCTGCTTGTGAGCGCATTATCGGATCCGGCTCGATTATTTCCTTTTCCCATCCCTTCTTCGAGTGCACGAAGTCATCATCGGGGAATTATCCGTATGCTGTATCTTATTCTATACTTCAGTCACGGAAACAGCACTTTTTTGTCATAACGCAGAAACTTTGATTGAATTGCAACGGTTGGCATTGCTCATGGTCTGCTTGGGTATAGGTTTTATTTAATTATTTCTGAATAAAGACACTGCAGCAAATACAATGGAGAAAATTCAAACCGATATATTATGTACTTAAAGCATATCATATGCATGTCGAAACTGCTTAGCTCGGTTTGAATACTCGGCCAATTTAGAAATAACACTTGACAGCTGCTGTTATTTTTTATTACGTAGGGTTTTAAAACTACAACAAGTACACAGAATAGCTTGATAATATATACCACTGATAGCACGTATATTTTGAGTCGATAGCACGTACACCTACTAAGAAAAATTGTTTATCGTCATTTTCGAGAATTTTAGGAGAGTTCTGTAGATTTCAAAAAAAATGGCTAACTTTAGAAAGGCTACGGGAAACTTAAGTAAGAAATAAGTCTATCATAAATTCGTTATGCAATTTGTGTTTCGGTCTCGACAATAACTTAATGCCAGGACAAAACTAGCGCCGGATTGACGCTAGCCCCCAATAAACGCTGCTCACGGCACGAACACAAATTGTGTCTCCGTTAGTCCGGCACTAGCTTACTTGTGGCACTAAGTCATTGTCAGATTCCGACGAGATGTAATCGTAACGCAAATTTCATAACTAATTTAATTACATTTATATGCCTTTCACGCGCAAAAGTGGTTTTCCCTATTTTTCCTCAGTTCACCCAAACTTTTCTTCTTAGGGAGAAATATAACAAAATGCATCCTGCAATGCGATCAAGTTTCAAAAGAATCTTACACGCTTTATGGAAATTCCTAAGAAATTCAGTCCTTCACATTTCACGGATTTCCCAAATTTTACATCGTCAGACAATTTATCTGAAATTCAGGTCTTTTAACCACTATGTTTACTTTGTATGTAACATAGGTTTTTTGGTTGAAAGGCGGTGGTCAGCTATTTTCGTCCGCGTCCCTTATCACCTTTTTTTTATAAAGTGATTCATCAGCAGTGCTATCGTTGAAAATGAACCACCTCAGCATATAATCAAGCAATCTTCATTTCATTATATGCTGAATTGTACATATTTTTCGCATGTAATTTTAAATGTTCATTGGTTTGATGGTATTGTAAGGGAACACGTACCTGCCGGTTGTTGCCAATCGAGCTGGCCTTTCTTTATCATATCAGCATGAAGAACAAATGTTTTATTGTCATATTCATTGTTTTACTTTTAGTCCATTAAATCATCAATAAATTATATTAATTGTTCTTATTGTATTGAGTACTTGCATATGCTTTGGAGTAGTATATGCACTATATTACTGTCACTTTAATCATATTCCTTCAAGAGTATAACAATATTGCAGTTTGATTATTGCCGCAAAAGGTGACAAATTAGTTATATATCCAACATACAAAGTTAGTCCTATCAGGTATTTTGGTATGGTTTATTTTATACCGTTTAAAAAGTGCCTTAGATAGATATCAACGCGCGCGAATAGTTATATCATAAGAATCAATCGTCCGCGTAGAAAGAAACCAATACATAATTGAGCGACCGAAAATACAGAACATGCTTCGTAAAACCCGTTTCAAATATATTAGAATATAAAAACTGGATATAAACTTCAAGCATAAAAATTGGACTGGGACATGCCTTTGTAAGAGTCGGATAAAAAAAACCTTCAGTGATATATCTGATTCTTACAAAGTAGTTTTTGTTAACCGACTTTTAATCTTGAACATGAAGATATACGGATGCTCCTACGAGCGATTTATTTATTTTTAAACGTTTTTTATACTGGAGGTTCAGGTGAGAACTTTTTAAGCAATTCTTATCTTGACGGATTTCTGTAAGATTTTTATGCTTGAGGTTTTTTTCCGATTTTTATATACTAATATGTTTGAAACGGGTTTTGCAAATCATGTTCTATCCTTACGACTTTTATTTTCAGTCGCTTAATTGCCATTGATAATAATCGATCTCTTAGGGTTGCTATGATTAATAACAAAATCCACTTGTTTTGAAGTCATGCTGATTCTTTACTTAAAAAGTTTTTCTCAGCGAATTTTCACAAACTTGCAGTGTTCAGTGAATGTGTTTAGTAGAAGAATACCTTTAGAAATATATATTGCTCTCATGAATTGATTGATGAAGTGATTTTTTAAAAATTTATTTTAAATTTTAACCGATTTTCCATACTAATTTCCATATAAACTTTGAAATTTTGGGAGGGTACCAAAATTTGTACAATTACTAAGGGCCATAAAAGGAATCAGTAGAGCCTGGTGAAGCTAAAAGTCAAAAATTGAACCACTCTATTAGATATACCTACCTACACATTCGCCTCAAACGTTGAACTCAACCGCACAAAGCAAAATGAGTTATTGCTGATGATGATGGGTAGAGCGAAAGAGACAACTAGTACCACGACACTATGTTAAGGCTCAAGTTACCTCAAGGCTTGGTAGTATGCGTAAGAAAAATTGTGTTCAGCTTTGCCACCAGATTATCCATTTAAACCTTTTCAAAACTCTAAAAGAAGAATATCAGTCGATTTATTAGATCATCACAATTCAATTCATGCAAAATACCTGCTGGAAAAACCATCGGCTTAGCTGGATGGTGCTTTTGAAAAAGTGGCTGTGATTTTTTATCACACTACCACACCGAGCTGGGGTACGCACCACAACTGCGCAATGAAAAAACCACAGCCACTTTTTCAAAAGCACCGTTTAGCTAAGCCGATGGTTTTTCCAGCAGGTATTCTGCATGAATTGAATCGTGATGATCTAATAAATCGACTGATATTCTTCTTTTAGAGTTTTAAAAAGGTTTAAATGGATAATCCGGTGGCAAAGCTAAACACAAATTTTCCTACCCACACTACCAAGCGTTCAATTCTAACACATGCTTAAAAAAGGTAACTTGAACCTTAACCGTGTTTGCAAACGGAGCTCGTACATACAAGCAATTTTGTGTACGAATAATTGTGTTCGAGATTGTACATAAAAGTGTGGTGGAAACGAGCTCAATACATAAGAAAGCATAGTATTTAAACGAACAAGCTCACTCGCGTGTTGAGCGGCACTGGGTAGCGTATCTCCACAGTCAGTTTAACGGACTTCTAACTCAGCTACACTGGCTATGAAAACACACAGCGCAGTGATCTGCTCTGCCTGCCGTTCAACAGGAAACTGATCTTGTCCGACCAAATCCGTTCTTTAAATAGTCGATGATGACGTCATATTATAAGCGTAGCGCGTTAGGTACACAAATCTGTCGTGCCGGACTTGGAAAGTGCTGTCTTCTGTGTGTAAATGTGGGATATTTTGACTAGGTTGTACATTATTTAAAGCTTAGAACTTTAAACTTTAACTCCCATTTTAAATCCCATTGTATCAAAAATGTTTGGGTTTTTCTATTGGAACCAATTCTTAGAAGTATCGAGAGTAGCTGGTTCTTTTGCATAAGTTTTGCGAAAATACTCTACGACGATTGTGAGAGAATTTTGGTAATTTTCCAATCAACCAGTACTAAATTCTATACTCGTACAGGAGGAATGCAAGAGCACATACTTGTCTCTGTTTCACTCATTAGTAATAAAAAGCGATTAAAGTTCTGTAAAATATCAAGCAATCGCTTAGATTCTAATTTATGAATAGTTTCTCTTAAAGTCCCCAATTCCCCTTCGCCAGTAAAAACCTCCGGGTTAGAGCCAGGCCCGTAGCCAGGATTTTGTTTCGGGAGGGGCTTAAAACTTATTGCATAAATATGTTAATCCTGGTGATTTGAGCCAAAGGAAATGGAATGTACTTTTGAAAAGTTCTTAATGAAAACAGTTCCAAAACTAAGGTACATTGATGAATTATTGCTATGAAATTTGATTTTCATTATAAATTTATAAGTTACAATTTTCACGGTTGGAATTTGCAAACGGCTTGTGGTGGGTGCCCTTATCATGTAACGTGGAGCCGGAGAATTGAAGCTGCCCAACGGAAATTCATACGATATGCGTTACGTCAATTGTCTTGGAATGATCCGTGGAACCTAGGCACTTGTCGTTGTCGTTGTTAGGACTACTCTTTAGAAGAACGTAGACACGCGTCGCAACCTTCGTATCTAAGCTTCGTCTGGCTGAATATGATATTCACGATCTCCTATCACAAATAACCCACTACGCACCAACTCGTGTCCTCCGTCCACAAACACTGCTGCAGAATCAAATGCGTAACACTAACTACGCTGCCAACAGACCATTAGAAATGACCCGTCGCTTCAACGATTATAGCGACATCTTCGACTTCGTGATTAGTTGTACACAGTTTCGTAACTGTTTGTTGCCACTTTGGGTCATTTCTTTTTAGTTTAGTTCATTAGTGTCATTTGGTCGGTGTTAAGTCAGACCGGACTAAGTCGCAAAACATCAAAAAATTAGAAAATGATAGCACTGGATAAAGAATATCGTCAGCTACATTCGACTTTTGCCAGATTGGAGATATGTAACAATAAACAAGAAATATGGCAGAAATTAATCTCCAATTATAATGTAAAGGATGCTGCGATTCAAACTTTAAACTCGTTTTTCTTGAATTTAATATTTTGTCACTTAGTCCAATCTAAAATATCTAAGGTACATGCATTAATGTTTCACTTATGGACGAATATCGATCACTTTTTATTCTATAAAGTCAAAGTAAGACATGTAATAAGTTATTTAGCCAACTTATTTTATGTAAGGGTTGAACAGAGAAGGGGCAAAAAACGAAAAAGAAAAAAGCAGTTTTTTTCCTCACCATGTGTTAGATCTTCATAAAGATTAATCAGCAGTACTGTAACAACATTCTACATAAGCTGATTGGTTTTTATGAAGATCTAACAAACGGTGTGGAAAAAACTGCTTTTTTCGATTTCGATTTTGCCCATTCTCTGTGCAACCTTAAAGTATTGTGTTCGATTAATTTGCATTAATATACTTATGTTTCGGTAAATTTAGACAGAAATAATAACTGAATTTGAAATTACGCACCACTGGTTTGTATACAACAAAAAAACTTTGGGAATCCTCTAAGAGAAGCAACATGCTAGATTCCACTGAGAAGCCCAAGAATTTGTTTCAAAACCATTCAACACAAATCCAGTAATGGACGCCTGCTGAACGATCTGCTGGGCGTCGCCCAACGTTGGTCCAACAAAGAGCCGGCATTGGACAATTTTGAAACATTGATTCAGTTTGTTATATATCGTCGCATAGTTAACTTTTTTCTCTGGTTTGCTTGGTGGAAATATCATCCAGGATCTTCATTTGGCCATTGTTCGGCAGTCTACTGAGTCGCTTAAAGGCTGTTCAGTGCATCTGCTTCGTAAAGAATTATTAGCGCAGTTCTTTTCAGAGCGGTGCACAGTACTGACTACAGTGAAGATCCTATTTTATTCGTCCCCGTGTCCGCTTCCGATTTTTTCTACAACAGAGTTTGTCAGCTTTTTGGCCCGATTTTGTCAACCACATTTAAGACAACGTCTTCTGGTTGAATTCCCCTATGTTACACGATGGAATTAAAGTGAAAGCCTTTGCGTAAGTGTGTTAAGAATTCAAAATGCCGATGTTCTTAAAGTATCTAAAACGTTTCAATCTTTTTTCAAACTGCTCCGATAATAGACTGATTCCGAAGAGTATTTTATGGTTTTATTTCATACCTTAGATAGTGCCAAACAATCTGAAACCAATATGTTCAGATTTCGTCAGTCTTAAATACACAACGGGGCTCACAAAATCAGTCATTGTATTCATTCTAAAAATTACAGAGAAAATCACAGGCATCTACAGGAAAATGTAGTTTGTAGCGAACCGATTAGGTGCATAAAATTTTATAGCACACCGAATTGAATTTAAATATTTGTTGATCAAATGAAATTTCCTTATTTTCCAAAAATAATTGTAATTTTCAAGAGTTTAAAATTTTGTGCTTCCAGGAAATGTAGCTGATATCAATTTCTATCGATTTTCGTATTTAAATATTAGGATAGAAAAAAAAGTTTCTTGTTAAAAATGCGAAATTTATGTATTTCCGCGTATTTTTGTGAATATTTTGTGAGAACATAAAATTCTTGTTTTCCAAAAACTGTAGCTAGTATCAATTGTGATCGATTGGTGTACAAAAATATGTAAGTCATCGCATCGAATTCAAAATTATATGCTAATTAAGTAAAACTTCTGTATTTTTATGAAGATTTCATAATTTTTTTGAAAATATTTATTCTTTCAGAAACTGTAATTGGTATCAATTGCAATAATAGACGTGTAATGTAGCTTTAGTAAACATAATATGCGGAAAATTGAAACAATTTCTTCGGACTACGGATAATCGAGTCTACGGATAATCGAATAAGGCCTATACTGCTATTGAGAACAACTATCAATCTTTTTAGGTATTTTTTCACAGATCCTATTTTAGACGGGCTGTTTATTCTAGTTAATTCTTCTACTAGAACCTTGAATCTATCGCAAAAAGCAGACCAGTAATTTTGCTTGTTAACATGTAAAGTGTGTGCAAAAAAATCTCTATGAACCATAAATATGGACTTGCAATCTTGCAAAACCGGGACTCGATAGGATTACCTAGATTAAGCAAATATTATATTTGAGCACACGAAACTTATAGGTTTTATTTCCGAATTCATGGATTTTTTAGCAATATAAAAGATATATTTCAATGAATTAATCTACTAAACTAACCCGAATTTTATCTACTAAAGGACTGTTCACTAATCGAAAGGAAATCTCTTAGTACTGATAACTGTTATCTCCTAATTTACGTAAATTTTGTTAAATGTAACATTGATGACCCCACCAAAATATCTAGAAACTATATGGGTGAGGTGAGATGGGTGAGTTCATTAATTTTAGCACCTCACTTGCTTCCGATAAATCAAAGAGAACACATCACACTTCTTCTGTGCCGAAGAGACTTTCTTTTAGATTTCTCTGTTTTTAAATTACTATTTATCCGACTCCTGTGACTCATTTACAAAATTTTTGTCAGCGGCAGTGTTAGTTACTGTTTAGTTCCTTCTGGCAGTCAATTCAAACATGTTGATACTAATCTGTTCAGCAATTGGTTCGTTTTCATTATCAAGATTGGAAGAGATGCATGACTTCTTGAAGAAAGCTGTAATGCTTTTCGAGTACAGGTTTGTTTTTCCAAAATTTGGGGAACAATTTCAGTTAATACTACGTTTACATTAGTGTATAGAAAAGATAAAAGAGATGCTCTTGGGGTGACTTAGATTAGCTGATTCCTTTTTCCTCCTCCGTGATTTCTGATCATCTCTCTCATTTTATTCCAAAATGAACAAAAAAATGGATAAAGAAACAACGTTTTAATACGGAACGGATTTCTCGCATGAATATAAAATTAAGTGCCAATGAAAATGACATTGCGTTAAAATGACACGAAAACAAAAACTGTCGTCTCCGAGTACAGAGTGTAGAGTACAGAAATTCAAATTGGATTCAATTCAAAAATTTAAAATATGTTGCCAACATCGAGTATTACATCAAAGTTTTGCTAAACGGGACAATCACTTTTGGAGAGTTTTAGTGCTAAGTCGTCCATAAAACTTCTACTTTTTTTTAAATCGTTTAGTTCAATGCTTTAGCTAATCGAATTAGACTTCTTTTATCTATTTCTATCTATTTCAAACAATAAAAATAATAAAAAGTGTTTTAATGGTTGTCCAGCCGATCTCGCGTGAGCTCTTAGCCATTGCACGTGGATATCTATTTACGAGGCAGGGAAATATTTTTTCCTCACCAATTGCGTATAGAGGGTTATTGATGTGTATCTCGCCATTGAACCTACATCTGCTGATTTCTTCCTTGCTTGTTGCCCTTACGAGTCTGAATTCCCTCAGTGATTGTGCTGGTTGTAGATTTTGAGATACTTGACGCAGCTTTTGTCGTTGTCAATATTACCTCACCAGTAGAGTGGCTCGCGGTTGTTTGTGAAAACTTCAAAATGATTTAAATTAGCGGGCCCAGCACTTTTTGAGGTCATGTTGTGGTCCCGAATGTCTGTGCAAAATTTGGTAGCGATTGGTTGCTTCCTGGGTTTGCGCATTGCGTTCAAAGTTTGCATGGGATTTTATATGGGGAAATCAATTATTTCGCATTTACGTTAATAAAGATCGCTATTTCACTGAATATGAAAAACCAGCTTTACAAAACTATAGTTTAAACATTGGTCAACAACTTAGTCGAAGACCGTAACCAGCTACGAGTTTTCAAAAAAAATAGTTATAACGATTTTAAAACTTATGGTAAAATCCAAATGCAGAAATTGATTACTTTTTCCAACACTGCTGCTGCACCACCGACATCGACATTAAAAACGTAAATAAATGAGAATATATTCAACGCAGACACTTGGTATCTTTAAATGAAATGTTCAGAATGAATTGCTGAATAACATAGACGTATTCAGAAAATGAAAAGAAAAGAGGGGGGGGGGGCTTGTGTACTCTCCAGTTCCTTTTTAGATTGTTTTGTATAAGACAAAGAATCATTACGTCCTTGTAAATGACAACGACTGAACTTTCTTAATATTTTGATAGACCCAAATATGAATCATACTACAATCTTTGTTGTGGGAAATAACATTTACAATATTTAGGATTTACACCTAGAAATTTATGTGTTGTTTTTGCTTAAGGCAAAAACTAACTCAGGTCTGGAAATCGCGTTGGGTTCTAATCTGAAGTAGATTTCTGGTTCGCCAACATCACCTCTGTTTTGCGTAAGCGAATTAGGCTTTTCATCAAAAAACGCTTGCTTGAAGTAACTATCCTGGTCTCATTCTTAGATTCTCAAACGAAAACGTCAATAGAATCAATTCCGAGACTTCAAGGAATCTAAGGATATGCATTTTTTTAAATTCTGTCTCTGAAGGCTAAGGAATGGGGTTTTAAATATGTAAAACTTTGTAATCCGTTGTACCATTTTAAATGAGATAACTGTAGAGCCCTCAAATAGTAGCACTCAAACACATAAGCCTAATTTTTGATTCGGTGGTACAAACCTGCGTTGAAGGTGTGCTCCTTATGTTATACTAAGCTATCTAAACTGGGAACTGGGGAATACACAAGCCACACCCCCTCTTCTTTTTATTTTCTGACTACGTCTATGTTATTCAGCAATTCATTCGGAACATTTCATTCAAAGGTACCAAGTCTCTTGGATGACTATATTTTCATTTATTTAAGTTCAAAGTATCGGTGTCTTGGTGTACTGACAGTGTTGAAAGAAATAATGAATTTCTGCGTTTGGATTGCACCATAAATTTTAAAATCGTTATAACTATTTTTTTTGAAAACTCGTAGATAGTTACCGTCTTCGACAAAGTTGTTAACCAAGGTTTGAACTATAGTTTTATAAAACTGGTTTTTTTTTATGAAATTGCGATCTATATTAACGTAAATGCAAAATAATTGATTTCCCCATATAAAATCCCATGCAAACTTTGAACGCAATGCGCAAACCCGGGAAGCAACCGGCCGCTCCCAAACTTTGCACAGGCATTTGGGACCACAAAGGACCTCAAAAAGTGCTGTGCTGAAAAATGTCATATTCGAGCCACTCTACTGAGCAGGTGCCACAAATTTGGTGTTCAGTTGTTTCTGATCAGAGTAAATCGTAATATGCCGTTTTTTCACAGAACTGGAACGTACTAGTTTGTACTTGATATGTGCAAAAAATACTATGTGTAATTGTACTATCGCAATTGTTGTAATTGTTTTGTACTGAATTTCTCCTAAATGTGACATGTATCTGCAAGTAAGCAGTATCGGATCTTGTAACCGAACATTGATTTTCTCACTGTCCGTATGAAGCTCTTAATTATAGTTTTGTCACACACAACCATGTGTTTTAAATTATTCAAAATGAATGGTTTCGCCTGAGCCAATTTGTTGAACGCTTTGAGCGCTGAATAGCTGACATGGTAGAACTCGATAATAGCGACTATCATAAGTCTAACCTCTATTTGCACCTTCAGAAAATGTTCCTCATCACGAATACTCGGTCCTATGCGAGTCATCAATAATCACAGTATTTGACCGGAGCACCACTTCTTGTTTCTGCGACTCACACATCTCGATAGATCACTAGGGCAAGAAGTATAGCAGCAGCTTTCTTTGTTGTTCAAACAAGGCACACAATATATAAGTAACTATATTTGTCGTTCGCTTCACACTGACTCGGACAGAACCATAAACAACACTGAGTTTTTGATGGTTGGAAACAACAATCTATTTTAACTTTTTCTCAATAATTTGTTCAAATCAAACGTACTACAAATTTTTTTAAAGACGCTGATAATCGTATTTTTTTTCAAATTATTTTGAAAATATTTGGGGGGGGGGCTTTAGCCACTTAGCCCCCCTCTAGCTACGTGCCTGGTTAGAGCCTCTCCAGAGGTGGCAACCCTAGCAGTAGCCCCCGAAAATTTTAAATTTGTTGAGATATTTTAAATTAGTTTCAATTTTATATTAGCGAACAAGTGATGGAAACAATGCATTTATGCAACTGTTTGACTTTTGTATTTTGACATTATAGTAGCATACTTACAAAAAATCTTGAAAGCGCAATTTGGAAAGCTCGGAAACTGGAGTTTTGCCCAACATTTACATTTGAAATCGAAACAGGAGCTCGAAACGTACTGTGTTCATTAATAAGTTACATTTATAACTTTTCCTATAAAACTACGAGCCTTCGTACAATCCACACGTACCTTTCTCCAAAAGCTGCTAGCTGTGATAAAATCGAAGTAACGATTGCATGATTGAAATTGTTAAACCGTGGACCCAAACACAGCAAGATATGCAGAATTCCAATTCATATTTTATTCGTCATTCAATGTGCTGAGTACAATATATACACGCGTGAAAAAATGATGGTAATTACACACGCGCCGCTGAAATATGCATAAAACTTGAATCAGTAATAAATTGACCACAGTTCAATTAACTACCACATTAAATCGACAGCCAAAAACTGCATATCAACAGCTGTAACCGAGGGGAAAAATCAAATTCCCATTAATTGACTAACAGGCTGGGAACAGGCAGCACGGCGAATCATCATAGCAAGCCATGCGCGAGTATGTGTATGTGTGCGTGATCGAAAATCTATCGAAAATTCATTATCGACAGCGCGAAATGTTGGCACACCCGGTTTCTGCCGGTCGAGGCCTACATGGATCGCTCGTTCGTTGGCTACCTATTATTTAGGGCAGACCCTGGCAAGTGGGATTTACCGCACGCTATAGGGCTTTCAAATAGAATAATTGCATCGCGAACGTGGTGCGAGAGTAAACATTAATATATTTACTTACGTTTTATGGGTTACCCTGAATCGTGCCAAGCGGCGTGCAGTTTCCCGATGTGGCGGAGCGGTGTGCGGTGGAATAAGAACCGCTCTGTCGTCCACTTTTTCCGGTATTGATTCGAGTCGGTCGGTTAGTTCTGGCTGCTGTTTGCTTAATTTAAAAAAGAAACCTATTTCGATCAATCATTGTTACTTGGTTAATTGGGAAAGTGGTTCGTGACCCTGAAAGACCTTACATGTTTAGCCAGTAAAGCTATAGAGATAGAATAGTAAAACATAATCGCTGTCAATTCGAAAACTTCTAGATTATACAAACATTATTTCTAGCTGTTCGCGGGTATGACCTTTTGAAACTTGAAAAATTGCCCCACCAAAGTAGAATCTCGAACGAAAAATAAGAGGAAGAGCGGGGAAAATTGATTTTTCTTTAACCCCCAACCGACAAACAACAATGAAAGCCGAATCTAATAAATCATTCCACAGAAATGAAATTGACTTTATTTGCCGCTCAATGCCCGTCAACATTTGCCACCTACGCGAACGCCGCATTCCATTGACTCCGTTCCGTACTCACGCCTACTGCGATAAGTACCCTGCCTGAGCCACCACCTCCTCTTTGTTTGCGAAACCATGATTTGATGCTATTTAAATGTCAATGTGGATTCTGATGGTTCAGCCGTGGTCTCTCTGGGTCCCGATGTTGATACCGTCATCAACTTTTGGGCCTACCCACTTCCAATGATAAACCTACGCACCACGTACAGGAAAATGTGCTCGGGCTCAGCTCATGAGGATTCATTAGTTGTAGGCGTCATGCGTTCCTTTGCATCAATTACCTATCCATACTCGATAGGCAGTAGGCTATGAGTCCCCATGTGTCCCACGATTGCTATGATCAGTTGTTATATTCACTCATGATTAAATTATGGCCGTATTTCGCCCAGGCATGTGTCACGGGAAGCAGATGTGGCATGCTGCGATTTGTCGTTCACACGTTAACTGATGCCTAGGTGCTGGATACATGTCAAGCTGATTTTCGGAAAGTGTGGATATGACATTCTGAACATCAAACTTATTCGAGTTGGTGGATGAAACATTCGCTTTGGGCGGAATGGATTAAATGATTGGATATGCTCTAAATAAAGGATAAATTGACGAACAATTCATTGGTGAAACGCAGTTGCGAATTCATTTTTTTCAAACGATATTAGCATCGAAAGGATGATTAAAAGAGCGAAATTTTATTTTTCATCGATTACCATTCTTCACTGTGCTTTTAATTTTTTGAAACATGGATTCAAGCTTGTTATATTCCAGCGAAAATCAATTTTTTGACCCGTCATCGTTACTATCACAAATGTGCTACATGCCATGCCACTTTTGGATCCTTTTTGGACTACCAACTAATTGAGGAAAAACGACCAACTGGAAACGACGGGCTATTGATTTCCATCCTCGTACGGGGTTCATCATCCCTAACAAGTGCAAAACCCTGCACCGTTTCGCTCCTATTAGCAAATCGTGACGTGCGTGTCGTGCGATTATTCGTCGCATGGTCAGGAGTCATGTATCCCGGGGTTTTCCCGCAAGCCTGTGCACCACCTTTCCGTGATTGCTGTCGGTGTTAGAAACGGTAGGGGTGGGGGGACGGGCAACCGAATCGATTTACACAGAAAGCATCTATGCTGCTGGCTGGTGGACAAAAACGATTGATGAATATGTAGAACAAGAGCGACATCACCATTATCTGTCAGGTGGAGTGGATTTAGTCGCATTTCCATCAGCATGTACCGGCCGTAGTAGTAGGCTTTGCTAACGCGATAGGTGCAGAGGGCGGATAGCAAGACTATTGATTCAAGTGCTGCCACTTCACTGTACCATGATCGGCATCGTTTCGTCGGTTCCGAACGAATATTCGATGAGAGGCCTACTGTGCGGGGACTCTACACCCGTAATCGATAATCACGTGTGACGCCTTCGCTTCGAATGGCATGGCTGGTCGGAAACTTATCAACATTTGAAATTGCTATTCTGTGATCCTATGAACAGTGGAGAACAAAACAGCTACATGTTCAAAAACTTTCGAATGATCCTGCCGGATAAGTTCAACGACGAATCGACGATGACGATGACGAAAAGGATATATGCTGGGGCGGAAGTAGCAAAAAATAGCGGCAAAAATGAGGGGGAACAATCCACCAGAGAGCTTTTGCCATTAACATCACGCCAACCAGAGAGAGAGAGAGGTAGTGAGAAAGAGACGGAAGGAGTTTCGTTCCATTTTGCACTGTTGCACATTGCATATGTAGTCCTATTGTATAGCTGTGTAGTAGGCTGTGAGTAGCGACCGGTTGTAGGCAAGGACGATGTTCAGACACTGCCTGCTGATATGCACTGCATCCATTATAGTAAAAGCGCATCATGGCTTGCTGGGTTTTTTGCGCTCAGTACCGATCACCACCGATGGTTACGACGACGACGACGACGACGACGATGGTGATGCTGAAGGTATTTATGTATGATGTTCGATACCAGAGTTATAGGTATCTACATAACACCATCAGACGTGGTGGGTGGGAAACATGTACGTACATACAGTAGTTGGATGAATGGAAACCAAACAGGACCCGGAGAAGCTTGTTGATTGCGATCCAAATGATGAAAATCGATTTCTTGTTTGGGGCGATGAAGGGTTATTTCCAAATTGTTTGAAGCTGGTGGAGTGTGATTTCGGGACCATTTCATCGGGAGCATCGAGTCCGGATTCATCATATTAGATTAATGTAGTTGAGTGGGTTCACCCCAGAATCGCGATGAAAGTGGTGTACATAATTATAGGAAATGAATGACAGTGCTTTGAAACCAACAGTGGATTTGCCGTTAACAATTTGTTAGGATCATTCATATCGTATATCAAAAAAATGAACAACTGATTTTTTTTTCATTTTGTTCTACCAATCGTCCAGAAGTTTGCATAATCCAATTTACTTTGATTATTCTTTGGGTGCATAGGAAGCAGTCTCTTTACAATAACTCAAAATTTTTATATGAATTCCTATCCGGCGCTTTTTATCTGCTCACATCTTTTCACCAAATTCAAAAATTCCAAACCCTAAAACCGTTGGGCATCATTTAAAACGGTTATAGTCTCTATTAAAGATACTATTTTTTGAATATCCCAACGCTTATTATTTCAAAAATGATGAATTGATAAGGAATTTCTTGGCATATTTCGACAATTTTTCGAACAAGCTCTGAATGTTAAATTTGTACAAAACATTTCTTCCCAAGGAATTGATAGAAATCGGCCTTGGCGTGAATTTTGTCATTCGCCGTTATCCCTCGATAGACAACATACTGCCTAATTATACGAATCTTGATAATTGCGATTGTATTCGAAGTGAGGTAAGAGAACAACAGATATCCAAGCTGGTAGCTAAAATCCTGGACCACTTCAAAAGGGACTGTGGTATTGATAATGGGACGAATGTGCTATTTTCTGTACAATCAAGATTACTTCTTGTAACAAATGGCAAAAACGACATAAATGGTAGTTCAATATACTCCCTCCATGTTTGCAACATCCTGTCCAAATGTTTAATCGACCAGTATGCGACTCTCAAACTATGCTGTCTTTTGGACAGTTTATTTTTACATTAGTATTGATGCTGTTCTACTTTCTAGGTCTTTTACGACAATAAAATGCAGATATCTTCAACCGAAGTAGGGTAATGAGTCTGTTTTCGCCATTTTTCTATTATCACTACTAATTTGAAGCAATTGCAGCGTCTGCCATCTTTGTTCAACGCATTGAGTCAAATGGTAGTCCATTCGATTCGAGTTTTCGTTGCGCTCAAACACGAACATTTCACTGTTTTCATGGCATTTGTGTTATTCTCTTGGATCTTGAAAACGAAGCAAAACTGTTGGTGCCAATTTGTATGCATTCCATCGATTGTAGGCCGAGTAATTTATGAATTAGTGAGATACCCTCCCTATTGTGGTGAAAATAATAATTTTACCCTATAAGTATTTACGTTCTGTGAATCATGTAGTATATGTTATCCAGTACCACACCATCCTGTAAATTGCTTGCTATAATATTTTTAAGAACAGAAAGTTATCGTTCGTCGCACCATCCTGCAAGTATTTTTCATCAGTCATTCCAACAGAAACGTGAACTATGTTTGTTGATAAGGTATACATAATTTAGTGTCACGAGAATTTTGAGAGGACGATAAAAGTAATTTTTATCGAATGAAAAGTTTCTGCTTACAAAACCAATCAGGATTGTTTAGATCTGGAATGTATTATTTGATATTATCTTTCTTTTATTATTTCTTTGCTACGCACAATCGACATCCCTACTCTTTCGCATAATCAATCTCTTGAAATAAAAGTTTCAAGAATGTTTTCGCCGTTTGTCTCTTGGATCTCGCGTGAAATCAAACACTTTTAGGTTATTGCCTTTCTCACATGGGTCATTCTTTAACCCCTTCATGCCCATGTAGTTTGTAAACAATAGCGTTTCAAATAAGTTTAATTTTGACAAGATCTCTTCATAAAAACAAGTAAGGCTAATAACTTGGACTATCGCATTTTATGTGAGCACTGCCAGTTTTAAGCAGTGTCCGTAGAACTGAAGTTGTTGCAATTAGTGTGATTGGATTCCGCTGGACAGTGCTGCCAGGGACAATTTCGATGAACGGTGAAAAATAATATTTTGGTATATCTTCGTTGTCTTGTATTAATGTTCAATAACTGAACTATCGTTAATTTTCTAGAAGAATTCTAGTGGAATCGGGAAGCAATAGTGACTGGTTAAAATGGCACATCGCGGGATTACATAAAAATATTGCTTTTCTTAGAAAGTGTAAAAAATTTCAATTGACCCAACTTGTCATAAAGTCAAGTTGAAGATATCCGTGCCTTTAAGTGTAGTGAAAAAGATGGAAACCGATTTCTTAAATCCCTTAAATTGACCGACCCAACTCGACAGTACACATTTTAAATGACTTTGTGGTAAATCGTTCATCTCAGGGCTTTACCGAAGAACAATCGACATTGTTAACCCATTCATGCCCATGTTGTTTGTGGACAACAACGTTTTTAAACAGCTATAACTTTTCATTGAGGCTAGATTTTCTCACAAAAACGAGTAAGACTAATAAATGTGACTGTTGTCTACCATTTGAGCAATAACAGTTACCAGGATCAGCTCTAGAACTGAAGTTATTGCAATTAGTCTGATTGGATTCCGATCGAGCAGTGCTGCTAGGAACAGTTTACGTTGATGATGGAAAATGAATTTTTCATATATCTTCGGTACGGTGCAATATTATTGAAAACTGATAAAGCTTATCAATTTAGGCTGTCTTTGGCTATGTTTTTCACGTAATTGGACTATTGTAAATATTCTAGAAGAATTGTATTGAGCTTAGAAGGTGAAAATTGAGCAGCTTCTAGCACTGCAAGGGAAGCACCTATCTTTACCAAAAAAGGCTTTTCGTGTTTCTTGATCCCACCGTTTTAAAGGAAAAATAGTTTTAAAACCCTACATGCACCAGAAAAAAGTTGGGCATGAAAGGGTTAAATCAGGGACCTAACTATGCGATAGCATCAAGACCAAATTTTGAACAAGTAATCATTGACCTAGAGACAGGTATCAATAAATTTCAATAATTAATGACGCTAGATCTACGACAGCGGAAATAATTAAAGAAAATACTCCACAAAAATGTCAAACAAAAGAAATAACAATTATAAAAGAATTGAGGGAAAAGCCAGTTTTTTATTCAAAGGCTAACAAGGGAAATAAAGTTGTAATAATGGACAAAGAACAATATGACGCTGACATGACCCAAAAAATTATATCGGGCCCGTACAGGGCACAGAGAACGAACCCCCTCCCGGACATGATTGAACGTGTTGAAAAAACTCTTAAAGACTGTAAACCAGAGCTTTCACCATTCATTCAAATTCAATCCGAACGAACCACAATACACCTCAATAAAACGCTTGCCTTCACCCCAACCGAATGAATTGCCGCTATGGATACCGAAGCAACAACACGAGGAAACAGAAACAGGAACGAATATATCCACACACGCTTGCATAAGCACGTATCATTATAATGATGAACAGTTGTGAGTATCATTGAGAGAGAGGATATCAGTATTCTCTTCTCTCTTGAATAGTGGTTCCTCGTTGCTTGGTTGATTATTTAGTGAAATTGGTTCAGGAACATACAAGCTGTTGAACCATTCAGATTCATTGTGTAATGCTGAATCTGAATATAAAATTCTTCTGGCCATATTAGCGGTTTTCAGCGTCTTTCGCTACGTCAGTTAAGAACATATGGCTTGTGGAGCGGACATTAGGCACCAGGTACCGCTTATTGGATTCTTCTGAAGTTTGAGGGGAAAAATTGAACTTGTGTTCACGATGCATTATAAATTTAGGGAAATCGTGGATAATCAAACATCGATAAGCATTTATCAGTTTTTTGGATGTTGGTTCCTCAGACGATTCAGCCCAACACATATAGGTTCATTTTTTCTAACATTGTATCTCTAGCTTACGAATATTTGGAATTTTATAATCGTGAACCAAAACGAAGTGGTTATAAGCTTGGTTATAAGTTATTCGCATTTAACAAGGACAATATATGTTTCAAACTATGATGTACTACATTCTTTTCCTAAATGTTGTACAGACAGGTTAAATGTTAACAAATATAATATTAACCACAAATTCGATGAGCAAGATTTATGACTCCTGATTAAATTGGATGCCTACTAACGGAGTGTTTAAAATGTATGGCATATTGTGGAATATTTAATAATCAAAAAAATACTTCGAGCTTCGTCTAAAGTTGAGCAGGAATAGCAAAATTACACATGTCTTTTAATCTTTGGGAAGAAATTAGTATCCCGCTTTAATGCTTTAGTGATCTGAACAGATTAGTTCGCTGCAGTTATTCCGAGCTTGGCGAATAAAGTTTTATTCGGAATATCCTCCAAATGAATCTTGACAGTTGACTTTAATGCCTTTATTCTAAGTTAGCCGAGATTTTTATTGTAACCAGGCAACCAAAAATGTTTTCAAATATTGTTTAAATGGAAAAAAATCACACTATATTTTTTTCCTATTCCATCAACATTACTATCCTACCATTCAAAATTTGTCAACTAGTTAATAAAAACTTGATACAATTTAACAAATTGCATTCATTGACATTTAAATCAAACGAAATTCATAGTCATGTGAAATTAAAATTAAATCTAAAACATTTTTGATGCTCGTATATGTCAGGAGCAGAACACGTAAATTTTTACGATTTTTCTAGTTCTGTGTAATACTAAAAAAACCCCCTGAGTTGAACTTGAACAACGACTGGCTTATGAATATTTAAAAATATATTGTATTCCATAAGACAAATTGTTTTTGGTTTAATAATTGGATGTCTTCCAAAACTCGTTGAAATGTAATATGCAAAAGTATTCTGCGTATTAATAATTTTTTTCAGAATTGATAATTTACTTTTTCAAAAGTTGCAAAAGTTTTTCTGTGATCGTTTTTTCTGGTCAAGTCTACCCACGCGGGAGCCTTGACCAAGGCTTGGGGAGCTTGACCAAGAAAATTTTAAAATATCAGAACAAAAACCAATGGCATATAACATGCTGTTATCTTTTCTTCCCATATTGTTGAGGTTCTTAATACTAGTTAAAAATATAAAACGATTGTATTTCATGAGTTTTGATTTTTTTTAATGCATTGCTTTTTTGGATTAACTGTACTGATTACATTGCAGGTTCACGTGTCACAAAATCAGCCATAAAAATCATTAGTGTATCTATCTGTGGTGTCCTTGAACGATTGATTGAAATAAAATTCTCTTCTTTTTGGAAACGGGAACGATTTTTCCAAAAAAACACCATTTTCACCTGAAAAAAATTATTAACAAATCCATAACATTAATATGAAAATTTTGACGAAAAAATGGAATCGTTCAAGGACACGGCAGTTAAATTACGAACAAGCAAAAATTAAGTTTTGAAATCCGTTGCAAACTCTTTCGGCACTCGTAGTCACCGCAAATATCGTGATAATCGCGTTTAAAGTTTCAAATATAAGCGTAAGGGAGCAAGATGAAAAACGAAATGAAGAAGATGAAAAATTAGCTGATGGGATCGAAACAAATATAAAAATATAAAAAAAATTAAGTACCAAATGGAACACGTTATTAATAATTGTTGAATTTCGTGCTTGGTAAAGTCTCCCCATATTCCCTTAACCCTATTTGTATTTTCACAATTCGACAGATTCAATAGGTTGAAGACAAAACTAAAAAATATTGCATATGAAAAGCGCACAGAACATGTAGGTACCTATCTCAAATAAAAATAATAAAAGACAACAAACACATTCTCGTTATGAGCGCTGTTCTCCGGGGCAGCTGGGCGGCATCATTTTTCGTACCTACATTCGCACCCAGCAAGCAAAGAGAATCTGGGTGCCTATGTACAGCTTGCTATGAAGAACGAATGATGCATAGCAGTTGATATCTCTTCGAATGGGAGAGAGAATGAGCAAAGGGTACTATTACGCTATGCTCATATACCTACACTATAGAACAGCAATGATTCACCAGCCTCGGTGGTGGTGAACCAAAGCCGTCAACTCCGCAGCTCAGTGGTGAATGGTTCAATAGGGTGTATGTTCGTGAAGCTAAGAACGAATGAAGAGTGTTCGTTCTTTTTCAGCTGATTCGTTTTCCAAGCTCTGCTGTAAACCCCTCTTGGGTGAGAATCTCATTCGTTTCAAAGTTTCGAATCCCATCTTACCCCGAATGAAAGGACTCCCAAAAATTCACAAACCCGGAAATGAAATCAGGGAAATTATTTCATCAATAGCTGCCCCAACCCAAAAAATTGCAAAATGGCTAGTACAAGAATTTCCAAATATGCCAAAAAAGTTTTTCAGCCGGTCCATCACCAATACACAAGAATTCACTCTCAAACTTCAAAACTCAGGTGAAATCAAAGACGATGAGATTATGGTCTCCTTTGATGTAACCGCACTATTCCCAAGAGTCCCTGTAAAAGATTCAATTAACCTACTAGCGGATTGGTTATTACAACAAAATAGCAACAGTCTATGGAAAAGCAAAGTAAGATCTTATATCCAACTTACTCGCCTTTGCTTGGAAGAAAATTATTTCACATTCCGAGGTGTCGTCTATAAAGAAACCAAGGGTGCTCCGATGGGTAACCCACTCTCTCCATTTCTTTGTGAACTTTTTATGGCAAACTTAGAAGAATGTTTAAAAGAAAAAGGTGAGTTACCAGAACGCTGGTGGCGATACGTTGACGTATTATCATTATCAAACGTAAAAAAATATCCCGGATGTTGGAAACCATTAACAACATCCATAAAAATATCAATTTTACACATGAAGAAGAGAAAGGTAGCAAATTGACTTTCTTGGATGTGCTTGTAAAAAGTTTTTGACTTTCGAAATATGTAGGAAACCTACAAATACCGAAAGAATTATACCAAATCTCGATAAACATATTATTACGGCCTGAAATCCAACTGTCAAAACTCTCTTTGAAAGAAAATTTCGGACAAACCGTAACTGGTTGAACACAGTTCACAGCAATTAATGAAAGAGAAAACATTTCTCTTTCGTTTACTACCAACATCTGTGATTGGCGAATAACGGTTTGTCCGGAATTTCCTTTCAAAGAGAATTTTGACAGTTGGCTTTTAGGCCGTAATCATATGTTTGTCGAGAAATACTTCAAACCATTCTTATCAGCATAAAATGGCCGCTTTTCATCACATGGTCCATAGAATGCTCACTTTAAACTAAAAAGCAAAAACTAAAGAAACTGAATTCATTTTCGAAACAGGTAAGCTCAACAGGTATCCAGAGCAAACCATCCAATCAATAATCAATAAAAAATCTAGAATGCTTCATAAGCAAAACCTCACAACCTTAACTCCAACAACTGAAAATTTAAAAAGGATAGCAGTAGATTTCAACTAGAATACGGCTTATCCACCTAGGAAAAAATTAAAAAAGTTTGGTGTAGATCTAGTTTTCAGTAGTAAAAATTACCAGCTAAAATCAATACTAGGATCCACAAAGGATCCGATAGAAACACTGAGCAAATCGGGGATATACAAAATATCATGTACACATTGTGATAAAGTTTATATTGGACAAACCAGGAGAACATTAGAAATTCGATTCAAAGAGCATATTGCGGAAATAGCAAAAGCTTATAGAGAATTTGATAAAGATTTACCATTCCACTTCAAATTCAAGGTAGCGGATCACGCTTTTTCAGAAAAACATAACTTAACTATAGAAGATATTAAAATTCAACGTCAAGTCTCTAATCCTTGGAAATTAGACGTAGCTCAAAGCCTGGAAATTTTCAAACATTCGTCTCCTTCCTTATTAAATCGAGACCAAGGTAACGGATATTCATGGCTCTTCGAAATTTTACCGACATACAAAAAACGGTCAGCTTCATGTATCTAGGTATGATAACTCTCCGAGCTCTCGATCGAAGCAGTTCGTTTTCTGGTGCTGTGCATAAAGTGAACAAGAATAAATTGTCAGTGAAGGTCAACCATTGTTCGAGGCAGTCTTTGTTCGCCGGTGCCCAGGCTGGTGAAGTGAATACCAGAATAGCCGGAATCGCCGCTATATAAGCTAAGTATTTTTTTTTCTTTCATTTCCCTTTCCCCGATCGGTCTCTACTTCTGCCCTTTCCCCTGAATATAAGTTTCATCTCTCGTTTACACCACGTGTTATCCTCGTGCCTAAATGGCCGAGGGCGAAGTAACATTGGATGGGAATAATATTCCCATGGATATACCGGATAAACCCGAAATTACTCCCTCCCCTGATTCCCCCAGTCCTCCCCGTATTAAAACATACCCAGCCAGTTCGACTGGACCCTGGGTGGTGTATTTCCGGCCCAACACGAAATCGCCCAATATTCTAGAAATATCACGGGAGCTGACTGCCAACTACCCGTCTGTGGCTCAGATAACACGTGTTCGAGCTAATAAGATACGCGTTATAGTAAATGACCTCGACCAGGCAAACCAGATTGCTCGCAGCGAGCGTTTTACGAAGCAATTCAAAGTGTATGTGCCTTGTAGAGTTGTGGAGATCGATGGGGTCGTCGCCGAACCGGGTCTAAAGTGCGAAGACCTGTTGAAGTACGGGGTTGGCTGCTTTAAGGACCCTTCACTTCAAAAGGTGAAAATTCTGGAATGCAAGCAATTGTATTCCGCAAAAACTGAAGATGATAAGACAACTTATTCTCCGTCAGACTCGATTCGGGTGACTTTCTCCGGATCTGCTCTTCCCAACTATGTCCTCCTGGATAAGGTTCGCCTACCTGTTCGCCTATTTGTACCGCGGGTAATGAACTGCAGCAATTGCAAGCAACTGGGCCACACAGCCACTTATTGTGGCAATAAAAAACGGTGCGGCAAATGCGAGGGAGAGCATGAGGATGACGCTTGCGGTGGAGAAACTGAGAAGTGTATTTACTGCGGGGGCCCTCCGCATGCTCTTAAGTCATGCCCGGCGTACAAGCAGCGCGGGGATAAAATTAAGCGCTCCCTTAAGGATCGCTCGAGGCACTCTTATGCAGAAATGCTAAAGAATGCTTCGCCATCTGTCCCTTCCGAAAATTCCTTTGCTCTTTTGGCTGGCGTTGAGCAAGAATCTGACGACCCACAAGAGGGAACATCATTGGTTAACCCAGGGGAATCCAGGAAGAGGAGAAATCTAGCCTCCCCTACATTGCCTCGTAAGGGTGCCAAGGTGTCGTCCACTCAGAGTGCGCCAACCGCAATCAATAAATCCAACGGAAGTGATGCACAAAAGCCGAAGCAATTTGCTCCAGGACTTGGAAATATTAATTCTAACAAGGAGTACCCACCACTTCCAGGGACACCAAAAACCCCAAGTGTCCCCTTTTTTCAAACAGATACTCAGTCCAGTAGCGGACTAATGAAATTTTCTGACATAGTGGACTTAATTTTCACAGCTTTCAATGTTACTGATCCTCTTAAAAGCCTTCTGATACGTTTTCTCCCTATAGTGCAAACATTTTTGAAGCAGTTGACTACTAAATGGCCCCTCCTTGCAGCGATCGTATCCTTCGATGGCTAAGTCATCGAACGAGGTCACCGATTCGATCACTGTTCTACAGTGGAACAGCAGAAGTATCCTCCCGAAAATCGATTCCTTTAAATTTTTACTGAATAGTTTAAAATGTGATGCTTTCGCATTATGTGAAACTTGGTTAACTTCCGATATAAATCTCAACTTCCACGACTTTAATATAATTCGTCTGGATCGAGAAAACCCCTATGGAGGAGTACTTTTGGGGATCAAAAAGTGCTATTCTTTCAACCGAATTAACCTCCCTTCGACACCAGGCATTGAAATTGTCGCTTGTCAAGTTTTAATCAAAGGTAAAGACCTTTGCATTGCTTCCATCTACATTCCTCCTAGAGCCTCGGTAGGGCACCGAACGCTTTGTAATATCACGGAATCCTTACCGGCACCGCGGCTAGTTCTGGGAGACTTTAACTCGCACGGTACGGTATGGGGCTGTCTTCATGATGATAATAGATCAACATTAATCCAAGATCTTTGCGACAATTTCAACATGACCATCTTAAACACGGGAGAAATGACGCGGATTCCTATACCACCAGCACGCGCAAGCGCGTTGGATTTATCTCTATGCTCGACTTCGCTACAGTTAGATTGCATGTGGAAGGTGATCCCTGATCCCCACGGTAGCGACCATTTGCCTATCGTGATTTCAATTGCTAACGGTTCAAGACCATCGGAAACAATCAATGTATCGTATGACCTCACACGGAACATTGATTGGAAGAGTTACGCGACTGCGATATCCGTTAAAATCGAATCCACTCAAGAACTTCCTCCGGAGGAAGAGTACAGGTTTTTGGCTGGCTTGATTCTCGACAGTGCGAATCAAGCTCAGACTAAACCAGTACCCAGCGCGAATACCCATGGACGGTCTCCCACCCTGTGGTGGGATAAAGAGTGCTCAGAGCTGTACGCGGAAAAGTCCACTGCATATAAGGCCTTCCGGGAAGACGGGTTACCCGCTAGCTATCTACAGTACGCGTCGTTAGAAAGGCGAATGAAGAGTCTAATGAAAGCCAAAAAACGTAGTTATTGGCGCCGGTTCGTCGACGGGTTAACGAGAGAAACAGCGATGAGCACTCTTTGGGGTACGGCTCGACGTATGCGTAACCGTAATAGTACCAACGAGAATGTGGAATATTCAAACCGTTGGATATTCGCTTTCGCCAAGAAGATCTGTCCGGACTCTGTCCCGGTACAGAAAACGTACCGCGCCGCGTCTCCTCACGATACCGCGAACGAAACACCGTTTTCGATGGTGGAGTTCTCACTTGCTCTCTTATCATGCAACAATAACGCCCCAGGGTTAGACAGAATCAAATTCAACTTGCTGAAGAATCTACCTGACACTGCAAAAAGGCGCTTGTTGAATTTATTTAACAAGTTTCTTGAGGGTAATATTGTCCCTCATGACTGGAGGCAAGTGAAGGTCATCGCCATCCAAAAACCAGGAAAACCAGCCTCCGACCACAACTCATATCGGCCGATTGCAATGCTGTCCTGTATTCGGAAGTTGTTCGAGAAAATGATCTTGTTTCGCCTCGACAATTGGGTTGAAGCAAATGGCTTACTGTCAGATACACAATTTGGCTTCCGCAAAGGCAAAGGGACGAACGATTGCCTTGCGTTGCTTTCTACAGAAATCCAAATGGCCTATGCTAACAAAGAGCAAATGGCATCAGTCTTCTTGGATATTAAGGGGGCTTTTGACTCAGTTTCTATCAACATTCTGTCAGAGAAGCTGCACCAGCATGGTCTATCGCCAATTTTAAATAACTTTTTGCTAAACCTGTTGTCTGAAAAACACATGCACTTTTCGCATGGCGATTTAACAACATCGCGATTTAGCTACATGGGTCTTCCCCAGGGCTCATGTCTAAGTCCCCTGCTCTACAATTTCTACGTGAATGACATTGACGATTGTCTTGCCAATTCATGCACGCTAAGGCAACTTGCAGACGACGGGGTGGTCTCTGTTACAGGGCCCAAAGCTGCCGACTTGCAAGGACCATTACAAAATACCTTGGACAATTTGTCTGCTTGGGCTCTTCAGCTGGGTATTGAGTTCTCCACGGAGAAAACTGAGTTGGTTGTTTTTTCTAGGAAGCGTGAGCCGGCGCAACTCCAGCTTCTATTAATGGGTGTAACGATCAACCAGGTTTTCACATTTAAATATCTCGGGGTCTGGTTCGACTCTAAAGGTACCTGGGGATGTCACATTAGGTATCTGAAACAGAAATGCCAACAAAGGATCAATTTTCTCCGAACAATAACTGGAACATGGTGGGGTGCTCACCCAGGAGACCTGATCAGGTTATACCAAACAACGATATTGTCGGTGATGGAGTACGGGTGTTTCTGTTTCCGCTCCGCTGCGAACATACACTTCATCAAACTGGAGAGAATCCAGTATCGTTGCTTGCGCATTGCCTTGGGTTGCATGCACTCGACCCATACGATGAGTCTCGAAGTGCTGGCGGGCGTTCTTCCGCTAAAAAATCGATTTTGGGAACTCTCATATCGATTGCTCATCCGATGCGACATTCTGAACCCGTTGGTGATTGAAAACTTCGAGAGGCTCGTCGAGCTTAATTCTCAAACCCGATTTATGGCCTTGTACTTCGACTACATGGCACAGAGCATTAATCCTTCTTCATATACTCCCAGCCGTGTTCGTTTCCTAGATACTTCTGATTCTACTGTATTCTTCGACACATCCATGAAGGAAGAGATTCGTGGAATCCCGGACCATATACGCCCACAAGTGATCCCCAATATATTTTATAATAAATTCCGAGAAGTCGACTGCGACAAAATGTTCTACACTGACGGATCAAATCTCGATGGGTCCACTGGCTTCGGTATCTTCAACAATACTATCACCGCTTCATTCAAGCTCAATGATCCCGCTTCAGTTTACGTCGCAGAGTTAGCTGCAATTCAGTACACCCTTGGGATCATCGACACTCTGCCCACAGATCACTACTTCATCGTTTCGGACAGCCTCAGCTCCATCGAGGCTCTTCGTGCGATGAAGCCCAAAAAGCAATTCCCATATTTCCTGGGGAAGATACGGGAGTCCTTGTGTACGTTATCTGAAAAATCTTATCAAATTACCTTTGTTTGGGTCCCCTCTCATTGCTCTATACCGGGCAATGAAAAGGCCGACTCATTAGCAAAGGTGGGCGCATTAAATGGTGACATATACGAAAGACCAATCTGCTTCAACGAATTTTTTAGTAGTTGTCGTCAGAGGACAGTCAACAGTTGGCAAACCTCGTGGAGCAATGGTGAACTTGGACGATGGCTACATTCCATTATCCCAAAGGTATCAACGAAGCCTTGGTTCAGGGGGATGGATGTGGGTCGGGATTTTATTCGTGTAATGTCCCGACTTATGTCCAACCACTACACCTTGGATGCGCATCTGCGGCGTATTGGGCTTGCGGAGAGTAGTCTGTGCGCTTGTGACGAGGGCTATCACGACATCGAGCACGTTGTCTGGGTATGCGCCGGGTACTTGGACGCCAGGTCTCAGTTAAAGGATTCCCTTCGGGCCCGAGGTAGACCACCCAATGTCCCAGTCCGAGATATACTGGCAAATCGTGATTTCCCCTATATGTCCCTTATTTATACTTTCATAAAAACGACAAATATCCCAATTTAGACCCTCTCTTTTTATTTCTCGTTTTAGAAGCTTTCTCTTGCCTTGTGGGACCGATCAGCTCCAGACTGCAACTATGTAACCGCCGTCGCACTTACCACTACGGAAACTGAAGCGAGAGCGACTCAAGGTCCGATGACTTTTGAAGGATTCCCCGCGGGTCCGAAGAATACCATCCGCCAATCCGACCTACTAGACTGAGGCGGTAATCTTTCGCTGATCTCCCGTTTGAGCGAAAGTTGCAAGTTTTGCTCTTCTCTCCCGGTCACCATCTACGCTTTCTCTCCCCTGTCCTTGATACAACTGCTTCTACAGCCCCCCTCTGAATATCTTGACCAAGCATAAGTCTCCGCTAAAAAAGTTCAAATTTGTATTCTGTATTCCTAGTTTTAAGATAGTTGTAATTTTACCTCTTTGTTAAAACTATTGTCCCCCATCTTGTAAATAGAATTGTATCCCTAGTCTTAAAACACCTGCGAATTTTCTCATAAATATTTGTTCCCCCTTTTGTGTACCAAACTATATTGTTAGTTTTAAGATAACTGTAAATATTTCCTAAAAATTATTACTATTGAATTCCTTGTTTTAAAATTTTTTCAAAAAAAAAAAAATCTTTCGCCTCTCTCTTGTATATAGAATCTTATTTCTAGTCTTAAGATAGCTGTAAAATTTTTCTTTTTTAAAAAAATATTTCAACATTGTAACCTCCTAGTTTTAAAATATACAAAATGTAAAAACAAAAGAATTTGGCACCGCCAAGCTAACGCATTAGTGCCTATCAAATAAACGAAATGAATAAAAAAAATGTATCTAGGTACCCACCGAGCACAGCCTACCCGGTTTCCTAGATAAAACGACTTTACAATCCCGTAATTTCCTATAGACTGATATAAACACTGAAGAAGATTACAAGTAGTAATCGAAATAGCGGTATCTGTTAAATAGTGAAGTGCAAGTGCATTAAACTATAAAAACATAGTGGAATTAAATGGAAGAAAACCTTTGAAACATTACATTCCCCATGTCGATCGGAAGATTTGTGCCTTGTCGTGATTAGTTTTTTCATCATTTTCCTGATGGGAAGGATTGAAGAAGTGGTAAGGTTAGGTATAATGAAAATATCGACACAGAACATATAGACAATACGGAAGTATTATTTACTCCCAAGAGGATAAAAGGCACTACTCGTCGAGCGGATATATCAACACCCCTGAACATCATTTGTTATTCAAATTCGACCTAAACCGACTTGAGGTTATAAACTTTCGTCGTGACTTTTTGGAAGCCATAGTTCAGTTTATAACCCTTTTTTCGCCAGAAATTCCAAATATTGTCGATACTCCAAAAATACTGCTGTATTTTCTCTGTAATCGACTTGGTTCTCAGAACTTCTTATAGCTCTCTAGAACTCTATAGCTATTCGCCACACTGACTTGGGAACAATAGCAAATCTTTCAGTTTCAGCTCCCTGTACATATGTAGGTTCATATGTTTGAAGTGTTCATATTCTCATTGAAGTAGAACTGGAATGATTCCATCTTTCCCGGAGACTTTTCCATTTGATAGAATCGGTTGTCTTCGAGCAAATGTCGGACCCTTCGTGGTCTTCTTTCGGACCAAAGACAAAAAGTGTTTGAATCTATTGCAGCTTTCTCCAATTCTGACGGACCGGTATTAGACCGTGACAGAAATTTCGAAAGTTCACCCTGATAAGCTTCGGGTGGTGGTAAACAGTTTAAATCAGGCAAATTATATTGCTGGAGTACAGAGTGTATATTCCAGCTAACAGGGTTGAGGTCTGCGGGGTAGTCTCCGATTCGAGTCTGACTTGCGAGGACCTGCTGAAACATGGCTGATTCAAAGACCCCATGCTTAAGCCAGTGAAGATACTGGAGTGCGAACGTTTGCATTCAACATCAGTCGCAGCTGACGGCAAGAAAATATACGTCAACTCAGACTCTTATCGGGTGACCTTCGCCGGTTCTGCTCTACTTAACTACCTCCTCTTTGAAAACGTTCGTCTAACTGTTCGCATTTTTGTGCCACGGATCATTAACTGCACTAATTGCAAACAATTGAGACATACAGCCTCCCGTCGAAAAGTGTTTCTACTGTGGAGGAAACCCACATGATCCCCGGCATAGCCCAACAAACACGAGACCTACAGCACAACATCACACGCGCAACGCGGTGTGTTGCCGATCCTTATCTGAGCCGTACTACGAAATCGTCTGGAGGAACCCCTACCGGCTCTAGGTAGACCGCCCGGCGTCCCAATACATGATTCATCCGTCCGAATCTGTAATTCTGGACGTTGATTCAAGATGCCGGAAACTGAAATTTTATATTCCCTACTCCCCCTGACAGTCTTGTCCACCCGCTCTCCCATGTCTCTGATACACAGATGTAGGACTTCTCCCTCTCCTTGAATATCTTCCCAAAACATAGGTGCCCCCCTATCTTCTAGTTTTAGTTGATCAATATTTAATCTCGTTAAGAAATGCCCAACAGTACCAATATTTGAAAATAGCCCTAATTAATCCCCCCCAATCTTAATAAAATTGAAATTTCTAGTTAATAAGCTTGTAAAATGTTCCGCTTAGTTAATAATTAATAACTCCAACAATCTCCCTTCTAAAAATCATAATGCATTATTATACAAAGAACACACAAAATGACCCCCCCCCCCTAATCTTACGAATATTATATTATCCCCTCTTGTATATGTATAAGTTAGCTGCTCCTTTAGTTTCATGATATAAAAACCTGTTTCCTGTGCCTTTCTCATTTATCCAAACTACGATTCCATGGCTGGGTATGTTTAATATAATGGTGAAAATGTCTATAACATATTCAGTGCGATTTACACGTACGTACAATGAATCGACAGCTTCGAATTTGAGTTGCTATGTGTCGACGCTGAAACACTTGAAATCAGCGGCGGATCCAGGAGGAGGGTTCCGGAGTTTGGACCCCATCAAAAAATTTCAACTTGTTAAGAAATTTTAAATTAGTTTCTCAACTCAAAATCATTTCAAATCAAATTTTTCACTGGTTTTTCAAACCCACTAGGAAAGTTTATTCTGGATGAACTAGAAAATTTTACAGAAAACCTATACATGTCAAAAAAAATTAAGTTGACGATGTTCAGAGTAATTGCATAACCTTTCTATAGGAGAAAGGCAAAAATGTGAATTTGCTGTGTGTCCGCACTCTTCTACCTGTAACTCCGGAACCGGAAGTCGGAATTTAATGACTTTCAATAGCAATACGGGAACGTTGTACCTTTTATTTGAGACTTAGTTTGAAAAAATCGGTTTAGCCATTCCAGAGTAACCGATGTGCTTATTTTTGGTCGCATACATACACACGCACGCACACACACACATACGCACACCCGCACAGACATTTGCCGAATTCGACGACCTGAGTTGAGTGGTATATGACAGACGGCCCTTTGGGCCGGGATTAAATTGGCGATGTTTAGAGTGATTGTATAACCTTTCTATAGGAGAAAGACAAAACAAAATTATATTAAATGTGTAACCTCCTAGTTTAAAGCAATTCAAAGTGTAAAACAAAGAAAAAATGGCGCCCTTAAGCTAACACAAACGTGCATTATCAAATAAACGAACTGAATAAAAAAAAAACAAATAATAAATCGTGCATAAAATTAAATTAATTTGTTTAAAGTGGTTGTACTTTTTTCGCAACAGTTCGGAAAGATCGCTTGTAGTTCATGACTCTTGAAAATTAGTGTGCTTTTCGAAAATAAATGTCTTTCCCCTTTCTGCCCCGAGGTATGAATAAAGGTGATTTTTCATATGTCTGAAGGAGACGCATGCTTACCCAGGGTTCGCAATATAATTTATAAATGACTCATAGCATTATCAAAAATTTTAAAAAATGTGTATTCTGCTAAAAATTCGCTGAACCATTTTTTTTAAATGAATTTTTAAATGAATTTTTTTAAAGTGCACTATCTTTTTATATTCGTAAATGTTGAATTTTCAAACCACCCTAGGTGCCAAAATCTTGAGGTAAAAAAAATTAACACCAAATATGACTTTAGAGACGTAAAATTACCCCAATGTGAAGTTTTCATCAAATTCGGACCCCTTTTGAGGTTCTGTCCGACTTTTGTATGGAAGGTGCTGACGACTGAATTTGCGACGACTGAATTTGATAAAAAAAGATTTTCTTATTTTTTCTTTCATCTCATTCCATTTCACACATGATTAACAATCCTTGAAACATTTTTGAAGTCGTAAATTGAAAATCCAAACTTTAAACATAAGGTTCTATTTTTGGCACGGTTCCGGTTTTAGCAACTGAAAAAGAATAAAATTGTTGCCAAAAACGGAATCCTACTGTATTATTTTGTTTTACTGAATTGGGTAAGTTCGGAGAAATGATTCAAAAGCATTAACCCAATTTCAAAAACGTAGTTCGACCTAAAATCAATGCCTGTTTGTTCAGGTGAATTCTACCCTCACTTAGATCAATGGTAGTAGAGTCGACAATTATGTCGATGTCTAGGCTACTCCTTTCAATGCGGTTTGATCACCTCGATGTGGCTGAACAAGGCGAGAAACTATTTTCCGATTTCAACAAAAAATCCACAAGAAACCCAATTGGTCGGTATTAAGTCAGACTGGACTAAGTGACAAAATATTGATTTCGCGAAAAACGAGTTTAAAGTTTGAATCGTAGCATCCTTTACATTATAATTGAAAATTAATTTTTGTCATAATTCTGGATTATTGTTACATATTCCAAATCTGGCAAAAGTCGAATATAGCTGACGAAATTTCCTATCCAGGGACATCATTATCTCATTTTTTATGTTTTGCGACTTAGTCCGGTCTGACTTAACACCGACCAATTGAACAGCAATTTTTGTTTCAGTTGACAGAGCAGCATCGAAACGATCATCCTATCCAATCTTACTAGCGAACGTTCTTGAATAATTCCCTGAACATTCCAACTCGATAATATTTCATACGAATCATTACTTCGGTTTATGTGTACAGTAGGATTCCGTTTCTGGCATCAATTTTTTTTTTCAGTTGCCAAAACTGGAACCGTTGCAAAAATGGGACCTTACTATAACAGTTTTTTATTTTCAATTTGTGACATCATAAATGTTACAATAACATTAATTATATAAGAATATGTGAAATGGAATGAAATGATAGTAAAAAAGATGGGTGGGTAATGTCAGAGACATAACCGGAGTGAAGTAGAGTACACTTTAGACCGGTAAATTATGCTCTGGAATTAGGGTTCGTTGCGGTTGCGGTGCGGTGAGACACTTTTTTCCGCGGATGCGGTGCGGGAAAGGAGCTTTTACCGCGCGGTATTACCGCAACCGTACTTCAAAAAATAATTGATAAAGTCTGAAGTGTGCATTAAAAAGTGAATTAAAACTATGACTTTTACCATTTGAGAAGGACGCAACTAGATTTGTTTTCTGAGCGAATGCTTAGCAATGTCATTATTAGGAACATCTCTCTATCAGAACGTTCGAGTTTTATTTATTACCCTACAATAGAGAAACATGATAAACATTTAATTGCTCTAATTTCCATAGATGATTTGAAAAGAAATCCGAATATAATCTGTATTCGACCTATCGCTACTTGATTTTTTACATTTTGGTCATTCAAATATGATAAAACATACTGTAACTAAGAAATAAAATCTATAAGCCGTATCCAATATAATTTGGCACCATTATTTTTACTATATATTTTGAAAACTATTTATTTAATACTTCAAAGAAAATTTTACAAACGAACCTTTTCAAATACATAAAACGCAAAATCCAATCATTGAAAAAATTGAATATTACTGTCAAATCCAATTACAATATGCATCATTTCTCCTGATTCCTCTGGGCAGTCGTGGAATTATGAATCGTTTTAGATGACATTTTCTCAACTGTGAATTTTGATTAATTTGGAGAACTTAGAGATGAACTAATGATACTACGACTTAAAAACAATCCAAAGAATGTAATTATCATCATCAAACCAAACGAATTTGGAACAATTATTTTCGCGTGCGTCCATTGTTCGTCCAACTGGGAATATTTTATACCAAATTAACAAATAATATTTTTCAGTTAGGAGTATTTTGTATCTTTTTGAAAGTAAAGCTTTCGATGTTAGTGTAGGGCATTGCGATTTTTTGTGTTTCTCAAAATCTCCTTGAAGGTCTTCCTTCATATTGTGACAAGTGTCAAAGGTAGCTCGATGCCAAATTTTGCATAGTTTGGACAGTTTTTGCCTTAATTGAAAATTTATCTCGAAACTCTAACGTAGGGGTTAGTTATTTTTACATAGAATCTGTATACAAAGTTTGAAATAAATCGGTTAAGTAGTTGTTGAATGGCAGGTAACACCGCAAATCATGTTTTTCCAGAGACGTTCTACAAAAAGCTTCGTCACCGAGTCGTTTGTCGATATTTTTGCATGGTAAAATTACAGCATGTTATTGAAATGATACACTATAATTTACAAAAGTTTTGATCAGGTTGCTTCACGCAAAGTTTACAAAAAATCGAGAAAAAGTGTTTTTTTTTCACGCCAAAACTCTTACCCCTCTTAATAAAACTTGCAAAGTTGAATATTTTCATAAATGTTACATTTTGAGGAGTCCGTCAAAGATCCAGATTTTCGTGTAAATAAGAATAACATTTTACTATATATGGCTATACAAAACAAATGAATAATTTTTCAGCACAATTTTTAAAAAACATGATTTTTACCGCATTTACCGCATTACCGCGCGATGCGGTGCGGTAAATGCAATGTGGTTGCGATAAGCGGTGCGGTTTTATTATTTTTTCGCGATTGCGGTGCGGACTATCCGTTTACCACCCACATCCACACCGCGACGAACCCTATCTGGAATAAGCAATTTCTATGCGATTTTGTCGTCTTTTGCACATTCATAGTTTATTTGGAGTATTTTTGAAATTATCAAGTTGACAATTTGCAACATTCTTTGAAAATATTGTTGAACTTTTATGAATGAAGGCACGAAAACGAGCGTTTCAACGTCGTCCTACTACCAGCATCAGAGACGTAGCTGATCAGCATTTTTCGCTACATGGCCTGTACCAAACAAACCGCTCGTAAGTCCACCGGAGGAAAGGCTCCCCGCAAGCAGTTGGCAACGAAGGCAGTGTAAAAGTGCCCCAGTTACGGTTGGCGTTAAGAAGCCTCATCGCTACGGAACAGAAACTGTCGCCCTGCGAAAAATTCACAGCTATCAAAAATCGAGTGGGACTAAATTGTGATCCATAATAAACCACAAACCAACAAGTTCTTTTCAGGACCAGCCAATTATATTCCAGTAAGATATAAATGAAATTTTTCATTGCCTTACAACCTCCTTCCCCCTTTCCTTCCGGCTTGAATTACTATCAATCTTGATGATGCTGTGCGGCGGGGGCACTAGTTTTTATTATAGTGGAAAATTTAGGTTTGTGTGTTTTTCCCAAAAGTTTTTTAGCTTTGCTGTTTTCAAGGAAGTTGTAGTTTAATTCAAAATAAAATAGTTTATTTCTATTGTCAGAGATGGACCTTCCAACGAAAACTAGTCTGGCTCGCTTGGAATCGAATTGTACTGACCAACCACTGCTTTCACAAAATCTGTTATTTTCAGTAATTGTACATTCTACACAACTAGTCACAACTATTTCCAATCAGCGCAAAAATCGAAGGTTTTCATTCAGTACGACAGCAGATTTTCACTTTTAGAAAAACAGGCAACATTCTGGCCGAAAATTTTGAATCGGAGCACCTATATCGAAACGTTAGAAAACGTTCGATTTTTCTAAATTGAATCATTACACTAACCTGTCTACAAATCACACAAATAACTTTTTTATTTTGTGCCATTCTACTTGAAAGCGACGATATTGTTCACAAGTGGCTCACTTACCATCCAACGCCCTTGGCAAGCCACTTTCTGATGCTTGTAATAACAAAATTTCAATTCGATTCTTTGTCGATAAATTGATGGCCCTGAAAAGGGCCTTTTGTTTTGGCAGTGTTCGGCATTTACTTGGAGCTGGTGTATATGGTTACAGTTTTGGTGCCATCTGAGACGGCGTGTTTGGCCAACTCTTCTGACAGCAGCAAACGGACGGCGGTTTGAATTTCGCGGGAAATGCTGCAAACGAACTGATCGTGAACAACAGTATGCTGAGTTTTTATACCTGACTACTAGGGTGGGACAAAAAATAGATTCCAGCTCCGAGCAACTTTTTGGGTACCATTTGGGTCCTAAAACATCTGTGCAAATTCTTAGCTTGATCCCTGAAACTATATTTTTGCGCCCACTGTTCAAAGTTTACATGGGATTTTATATGGGAAAATTAACTTTCACAAAATAATTCCTCCAGGAGTGGCCCATTGCTTCCTAAAAATAAACCGTTATGTGGCTTTTGTAGGAAATTTAACACAGAAACAAAGTCTCGAAAACTACGAAACGATCTGACGCTTAAGAAAAAAGTTATTAAGCTGAAACCAATTGATGCTCTGACGATTGATAAAATATTCATTTTTTCTAGCACCACTGTTGTTGGTTGTCCAATTGTATGCAATTGTGTTTTGATACTCTCTTAATGCGTCTAAATCATTTTCCCATACTGTTTGGCCACTTCGCAAGAGTTTTGAGGGATAAATTGAGCCTTCTTTTGTATATAAAAAGAGAAAATTAAATTTTTTGTATATAATTCGACCATCAGCAGCAGTGATGCTATGAAAAGTAAAATTTTCATCATTCTTCAGGGCATCAATCGGTTTTTGCTTAATAACTTTTTCCACAAGCATCAGATTGTTTTGCAGTCTTCTAGACTTTATTTCCATGACAAATTTCCTATAAAAATCAGATATCCATTTATTTTTAGGAGGTAACGGGTGACTCTTGGAAGAATTAATTTGCAAAAGATGTTTTCCCCATACGAAATCCCATGTAAACTTTAAACCGTGGGCGCAAAAATATAGTTTCACCGATCGAACTAAAAATTTGCAGAGTTGTTCTGGGAGCTAAATGGGACCCAAAAAGTTACTCGGAGCGAAATTTTATTTTTTTCATATAACCATGTCCTACTCTACTGACTACAGCACAATGTAAGCTCGCCCTTTTTTGTGTTGTCCTCAATATGTGTTCGTCGTAGCTCCACCCCTTCGTTGGCCGACCACATATTCTTGATAAAGAACAAAATTGAAATTGTGTTTCCAATACGGAGGTTATCGAACACTCAGGGTAAAAAGAGTAATGTAGGGTGTGGAGACTATTTTCGCCCTATTTCTATTATCGCCCTACCCATTTGAAGCCGTTAGTTAGAGCAGCGTCTGCCATCTTTGTTCAACGCATTGGCCCATATGGTAGTGCGAAAATAGGAGCATTCGATTCGAGTTTTCGAGGCGCTCAAACAGAAGTATTTCCCCATTTTCGGGACATTTTTGGTATTAAATTGGTTCTTGGGAACGAAGCAAGGATACTGATGCCAATTTATGTGCATTTCATCGACTGTAGACTGCGTAATTAATAGAATAATGGGGCGAAAATAAGTCTTTACCCTAATACGACACCTTGGTAAAATGTTTGAGAATTGAAACCTTTTTTGAATGCGCCTAGTAAAAATGTTTTCCACTTTACTTCAGTTTGTTTCTGACCATATTTGCAATTTGCGTACTGAAATAAATCATAATTTAGGGTTTAACCCAAACTGCTCTCCAGGGAGAAACAGTCCATGAAACAGAAAATGCAAACTTATTCTTTGAAATGATTTTGGTGGCCCTGAAAAGGGCCTTTTTTATAATGATACAAGTGAGTTCTACCTTTTCAACTTCCAAATCCATACAAAGTGCGTCCCTGCCGCTTCAGAGTATAGACAACATTCATTGCGGTTTTGCGCTTGGTGTGTTCAGTGTAGGTCACGGCATCTCGGATGACATTTTCCTGCACACCATTAGCATTCGTAGATTAAATCGGAGATGCATTTTACACCACCACGACGAGCCAGACGCCGAATGGCGGATTTGGTGATTCCCTGGATTTTATCACGAAGAACCTTGCGATGCTCATTGTACCGTCCGGACGAGCATGTTGCTCGTGTGGTAAGCGAGCACCCATTCAAAACAAGCTCGCGTGACCTGTATATATAACATTCCCGTATATAATGAAACGCTTACATGCTCCTTTTTGACGGCTCTGCATGAGATATGCTTGCAAATTGCGCATGTTTCTCGCTGTTTTCGAAGGATATTCTAAAAATCCTTGTTTTGGTTTATTTATAGTAGTCGCACTAATTCCGAAATTTAATACGAAATACGTGCACGAATTTCCGATCAGATAGTGTAAAAATATTGCGATTTCGATCACTAGAACGGAAGATATTCGCATTTCAAACCTGGGAAAATTTCTCAACTGAAATTTTTGAAACGGGACCCCATATTGAAACGTTAGAAGTATTCTACTTCAAAATCGGCAAATTTAATTTTATTCGCTATGCCTACCCCCATAAAATATAGTGAATATGACTCATGTTTGGAAATAAAGTCAAAAGTGATAAAATGTGCATTGGACATTTTTTCAAAGAATTACTATGTACAACAACAATATTGCCAAAAACGTAACCTTTTTGTTGCCAAAAATGGAGCATGCCAAAAATCTTACTGTACATAAAAGGCTAAGTTATTTAGTTTTAGTAAATACCTAAAATCCCTGCTAAATTTGCATTCTGAATCACTGTGCAATGGTAAACCGCTAATGCACAAAGCAAACAATAACATATGGTCAAGAGTAATGATGCCGACATGGACGTATACGAAAATTAAGGTTTAGATAGACTGAATAATCCCAAGCAATAGTGCCAATGATTTGTTCGATTGAAAGAGTTACCCCGTGCAGTTGAAACCTATGTGCACTGGATTCAGCGGATCCCTACTAAATACTATTCCTTTTAGATATTGTACATTTTGCTTTCTAGTGGCAAATTATGCAGTATAATGGTATAATCAACTAAACATTTTTATTTGCTTTACTGGCAGGATTCGAATTTGGCTTGGAATACAGCGTGTTGCGATTATAATTTGGACGACTTCAATTTTGCGCGTTTTTTGCCTTTCTCATATAAAGAAAGGCTATGCAATCACTGTAAAAATCGATTTCTTAACCGAGGCCCGGAGGGCCGAGTGTCATACACCATTCGATTCAGTTCGTCGAGATCGGCAAATGTCTGTGTGTGTATGTATGTGTGTGTGTGTGTGTGTGTGTGTGTATGTGTGTGTGTATGTATGTGTGTGTGTCATTTAAACTCACACAATTTTCTCAGAGATGGCTGAACCGATTTTCGCAAACTTAGTTTCATCTGAAAGGTATAACGCTCCCGTGAGCTGCTATTGAATTTTTAGTTGATCCGACTTCCGGTTCCGGAGTTACGGGTTGAAGAGTGCGGTCACACAGCAAATTCCCATATAAACTTATACCACCATGATGTTCAAATGATGTAAAACATATTAAAATTGATGTAACATTACTCTAGTTTGCGGGTCTGGATCACTAATGATCAATCAAAGCAGCTTTGACCACATTAGCCACCTATGACGGTTCATGACGCCCCCGGGGAACCCGCCAAGTTCCTAAGCTAATATCACACCCATTCCCCAACGAATTCTCTACCAATTTTTACAAACTTGATTTCAAATGAAAGATACAGTAGTGCCATTCACTGTTGCTGAATTTCATTCGGTTCTGACTCTTGCTTCCGGAGTTACAGGGGTGTTAGTAAGGATACATTGGAATTTCCCATATAAATCGGTACAATCGTAATACCTCAGAGGCTAAAAACTATTGAAATGGTCACCAAATTACTTTTAATCGCAGATCTAGATCACTGATTGCCAATCGAACATTCTTTGAATATATTGTCCACTATCGACGATTCCGGAAGTCCGGAATTCCGGGCTTATTCCACAAATAAAGTCACATCGGTTCTTCGGTGATGACTAAACCGATTTTCTCAAACCAAGTCTCAAATGGAAGGCAAAATATTAATATCTCTTCTGCGACAGATACTCCCGAACAAGCTCACAGAGCAAGAGACCGTGGATACTGTGATCTCCGGGTCGGCTTGCTACTGGGTAATCGGAGGGGCTTCGCGGAACAAGGTGGTGCACAAAACTATTGTCTTTCTAGGATGTTTCACGGTTCAAAAGGAAAAGCTAATTTAAAATGAAATAGGGAAATTTATTTAAAACAAAATGCGCAAACTAGGTGTGGGTGTGTGTGGTGTGGTTTATTGGGTTATTGTACGGGTTCAATATGGGTAAGATTCCGTTGCGGTACGTACCGGTGCTGTTGCTACGTTGCACGTGGTGTTCGATGCTGGCGAGCGCTCGCTGAAGATTCCGAACGATGCTCGCTGTTCGTTGGGTTCGCTGTTTGGGGCTGGTGGCACTGCTATGGCGTTCCAATACCCGTTGCTCGCGATGACGCCAGCGGATTGTGATGGCGGATGGGTGGCGTGGCGGGAAGGGAACTGTACGGCGTCTTCCTTCTTTGACTCGATCGATGGGCCACGGACGATACCGTATTGGCTTCACCGAGAAGGGCCCTCCTTTACGCTTAGGGCACACTGCCCGAGGGTTCACAGGGCTCTGTGGCACCTGTAGGCTAACTCTTTGGCAGTTAGACTTCGGCAGATTCCTCTGCCTAGGCCGAAACGTGTGCAGTGAGGAATCCAATCGGTTACAAAAAAGGTCCTGAATGGGACATATAGCGAAAGTGAGACATACAGTACCAGGTTAGGTTCGACGGAGCCATTTACCTGAATGAACAGAAGAATTCTGGATCCCCAAGATGTCGGTTAAGTCCAGTCTCACAATTTAGAAATACTTTCCACTCACTTCTAAATCACACGAACGCCGTGGTACTAATGACCAATGGCGGGTTCCTTCGATTTCCTCTTCCCTTACTACCGCCACCCACAATTTCCACCTTCCTTCTAGGCGTAACCTATCACCACCCCCTTCAGGGGTGTATTATCTCTCCGTATAACACTTTCGACCCTTTCCAGCCCAATGTTTTTATATACAATTATCTGTGTTGTGTATTTGTCCCTACTATTTACATTTTATATTTTATTTATTTATTTAATTTAATACTAACCCTACTAACATTAACATTAAGAAACACAACAGTTTAAAAAAATACAAAAATGCACATAAAAATCATCGGGACTTGTAACGACGGTTACAATATGCAGTTGAGTATTGCGTCGCCGCACCTCCCACCCCCACCTTACCCTTACACCTCCCTCCTTCATCACTCCCCTCCTCTTGGACCACCCTCACGCCCGCATTTCCTGCATCCACCCTGTATACCGAAATAAGATGAAGGAGTTCTGACGCATCCTCCACTCCCACTCTACTAACCCATTCCACCAACATTTCAAAATGTAATCACATGAAGATAACATTGAACTCATGCTGATTAAGCTAATTAAATATTATTCTTTTACCTTTCTCATATAGAAAGGTTATGCAATTGCTTCAAAAATCGACTTTCTAACCGAGGCCCGGAGGGCCGAGTCTCATATAACATTCGACTCAGTTCGCCGAGATCGCAAAATATCTGTATGTATGTATGTGTGTATGTATGTGTGTGTATGTGCGGATTTGTTAAAAAATGTCCACATCGGTTTCTCGGAGATGGCTGAACCGATTTTTATAAACTAAGATTCAAATGAAAGGTATAATATTCCCATAGGTTGCTATCAAATTTCATTTTCAACCGACATCTTGTTCCGGATTACGAGTTGAAGAGTATGGTTACAAAACAAAATTTGTTAATTTTTCCAAATCGGTTTCTCGGAATTTTCTGAACCGATTTTGACAAACTTAATTTTAAATGAAAGGTCCATCAGCTGCTGTTGAATTTTGTGTGGATCTGAGTTCTGGTTCCTGAATTACAGGGTGATACGTACGATCACGCAGCAAATCCCGATTCTAACGAATTCTGCGATGAATGTAAGAAGGTGAAATTTTTTCCAAAATGTAAACACAACTGTTGAATTTGTAGATTTAAGTCCCCAACAGTCATTCAAAGTCTCTTTGGCCACACTGGCCACAATCGACGGATTCGAAGGCATCCAAATTCAGAATAACGGTTATATTGGTTTCTCGAAAATGGCTAGAACGATTTGATCAATTGAAACCGATACCGCGATGAATGCAAAAACGTGCTCTTATATATACTTACCAAGTGTAACAAGAATGAAAGACATTTCCATAATGTTATATTGTACGAACCAGCTATTAAATCATAGTTTGGAGAAATGAGAAAGGCACAATTGCACCTCTAGGTGGATTAAAACAGGTTTTTAATCTCTCATTTAGATTGGTGTGTATGGTCAGAATGATGCCACTATTCTGAATTTGACATTGGCTCTTTAGTTATCGAAATGGATTCGAAGCAAGAGCAGCTTAAACATCGCAAAAATCCGAACAATTTGCACGTTTGGCAAGTTATCTGTACCCGTGGTTTGTACTGCGATATTTCTATTGGAACTGAAACCACCAACCAGGAAATTTATGTGAACGAGTATCGGAGAAAACTTGAAGCGAAAATATTGTTTATACGTATACCTTAAAACTAACTCACGTGCCGTATCACATAAACTAGTCGAGTAAAAAGATACTGAATTATCACCATGAATAATCCCGCTTATACTAACAATTGGAACATCCGAACCTAAAATTTTCAAACAAAGGAAATCTTATCACGTGAAAACGACATCTTTTGCCTTCGAACAAATTTAATTGGCCAGCAACGAGCATAGAATTATTACTATTCGCAAACGTGGCACAAGCACTTTTTCTCTCTTTCTCGCAAGTAAAAAGATTACGATTCCTTCTAAAAATCGATTTTCCTATAGTACGAACTCACAGTTTGCACGTGGTCCATTAGGTTATCACCGCTTCCTTCTGAACGGTTCATACTTCAAGACCACTCAAGAAGCCAGGCAAAATCGGAATTCACCAATCATCTGAAGGAGAGCATTTTTCCTACTACCCACTGCGCCTCTGCTCGTATCTCATTGAAAGGCAGTACATGTTCCGATAATTGACCGATAAAAGCAAGAGCTTCTTTCGTTTTGCGAATATCGGCGAAGCACAATGAAATGAAATACCACCATCTTACTGTCGAGCATTTCGAAACGAATCTCGTTATCCTACAAACGAACGGAAGTGCTACCCCGACACACGGAATAGACAACGGAGGCCAAAAGTTCAAATGCCGTATCTCTCATTGCGCGGGTAATTCCGCACAGTAGGCGGGGGATGATGACAATCATGGTACAGCAAAGAAGATCAATTTCATACAACCCATATAGTCACTAAAGCGTATTTTATTCGAGACGGATTTAGAGGCTCTTAGGAAAGGGACAGGGGGTGGGGGGATATGTTGTTCACGGTCATGTTTGATTCAGCTGCTTGGTTCGTTTGAAATTTTTATCCATGGATTAATGAAGTATAATTTTGCATGTTTTCGAGACAGAGACTACGTTTGTCTGACTTCCGGGAAAGGAAAATTTCTACGGAGAGTCAAACGAGATTTCCTGCGAAATTTTCCCTGTGTGGGTTGAGATTAAGATGAGCTCTAATTGAGATATTTGTTATGATATTATGTTTTTGACAACTATCTGTTGATTGCTTTCTGTATCGAAGAAGTTGATAAATATCATTCGAGTTGGTTTAAAACTTTATAGATAGACTCTGACGCTGCGCCAATAACGCTATCTACAATATAGACAGAGAGGAATTTTTTGCACCGCTTACTGTGCTCGCGAGCAGAAGCACTTTGATTACTGCTAGCAATGGACACGAAACCGTCCCTAATAATGCGGTTCACGAGAGCCGAAAAGTCATAAGCCGGAGTTATTCACGTGCTTCGTCAAACTTTTCCTAATGCGGCTACGTTTCCGCTTTCGAGGCGAGACTCAAAAAGTTTTACAGCTTGGTGTACGGTGCTTTCCTCCGGAGGCAGTCCGCAGCGTTTGCAAGTTAAATAACGACGTAGCAGGCCGTTTTCTTCCTCTGCGGGTTTTATTGCCAGCTTTGGATAACGTGCAATTTGGAAAAGTTTGCGTCGTGTAAAAATAAAACCGAACATAATTAGTTAACTTTTTCGTGTCGTTCTTTAAAAACAACTTGTTTTGAGATGTGAAAAAACTCGCTGGAGACAGGAGGGAATTCTGACCGGTAAAGCACTATAATATAAAATTAACCATTAGTGCGTGAACTTTTTTGTACTTTTAAATCCTTTACGATGCCATTGCACAATGGAAACACATATTCCAGTTTAGAAATTGTCTAATGTGTCCATTCGTGAAATGAGGTTGAACATTTAACTCTCTTTAAAATTCAGTCAGCTCATGCATATTACTACCATGCAGAGTTCCAGTTATTTCACAGCATAAAAACATACTACTTTCAATTCACCCCCGACACATCCTGTGGAAAGCACATCACACAGCAGTGAAACAGCTTTCCCCAGTTTGACCTACATTTCCTGCAAAAAAACCCAACCCAGCAAAACCCAATGCAGAACAGCAGCAATGAGCGAGAACTCGTTCTTTCCTTCTCATCACCCCACCCCCCGCCCCGCCCCATTGCCTGTATCATTATCACTCTCCACCACCACATCAGCCCACAACGTTCACAGCTTCCCACCCTCTGACGCTGATTAAAATTGATGACAACTTAGGTGTAGCAGCAGCAACGTGAGCACTTCATTTTCGTTAATCATCAAGCTGCTCCACCGACACAACCACCGGTATGCGCCTACTTTAATGTGAGCCCGTCATCACAACAATAGAAACCACACTGCAAATCGAACCGTCTTCCGTCCGGTAGCACTTAAACTGCTACTATTATTACTACTACGACTACTACTACTACTACTGCTACTCCTACAACTACTAGGCAAAAGAGACAATAGCAAAAACACAACGCCGTTTACCGTTTCAGCACCCTATCCGTATAGACTGCGCGCGGTAGCTGAGGTTACAATTGAATTAAACCAGTCCAGTCCCGAGTCGTTATTGCGTCGGTTGTGTGTTCTGCGTGTGTGCCTGCCAGTCTCGTAGAGCGGGATAATTGCTTAATTATTTAACACAACCACACATAGTTTTCCACGCGCCTTCACAGTTTTTTTTTTCTGTTTCGATCCCAGAAGCCACTGTCAAATGAAGCACGTACAATTAGCACGTACGCGAGGAGTCCCAAGCACACACGTGCATGTATTGAATTGTATTTATCGGATAGGCTTTCACGCGCGTACAGAACGAAGTAGGCTACACGTTCTGTGGTGTATTTTATGCGGTCTGTGGCAAAGAGGGTTTCGGTAGTTTGCAATCGTAGTAGACACTGTAGAGGGTGATAAGTGAGTGAGATGGCTGGAAACTTATGTTTTCTTTAGACATGTCGTTGTAGGAAGAGCTGCTAACATAATACAAATGACAGATCACCCGGATAGAATTTTACAATAGCATTTACCCTACAAACAATCATAAAACAATAAATATTATAGTTATTACTGTTTCGACATTGTTCGATGTCAAGTTCTCACAGTAGATTTACAATAAAATTTCATGTAACAATAAATTTCACTGTTCATCAAAAAACTGACACAGTGCATTCAAATTAAATTTTACTGTTTTCGAGAAAAAAATGTATGGAGAAAAATTGATTTTTTTAATGTTAAGATACATAACCACCCCCCTTTTTCACTGTAAAAGTCCATTTCACATTGAAATTTACTGTAAAAACGTTAAAGCTTATTGTTTTTGTATTGTAGCAAAACACTAAAACTTACTGTAAATTATTGTAAAATTACTGTACTGTCACAGTGAAAATCATGGTTTTGTTACTGTACATTTCTATTCGGGCAATAACCGTTGAGCCCCCCAGGATACTTCCTACTCATACACAGGGTGTTTTGTTAATGGTTAAGAATCTCTCGGGAGGTTGTTAATAGAGAATCATATTTGAGAAAAAAGTCGTTCTACGTGCATTATCACATCTCAACCTTTACTGAACTTTTTCTGTAAATAACTTGATTGCCATAACTCAACAAGTAAATTTTGTATTTCAAATCTTTAAATCCGTTGGAAAGGTGAGAAAATGGTGTCCTCATATCTTTCAGTTAAGAAGTTAAAATGATGTTTTTCAAGTAGAGTTTTTTAATTTCCTTTTAATTTTTTCAATATGTCGTTCATTTCCCTCACACTAGCTCTAAATAAAAATAGGTCACTCATCTGATTTGATTTCTTTCCAGTGGAAGAAAATTTTACTAATATTTTTCCGTAAAATTAATTTAGTGTTTTTTTAGATACAAATTAGTTTAAAGTTAGTGTTATTATTAGTATTTTCATCAATTTCTTTACAAAACTAAAAGAAAACAATATTAGCATTGTCATCATCGAAATAATGTATCTCAGCAAGGTCTACAATTCCCTCTCCGACGCCATACCATTTTTTTTTCTTTCGACGCAAAATCATTTCATTGCATATGCAAAAACAACGATTTCGAACCCACTGCATTTGTGGTGACGTGACGTTGTTTACTGTTAAATTGCTGCGACACACAAGGAGTGACAAAAAATTAGTCGTTATTAATCGTAATGATAAATCCTCGAAAAATACTAATATTGGTTTACTTTACTATTGAAAGTCATGAAGTACTCTTAACTAAACGATATTTGTACATATTTCGGTAGGAAATTTGATCAGCCTACAAATGAAATTTTGAGAATAAGGATATAAAGCATATTTTTTGAGACTTTTAAATAGTTCAAATTCGACTGCAGAAGTTTAAAAATTAAATAATAAGCAAATGAGAAGAGACCGGACGAATTTCGCGCCAACTCGAACAAATATTGGCAGCACCCTCTCAGATTTTAATAAAACTTTCTGTAGACTGAATGAAGACTTTGTCACAAAAAGCCACTTTGCATATTTTGTTTTTCCAAAAATGATCTAGACTGTCTTTTGAAAAGGGTCAAGCTTTTTTACCAATTTTTTTCAAATGGCTATAGTCTAAAAATGACAAATCCTGCAAAAAATATTGTAGGAGTGGTTTTCTCAGACTTAGTCAAATTTTCGAATAAAAATATTGAAAAAAATCTTCATCGACTCCTACACTGAAAAAAAAATGATTTTAAAAATTTAAAGTCGATTTACAAACAAACCCCATTTTGATTTGGATGAAATTTTGTTCCAAGATAGATAATTATGTTCCCTACCTACCGTCAAAAATTCATGTTGGGCACTTTTGAGGAAAAAAGTTATTAAAACTTTACCTTGTTCAAACTGAATATTTTTTCTTCAGTGTATTTGTATCGAAAACTAAACCAAAGAAAGTCATGATCATCTCAGAATCCATTTTCCCAGCTGCTAGTTGCCTGATACATGCAAAAAGTATCAGTAACGAATTTGGTATATATTCATAACAAACTTGAATGAAGACTGGAAGATTGGAAGATGGAAGACTTTAAGACTGGAAGACAAGAAGACTGGAAGACTTAAAGACTGCAGTTCACTTATTCATCTCAAAACTGATAAATTTTATGAAACAATTGACAAACTTTTCTAAAATTTATTTCATGTCTGTTGGAGCAGCAGCACAATACAAACATAAGAAAAACTTTGCAAGCTTGTGTAGATTCCAGTCAAAGTATGAGTTAAGGTTGAAGAGAGAATGGGCCAAAATCGAAAACGAAAAAAGCAGTTTTTTCCACACCGAGTGTTAGATCTTCAAGAAAATCAATCAGCTTATGTAAAATGTTGTTACAGTACTGCTGATTGATTTTTATGAAGATCTAACACTCGGTGTGGAAAAAACTGCTTTTTTTCGTTTTTGATTTTTGCCGATTCTCTCTCCAACCTTAAGCACAGAATGGCATTTTGTTACAGCATCCCATGGAAAGGGACCCTGTGATGCTATTGCTGGCACTCTCAAGCGAATGGCAAAAAAGCTAGTCTTGCTCGCAACTCTGGAAATATCATAACAAGTCCCCAAGAGTTACACAACTGGACAGTTGAACAAACTGATAAAAATATTACAAAAATTAATTTTATGCTACATATTCATTGAACAGCACAACAAAATGTCAGAAGAACTCTAAGGGCTGTATAATAACGCCAAAACAATACCTGGAACTCAAAAATTCCACAGTTTTGTACCTATTCCTGGGGGCAAAGTAGAGACGAAAAGATATTCTAATTCAGAAGATGAACCAAAAATATTTTCCTTGTATAGAAATAATACAATATAGCATGAATGAGGATAGTTTTAAGATAAATGTAAAATATAAAAATAAATAAATAATTATGTAAAATTCAATACATAATGTTGTGGTATTATTTCTTTCTCTAATTCTTCCTCAGCACTAGACAAGAAACTAAATAAAGTAATAATGGAATATTTGTTTAACGACATACACTCTTTTAAATGGGATTCTTGATTAAGGGGTTACATACATTTTAGTGATAAAAAGGTCAAGAAAGTTTGATTTACGTAAAGAAATAAAGGAATGATTTCATTACATCAAACTTATAATATTTTGGTGGTATATTTTTCAGTAAAATAAACAAGCATTAGTTTATAAAAATAAATTGATAATTGACGGAATTATAGCTTTTTCCCCGAAACCCTTTTTGCCTTTCTCATATAAAGAAAGGCTATGCAATCACTGTAAAAATCGACTTTTTAACCGAGGCCCGGAGGGCCGAGTGTCATACACCATTCGATTCAGTTCGTCGAGATCGGCAAATGTCTGTGTGTGAGTATGTATGTGTGTATGTGTGTGTGTGTCATTTAAACTCACACAATTTTCTCAGAGATGGCTGAACCGATTTTCGCAAACTTAGTTTCATCTGAAAGGTATAACGCTCCCATAAGCTGCTATTGAATTTTTAGTTGATCCGACTTCCGGTTCCGGAGTTACGGGTTGAAGAGTGCGGTCACACAGCAAATTCCCATATAAACTGGTACCACCATGATGTTCAAATGATGTAAAACATATTAAAATTGATGTAACATTACTCTAGTTTGCGGGTCTGGATCACTAATGATCAATCAAAGTAGCTCTGACCACATTGGCCACCTATGACGGTTCATGACGCCCTCGGGGAACCCGCCAAGTTCCTAAGCTAATATCACACCCATTCGCCAACGAATTCTCTACCGATTTTTACAAACTTGATTTCAAATGAAAGATACAGTAATGCCATTGACTGCTGCTGAATTTCATTCAGTTCTGACTCTTGCTTTCGGAGTTACAGGGGTGTTAGTAAGGATACACTGGAATTTCCCATATAAATCGGTACAATCGTAATACCTCAGAGGCTAAAAACTATTAAAATGGTCACCAAATTACTTTTAATCGCAGATCTAGATCACTGATTGCCAATCAAACATTCTTTGAATATATTGTCCACTATCGACGATTCCGGAAGTCCGGAATTCCGGGCATATTCCACAAATAAAGTCACATCGGTTCTTCGGTGATGACTGAACCGATTTTCTCAAACTAAGTCTCAAATGGAAGGCAAAATATGCAGTTGAGTATAGCGTCGCCGCCCCTCCCCCCCCCGCCTTGCCCTTACACCTCCCTCCTTCATCACTCCCCTCCCCTTGGACCACCCTCACGCCCGCATTTCCTTCATCCACTCCGTATACCAAAATAAGATGAAGGATTTCTGACGTATCCTCCACTCCCACTCTACTAACCCCCCATTCCCTCCACTTTCAAACCCATTCCACCAACATTTCGAAATATAATCACATGAAGATAACATTGAACTCATGCTGATTAAGCTAATTAAATATTATTCGTTTGCCTTTCTCATATAGAAAAGTTATGCAATTGCTCCAAAAACCGACTTTCTAACCGAGGCCCGAAGGGCCGAGTCTCATATAACATTCGACTCAGTTCGCCGAGATCGCAAGATATCTGTGTGTACGTATGTGTGTATGTATGTATGTATGTGTGTGTATGTGCGGATTTGTTAACAAAATGTCCACATCGGTTTCTCGGAGATGGCTGAACCGATTTTTGCAAACTAAGACTCAAATGAAAGGTATAATATTCCCATAGGTTGCTATTGAATTTCATTTTCAACCGACATCTTGTTCCGGTTTACGAGTTGAAGAGTATGGTTACAAAACAAAATTTGTTGATTTGTCCACATCGGTTTCCCGGAATTTTCTGAACCGATTTTGACAAACTTGATTTGAAATGAAAGGTCCATCAGCTGCTGTTAAATTTTGTGTGGATCCGAGTTCTGGTTCCTGAATTACAGGGTGATACGTACGATCACGCAGCAAATCCCGATTCTAACGAATTCTGCGATGAATGTAAGAAGGTGAATTTTTTCCAAAATGTAAACACAACTGTTGAATTTGTAGATCTAGGTCCCCAACAGTCATTCAAAGTCTCTTTGGCCACACTGGCCACCATCGACGGATCCGGAAGCATCCAAATCCAGAATAACGGTTATATTGGTTTCTCGAAAATGGCTAGACCGATTTGATCAACTTAGTCTCAAATGAAAGGTGTTGCGTCCCCGGAAACTGATATTAAATTCCATCTCCATCCGACTTCCGGCTCCGGAGTTACGGGTTGTGGAGTGCGATCACATAGAAAACTCCGATTCAAACCGATACCGCGATGAAGGCAAAAAGGTGCTCTTATATATACTTACCAAGTGTAATAAGAATGAAATACATTTCCATAATGTTATATTGTACGAACCAGCTATTAAATTATAGTTTGGAGAAATGAGAAAGGCACAATTGCACCTCTAGGTGGATTAAAACAGGTTTTTTAGATGTAATTAGTTTAAGTTGTTTAATCATTGGGGCCGAGTACGGCCTGTTGATGTGCGTGATAAATAAATAAATAAACCCAAAATTTCCAAAATCTGTAAGATTTCAAGATATTTTAAATTTTATTTTGTTTAGTTTTTTTTTTAAGTTGTCCTACTGGAGCTGTAGAGCTAGGTACGCGGAAAGGCTTCCCGTCAGATCGCTTATTACAATTACTGACAGACGACGGGAAATGTCACACACTAAAACACTGCTTAAGGTCAATTGCAGCGGACCGTGATTCTGATTGTGATATTGAGTGCACGGTTCAGTTGTGCGGGCGTATGGGCTTTACGATTACGTGGGAATGAACGTTCATTTGTGTGTGCTTGAGACCGCGTTAATCGGATTAGAAGTGTATCAGCGCGAAGGACTCGGGCGTTTGTATGTTATCGAGTTCGATCACGTGATCGTTTGCTTGTCGCATGGACGTTTGCATGTTGCGTGTGCTAGCGTATAACTTCGCGTGTATAAATTCGATTTTATAATCATGTGTCTATTCGCATATTCGCGTGTGTTCTTGGAAGATCGCGCGGACTGTGAATTTGATACTTCATTTTCAATGTATAGTTCAGATGCACCATGTAAAGTGTTGTCTAGTGTATATGAGCATAATTTTTTCTCAACTGAAGGCTTGGGTCTAGGCTGCTAGGGCCGCGATGAGGATCTTCCGGACGTAGTCGAGTCATGATCCGCGGGCGTTTGTAGATTCATCCTTGTGAAATAGCGTTTGTAAATTTATAAGTGCTAAAACGTTCACTTAGTCACTGGGGTGTTATCCTGTTTGCAAGATCACAGACGTAGGTGTGCGCGGATGATAGCGAAGGACTCGAGCGGTTGTATGTTAACGTGTGTGTCGCATTTATGTAACGTTACGCGTATAAATTCGCGTATTATAACCGTGTGTCCACTCGCATATTTGCATGTATGCTTGAATGATCGCGCGCGTACCCTGTATCAGATACTTTATTTGCAGTGTCTAGCTCAGATGCTAGAAGAGAGTGAGTTCTCCCATATCACTAGAGTTCCTTCCTGGTTATGTCGCCACGTGTCCACGCATTTTGCACTTATGTTTGTCATGTTTTTTGTCTGTATCAAGCTGCCCGATCAGTTTATTTAACGTAAAATTAATTACTCGATTGTAATTAACAGCCTTTTTTCTGTATCTAATGTTCTTCGAGTACATTGAAATTTTCGGGTGAACCTTTCAAGTAAAATTAAAGGATAAACCTATAAAGTTATGAAAATGGAAAATTTGGAATGGAAGTTCCAGAATCCACTGCAAATTTTAATTGTATTATGTCTCAGAACTACAAAATACATTCGAAGTGCAGCGGTAATAGATTGGTCCTGAAAAAGATTAAAGCTAAAAAATTTATAATCCGGATAATTTTGAGATAGCTTCATAGGAGGCAAATTGAGAATTGTGTTTCGACTTAGATAGATCAACTTGGCGGCTGCTAGAAATTGAATTTAAAAATGTCACCCAACTTGGGAGAATAGTTTAAACGACTAGTCGAGACAGGCAGCGGGACACATAACAGTTCAATTTTTTCATTTATGTTAAAAAACAATCTTAAAGTTTACGTAGCCCCAAAGCTCATAAGATAATTCACAAAAATTGATTTTTTATCACTCTTGTTGACTGGTTTCCTTTTGCTAACAAAATTGCATTTTTGGAACCTGGGCAACCTAGTTTGCAACGTTATTTAATCTGTTTCCATTTGTGGAAGATTGTCCCAGGAGTATTTCTACTTCAACTGAGGTTGAAAATTCCGTGCGAATTCCGGACAAATCCGTACAAGTATTTTTTTTCCGGACGCGCGCCCAAAAATCCGTACTGTCCTCCCAAATTCCGTACGGTTGGTCAGCTTATGCATGGTGTAAGCATTTTAAAAGCGAAGTAGGAAATGAAGAATTCAAGAATTGATTATTCTTGGAATCCTGGATTTCAAGGAACAGTCCAAAAATCTCGAAAGTTAGTTTGTCTCATGAAATTTCCACACTTATTTCACACATCGAATTCTATTCTTGTAGCAAATTTGTAAATTTCCATAGAAATCAATACATTTGACAACACTGTTTACAACTGTTGCCACTGTATTTACATCCCTATTAGCTTAAATAAACACGCAGCAGGCCGTCGATATTTCTCCTCAAAAATGCTAGATGTAATTGAATTGATTGAAAAGTGTCATATGCGCTATAACTCAATACGAGGATAGTATAGCTCAAGGGCAATGTGTCCGTATCAGAAGAAAAGCAAGCAACAAGAAAAAATCAACCTTCATATCCAATCGAGATGTCCTACCAACCGTCACCAGTGGGGTGACAAACGTTGCAAAGTAACCTGTTGATAGTGGGCTTCGGGAAACAGAAAGCAAACAAATTTGTATGGAAATTGTCATCCATTCTTAGCCGGCAAAAACAGGCAAGTCATGCTATAACCCTGTTAACAACCTGCGGCATATAAAAGGGGGCAGCTGTCTGCAGTTAGTGGCCTGCTCAGAATCTACTCCACGTGTGTGTGTGTTAGTAGCTGGTTGAAGCAGCACAGTAGTGGGATCAATTTATGCTATATTAAATCTATGCTAGAAAAGTCTGATGACTGTCGCTCCGTCCCAGTCCGCAATTCTGCAACTCAACCGTTAGCCTCATGAGAAGTAAAATGATAGCTTCTCCAAGCTCCCATAGGAGGCCGTTCCCTATGGCGCTGTATCAACAAGGCCTACTGTGCATCCCTTTCGCTATCTGTATATATGCATGTAGGGAGGGCGGATAATGGCCAACCTCGATCGGGACTACAGCAGGGCTACGACACCGGGGAGTAGCTTTTTATAGACTTCCCAGTACTGCTCCTGACGGTCTGCTTCCCCAGCTTTTCCGCAGTTGTATGCAAACGTGGAAAAACGACATGTACTTCTTTTCCTGGTGCCTTTTGTTTCACATTGTTCACTAATGTGGCATTCGTTGGCTGAGGAAAAGATGGAAAGAAACGTGTCTTGCTGGTATAAGACCACATGTTCGCGAGGAGCACTGGAAGGTGGAAACCAGAAAAGTGTTTTTTATGTGCTGAACCCACACGCCCTGGGGCAAAATAAAATCGAAGGGCCATGGCTGGCAGGATTATTTCAATTCGACTGCATTGTCATCGCGTCGGCCGTGAATGTGTGAAAAGCTGTTTCGCTGTATCAACTTATGAGTCATAAGTGTTTAAAAAATGCAACTGTTACGCTTAGAGAATGATAAGTAGGCTTTGCGAACCAATTCTCTGTTCTCATTTCAAGATAAACGCAATGCTTAACATTGTTATCTTCATTGTTAACACAAAAACATAGTTCGGTCTCATTCAATTTTAGTGAAAGACAAACATGTGCATTCGCTAATGTACTACACTTGTCGTCCTGCGGGTTGATGTCATGGCCTGTAACATTCAGAAGGCTTCTCTATATCTCATTCGCTTCTGCTTACGTGAGTTGGTACTTGACGTAATGTATTTAACGAAGACTGTGTCATTTAAATTTCGCGAAGCAATGCTGCTGCGAAGCACAGAACCATCGAACAGAAACGCAGTAGGCGTAGACGGAGAAATGTTCAAGTGCAGAACTGTCATGTGAGCAGCGGCACTAATGATGAAAGGAAATTTACCACCAACTGTGCTGCTGTGTTGCCATGGGGCAAAGGTTTTCCAGATAAGAGAAATAAACGTTTTCGGAATTGTGACGAAAAACACACCATGAGACGGGTGCTTTTGTTTGGCGAATTTGTTTTAGGGGGTTTTCCCCCCAATCAGAGCATGTTTTTCAACGTGATCAGCTGGAAGTAATGCAATTATCACCACCTAACTAGTTTGGTGTTGTCGAGCTGTCTGACAAAACATTCCACCGGGGTTAAAGCGAAA